>NW_027507903.1:299958340-300558340 GCF_037356315.1 Lithobates pipiens
AAAAAAAAAAACGCACCCGTGTGTTGAAGTCCTTGACCCTTTCCAAATACAATATGTAGCATTTAAAACACACATTTGATAAATGATCGGCTCTTCACTTTTGGGCAAACTTAAAGTGAAAGTCCAGTCAAAAAAGGAATAAAGTTTCTATTATATGCAATATATCTTTACCTTTGACATTTGTTTTCTGTATAGCTGATTGCCAAGCCTAGAAAGTCTAATCAAAACCATCAGCTTCTTCCTGTTCTTCAGGGAGAACCTTCCTTGTTTCTGAATTCTGCATGGGGGGCCTCACTTCCTGAAAACGTTGTCCTACTCTTCTACACGCCCCCCTTCTCTGCTTTTTAGAGGGACATGCCTAGACCTGCCCAGCCTCACCCCCATTCCTCCCCTCCCATCTTGTCTTCATAGCCTATTTTTGGATAGCCATTTCTCCTGGGGGGGGGGGGTGACAAAGCAACATGCTGCGGATTTTCTAGTGTGCAACAACATGGTTTCTGTATGACACTGAATGGTGTGGCACACGCCCAGCTGAGGGAGCTACATGCGAGTAAGGAATTTAACCACTTGCCTCCTGGGCACTTAAACCCCCTTGTGGCCAGACCAGTTTTCAGCGCTCACGCTTTGAGTGACAATTAGTCATGTAATATACTGTACCCAAATTAACGTTTTGTCCTTTTTCATACAAATACAGATTTTTGGTGGTATATGGATCACAGGTTTTATTTTTTGCTCTATAAAAAAAAAAAAAAAAAAATGTATAGGATTTTTGTACTCAGCGTAAAGTCCTTTTCTCTGTAATTCACCGACTAACACAGCTCATCTTAGCCATTGGGAGATCCCCAAGCAGTGCTAAAACAAGGGGTGGGAAAACAGCATTAAAAAAAAAAAAAAAAAAAAAAAAAAAAAAAAACACGTCATCCACCATGGCAAGTGGGAACTATTTTGAACTTTATCCACAAAATGACAGTGTATGGCAAAAACATCACAAAAACCAGGGTGCTCAGAGAGACCCTACCTTCAAACCGCAACAAAAACTGCATTAACAAAATGCAGTGCATCAACTTAAAAAGTTACTGTTATATTTACTTTTTTTGGGGGGGGGGGGGGGGGGGGGTAAAGGAAAAAAAATTGCATATGCAATTGCAACTATACAGCCATCTGCAAAACGTAGCTGCCAAAACAGGCATCAGCTGATGCACTGACAGCTACCTTGTAGAATTTTGTAAACATGTGGACGACCAGGTCGCCGCCTTACACACTTGAACAGACGCTTGGTCGGAAGGCCCAAGAAGTTCCGATTGCCCTCGTGGAGTGGGCCGCGACCGGAAAGGGGGGGCACCCGCCCCTTCAAGATGTAGGCTTGTACTACGATCTGCTTGATAAACCTGGAAATGGTGGCCGACGAGACCGCCATGCCTTTCTTTGGACCAGCCACGGAAACAGCGAGTCTGACTTCCGGAAGGGAGCCGGAGCAGACAAATACACCTTCAGAGCATGAACCACGTCCAGGGCATGAAGGGCCACCTCCTTAGGATGTGTCGGCTTAGGACACAGATGGTAACAATGTCTTCATTGATGTGAAAAGCCGAAACCACCTTCGGCAGAAAAGGTTGCGGATGCAACACCACCATATCCTTGTGGATAACCAGACTTGCAGGACAAGGCTGACAGTTCGGAAACCCTCCTGTCTGACGTAATGGCCACTAGAAAGACCAGGGATCTCTGATATTTTCAAATGGCGGTTTTTGCAGCGCCTATAATAACAGGTTCAGATCCCACGTGGGCAACGGTGGCCGCACCAGAGGGACTACATGTAGGACCCCTTGGACAAAAGTGCTCACTATAGAGTGAGTCGCTGGAAAAAAATAAAATAAAAAAAAAGCCAAAGCTGATCTGTCCATCAATGGTGCTCAAAGTCAATTTATGGTCTAATCCTTGCTGAAGAAACAGCAGGACCCTGGATATAGAAAAGGAACGCGCATGCCAACTTCAACTACAACATGGAGATGTAGGCCTTCCAGGTACGATGATATATCTTCCGAGAAGATTACCGCGCTCAGCATAGTTGGGATCACAGAGCGCAAAAGACCCCAGTTCCTCAACACCTGGCTCTCAATAGCCATTCCGTTAAAACAGGATGGAGAATCAGACCTCGAGACAGGTCTTCTCGTAACGGCAGACGCCAGGGAGAGTGCCACCAGGTGCACTAGGTCTGCATACCAGGGATGCTGGGGCAATCAGTATTACTGGGATCCCCTCAGCCTCCACTCTGCGAAGCAGACATGGTAACTGTTTCAGTGGATAAAAAGGCATAGATCAGCTGGTACTGATCCCACAGAGCCACCAGCGCATCTGACCATGGATCTCTTGTCCTGGACACAAATCTCGGCACCTTCAGATTGAGACGGGAGGCCAGAAGATCCATGTCTGATGTGCCCCACCGCAGGCACAGTAGCCTGAACACCTCTGGATGTAAATGCCCCTTTTCCTGGGTCCAGCATCTGGTGACTTGGATAGTCCACCTGCCAGTTCTCCACTCCTGGGATGTAAATGGCCGACAGGGCCAGTACATGTCACTCTGCCCACTGTAGTATGTGAGCGACCTTGTGGCAGCTGAGCTTCTTGTTCCTCCTTGGTGATGTATGCCACAGTTGTGGCATTGTCCGACTGGATCCTGATCGGACACCCTCCACAGAGAGGTATAGCTTTATCGCTCAGTTTGAGCGGATTGATCGGCAACTTTGATTCCTCCCGACCAGAGGCCTTGGGTCGACTGAACTCCCATTACTCCACCCCAGCCTGATAGGCTGGCGTCCGTTGTGATCACTGTCCGTTTCAGAGGTATGAATGACTTCCCGTACTGAAGTGCCGGGGACCTCAGCCACCAGGGCAGGGAATCCCTGACTAACTGGCTCACCCGAATCTGCCGATCCAGGGACAGATTTGTCCAATTTTGTCAAAATCTACTTCAGCAGAACTCTCGTGTTGAACTGGGCATATGGTACTGCCTCAAAAAAGGAGGCCACCATGAGTCCCAGGGACTCGCATGCAGAAGTGTAGCAATGACCACTTGTGGTTCATCAGCAGTTTCAGTTTCACTAAAGCTGAGAGTCTGCAGCTTGTCAGAAGGGAGATACTCTTGCTTCCATGGAGCACAGCAGTAAGCCTAGGCACTCCAAACACCGAGTCGTCACGATCAGACTTCTTTAGGTTCAGCCACCCAAATTCTTGCAGGGTGTGCATGGTGATCGCCCCATCCTCCTCTGAGGCGGAAGATGCTCTCAGGAGATCTAGGTAACCCACGATTGCAATCCCGTATTGCCGTAGCAATGCCAAAACAGGAGCCAATACCTTGGGGGGGCCGATGCCAAACCAAAGGGAGAGCCACAAACTGGTAGCGGGCTTCCGACTGCAAACCGCACAAACTTCTGATGCCGGAGGCATATGGGTATGTGCAGGTACGCATCCTGGATGTCCAAGGACGTCAGGGAGTCCCCTTGATGGAGTGCAGCGACTACTGAGTGAACTGATTCCATTTTGAACCTCTGTATTTTCAAAGTAATTGAGGGCTTTTAGATCCAAGATTGTAGTTCCCAAGAAGGAAGGGGTAAGTCCAAACAGGTTTGAGTAGAACCCCTGGAAACAGTCTGAGTCTGGAACAGGTACTATCACCCCACGACTCAGCAGGTTCCTTACCGTTCCCAAAAAGGCCTCCGGGCGAGCCAGGAGTATGGGTATGTTGGAGGGGGAAGAATCTGTTTTGCAGCCGGAGGAAATCAAATTGCAGACCCATTAGGTCAGACCGCCGAGAGGTCCACCGGGCTGCAAACTCTCGAAGGCAGACCCCCAGCTGAGTTGGCCGAAGCTCCGGGCTGACAAAAAAAAAAAAAAAGCCATTTGCGAGCGGAAAATGAGGGCCCTTGCCTACGGCGTGGCTCCTTAGCCTTCCTGGCCTGTGGGAGTAGTGTACTCTTACCACCTGTGGCATTTAATAAGGTCCTCTAAAGAGGGTCGCCAAGGAAGGGCAGATCTGGCTTTATTGGATGCCTGGTCAGCAGACCAGCCTTTTAGCCAAATCAGGCGCCTCAGCACCACTGTTGACACTGAAGCCCTGGATAACAGAGGAAGAGTATCCAGGGCCGCTTCACAAACGTACTTAAGGCCTTGCACTAGTTGGTCTGCTAGTTCCAAGCAGACAGGAGAAGCCTGTTGCTCTCCCAATTCAAGGTGCAACAGTTCTTGCCCACTCAGTGCCTGCGACACAAGTGCAGATGCCAGTACTGGTACATGGTTGACCCCACAACTGTAAACAAGGAACGAGCCACTGCCTCGGCATTCCTGTCTGTGGGATCCTTAAATGCAGGAGTCCCCTCTACCGGGATCATGGTTACTTTATTTAACATGGATACTGGGGGATCCACGACTGGAGGAGCCGACCACTTCTTGAATAGGCTTTCCTCAAAAGGGTAATGCACCGCCATGTATTTGGGGACCGAAAAGGTCTGTTGCGGTCAACCCCATTACTTGTAAATGAACTTGTCAAAATAAGTCAGATATGGGAACACCTAGGTGAACGGGCTGGCTTACAGGATCCAAAAGGGACCGCTCCATCAGCAGAGGGATCTGCTGGCTCCTGAATCTTCAGGGTAACATGCACAGCTGTGATAAGTGCTTTAACAAGCGCTTTATTGCGCAGACCCGGACGGGGACTCAGCCTCACTGTCCGAACGGTCCTGTCAGCGTCAGAGCACTCCCCAGAGGATGGAGGGGCAGGGGGCGCTTTTTAGCACATTTGCGCCCACACACTGCCTCCATCCTGGTAACAAACGAATTGAGGACCTCCAACAAAGCGTCCAGGGGCACTGCACATTCTAAAAGCGAACCGGTTGCAATTGCCTGGATTTCGGGGGAACAAAAAAGTTTCTAAAGCCATGCTGACCCTACCCTGTCTGCCACCTGAAGGGGGACTTGGGACAGGGATGGTCCCACCTTCATAACGGCTGCTGCCTGAGGGGCTCTTTCCCACAGGACTCACCACCTTGACCGTTTCTGCGCTGTCCAGCAAGTAGTGCCTGTGTTCTGTCAGCTCCCAGGTGCAGGAGAATTCCTGCTGTCATCTAAAGCTGCTGCTTATGGCACTGAAAACGATCTGTAATCTGCTCAGGCTCAAAGAAAATGGCTGCCAAGCGTCCAGAATAAGGACATAAAGCACTGGGAAGATGGCCGCCGGACTACAGGAAAGCATGCTGCTCCTAGAGAATGATGAAAAATGCTCAGGCTTCAAGAAAATGGCCACCGTCATCCAGTATAAAGGACAAAATCTCAGGGTAAATGGCCACCAGTTACAGGAGAGAATGCTGTTCCTTGCCCTCACCTAAGATGGACGCTGAACACAAAACGGCAGTGATCAGCACTGCAGGGATTATAGACACTGCTTCAACAGACACCCCCCAGGGAGAGAGGAAAAAAAAAAAAAAAAAAACAAACAAACACACACACACACACACACACACACACACACACACACAGTGCAGCCCCCCAGGTGAGAGCCCCTGTACATGACACCGCTCAGCAGCCACAGGCAGCATCCCCAGCGGGGGTGGGAGGTGAGGGACCCCGAATCTACCTCCAAGGGAATGCCCAGCCCCACCGAGGCAGGGAGAGCTGTACTTGCCAGTCCTGCAGAGCTGGGAGACATGCCATCATAGAATCACTCTCCGATCAGTACGGGGTGGCTGTTGGCCTCGGCACACTGATGCAGACATCAGTAGCCTGGTCATATGTGCGCCCCGGAGCATAAAAGTTCCACGACCACCTCTGGAGCTGAGGTATGTTGTGGCCAGCCCAGTGCGTAGCTCTGACCTGCACACACTTGGTCAGGCTGGGGAGACTACAAGGATCAGGGTAACAGCCAGCTGGGTGGCTGTTGATAGCAGATCACAGGATCAATCATGCACAAAAATCAAAGCTTCTGCAGAAAAAACAGTGATGGGCCCGTCAAGGTTCCTAGGTCCTTCACTAGTTAAAATAAAACTGATGGCTGCATGGGGGGGGGGGGGGGGGGGGGGGGGGGTTGTTACCCAAGGGTCCGTCACTTGGGTGGAACTAAAAGCTCTGTTTTTCAAAACATGTTGTCTTCTCCTAAAGGTGGCGTAACAACCCAATGGCTAAGGGAGGAGCTGTGTCAGTTGGTTAATATAAGGAAAAAGAAAAAAAAAAAAAAAAAAAAAAAAAAAATGATAAATCTTAGTTTGGGATAAAATTTTGCAAATTATTAATTTACATTTTAATTTCATAAATTTTGGCAATCTTTGGTAAAAATCACCCAAATTTGTGGATATTTAGTCTTTGTGAAAGTTAGAGTGTCTACAAGCTGTGGTGCAAACCATAAAAAAAATTGATCACACCTGATGGAATGGAGGCCTCTCATTGCATGTGAGCCCAACAAGCCAGGAAAGTACAAAAGCCCCGTATTACCCCTTTTTTTGGAAGTAGACATTCCAAGGTATTTAGCAAGATGCATGGTGAGGTTTGATGTAATTTTTCCCACAATTCTTTGCAAAAATTACTAGTTACTTACCGGAAAGGGGTTTTCTAGGAAATCCTCCAGGAAGGCACACCTGAGATGACGAGTCCCACCTGACAGGAAAGTTTAAAAAGTCTGTCCCTCAGTTATGCCCAAGAAAACTACCCACACTGGTGCTGGAGGGTATGTTCTGTGAAACACACACCAATAGGGCCAGGGAAGTGGGCCTGCCGTCCTGGAAGATTTCCTAGAAAACCCGTTACCAGCAAGTATAACTGGTAATTCTCGTCATCTTCCAGGATAGCACACCTGAGATGAACAAGAAGTTCAGGTCTACCTTAGGGTAGGACCACCGATTGTAGGACCTTCCTGCCAAACACAAAGTCCTGAGCGGACAACAGCTCCACCCTGTAGTGCTTCAGGAAGGTATTCTGGCTCGTCCAGGTAGCTGCTCTGCATATTTGCTCGATTGAAGCACCCGCCTTCTCTGCCCAGGAGGTCACCAAAGATCTAGTTGAATGAGCTTTTAAGAGCTGGGACTGGCTTGCCTGAATACCCATAGGCTACCATGATGTCCGCTTGATCCACCTGCCTGTTGTAGGTTATGAAGCCTGGAAACTAATTAGCAAGTGGTTTGATCTTCTAAACTCACCGACTCTCTAAACGTCTAACAAATTAAACATTTGTTCCCTCTTTTTTGCCAAGATTCAAAAAAAGAGAAGGACAATCTCTTGTGACCCATGAAAGTCTGAGGTCACTTTAGGCAAATATAAAGGGTCCTCTGAGGATCACCCTATCCTCCAAGACTAACAAAAAGGGTTCTTTAATTGTCAGCCTCCAATTGCTGACTCTTCTGGCCATAGTGATCGACAGAAGGACCACCATCTTAAGGGAAAGAAAATGAACTGACATTTTAGCCAATGGCTCAAAAGGTTTCCTAATTAGGGCATCTAATACAAAGGACAAATGCCACGGCCAAAACTTGTTGATTTTCACCGGGGTAACCCTCTCCCTGGCTGTCAAAAATCTCTTTATGAGGGCCAGCTTACGATCCAGAAAAACCGATAAGGCTGCCACCTGTACTATGAGGTTATTAACAGATAACCCCTTGTCCACTCCTAGCTGGAGGAAGTCCAGGACCACTAATTATTTTAAGGGAATCTTCTCTAGACTGCACCCAGTGTGAGAGGACCCTCCAGACCTTGGCATAGATTTTTCTAGTGACTGGTTTTCTGCTGGACAAAAGTGTATCAATCACTTTTTCAGAACAGCATTTACGCTTTAGGAGTTTTCACATACCAGGCTGTCAGGGAAAGAAAAACAGGGTCTGGATGTAGCACTGGTCCCTGTCAGAGGAGATCGTGACTGACTGAGATGGAATGGAGGAGCCACCAACCATCTCCTCAGGGTGGGGAACCAAGGCTGCTTTGGCCACCAAGGTGCGATTAGGATGAGGCACCCATCTAACCAGGATAGTTTTTGTAGTCCCTGTGAAATAAGTACCAGGGGAGGGAATGCATAGGCTAGGGTAAAATCCCATCTCAGAGCCAGTGCATCTACTCCCCCTGAGCCCTGCTCTGTCCAGAGTGAAGACTCACTACCTTCCTGTTCTTGGGAGGTGAACAGATCTATCTCCGGCTTGCCGAAGTGTTGGCAAACTAGGGAGAATACTTTGTCGTTCAGTTACCACTCCCCTTGGTGAATGGGCTGCCAACTGTCCGTCTTGGTGGCAGCGGGACACTACTTCCCACCTCGCCAGCTTGAACCACACTGATGGGACTTGCCACATCACCAAGTGTTACTGCCTTTATTGGGTAGTATATGGGGGTACCTGACTATAAAAATCTGTGTGAACCTAAATGCCTACCTGCCTAAATAGCGTCACCTGTGATGCTAATACAGTGATCAGAAAAACAATCACTTAGTGACACTGGTGACAGAGGGTGATCATGGGGTTAAACCTTTATTAGGGGAGTACCCTAGACCTAAAGGGGCCAACAATACAAGTTTTTGCAGTCACAAATGACACCAATGCAATAATCAAAAAACTGCAGTTGGTGTCACTGACAGGGGGTGAATAGTGTGCCTACAGGTATGCCAGTATGCCTGCCCGTGCCATTCTGCCGACATGCGGTGGTCGGCAACTGGTTAAGCTGCCCATAGGATTTAGTTTCATTTTTTATTTTTATCTATTTACTCGGCATAACATCTTTCACAATATAAAGAAAAAAAATTGGGCTAACTTTACTGTTTTTTGAAAAAAAAAAGTGCGTTTTGTAAGACCACTGCACAAATATGGTGACAACGACTGCCATTATATTCTCTAGGGTGTTAGAACCCTCAAATATTTTATAGCAAAAGATTTTAACTTTTAACCACTGGCACTTAAACACCCTTAATAACCAGACCAATTTTCAGCTTTTGGTGCTCTCACATTTTGAATGACAATTACTCAGTCATGCAACACTGTACCCATATGAAATTGTTGTCCTTTTTTCCACACAAATAGAGCTTTCTTTTGGCGGTATTTAATCCTCGGTTTATTTTTTGTGCTATAAAAGAAAAAAAAAAAAAACCCGAAAATTCTCTAAAAAAATATGTTTTCTTCGTTTCAGTTATAAAATTTAGCAGATTAGTAATTTTTTCTTCATAAATTTTGGCCAAAATTTATACCACTACATATCTTTGGTAAATAAGTACAAATTGGTGTATATTAGGTCTTTGTGAAAGTTATAGAGTCCACAAGCTATGGTGCCAATATCTGAAAATTGATCACACCTGAAGTACTGACGGCCTATTTCAATTCTTGAGACCCCAACATGCCAGAAAAGTACAAATACCCCCCAAATTACCCTTTTTGGAAAGAAGACATGCCAAGGTATTTAGTAAGAGGCATGATGAGTTTTTTGAAGTTGTAATTTTTCCCCCACAATTCTTTGCAAAAATCAAGAATTTTTCCTTCCCCCCACAAAATTGTCATATTATCAGGTTATTTCTCACACATAGCATATGCATACCACAAATTACACCCCAAAACACATTCTGCTATTACTCCCAAGTACGGCGATACCACATGTGAGAGATTTTTACACAGTGTGGCCACATATAGAGGCCCAACATGCAGGGAGCGCCATCAGGCGTTCTGGAGCACCCAGGCCAATTCTGACATCTCTCCTACATGTAAAAATCATCATTTGCTAGAATATTACATAGAACCCCAAAACTTTTTTAGCAAAGACCCTAGAGAATACAATGGTGGTCGTTGCAAATTTTTATCTCGCATGGTATTTGCGCAGCAATTTTTCGGGAGAAAAAAAAAAAGTTGTGCTTAAGAAAACCGTAAAGTTAGCCCAATTTTTGCATAATGTAAAAGATGAAGTTATGCTGAGTAAATGGATACCCAACAAGTCACTCTTCGAAATTGCACACGCCCATGGAATGGCGCCAAACGTCGCTACTTAAAAATCCCCATAGGCGACGATTTAAATTTTTTTACTGGTTACGTTTTGAGTTAGAGGAGGTCTAGGGCTAGAATTATTGCTCTCGCTCCAACGTTCACGGCAATACCTCACGTGTGTGGTTTGAGCATCGTTTTCATTATTTGATGACTTATTCATATTACAAGGAATGTAAACATCCCTTGTAATAGGAATATGGCATGACAGGTCCTCTTTACAGTGAGATATGGGGTCAATAAGACCCCACATCTCACCACTAGGCTGAGAAGCCTGAAATAAAAAAAAAAAAAAAAAAAATTCTGGCTTTGATCGTATTGGCGAGTTGGTAGAAGCACTGGAGGGCAGCGAGGGGCATCTATGGCTGGGTATCACCGAGTATTGGCAGGGTATTGAGGGGTTAATTGTCGGTGAGCAGCGATGTGGGCACTGCAGATGCAGCCCACAGCGCTGCCGACACCGATCTCTTCCCCCTCCGCTGTACCGATGGGGGAGGGAGGAATCTGCGTCATAACATGACGCCGGTTTACAGGTGATTACTCAGCTGAGCGATCACCTGGTAAAACGGCCGCGATGAGCATCTGTTTACCGTGAGGCGCAGGGTCCTGTGGACCAGGCGGTCACGAATGCCCTCTTGTGCGCGCCCCAGGGGGTCGCACGAGCAGAATTCTGGGAGGCTGTTAATTAACGGCCTCTCAGAGTTAAACAACCGCCCTGAAGCCGTTAAATCGGCTATGGGCCTGTTAAGTGGTTAAACACATTTGAAAAACAGGCCTGGTTAAAAGTGGTTAAAAATACATTTTCTATTTACACGGTATCAGCCAGCAAAAGTGGACTTCCTCCTAGCGCGGCTCCCCCACAATTGTGGGGGAGCCGCGCTAGGAGGAAGTCCACTTTTGCTGGCTGATACCGTGTAAACAGGCTGTAGAGCCCGTGTGGGTGAGCTATCATTCCGGGCTTATTTTAATCTGAAGGGGAACTCCTTACATACCTTGGTGGATATAATATAAAACCTGGGAAATAAAATATATTAAGGAAATTCTACTTTATCGTCAGTAAATCCGCCGTCTATGCCCTCTCCAGCTATATTGCCTGGCTGCTGTACTTGTTGCCCTGCATTCTTCTATCCATCTGGTAGTCATAATTCTTCCTGGGGTACGAATGGGTCGGTAAAATAGGGTTGGCTTATCCTCTGATGAAGCATTAAGCGAAACATGTCGGGATAAATCAATCGCAACAACCTCAATTTTACCATCTATTGGACCACAAAGCTGTATATAACCTCAGTATGATTATACAGATCACTGCTCTGTTTTTATGAATTATGTATAAATAAATTTTGTATAAAAAATTCCTATTATGAATACAACTTTGATTTATTGCACCGTTAACATCCCACTTTCTTAGGTTTGGTTTACCTTAAAAAACCTTTTTTGATATTTCCAAAAAGGGATGAGGTGTCAATTAATGGGGTACTGATGGAGGTTTGAATCATTTCCTTTTTTGACATTTTCTATTCTCCTTTGCATTTTCTTGTCTATGGTAGAATGTGAACACCAATTTGACTCAAAGAAAGTGTTCTGAAAATTAATAAAAAAAATAAAAAAATTAATTTTACTTGTGCATTGCCAGAATTGCGCAAAGATTGATACCCAAGTGCCCAGTGTTTTTTTTGTGCTATCCAGCCAGAAGTTTTATAGGTTGCAAGTGTAAAATGTAGTACTAATGTTTTGCCTTTTTGCTTTATGCAAACCTTTTGGTCCGTCTTCTGCTTGATTGTTCCACACAAAAGTATTTGCACTAAAAAAAATAAAATAAATAAAAAAAATAAAAAAAAAGCGGCTTGGCCTCACATGGCCTTGTAGTGCTTAGCAACACAAGGTGAGATTGTCTGACATGGGGCATGTTGGTGAGGAGATGTGAAGGAACATTCCCTCCTTTTCCCAAATTATATTAACCAGGCCTATTCCCACATTTTTCCAAATAAACTAGCAACTAATGGCTGTAGTGTGCATATTTCACGTTGAGAATTTCTGACATTGAATGTTCCAATTACATTTTCACGTGTGGGGGGGGTTTATTCATATGGCAAAGACTAAAACTGGTCATTCATGTAGAATTTCCATCCAGGTTTGGATCGCTAATGGCAGCAGAACTGAGTGAGACCTCTTAACAGTTATCACTGGAAACCATTTTATGAATTTTAATAGTTGGGAAAGAATTGCAATCAAATTTAATAATGACACAATGGGAACCCAATTGAGCAGCCTGATATAATCGGCTTTAACACCATGTGTGAGTGGTTGACTCCGTTATCTAGCAGCTGAAAAATATATATACATTTATATAAAATTTCTCTTTTAAGGTTATACATGTACACATTCTTGCTTGGTGAAATCTGTAAGGTGTTTATTGCAACATATAATTCAGCAGTGTGCAGCTCATTCTCTAGAGAGCTCAATAAGCATCGTGCACCTGTGACAGGTAAATTATTCAACTGGGGGAGGGTGAGTTGTTGGTTATAGTAATACCTTTTCAGTCCAAGTATAAAATGCAGATTACTTGTTAGACTAATCAGATGTTCAGCCTTCAGTTTTAAAAAGAAAATTAGCCGTACCACAAAATGCTTGCATAAAGTCATATTTATAAAGTGAGTGTGATGGTGGGGGAAGGGGGGGTTTATATCCCTCTAGACTAATCATCATTAGCTGTGTTGTCTGAGCCTACTCTGGGGGTTCCATAAAAGTGTCTCCTGCTGTATGGATATGACTGCGTGTGCAGCTGTCTAATACACAAGGTAAACAACCTTGTTTTAGTTGGCAAGGTTACTGCTAGTTTTAAAGTTGCGTTTAAAAAACACTGCTGTGCAAATACCGTGTGACATAAAATATTGCAACAATCGCCGTTTTATTCTCTAGAGAATCATACACAATGTTTGGGGGCAAAAAAAAAAAAATATGGATTTTTACTTGTAAACACCAAATGCCAAAAATAGGCTTAGTCATGAAAGGGTTAATAAAAAAATGTTTAAAGTGGTAGTTTTATTGTTCTCTTGCTATTCTCTATTGTTCTGCTCTTTACTGTATGCCATTCTGCAATGTTTTAGGTTTTGTTGTTAACCATTATTTGTTTTCAGGTACACCATTAAGCTGCAGCGCAGATTTATCTCGACAGCAACAGAGTTTGCTCCCACAATACATAAAGCCGTGACTCCAGCACTGTCGGAGGCGATTTGACCAGAGGGGGAAAAAAATAAATAAAAAAAAACACAAACAAAACACACATAATATAGGCCCAACAAAGACATTGCTGACTTTGGGTAGTTATACCAGAATGATGCCTGCAGGTTTAGGTATTCTTTACATCCAGCGGTCAGCTTTCATGTAAAAGCAATCCTAGCAGCTAATTTGCCTCTAGGGAAGGAATGTCTCTGACCCCCCCCCCCCCCCCCACTGTTTTTTTCTGGCTCTTCTGTCCCAACAGGGTGGTTCTGCCAGCTGTAGAGCTGATCAGGGACCAGAATGGCTACAATTATCTCTATGGCCTAAGAAACTAAGCTACGAGCATTTCATGACTTTGATTTTGCCGGATGTAAACAGCACCATTGGGAAGTTGGGAAAGCATTTCATCAAACCGATCTTGATGTGGTCAGATGCTTTGAGGGCAGGGAGAGATCTAGGGTCAAAGACCCAATTTTTATATATAAAAAAAAAAATACACAAACAGTTTAAAAATAAAATAGCAAAAAAGCTCCCCTGCTCTTGCACAAAGGCGAACACAATAGTCAATCTGGCATCATATGTAAACAGCAATTGCACCATGCATGTGAGGCATTACCATGAAGGTCAGATCGAGGGCACTACTTTTAGCAGACCTCCTCCGTAAAGCTAAAGTGGTAACCTGTAAAGGAGTTTAAAGGCTTTTAAAAAAATATATGTAGTTTGTCACCGCTGCACAACTTTAAAGCATACCATGTTTGCTATCCATGTACTCAGCCCAAGATCATCTTTTATTTCAGCAAACATATAGTGAGGTTTTTTTTGCACTAACACCCCTTTCACATCAGGGCGTTTTGCAGGCGCTATAGCATTAGAAATTGCGCCTGCAATCCGCCCTAAAGAAGCTGCACTATTGTGTGTAGTGTGAAAGCCCCCAGGGCTTTCACACTACAGCGGTGCGCTGGCAGGACGTCAGAAAAAAAAAAGTCCTGCCAGCAGTTTCTTTGGAGTGTGTTTACCGCTCCTCCACCGCTCCAAAACGCTGCTATTGCGGCGTATTGCCGGCGGTTTTAACCCTTTCGTGGCCGCTAGCAGGGGGTAAAAGCACCCTGCTAGCGGCTGAAATGTGCCGCAAATCCGGCAAAGGGCAACGTGGTGTGAAAGGGGTCTTAGTGTTTGAAAAATTGCTGCACAAATACCATTAAAAAAATAATTGAAACACCCACCATTTTAATCTGTAGGGCCTTTGCTTTAAAATATATAATATTTGAGGGCTCAAAGTAATTTTCTTGCAAAAAAATTATTTATTTTTCATGTAAACAAAAAGGATCAGAAAGGGCTTGGTCTTCAAGTGGTTAGAAAAGTGGGTGATGTGTGACAAGCTTCTAAATGTTATGCATAAAATGACAGGACAGTTTAAAATCCCCCAAAATGACCCCATTTTGTAAAGTAGACACCCCAAGCTATTTGCTGAGAGGCATGTCAGGTCCATGGAATATTTTATATTTTGACAAAAGTTGCAGGTGAAAATAAATCAGGATTTTTAAAACCGCTTACCTGTAAAATCCTTTTCTTTGATGTACATCAGGGGATACAGAGCCATAGTAGTTACTATGTGGGTTATAGGGCCACTGATAAGGCGTGCCATGTCCATCAACTAAGGCAAGAAGTGTACTCCCTATATAACCCCTCCCGCTTCTGGGAGTCCTCAGTTTTGTAGCCAAGCAATACAAGTGTATACCAAGAAGGGAGGGAACTGTGTCCCCTGATTTAAATCAAAGAAAATGATTTTACAGGTAAGCGGTTTTAAAAATCCCGTTTTCATACATCAGGGGACAGCCATAGTAGTTAATATGTGGGATGTCCCATAGCAATGGCAACTGAAGGGAGGGAGACAAAATTAGGGCAAAAAAAGGAGGCCAGAGGACTTTTACTGCAGCCTGCAGTGCACTGCGCCCAAAGGCAATATCCTCATGACCTTTAACAGATTTGATGCAATATGAACTGAAGACCAAGTTGCGGCCTTACAGATCTGAGCCATAAAGGCCTGATAATGCACCACCCAAGAGGCACTAATCACCCTGGTTGAGTTTGCTTTAACCACTTTCAGACCGGACCATTTTGCTGGCATAAGACCACACCACTTTTTGTGATTCGGCACTGCGTCACTTTGACAATTGTGGTCGTGCGACGTGGCTCCCAAACAAAATGGATGTCCTTTCCCACAAATAGAGCTCTCTTTTGGTGGCATTTGATCACCCCTGCGGTTTTTATTTTTTGCCCTATAAACAAATACAAATTTGAAAAAATAAAAAAAATAGAAGTATAATTAAATTTACTTTTGCTATAATAAATATCCTCAAAAAAAAAATACAAAAATAAAAATAAAAACACAATAAGTGATTGGTTTGCGCAAAAAAAATTATAGCATTTACAAATTATGGGATAGTTTTATGGCATTTTTTTTATTTTTTACTAGTAATTGCGGCGATCAGCCATTTTTTTTATTGTGACTGCGACATGGCAGACACAGCGGACATTTGACACATTTTTGGGACCAGTCATTTACACAGCAATCAGTGCTATACAAATGCACCGATTCCTGTGTAAATGACAATAGCAGTGAAGGGGTTAACCAGGGGTGGCAGTGTTGTGTGTCCTAGGGGTGTGCGTTAGTGAACACTGATCTCTGCTCCGATCACAGTGCTATTCTGCCAACGTCCATAGTCGTGCGCCGGTCGGGAAGCTGTTAACATGAAAAGGAAGACTTTTCTTCAAGCCCCAAGCTTGCTCACTTGACAAATTCATTTGTAAATAGTAGATTTTGATGCTACCTGTCCCCTTTTTGGACCTTCTGGCAGTAAACAAAACTTCTGTTTTGGGAACCTGAGCGGTCGCCTTTAAATAGACTGATTGCTCTTACTATATTCAAGGGAATGTAGTGCCTTCTCTTCCCTAGAAGGAGGCTCTGGGAAGAGAGGAAGAAGAAGATCTTGGTTTAAATGAAAACCTGTCAGCACCTTTGGGAGGAATTCAGATCAGATATGGTTCTTTACATGACAGCCTATAGTTCTGATCTTTTTGGTTGCCATTTCTGCTAAGAGTATCTCTGTTGTCAAAAGAGCCAAGGGAATTTCCCTTAAAGGCTCAAAAGGCTGATTCTGCAAAGCCGATCAGATCAAATTTAAAACAAGGATTTAGAAGTGCCTTGATAGGGTGATTAATCAGTGTTAACCCCTGAATAAAGCTACGCACCGGAGAGTGGGAAGAGGCTGTTGGGGGGGGGGGGGGGGCGACAACTACTGACAAGGCCGAGATCTGGCCCTTGATAGCACTCAAAGCCAGCTTAATTTCTAATGCCATTTACAGGAAATCAAGGATCCTACCTATGACATACTTACTGGGGTGCCAACCCCTGGATACACACCAAAACCTATTGTATAAAGGAATACTAATGCGCTCCACCTAATGGTTCATAGGAAGACTAAATGAGTACAAAATTTTATACACAGGAAGCAGCCAGCATAAAAACAGTGATCTCAGCACCGAAAGGAAGTGTAAAAAAATGGTATAAATAAAAATGCGGCGCTACCTAAAAGTGCTTATACATATACAATGAGTAGTAATACCAAAATAAAGTGCAAATGAGATACTATCCCACTATATGATAAATACAGCATATATAGTGCAAAAAATGAATCTGCATAAATAATCCAAAATGCAAAAAACGTACAAAAAAAATATATAAAGTGAAAATACGTGAAAAAAATCAATCCAGTGATTAAATATAAAATCAATATTAACAAGTGATTGTCCACAAAAACGTGCACTGATGGCTGAAAAACTTGCAAAAATAAAGTTCATGCAGAAAGTGTAGAAATCATTTCCAAAAGTGACAATCCACTGCAAACTTCAGTGCTTATTATGTGCACCACCTATTTCCCCCAGCCTCTCACCTCCAATATCTGGTAAATAGGCACTGTGTAATTAAAATAGCTGCTGGCTCCTTATTCATCCAGTCTCACTGCATGGCTATGTAGTACATGCCCTCCCAATTACTCCAGGATGTCCAACAGGTATATGATGGAAGAAGACAGAGGGGCTTTCATGTGTAGTAATTAATAGCTATTTTATTATATTTAGAAGGTAAAATCCACACTTACATAGAAACAAACAGCAGAGCATGCAGCAGACGCGGACTTCCGGTTTCGGCCGTAACCGGAAGTGGTAGGTCCGACACCAAATTCCTTCCCTGACGCGTTGCACCTCGTAACTTTTTTTTTTGAAAAAGTTACGAGGTGTAACGCAACGCGTCAGAGAAGGAATTTGGTGTCGGACCTACCACTTCCGGCCGAAACCGGAAGTCCGCGTCTGCTGCATGCTCTGCTGTTTGTTTCTATGTAAGTGTGGATTTTACCTTCTAAATATAATAAAATAGCTATTAATTACTACACATGAAAGCCCCTCTGTCTTCTTCCATCATATACCTGTTGGACATCCTGGAGTAATTGGGAGGGCATGTACTACATAGCCATACAGTGAGACACTGACAGCGGTGGAGCAGTGAGACTGGATGAATAAGGAGCCAGCAGCTATTTTAATTATACACAGCGCCTATTTACCAGATATTGGAGGTGAGAGGCTGGGGGAAATAGGTGGTGCACATAATAAGCACTGAAGTTTGCAGTGGATTGTCACTTTTGGAAATGATTTCTACATGAACTTTATTTTTGCAAGTTTTTCAGCCATCAGTGCACGTTTTTGTGGACAATCACTTGTTAATATTGATTATTTTATATTTAATCACTGGATTGATTTTTTCACGTATTTTCACTTTATATATAATTTTTGTAAGTTTTTTTGCATTTTGGATTATTTATGCAGATTCATTTTTTGCACTATACATGCTGTATTTACCATATAGTGGGATAGTATCTCATTTGCACTTTATTTTGGTATTACTACTCATTGTATATGTATAAGCACTTTTAGGTAGCGCCGCATTTTTATTTATACCATTTTTTACACCGAAACCTATGCCTCCCAGACTATAGTAAAAATTCTGGAAGCCAGCTTCCAGACATTAACCAAAGTAGACACTACTGAAGGAGATAACCCACGATCCTTTAGCATGTGGGTTTCAAGAGCCAAACCGTTAAAGAGGAAGTAAACCCTAATGGGTTTACTTCCTCTTTTTTTCCCTGCAAAGGTAAAGCATAATGGACTACTATGCATCGCATAGTAGCTCATTATGTGTCACTTACCTGACACAGGAGCCAGCGAAGTAGCCGCTGTCCCCTGTAGTCCGCCGCATCCATGTTGCTGGTGGCGTCTCGCAGCTCCGACGAATCACAGCGGCGAAGCTGCGATGACGTCACTCCCGCGCATGCGCACGGGAGTCGCGTCTCGCAGCTCCGCCGCTGCCACTCGGCGAAGCCGAGATGATGGCACTCCCGCGCACGGGAGTCGACAAATTAGGCAAATCCATTCTTGGATTTGCCGCATTTAGTGCGCCTGCGCGCCGCTGTCTACGGCACATGCGCCGTAGACAGCGGTGCCCATTTTCGGGCAAATATCTCCTAAACCATATAGGTTTAGGAGATATTGCTTGGACCTACAGGTAAGCCTTAATCTAGGCTTACCTGTAGGTCCAAGTGGTTTGGAAGGGTTTACTTCCTCTTTAAATTTAGTGTCTGTAAGGCAGGGTGGAATACCGGACCTTGTGTGAGAAGGTCTGGCCATAATGGCATAATACCACCATCTTTATGATCTCGGCAAACCAAGATCTTCTGGACCACCTCCTTTTGTTCCTGCAGCGAAGACACAGAAGTAGCAGAACTTGAGGAATTTGAAGAAACTCATATATAAGCAAAAACTGATCCCATGGGAAGACTAATGCCTCTGTTCCACATGCTAGCAGATCCCTCATTCGACACAAAGTTGTCAACTTTGCTGTTGGATGTGAACAGGTCCACATCTGGAATACCCCATCTCTGACTTATCGCTAAGAGGTTGGGGTGAAGAGACCATTCCCCAGAAATTGTTGGCAACTCAAGTAGTCTGCCTGCCAGTTTTCTATTCCTGGAATGAAAATTGTCAATAGGCAAGGAATGTTGTGTTCTGCCCAAACTAGAACATTATTCACCTCTTTTTGGGCTGCATGACTTCTCAAGGTTGCTGGATATCAACCACCAATTTAGGCTCTGATGTACGTCGGGAGACAAGCGTATTGGAAAAACCAAAGCCTAACTTTGTTTCAGACCAACAGGATGGTGTTTTGTAGCAGTCTTGAGTGAAACTGCAAGGGACGGCCTCGAAGGAGGCCCCCCATTTTCCCCAACAATCTCATGCACAGCCGAATGGAAGGATTTTCCTTTGACAAGTTGAATTAGTCCTATAATGGAACAGATTCTTGTCTGGGGTAAGAATACCTTTCAGTATGGTATCCATGACCACTCCCAAGTACTGTAATCTCCTTGATGGTTTGAAGGAGGATTTTTCTAGGTTGAGTATCCAACCCAGAGATTCCAGGTAGTTTACAGCTGTGATTAGACTCTGGTTTAGAACAGACTGAATGATTAAAAAGACCAAGTTAGACTTACCGGTAACTTGTTTTCCAGAAGTCTTTCAGGACAGCACCTGAGAGATAGCGACTCCTCCCTCCTCGTTAGGAAACACCTTCTTCCTCCAGACTTTAAAGGGAGGCGCCTCCCTACCACACCTCAGTTGTAGAAGAGAACCTCCGGCCCCGGCTGGAACACATAAACACATACGTTAGTCACAGCGTAGCATAATACAATACCATAGGGCGGGATGCTTGCTGTCCTGAAAGACTTCTGGAAAACAAGTTACCGGTAAGTCTAACTTGGTCTTTCCCAAGTCGTCTTTCAGGACAGCACCTGAGAGGATAACAGAGACTTACCCCTTAGGGCGGGACAACAGCTTGCAGGACCTTTCTGCCAAACGCCCGATCGCTGGCAGAAGTGAGGTCCAGTCTATAATGCTTCACAAATGTGTGAAAACTCGACCATGTCGCCGCCTTGCAGATCTGCTCCGGGGTGGCACCAGCTCTCTCTGCCCATGTAGACGCCAGAGCCCTGGTTGAGTGTGCACAAATTTCTGCTGGAGGGGATAATCCTGCCTGGGAATATGCCTCCGAGATAGCCAATTTCAGCCATCTAGCTAAAGTAACTTTAGAAAGCCTGAAAACCCTTTTTTCTTCCTGAGAAAAGTACAAACAGTGAATCTGAACGTCTGAAGGACTCCGTCCTTTCTAAATAACTCAGCAGAGTCCTCCTGACGTCCAAAGTATGGAAAAAAAAAAAAGTCTCCTTATTTCCTTTGGGGTTAACACAAAAGGTTGGCAGTACTATGTCCTGTATACGGTTCTGAACTGAAGCTACCTTCGGCAAGAATTTTACATCTGTTAAGAATAACTGTCAGGAAAAATGGAAAGATATGGTTCTTTAACTGACAGCGCATTTAGCTCACTGATCCTGCGTGCAGAGACAATGGCAATCAGAAAGACAGTTTTTAATGTGAGAAACCTAAGGGAAGTCTCCACAAGAGGCTCAAAAGGCCCCTTTGTTAGAGACTGTAGGACTACCGACAAATCCCATCTAGGAAAAACCTTAATAGGAGCTGGCCTAGATCTTTTAAGGGCTCTAAAGAATCTGATCACCAGCGGATTTGAGGCCACAGATTTTTCTAAGAACACTGTCAGGGCTGCTACCTGCACCTTCAGGGTACTAACTGCCAGTCCCTTGTCTGCTCCATCCTGTAAAAACTCCAAGATGGAGACAAGGCTCCCTGTCACCTGGGCGGCTGACAAACACCAAGTGTTATAACGCTTCCAAACCTTAGAATAAATGGCCCCCGTAACCCTTTTCCTACTTGCCAAAAGGGTAGAGATCAAACGGTTGGAAAACCCCTTGCTCCTAAGGAGCTGCCTTTCAGAAACCAGGCCGTGAGGGCCAGGCTGGCCACTCCTGGATGGTTTACTGGGCCCTGCAACAACAGATCGTGTCTGAGGGGCAGATGCCAACAAGGCTTGATTGCCAGACCTAGAACTTTTGAAAACCAGGCCCTTTTTGGCCAAAAGGGCGTGATTAGTATAACTGGCACCTTCTCCCTCTGAATTTTTCTTAAAATTAACGGGATTAACTGAAATGGGGGGGAAAGCGTAGCAAAGACGAAATTCCCATGGATAAGCTAGCGCATCTGTGCCCAGCGAGTCATCGCGACTGTCCAGGGAAAAGAACTGGGGAACCTGGGCGTTCACCCTTGAGGCGAACAGGTCCACCTCTGGTAAACCCCATTTTCCGGCAATCATTGTGAATACCTCCGGGTTTAGAGACCATTCCGCTTCCTGATTAGCGTTTCTGCTTAGGAAGTCCGCTAACCTGTTTAGATCCCTTTTAGGTGGACTGCTGATAGGGATAACAAACGTTTTTCCGCCCACCGAAGAATCTCCATGGCCAGTACCTGAAGCGACCTGCTTCTTGTACCCCCCTGTCTGTTTAAATAAGCCACTGCCGTGGCATTGTCTGTTAGGACCTGGACGTGATGGGACTGAAGCTCCTGAACAAACAACTCCAGAGCCAAGGCAATCGCCTTGAGCTCCCTCCAGTTTGAGGACCTTATTGTCTCCTCTTTGGCCCAGGACCCCTGAGTGAAACGTGTTCCTAGATGGGCTCCCCACCCCCAGGAACTGGCGTCGGTTGTTAGTCTTTTCTCGACTGGAAAAGCCCAGACTAACCCTTCCGATAAGACATCCTGTCTTTTCCACCACCATAGGGACCTTTTTACCTGGGTTGACACTCTCACCTCTGCCTCTAGGGATGCCACTGTGTGATCCCAAGATTTTAGAAGGAAAGCCTGCAGACACCTGAAATGCATTCTTGCCCACTGGACTGCTGGCATTGTTGAAGTTAGAACCCCCAAAGCTGACATAACCTGTCTTACTGTCAGATTTTGGCTGGTCTGTAATAAAGACACTGCACCGGAAATCCTGTCCTTTTTGTCTAAGGGAAGGAAGATTTTTTGATCCACCGAATTTATTAAATACCCTAAAAACTGAATCTCCTGAGATGGGTTTAGGGACGACTTTTGGAGGTTCAAAATCCACCCCAAAGCCTCCAGATGGCTGCGAGCTTTGTCTAGATTGGTCTGCAATTCCTCGCTGGATGGGGCGAAAAACAGCAGATCGTCTAAATAAGGAATAACTGCGATTCCCTGAAGTCGCAGCGGCGCTAAAGCTTCTGCCATTACTTTGGTAAAAATTCGGGGAGATGATGACAGGCCGAAGGGTAGGGCCCTGAACTGGAGATGATGAACCACACCCCCCAACCTCACTGCCAGCCTGAGGAACTTCTGAGACTGGGGAGAGATTGGAACATGTAGGTATGCGTCTTTTAAATCTACTGACGCCATAAAACATCCTGGCGTCAGATTTCTGACCGAAAAAATTGAGTCCATTTTGAACTTCCTGTACCTTATGGACCCGTTTAAAGGTTTTAGGTTGAGAATCAACCGAAATTTTCCTGTCGGTTTCTTTACTAGGAAAACATGGGAATAAAACCCCTCCTGCTGTTCTTGCAGGGGTACCTGTACTACTACGCCCTGTTGCATCAGTTCCTCTAGAGAGGACTTCATGGCCAGGGCCCTTACTGGGTCCTGCGGGGTGTTTGTAATCAGGAACCTTTTTGGGGGGGTCGTTGACAAACTTGAGTGAGTAACCCTGCGCGAGAGTGGTCAGGATAAACTGATTTGAAGTTATCCCTGACCACTGCGGAAGAAATTCTTGTAATCTTCCGCCCACCCGCAGAGACGAGTCATTGCGATTTTTCGGCCTGTGTAGGAGGACGGAAGAGAATTCCGCCTCTACCCTTCGGCTTCGGGGCGGACCAACTTTTCCTTCTCCCCTGCAACTTGCTGTCCTGATCCTGAGCTTTTTGAGGTCGAAAAAGACGTTTTGGTACCTGTTTTTTCTTTTTGACCGGAAAGGATCTCTTTTTAATCGGCTGTCCTGTCAAGAATATTATCGAGGTCAGGGCCGAAGAGCAGGTCCCCTGAAAAGGGTAACCCACACAGCTTATTCTTTGAGGCCGAGTCACCAGGCCAGGTTTTAAGCCATAAGGCTCTTCTTGCAGCATTAGTTAGAGCTGCTGACCTGGCTGATATCTTAATTGCCTCAGCTGAGGCATCTGCAACATAAGCCACTGCCGTAATTAGGGTAGGAAAAGAATCTAAGATTTCCTGTTTAGGGGAATCTGCAGCTATATGTGACTTTAACTGGTTAACCCAGTATTCTAAATTTCTGGCTACACACGTTGTGGCCATTGCTGGTCTTAAATTGCTCATAACTGATTGCCATGATCTCTTGAGCAAAAGATCCATGCGTTTGTCCATCGGATCTTTCAAAACTCCCATGTCCTCAAAGGACAGATCCGTGGACCTTGAAACCTGGGAAAAGGCGGCATCCAGTCTGGGCACCTTGTTCCATACTGCTGCAGGGTCCTCCTCAAAAGGAAAACGCCTTTTGTGGGCTTTGGAGAAAAAGGGCTTTTTCTCTGGATCCTGCCATTCTTTCCTAATGACCTCAGAGATGACCGGATGAACTGGGAACGTTCGGCCCTTAGGCTCATCCAACCCAGCATACATGCGGTCATGGAGTGATAATTCCTTTTTCTCCTCACTTAAACCAAGCGTAGCATGAATGGCTTTAAGGAGCCCATCGACCTCTTCAAGGGACAGTTTGAATTTAGAGGGGGCTACCTCAGAATCCTCCAACTCCTCTTCCGAATCTTTAACGGAAAGAGCAGCGGACTGCTTTTCCCTATCTGAAGGGTCTTCAGGCAGAGATTCCAACACCGGGATTGAGAGAGACCCCTGGGAAGACTCTGAAGTGGCAGGCTGACTAGCAGCCGGATTTGCTAGTGAGTCACGAAAATTCTGTATCGTGGCGTATAGCTCCTTCTTTACAGAGGCCACCAGATCCTCACATACAGAGGCAGATTCCTCCTTAACTAAAGAAGTAATGCAGGGACTGCATAGGGTTTTCTTCCAATTTTCTCCCAGCTTGGCCCTGCAAGAAGGACATCTTTTCTTTGGGTCAGAGCTCTTAGCCTACGAAGAAAAAGACAAAAAAAGGAAAAAACCAGGGAACCCTTAGTGAGACCCAGTCTCAGCCTTGATAGGGATCACCACACAGGTGCACTGAGAAGAAACCAGTCAGCTTCTAGTGCCCAGACAGGCCCCTTGCCACCAGGGGGGAAAAAAAAAAAAAAAAAAAGAGAGAGAGCAAGACCAAACGCCAGGAAATAGGGGAAAGAAAGGCAGACTTTAACCGCTGCCTCTTACCTGGGCTTTGCTGGTGCCTGTCCCCACCGCTGCAGACGCTGAATCTTCCATAACAGGTGTGCAGAAATCCACTTGTGGCTAAACGCCGCCTCCGGAGTCACGCAATGCAGCTGCACCGGACCGGAAGCGGAAATCCGCACCAGCACCTGTCCTCCCTCCTCCCCCCCTGCGTCCACGCCGGAAACGACGTTTCAGCTGACCCGCTCTGTCACTTCCGGCGCGACCGCCAAAAAAAAAACATGGCGGCGGCACACGCGCGCCGCCGCGCCTACGAACGTGCGGGTCACCGAATCTTCGGCTCTCTCCGAGCACAAGAGGGGAAGAGGAGCCCGCTTGCTACCGCTGACGAGGCGTGGGTAGGTCGGGAGGACAGCGGGTCTCTAAAGGAGGAAAAAAAGGGAAAGAAGCCTAGTCCCTCAGGAACACCTAAGAGAAAAAGACTCCCTCCCAAAAGGTGTTCCCTCCGGGCCGGAGGAAACACAAAAACTGAGGTGTGGTAGGGAGGCGCCTCCCTTTAAAGTCTGGAGGAAGAAGGTGTTTCCTAACGAGGAGGGAGGAGTCGCTATCTCTCAGGTGCTGTCCTGAAAGACGCCTTGGGAAAGTAGATCTAAATAAGGTGGGACAGTTATGCCTTGAGCTCTTAATCTGGCTAAAGGAGATGCCAGAATCTTTGAGAACACCTGTGGTGCTGTGGCTAGACTGAATGGCAGGGGCACAAACTGAAAGATTTTCTATTTTGAAGAGCAGAAATTTCTGGTGAGCAGGAAATATTGGTTCATGGAGATATACATCTTTGATATCGACTGGAGCCAAAAACTCCCCTCCTTGCAGGATGGACACAGCCAATCGGATTGACTCCATGCAAAAGGATCATATGTTTAAGATCGAGAATGGGTCTTACCTCTCTGTTTGGTTTTGGAACCGTGAAAAGGTTTGAATAAAAACTTGTGCCCTGTTCCTCTAAGGGAACCTCTGATATCACCAGCTGGGATAATAGATGATCCAGAGCTAGAAATACTTTTTTCCTCTGGATCCCTGGAAACATTTGATCTTAGAGAACAGAAATTCTAGGAACTATAGTTTGGAACCTAGAGAAATCTAATGAAGCCACCCATCAGTCTTGACATTGTTCCTGCCAGATCTTTGAAAATTGCAGGAGCCTTCCCCCTACCCGAGCAAGGGCAGCCCTTCATAAGGAGGCTTTAGCATTCTGCTTTGTGGGCTTTCTGCCCCAAGATCTTTTGACCCTGGTGCTGCCCTTGGGGTCTTCCCCTTGAAGCCACTGAGACTGCCTAGAGGCTGATGCCCCTGGCACAGGTGAGGAAGCACACACTTAAAGAAATGTTTGAACTTCTTTACTGGTAAAAGTGCTTTTCCCAATAGAGATCCTTTGGATGCATTTATCCAGATAGTCTCCAAATAGCCCTTCACCATGAAAGGGGAAACTGGCCAAGAGCTGTTTACACTGCTTCGGCTGACCAATTTTTCAGCCACAGAATTCTGCGAGAATGCACCAGTCCAAGCATAAGCTGAGGCTTGAATGATAGAATCCTTCATAGCATCTTCTGTGAAACAGTGCGTCTGATACACCAGCCCATTGCTGGGCCTGCTGATCTGGCAGAATCTTGAGTATCTCCACAAACTGTTCCTTAATGGACCGAGATACACCAATTGCTGCAAGAACCGGCTGCACTACTGAACTTGCTAAAGACATTGCTTTTGGAAAGAAGTGCCAACTTTATCTGTTGCATCCTTTAACATTAGCGTATTATCCACCAGACACATGAGACTCTTATTCACTGAGGCAATTGCAACATCAATTGCTGGAACCCCCCCCCCCCCCTCACCAATTTCTTACAGAAATCCTCTTCCATAGGAAGTTTGGAGCATGTCTTAGAAGAATAATATAGTTTGTCTGGGCGTTGCCATTCAGAATACATAAGCTTTTTTAGCCATAAATGAATAGGAAAAGTATCCCCAGATGGGGGAGGTTTTAATGATCCCAAAGCAGAGGTGGGTTCATCAAGAACCTGCACTTCAGGCAGCAAAATGGCTGAACAAACCAACTTCGGAAGAGAGTGCACAAGCAACCTGTCTTGTGATGCTACTCCTATATAAGGATCCTCAGAATAGGATATTTTAGCATCTTCGAAATCTTTTGGGAGATCTTCCTGAGCCCCGCCCCTTGTACCTCAATAAGGGTCCTGAGCACTAGATGGGGGGGGGAGATCTGTTACGTTTGACCCCACTATGGAGAGATAGCATAGCATCAGTCCTTTCCAAATTACAAAAAAAAAAAAAAAAACTCCTGTGTGATATATACAGGGACAGAAGTGTCTAGTGCAGCTGCAACAACAGTCTTCCCTGACCGACTGCATCACTCAGGAGGATGACATTCTTTTGGAAATGGATTTAGTTTGTTGTGAAACCATTGACCCTTTAGAACCCTTAGAGGAGTTCCTGGTCCCTCTTCCACTCATAGCCTGAAGCACAAAAGCAGAGGCACTACCAAAAAGAAAGTACACTTCTAGGTTATAGTCAAGCGCTATAAGCTGCTATTAATACCTAGCCTGGTAAAGTAATAATGTGCCAAAGGGAATGTGTCACCAAACCTGAAGCCAACCTCCTGCTCACGTTTCCCTCTACAGCCAGCAGTAGCTACACAGTGCTTTTAAAAACTTCCACGAGCGGTTGGCGTCCGACGCCATTAGCCCCCCCATCTTTCAAAAGTGTTTTCCCGCACAAGTGACGGACTTCAGGTGCCTTGCAAATAGTTGATATGGCAGTGTGGGGGTAAAAACCAAGCTGAGCAGCCGTGGAATGCTTTCAGCATATAGGTCCCCTGAAGGGGAAAATCTCAACACCGGGGCACAGGCAGAGAACTGGTCCCCCTTAAAAAAAAAAAAAAAAAACACCCCTTTATGGCCTTACTACCAAAAAGTAAGGGATCCCAGGGTCCAGCTCTCTAAAAAGAAGCATTCGCAAGCAAAACCTAATTTCTTCGGACACAAAGCTCAGGTACCATTCTTTAGGTCCATGAAAGGACACTGAACAGATCTGGTCAGCATGGCTGACCCCAGCAAGGATTGCTCCAGTAAAGCTCAGCACATCTTTACTCGTGACCAACACCTTAGACACTGCCAGCGTGAGTGTCTGATGGCTGCAATATAAGCCCTAACCCCCAAATAAGCCCCACCCTCTTTCCCCAAAAATAAGCCCTACCCTGAGAATAAGACATAGAAGGACTTTAACTAGGGCTTATTTGGGGGGTAGGGCTTATATTGCAGCCATCGTCGACAATCACGCTAGGTCTTATTTTAGGGGAAACAGGGTAGTAGCTACTATGGCTCTGTGTCCCGATGTATGAAAATAATGGTTAATAAAACAAAGTAAAAAGTATAAAATTATATAACTGAAAAGCAAACATGATAAACCATAGTAAAAGAGCGAGAGCACATCCAACAGTGCTTGCCAGTCTGAGTTGGGCAGATTTCCCTTACTTCACACCAGTACAGAAGAGGGAGCCATCATACTGGGACCACCTACAGAACAGCAGTCCCAAATCATACCACCATAAAGACTTACTGAACAGTAAGGATCAGTCCAAGCCATGTGACCTGCAACAACTCATTAACACCTTGTCTATCCCAAACTCAATGCAGAGTGACAAAAACTCAAATAAAAAAAAAAAAAAAAAAAAAAAAAACACAATGGGGGTTATTTACTAAAGGAAAATCCATTTTGCACAAGTAAAGTCGCTGTAGATCCAAAACAGCATTTTAGCTTGCACATAATTGGCTAAAGAGCTTCCACTCATTTCAGATCTACCCCCTTAGATTTAGAGTGACTGCACTTCCAAGTGCACTTGCAGTGCAAAGTGGATTTGCCTTTCGTAAATAACCCAATGAATGACTCCATAGAAAAACATGCTGGAGAAATTAGCTAACAAAATAAAAAAAAAAAAAGTTTACCAGTAACTGCAGAAAGACTACAAACTGGCCCTGTACCTGGAGGTGCTACAAGATCCCAAAGACAGACCCTGACCCTATACAGACTGAGCACCCACAGCCTGGAATTTGAATTAGGGTTGTAAAAAGATATTCCTAACTAATGGTTCCAGGTCTCAATGCGATGGCATCTTTGGAGACCCTGTGAAAGCATGGCCTAGTCTGCAGTGCTGTACCCTATGCCAATACTCCACTGCGTGTGTTAGCATTCAAAAACATCCACCAGTGCAAAGACCAGGACAGCAGGGACAATAGCAGCTGTCACGCCTACATCAGCGATTGCTACAGACACAACATCTTTGGGGTGATCGTTGGGTAGGGGTACAGAAAATGCCTCCCATGCAGCTGGCTTACTGCATATGCGCTGGGAAGTTAGGACACAGCACCGGAATTTAACCACTTTCAGACCGGACCATTTTGCTGGCTTAAGACTAGACCACTTTGTGATTCGGCACAACGTCGCTTTAACTGACAATTGCGCAGTTGTGCAACGTGGCTCCAAACAAAATTGACGTCCTTTTTTTCCCCACAAATGGAGCTCTTTTGGTGGTATTTGATCACCCCTGCGGTTTTTATTTTTTGCGCTATAAACAAATAGAGCTACAATTGAAAAAAAAAAAAAAAAAAAAAAAATAAAACTTTTACTTTTTGCTATAATAAATATTCCCCAAAAATCTATAAAAAAAAAATTTCCCTCAGTTTAGGCCGATACGTATTCTTCCACATATTTTTGGGGAAAAAATATCGCAATTGGTTTGCGCTAAATTTATAGAGTTTACAAACTAGGGGATAGTTTTATGGCATTTTTATAAATTTTTTTACTAGTAATGACAGCGATTTTTATTGTGACTGCGACATTATGGCGGACACATCGGACATTTTTTTTTTTACACATTTTTGGGACCATTGTCATTTATACAGCAATCAGTGCTATACAAATGCACAGATTCCTGTGTAAATGACACTGGCAGTGAAGGGGTTAACCACTAGGTGGCAGTGTAGGGGTTAAGTATGTCCTAGGGGCATGTTACTAACTGTGGGGGGCTGGGCTGTCTGCTAGTGAACATTGATCTCTGCTTCAATCGCAGTGAGCAGAGATCAGTGTCACTTGTTGCTAGGCAAAACGGGGAGATGCTGTTTACATCTGCATCTCCCCGTTCAGCCTCCCGGTGAGACGATCGCGGGTATCTCCACAGCAATCAAGTCTGCGGGACCCGCAGCTGGACTCATGGGGGCCCGACCGGCACGCACGAGGCCAGCGCGCACGCGATGGCAGGGCGCCAAATACAAATTGACGTACCTGTACGCCAATTTTCCTGCCCGTGCCATTCTGCCGACTTACATAGTCGTGCGCTGGTTGGGAAGTGGTTAAGGAAGGATCCAGTTCATCCTGACACTTTGAATAGCACATAAACATTCAGCACAGGCAATTGAAATGCATATAAAGACATTTTAGACCAGCATCTGGCCTGACAAGCAATTAAGTATGGCGCCATCAACTGGTCGTTGAGGTCCACCCCTCCCATATTTTGGTTATATTCGAGGACACAGGTTTCTCCACAAGACAAGTTGCCATTTGACTTTGAACTATTGTTTCTACTGAAGGGGGGACAGAACACAGTCCAATTATCCCTCCACTTCACAGGGAGCAAATTACTACTTCAAGCAGGCTCTCTCCCCCAGACCAAGACGGGAATCTACAAGCCACTGCAGAAGTGGTGGGCTCCCAATTTGGATTGGCAAATGCATCAGGAAGGGCACTATGGGCTCAATGGGCCTGCGTTTGTCTTCTTGGCAGCTGCAGGACACTGGTTGCGCTAGCCACCTCACCAGCTTGAACTGCACTTATGGGACTTGCCATGTGATTCTGCAGTGATTGTTTTGCGACCAGTTCACCAGAAGGATGAGTGGCACTAGTACTGGCTCTCTGCTACATACAAGAGTCCTGCGGTTCTGGCACCTCAACAGCAAAACAGGGTCTGGTATGCCTGACCTTGGCAGGGACAACTACTCCGTCAGAGTCATTTGTCAGGGTGCTGCTGCGGTCTACAGGGTCGTATTCGGAGCCTGAATCTGACAGATGGGTGACTTCCCCCTTCACCCTCAGAAACATGTAGGCCTCTTCACTAGTGTACCTTCAATTAGATATCATGGCCTCTGAGTTTCACTAGTTGTACCAGTAAATTTAAAAGGGGGGGGGGGGGGGGATGGAAGGACCCAACTGTCAGTAACTAGTTAAAAAAAAAAATAAATACCCTCAGCGTTCACAGGGATTAGGCTCGTCTGAGCCAATGCTGCAGTTGTATTTTGTGACAGTAATCGATTGATATTGCACTTGGGTGGGCTGAGCAGAGGGGCTAAATGCAGGTATCTGGGCTGATCCCACCAATGGTGTGTTTTTGGGAACCCTAAACTACTGGGAGAGCTAGTATAGATCTGATCAGATATTGATCCATTCAGATACTATACTACTAAGGGAGGTGTATGGTGTGTGGGTGAACTTATTTAACACTTTAAAGTGACTGTTACTTTATTAGGAAAAAAAAAAAAAAAAACAAAAAAAAAAAAAAAACGGAGTTACGTACCAGTAACATCCTTTTCCGGGAGTCTTTCAGGACAGCCACCTTAGAGAGACCCTGGCTCCTCCCCTCTCAGGAAACACCGCCTTCAATTTCAAGATTTAAGCCTCGTCCTCCCTCTGTTCCTCAGTTCTTCCAGAGTACCTCCAGCCAACTGGGGAGACACAAGAACACGTCAAACAAACTTTCAATCTTACCTGACGGTCTCGTGTGACGAGTTCCCGACGATCTCCAAAAACCTGGGTGGGAACCGGGGCTGTCCTGAAAGACTCCCGGAAAAGGATGTTACCGGTACGTAACTCAGTTTTTCCCCAAGTTCGTCTTTCAGGACAGCCACCTTAGAGAGGATAAGCGAGCACATTACCTTAGGGTGGGACCACTGCTTGCAGCACTTTACGACCAAAGGCCTGGTCTTTGGCTGATAGAAGATCCAGTCTATAGTGTTTCACGAACGTAGCAAAACTGGACCACGTTGCAGCTCTACAGATCTGTTCAGGAGATGCACCAGCCCACTCTGCCTGAGAAGTTGCCACTGCCCTGGTTGAGTGTGCTCTAATCCCAACTGGGGGTTCTAACCCCCCTGCCACATAAGCCTGCCCAATGGCTAACCTTAACCATCTGGCTATCGTACGTCTAGAGGCTCTGGAACCCTTCCTAGCCCCTGAAAACACAAAAAGTGAATCAGACTTCCTGAACTGACTTGTGCAATCTAAATAATGAAGGACACATCTTCTAACATCCAATCTATGAAAGATGTGTTCCTGTTCTCTTACTGGATTTGAACAGAAAGTAGGTAGCACAATCTCCTGGGCTCTATGAAAACTAGAGGCTACCTTAGGCAAAAAGGCCGGATCCGTCTTAAAAACCAAACGGTCCGGAAAAACCTGAAAAAAAGGTGCCCTAACAGAAAGGGCTTCGAGTTCACTCACTCTCCTTGCTGTAGTGATCGCCACCAAAAACACAGTTTTGAGAGTGATCAGTTTTAATGAGCAACATTCCAATGGCTCAAAAGGTTCTCCTGTGAGAAATTGTAAAACTAAAGAAAGATCCCAAACTGGGAAGGGGGAATTTGAAACAGGTCTCTGCCTACTTAGGGCTTTGAAGAATCTCATTATCCAAGGGTCTGAAGCTAGCTGCCTTTCTAGAAACACGCTTAAAGCGGATACCTGACCCTTCAGAGTTCCAAGGGCTAAACCTTTATCTGCCCCAGCCTGTAGGAACTCTAGAACGGCTACAGAGCTGTGCACATTGAAGGAGCTCTCTGAGCACCAGCTATTGAACCGCCTCCATACCTTTAAGTAAATGGTCCGGGTTTCCTTTTTCCTGCAGTTTAGGAGAGTGGCTACTAAGCGATCTGAGAAGCCCTTGCCCTTCAACAATTCTTCCTCAGAAGCCAAGCTGCAAGGTTCCACCGCTCTACCCGAGGACAGCAGATTGGACCCTGAGAAAGGAGATCCTCCTGGACTGGGAGAATCCAGGGGGGGGGGGGTTCTACAGACAGGCCCTTCAGAATGGAGAACCACAGCCTCCTGGGCCAGTGAGGTGCGATTAGAATAAGGGTAGTGTTCTCCACCTGAAACTTCCTTAACACTGCCGGAATCAGTACGGGAGGGGGGAAAGCATAGCACCTGGAGAAACCCCAATTCTGTGCTAGTGCGTCCACCGCCAACGCCCCGTCCCCCTTGTTTATAGAAAAGAAGCTGGCTACCTTCGTGTTTTCCCCTCGAGGCAAAGAGGTCTATCGAAGGAATCCCCCACCTCTGGGTGATCATTTCGAAAACCTCCTGTTTGAGAACCCAGTTGCCTTCTCTCAATGTTCTCCTGCTGAGGAAATCTGCCACCTGATTTTGCTCCCCCTTCAAGTGGACTGCTGACAGGGACAGGACATTTGCTTCGGCCCACCTGAGGATGGCTTTTGTTAGGGCCCATAAGGATTCGCTCCTGGTGCCCCCCGGTCTGTTGATGTAGGCTACCACTGAGGAATTGTCCGACCTGACTTTTACATGATGCCCCCGGAGTTCTCTCTGAAAGGTCCTGAGAGCCAGATCTACTGCCCTCAGCTCCCTCCAATTCGAGGATCTCTTCGACTCCCTCCTCTCCCAGGTACCCTGTATCAGGCGGGAGTCTAGGTGTGCACCCCAACCTGAGCTGCTTGCATCGGTTGTGACCACCCTGGATATTGGTAAAATCCACTCTAGGCCCTGGGACAAATTTGCTCCCTTCCTCCACCACCAGAGGGACCCCTTTACCTGGTCCGGAACCGACATCAAAGAATCCAGGGACCCCTGGCTGTGATCCCAAACCTTCAGTATAAATAATTGCAGGGGATGGTAATGTAATCCTGCCCACTGGACCGCTGGGAGCGTGGACATCAGCAAACCCAATGCCGACATGACCCCCCTTACTGAGATCTGGTGGCTGCCCTGGAGAAACAACAGTGCCTTGTCTACCTTTTGAATTTTTTCTGAAGGGAGGAAGATTTTCTGTACTGTTGAGTCCAACACATACCCCAGGAAGGTGACCCTCTGGGAAGGATCCAAGTTGGACTTCTCCAGGTTCAGAAGCCAACCCAAGTTTACTAACAGGTCTCTTGTTATCTGTAAATCTCGAGTCAACTGTGTCGGAGAAGGGGCAAACAGGAGAAGATCGTCGAGATACGCGATCACCGAGATTCCCCTGAGACGCAGATAAGCCAGAACTTCTGCCATTACTTTGGTGAAGATCCGGGGGGGGGGGGGGGGGGGGGGGAAGAGGATAGCCCGAAGGGAAGTGCTTTGAACTGTAGGTGTAGCACCCCTACCGAGGTTCTTACTGCCAGTCTGAGGAAACGCTGGTGGGTCTCTGCGATGGGAATATGCAGGTATGCATCTTTTAAATCTATCGATGCCATGAAACAGTTTGGTGGAAGAAGTGCTTTCACCGAGTAAACTGAATCCATCCGAAACCTTTTGTAGGTGACAGACATTCAGAGGCTTCAGGTTCAGGATAAGCCTGAACTTTCCCGAAGGCTTGCGAACCACAAACACATGGGAATAGAAGCCCCTGCCTGTCTCTCCTGCTGGGACCCGTACTACCACTTCTTGTTCCTCTAACTCCTGCAGAGAGGAAAGGGCAGACGATTTTTCTGCACATTTTGGCAGCTCGGTGACAAAGAGTCTCAGAGGGGGGAGTTCTGAAAACTCCAAACAGTAACCTCTTCTGATGATCCCCAACACGAACTGATTGGAGGTGATCTCCCACTGTGGGAGGAAGGCCCCCAACCTTCCTCCCACTGTGACCCTGTCACTGAGACTTTTTGGGCTGTTCAGGAGGGCGAAAAATTGCTCCCCTGCGCCCTTTGCCCTTGAGCCCCCAACCTTTCTTCTGCCGATCAGTTCTAGGGGCTTCAAACTTCTGAGGATGAGTCTTTGACTGCTCCCCAAATTTCCTCTTAACGGGAAAGGCCTTTTTCTTATCCGCCGTGCGATCAAGCACTGCTTCAAGACCTGGCCCAAACAGCAAGTCTCCTGTAAAAGGGATCCCACAGAGCTTTGCTTTGGACACATTGTCCCCCTGCCAGGTCTTCAGCCATAAAGCCCTCCTAGCTGAGTTGGTCAGAGCCGAGGACCTTGCAGACATTCGCACGGATTCAGCTGAAGCATCCGCAATGTATGCTATCCCCTTAAGCAGCATGGGAAAGGAGGATAGAATGGTCTCCTTTGCCGTCCCTGCTTCAATGTGCGCGTTAATTTGGGTAAGCCAATACTCCATATTACGAGCCACCACTGTGGCTGCCATGGCCGGTTTAAGATTCCCCTGTGATGAGTCCCAGGCTCTCTTTAGGAGTGAATCCATCCTTCGATCCATAGGGTTTGAAAGTACCCCCATGTCCTCGAAGGCCAGATCAGTGTGTCTGGACACCTGGGAAAAAGCAGCATCTAATCTGGGAGATTTATTCCAGACGAGAGCCTCCTCTTCCGAAAAAGGAAACCTTCGTTTTAATGCCCCAGAAAAGAAAGGTTTCCTCTCAGGATCCTGCCATTCCTTCTTGATGGCATCGATCAAGACATCATGCACCGGGAACACCCGCTTTTTCTGTTCCCCCATGCCCCTGTACATCTGATCATGGAGTGACAATGCCTTCTTTTCCTCTTGTATGCCTAAAGTGGTATGAATAGCTCCTAAGAGCTCATCCACTTCCTCCAGGGAAAGCTTATACTGTGAGGTTCTACTGGATTCCCCATCCAACCCCTCATCGTCAGATTCCCCTTGGGAGTCTGAGCCGACACTGTCAACCTCTTCCTCAGCTTCCTCTCTGGGACCCCCTGGATTCTCTCCACCTGCAGGAGGAACATCCACAGGGCTAGATGGTACACTCTGCTGCGCTGGTGTAGGAGTGCTCTGGGGCTGAGGCCACTGTAAACTAGAAAAAAGTGTTTTGAAGGACTGGAAAGTATTAGAGAGTTCCTTCACAGAAGCCGCCAGATCTGCCCCCTGTTCTGCTGCCTGCTCCCTAACCAACCCCTCAATACACTCTATGGGGGATTCCTGGTCCAAGGCACTTTGCAGAGAGGCTCTACATGAAGGACACTTCTTCCTAGAACCATGGGGGGACTTGCTTGTGGCTTTCTGAAAGACAGAAATAAAAGAGAGAGCAGCATAAGATTAAAAAAGAAAAAAACACCAGCGCTACATAGAGGACCACCGGGAGTGCCCCCCCCAGGATCAACCACCACCAGGATCCCAGACGCACTGCCCTTCCCCCCGACCACCAAGGGGGAAAAAACACCAGTGGAGCTACTGGTTATAATGTAAGGGAACACCTCCCCAGGGTTCCCCTTACCTTTGAGTGGCTGGTGCTGTTATCTGCAGGAGCTCTTGGAGCCTCTGCTTCAGACATTCTCCTGTTGAGGAAGAGTGGTGCGAACGTGCCTCCTACAGCTGCCTGTACAACTTTAGAAAGAGGCTGCACCAGCCGAACGCTTGGTGCCCTTTCACGTGCCGCGTCCGGAACCGGAAGACGCGGATACAACGAAGAAGTCCGCCCCCAACGGAACTGACGTCGCCCGTCATCCGGTCCGGCCTCCAGCTCCAAGCCGACTGCTAACACAGGGGGACCCTGGACGTCTCGTTGCAGCGCCCCCCTGGGCGAAAGAAGGGATGGACCGCCCCAAACTTCCTGCTTTCCCCAAGCGAAGTTTAGAGTGCGTGTAAAAAAGGTCAGTACGAGGGTCCAGCTCCCCAGCCGACCGGACTGCCTACCCTGTTGCAGCGCCCTCCTGGGTGAACGAACAGGAGAACCTCTAAAACTTCCTGCTTTCCCCAAGCGAAGATTAGAGTACATGTAAGACGGTCAGTACGACAGATGATCGGACTGCCGAACGGAGTCAGAGCTCCATTTCAGATACGTAGCCTCAGTTTCGCCAACTGATTTAGCTAAGGTTCCTTAGCGGTGTCTCCCCGCCGGAGGAAACACCATAACTGAGGAACAGAGGGAGGACGAGGCTTAAATCTTGAAATTGAAGGCAGTGTTTCCTGAGAGGGGAGGAGCCAGGGTCTCTCTAAGGTGGCTGTCCTGAAAGACGAACTTGGGAAAAAAAAAAAAAAAAAAAAAGACTCAGTTAGACTTACCGGTGACGGTATTTCTAAGAGCCTTTCAGGACAACCCCGGAGAGAGTAGCTCCACCTTGCAATCAGGAAACACATGCCCACTTTAAAAACACCTCCTCCTCCTCCATGGCTTCAGTTATTGTGGCCTTCCGACGCTGGAAAACAAAGCACAGAAAGCACAACACCATGGTAGAACTTAATACATTTACTAAGCATAACCTAGGGAGGGAAGTAACGGTTGTCCTGAAAGGCTCTTAGAAATACCGTCACCGGTAAGTCTAACTGAGTCTTTCTCAAATCGCCTTTCAGGACAACCCCGGAGAGGATAACCGAGAAACTTACCCTAGGGCGGGACTACTGCCTGCAGTACCTTCCTGCCGAAGGCCTGATCTGCTGCAGACAGTAGATCTAACCGGTAATGCCGGAGAAATGTCGAATAACTGGACCAAGTGGCAGCCTTGCAGATTTGTTCAGGCGTGGCACCGGCCCTTTCAGCCCAGGAAACTGCCGTGGATCTAGTAGAGTGGGCAGCAATACCTGAGGGAGGTATTTCTCCTTTTGCTTTATAGGCTTCTGTTATAGCCAACTTAAGCCACCTACCCAGCGTACTTTTAGAAGCTTTCTCCCCCTTGCGTGATCCAGAAAATATCACAAAGAGGGCGTTTGATTTTCTAAATTCTTTAGTAACTTTCAGAAACTGTAAAAGACATCTTCTCACATCCAATGTGTGAAAAACTTCCTCTCCTGCATTTGCTGGGCTTGCAGAGAATGTAGGTAACACTATTTCCTGTGATCGATGGAAAGTTGAGGATACTTTCGGTAGGAATGCTGGATCCGTCCTCAGTACCACCCTGTCCTGATAAATTCTAAGGAAGGGTTCTGTAATAGCTAGAGCTTGGAGCTCGCTGACTCTCCTGGCCGAGGTGATGGCCACCCAAAAAGATTGTTTTTAAAACCACCTTCTGCAAAGAAGCTTCCTGTAAGGGTTCAAACGGTGCTCCCGAGAGACCCTGTAAAACTGTAGACAAATCCCAACTGGGAAAGTCTTTAAGGGCTACTGGTCTATTTCGAGCAAGAGCCCTAAAAAATCTAGAAATTAAAGTTTCTTTAGATAAAGTCTTTTCAAAGAAAACTGATAAGGCAGCCACCTGAGTCTTCAGGGTACTGGCTGCGAGACCCTTCTCCATTCCTTCATGGAGAAACTCCAAGACTGACACCGTGCTCTTGACCTTGAGTTCTCTAGAACTGCACCAGGAGTTGAACTTTTTCCAGACCTTCATGTAAATTGCCTGTGTAACTGCCTTCCTACTGGACAGCAGGGTCTTTACTACTTTATCTGAGAGACCTTTAGCCTTTAACAGGTCCTCCTCAGAAACCAGGCGGTTAGCTGCAGGAGTTCCACTTCTGGATGACTTACTGTCCCCTGGGATAACAGATCTTTTCTGAGTGGTAACCTCCATGGGGGCTTCGAGGCTAGGTTTCGAAGACCCGCGAACCAGGGTCTTTTTGGCCAAAAAGGAGTGACTAGTATTAAGTCTGTCCTTTCTTCCCTGAATTTCCTCAGTACTAGTGGAATTAGAGGAAAGGGGGGAAAGGCATAGCACAGCTGGTAATGCCAGGGGTGAGCGAATGCATCCAACCCTATTGCTGCATCTCCTCGGTGAAGAGAAAAGAATCTGTCCACCTTTGAGTTCTGCTGGCTGGCAAAAAGGTCTACCTGAGGAACCCCCCAGGCCTCGGAGATCATCAGGAACACTTCCTGATTCAGACTCCATTCTGCCTCTAGCAATTTGTGCCTGCTTAGGAGGTCCGCAAACAAATTCTGAGAGCCCTTCAGATGCACTGCCGATAGTGAGGCTGTGTTCTGTTCTGCCCAGGCTAACAACAGATTGGCCAGCTCCATCAAGCTCCTGCTTCTGGTTCCCCCTTGCTTCATAATGTAGGTAACCGCTGTTGTGTTGTCTGACAACACCTGAACATGGTGGCCTCTCAAACTCTGCTGAAATGCCACTAAACCCAGAAAGATCGCCTTCAACTCCCTCCAGTTGGATGATCTTTGAGCTTCCTGTTTGGACCAGACCCCCTGAGATGTCTGACCATCCAGATGGGCTCCCCAGCCCCAGGCACTTGCGTCTGTAGTAAGGCGCTTGTCCACAGGAAAGGTCCACACCAGGACCCTTGAGAGGTTTGCCTGGTCTCTCCACCACCAAAGAGCCCTTTTCGTCTTTGACGAAATTTTTAGCTGTTTTTCCAAAGGATCCTGATGGGACCAGCTTGACAGAACCTCCCTCTGAAGGGGTCTGGAATGGAACCTGGCCCACTGAACAGCCGGGATTGCTGCCGTAAGCAGGCCCAGAACTGCCATAGCCATCCTGACTGAGACTGTCTGGTTGCTCTGTATCCGCTGTACAGCTAGCTGTAACTTTTCCTGTTTTTCCAACGGCAGGAAAACTTTCTGGAGAATCGAATTTAATGTATACCCCAGAAATTTCATTTCCTGTGAGGGGGTCAGGATTGACTTCTCTAGGTTTAGAAGCCATCCCAGGCCCTCGAGGTGAGACTGGGCCCTCTGGAGATTGACTAGGACCTGCTCCCTGGAGTCTGCAAAAAACAAAAGGTCGTCCAGATAAGGAACGACTGGAATCCCCTTCAATTTCAGGGGTTCCAAAGCCTCTGCCATAATCTTCGTAAAGACCCTGGGAGAGGACGAGAGTCCGAACGGCAGAGCCCTGAATTGGAGGTGCCATACCGAACTCCCTACCTTCAATGCCAGGCGCAGGAACTGCTGCGATGCCTGATGAATTGGTATATGAAGGTAGGCATCCCTTAGGTCCAGGGATGCCATGAAGCATTCTGGGGTCAACAGCTTTGTGATGGAGAAAATTGTATCCATCCTGAAATGTTTGTACCGAATGAACCTGTTCAGGAATTTCAGATTCAGGATTAGACGGTACTTCCCTGAGGGTTTTTTCACCAGAAAAATATGTGAATAAAAACCCCCGCCCTGCTGGCTTACTGGGACTTGAATCAGAACCTCTTGCTGTATCAGCTCCTGTAACAACAGCTTCATTGCAGAGGCCTTCTCCTGATCCCTTGGCAATGTTGTCACATAAAACCTGCTCGGGGGTAGTTCTGAAAACTCCAACCTGTACCCCTGATCGACAACGCTCTTCACGAACAGATTTGGAGACAGCCTGTCCCATTGTTCGCGAAAAGCTGACAGTCTCCCCCCCACTGGGGAGATATTGTCACTTGTTCTTAGGGGACTGCTCTGGGGGAGATCTAAAGAGGACTCCACCCCTGCCTTTGCCCTTCTGTGAACCCCATCTGCTCTTGTGCTCCTGGTCTTTTTTATGGGACTGCTGAAAAGCACGAAAATTCTTTTTAGCCATCTGCTTTTTCTTAACTGGAAAAGCCTTCTTTTTATCGGCTGTTCTATCCAGCACAGACTCTAAATCAGGACCAAAGAGCAAGTCACCCGAGAAGGGAAGACCACACAGCTTGACCTTAGAGGCAGTGTCCCCAGACCATGTTTTCAGCCAAACTGCTCTCCTGGCTGAATTTACAAGAGCCGAAGACCTAGCGGCCAGTTTAACTGATTCTGCTGATGCATCCGCCATGTATTTGACTGCATTCAGGATCAGTGGAAAGGACTCTAAGAGATCCTTGCGGGGTGTCCCCGCCTCAATATGGCTCTTCAGCTTCTCTACCCAACATTCCAGATTCCTGGCCACCACCGTAGCTGCCATTGCTGGTTTTAGACTGACTGACGCAGCATCCCAAGCTTTTTTAAGGATGGAGTCAGCTTTTTTGTCCATTGGGTCTTTAAGGATCCCCATATCTTCAAAGGCTAGATCCGTTCGTCTGGATACCTGCGAGAAAGCTGCATCGACTCTGGGTTTCTTGTTCCAAACCTCTGAGTCCTTATCTTCGAAGGGAAACCTTCTTTTGAGAGCTTTAGAGAAGAAAGGGGCTTTTTCTGGGTCCTTCCACTCCTTTCTCACTGAGTCTGAGAGGACCCTGTGGACAGGAAAAACTCGCCGTTTTGTTTCGTCCAACCCCTGGTACATTTTGTCATGAACTGACAGTTGTACTCTTTCTTCCTGAATTTCTAGAGTAGTGTAGATTGCTTTTAAAATATCATCTACTTCCTCTAGTGATAGCTTGAATTTGGAGCCCCTGCTATCTTCTTCCTCTTCCTCCTCCTCCTCAGAATCCCTGAAGGAGATGAGAGTACTACCCCCTTCGTCTCCAGACTCTTCAGTTTCCACCTGTCTGGATGACGACGCCCTGGGGCTGGGCGGTAAGTTCTGAGGCTCGGTCTGTGCGGGAGGGTTTTGTATCAGGATGGACTTGACTGAACTCAAAGAGTTTGTCAGCTCTTTAACCGAAGAAAACAAATCCTTATATTGTTGAGATGTTTCCTCTTCCACCAATTCTCTGATACAATTTCTGCACATTGCCTTCTGCCATGAATCTCTGAGGGGGGTTTTGCAGGAAGGACATTTTCTCTGACCTGGTCTAGCTTTTCCTAGTGATTTTTCCTGAAACGACATACAGGTTTAATTCACTAAAAGCTCTCAACAACCAGTTGCTTAACACCAAGCCAGTGCAGAGACCCACCACCAAACAGACCTACTAGTGAGACCCCAGAACTAGGCTGCAAAAGGTCAGAGCGAAGTCCACCTCTGACCTGCAGCGACAGGCCCCCAAGAGGGGGGAACAAACAAAGACATACCCACAGTAAAGCAGAGGGTGCCAGTGCACCTTACGTACCTGGGCTGGACCGGTGCTGGGGGCGCCTGTCTCCGCCATAGCTGGCTTGCACTCTTCCATCGTTTGAGTGAGGCAGCTATTTTACAAACAGCTCTCATTTTAAATTTTCCCGGCCGCCGCGTCATCAAGGCCGGCCGGAAGCGGAAGCACACGGTCACCTGACCCGCCCCATGACCCCTGCGTTCCAGGCGCTGAACCACGGCGCCACGCCCCCTCAGAGCGCCCGCGCGTCACCGTGAACGACGCCGTCGCCGCCCGGGACCCGGCGCCGAAAACGGAGCCATGCCGCTGACCTGCAGCGGCCTCCGCCAGCAACAGAGCCCTCCCTGCGCTAACAAGCGGACACCGGGCACCCGACGCCGGCACTCCGAGGGTCCTTACTCCCGTGAGATGGCGGGACCAGGAGCTCCAGGAGTCCTCTCCCCGTGGAGATGCTGCTGGGGGTCAAAGAGAAACAACCTGCAACAAAAGGTAAGCCTTACTCCCCTGCAGAGAGTGTAGCTCTCCCTGGTTCAGGCACATGCTTCCTCCAAGGAGGAAACACAATAACTGAAGCCATGGAGGAGGAGGAGGTGTTTTTAAAGTGGGCATGTGTTTCCTAAATGCAAGGTGGAGCTACTCTCTCCGGGGTTGTCCTGAAAGGCGATTTGAGAAAAAAGACTTTACAAACATGTTATACTTGCCTCGTCTGCAGTTGGCTTTGCATAGAGCAGCCCAGATCCTCCTCCATGGGTCCCGGGATAGAGTTCCTGGCCCCTCCCTCCTGTTGAGTGCCCCCACAACAAACCGCTTGTTATGGGAGGCACCCATGCTGAGCTGCAGTGCCATGTATCCATTCAGACATGGAGCTGCCATTCAGCCCTGCCCCCTCTGATTGGTGGAGTTTGTTGGACTGCAGTGGGGTCAAATTGCGATGCTGCTGTGTCTCAATCAGGAGAGGGGCTCCTGGACATCACAGGATAGCGATATAGGATAGCGATATAGGATAGCGATATAGGATAGCGATATAGGATAGCGATATAGGATGCTTAGGCAAGTATTAGGGAGCTGCTGCACACAAGGCTTTTTATCTTAATACATGAAGGAAAAAAAAAAAAAAAAAAAAAAAAACAACTTTAAAACCACTTGCCACCCAGACCAATTCTGACATTTCTCTACACGTAAAAGTTGTAATTTTCTAGCAAAAAAAAATTCTATAGAACCCAAAAATTTCATATTTTTATCAAAGACCCTAGAGAATACAATGGCGGTTGCTGCAACTTATCTTGCACAGCATTTGTGCAGCTTTTTAAATGCTTTTTTTGGAAACAAAAAAAAAAAAAAGTTAGCCCAACAGAATGTGAAATATGAGGTTACAGCTAGTAAGTAGATGACCAACATGTCATGCTTCAAAATTACACACGCTCGTGTAATGGCACCAAACTTCGGTACTTAATGTTTTACAGGTTATATATTTTGCGTTAGAGGTCTAGAGATAGAATTATTGCTCTTGCTGTAATGTTCATAACGATACCTCGTGTGTGGTTTGAACAGTTCTCATGTGGGCAGGACTTTAATATGCATTCACTTCTGCATGTTAATTTTATTTTTAGTTTGACACTTTTCTCTCCCTCTCCCCATCCTTGTAATGGGAGTATGGCATGATCTGTCCTCTTTACAGAGAGATATGGGGTTAATAAGACCCCACATCTCACCTCTAGGCTGGAAAGCCTGAAAACAAATAAAAAAGACGATCTCGGCTTTCCAGCCGAAGGCAACACCATTTGCTTGAATGTAAAGGCCAGGTGTGACGTCACAACATTGCGCCTGGCCTCCGAACTCACATAGAGACTTCAGCGACCATCTGGTCCACCAGAAATCTTTATGGTAAACATCCAGGGCCGGCAGATCTGGTCTCTGATTCACCGAAGGAAGGGGGGGGCGTCCCCTTTCGCCACCCATAGGAAGAACAATCAAGCAGCAGAACAGGCGCTATGATCATGCTTCTGATATAGGGAATTGCTGGCTGAAAAAGCAGATATCTGAACGATTCCTATAGCTGCAGGCATCATTCAGACATACACACACAATGGCAAGGACATCATGATGGCTGGCAGGCAGGAAGAGGTTAAGCAAAACACAAGAGCCTACTTTTTTTTTTTTTTATTTGGGTGGCTTGTAACACACCAGTCGGCCATTACTGCTGCTTTTGCCCCATCAGGGCAATTCATCCTCCATTTCAGGGATATGCAATTAGCAGACCTCCAGCTGTTGCAGAACTCCAAGTCCCATGAGGCATAGCAAGTCTGACAGCCACAAGCATGACACCCAGAGGCAGAGGCATGATGGGACATGCTTTGCAACAGCTGGAGGTCCACTAATTGCATATCCCTGCTCTATTTGTTCTGTTAACCATCATCAACCAAAGTGAAAAACAAACATCTGGCATTTTGGGTTGTCCACATAACTGGACTAAGGAGGAATACTACTACAATAGGGACACCATTCTAACAAAAAACCTGGTATTCCCTCACTATGCAGAGATTTTTGCTCCCTTTGACCCCTTTTACAGCAGCGGACTGATCAGGTCCATCTGTTCATTTTTCAGGCAAACCTGATTGGGCCACCCATTATCCTCTATGGGGTGGCGGATGTCAGCAGACATGCGTCCGCTGAGCATTAGAGCCAACTAAATCTGCTGACAACAAATGTATAGCGATACATTCACCACCACTCCAGTGGGTTGGATCGGACGACAAGTGGATGGAAACAGACACGCAGTCCGTTTCCATCCGATTGCCTCAGAGAGCAGGCTCTGTCTTTGTCTGCACTGCATAGTGGAGCAGACACAAATCTGTCATCCGCCAGCTCAGCTAAGAGATCCCCCTAGGTCCACCCTATATGAAAGAGGCATTCCTGTTTCGGCTATAGGGCATGTAGGAAAAGCTCCAAAAAGGGACACATATGGCAAAAATAAATATTAGAGGGGTTATAAGCCTCCCTAATAGCACACAAAAAAATAAATAAAAAATAAATAGCTTTTAAAGCAATCGTACGATAATCTGTTAGTGCACAGCTTTAGAGAACTGATCACAACAGTTTATCCAATATTAGTCAATGGGACAAGCACAAAAAAAAAAAAAAAAAAATCCTAAAGAAAATAAAAAACATTTCTCATATGATACCAGATCGTACGACTTTAACCTCTTCGACCACCTCACGCAGATATACTGCAGCAGAAGAGCACGTACGGGCAGATTAACTTACCTATACATTGCCCTTTCAGAGGTGGCTTGCGGGCGCACCCACCGGGAGGGTGATCGCAGGTCTCAGACAATGTTCACGGGGATAGCCGCGATTGTCTCATGGAGAAGAAGGACGGGGGGAAATGTTAATGTAAAGAAGCATATCCCCTTTCTGCCTAATGACCCTGATCACAGCTCCCGCTAATCGGGATCAGTGTTGTGTCACATATCCCCTCCCCCCCACAGTTAGAATCACTCCCTAGGACACACTTAACCCCTACAGCGACCTAGTGGTTAACCCCTTCACTACCAGTCACACTTACACAGTAATCAGTGCATTTTTAGTTGCACTGATCGCTGTATAAATGTGAATGGCCCCAAAAGTGTCCGATCTGTCTGCCATAATTATGCTGGGAAAGTATCTATCATTAAATATCTCTATATCTAAACACCCCCATTACTAGAAAAAAAAATAAAAAAGGTATATATATTTCTTAATAAAATGCCATAAAACGATCCCCTATTTTGTAGATGCTATAACTTTTGTACAAACCAAATAAACACTTATTCCTCCTACATATATTTAAAAAAAAATTGCAAGTATCAGCCTAAACTGAGGAAAAAAAAAAAAAAAAAAAAAAAAAATTGTGTGTGTGTTGAGCCGCAAACCTGCAAAGTTGTTTGGGAGCCACGTCGCATGACCATGCAGTTGTCAGTTAAAGCAACACAGTGCCAAATCGCAAAAAAAAAAAAAAAAAACGCACTGGTCTTTGGCCAGCCAAATGGTCCAAGGCTTAAGTGGTTAATCAGAACAGTTGTCATTTGAAAAAAAAATATAAACACACACACACACACTTCCAAATGTTTATTCTGTCATGAGAATTTTCATAAAACTTTAGTAACCTCTTAATTTTAGATAGGAGCTCAGCAAAAAAAAAGAAAAAAAAAAAAAGTTAAAGATCAGACAGGACAGAGCGAGAGCACGGAAAGGAAAGTGAAAGCAATCAGAAGAGGCGGATTAGTCAGATGAGGGGGAGGTAGTGAGGAGCCTCTGGTCAGGTCTATATTGGGTGTACAGACTCCTCATGTCCTCTAACATACAACTCGTGTTATTAGTAAACACACGACACGCACTTCTCTCCCACCCTCACATCTCTCATTGTACTGCTAACCGCTCGGCCAACCTCCCCTCCGCAGCCTATACACACTATCAGCGTATGACAGGAGCACATGAGCCCGCTCCCATCTACTACTCACATAGTTCAGACTTTGTGACAGAAGCCATGCCCCCCGCGGCTCGTCCTCCTCGTCTGATATAACGATGGTGTCTTCCATAATAAACACTGAGCTTCTTTCCGTTACCTATTCCGAGGCTGCGCCATCACTACCAATTAAAACATTTCCCTCACGAGACTCACTACTGAACTGTCGCTCCCCATCGCGCCTTTTTTATAGGGAGTCCCCCCCTTACAAGGGAGCCCCGAGACGTATGATTGGAGGAGCGGTAGTTGTGCCGCTTAGCCACACCCTTCCCTTACGTAACATTCACTTGTACACCCCGCCTCTTAATCCAGTTCCGTACAGGTCTGTTCTGTCATCCTCTTCTCCACAGGTGGGGACGCGGGTGCCTAGTATTGTCTATTGCTCCTAGGAATGTCTGTGGCTCCTAGTATTGTCTATTGCTCCTAGGAATGTCTGTGGCTCCTAGGAACGTCTGTGGCTCCTAGTATTGTCTATTGCTCCTAGGAATGTCTGTGGCTCCTAGTATTGTCTATTGCTCCTAGGAATGTCTGTGGCTCCTAGTATTGTCTATTGCTCCTAGGAATGTCTGTGGCTCCTAGGAACGTCTGTGGCTCCTAGTATTGTCTATTGCTCCTAGGAATGTCTGTGGCTCCTAGTATTGTCTATTGCTCCTAGGAATGTCTGTGGCTCCTAGTATTGTCTATTGCTCCTAGGAATGTCTGTGGCTCCTAGGAACGTCTGTGGCTCCTAGTATTGTCTATTGCTCCTAGGAATGTCTGTGGCTCCTAGTATTGTCTATTGCTCCTAGGAATGTCTGTGGCTCCTAGTATTGTCTATTGCTCCTAGGAATGTCTGTGGCTCCTAGGAACGTCTGTGGCTCCTAGTATTGTCTATTGCTCCTAGGAATGTCTGTGGCTCCTAGTATTGTCTATTGCTCCTAGGAATGTCTGTGGCTCCTAGGAACGTCTGTGGCTCCTAGTATTGTCTATCGCTCCTAGGAATGTCTGTGGCTCCTAGTATTGTCTATTGCTCCTAGGAATGTCTGTGGCTCCTAGTATTGTCTATTGCTCCTAGGAATGTCTGTGGCTCCTAGGAACGTCTGTGGCTCCTAGTATTGTCTATTGCTCCTAGGAATGTCTGTGGCTCCTAGTATTGTCTATTGCTCCTAGGAATGTCTGTGGCTCCTAGTATTGTCTGTGGCTCCTAGTATTGTCTGTGGCTCCTAGGAATGTCTATTACTCCTAGTATTGTCTTTGGTTCCTAGGAATGTCTATTGCTCCTAGTATTGGCTGTGGCTTCTTGTGATGTCTGTGGCTCCTAGTATTATCTATTGCTCCTAGGAATGTCTATTGCTCCTAGTATTGTCTGTGGCTCCTAGTATTGTCTGTGGCTCCTAGTATTGTCTGTGGCTCCTAGTATTGTCTGTGGCTCCTAGTATTGTCTGTGGCTCCTAGTATTGTCTGTGGTTCCTAGTATTGTCTGTGGCTCTTAGGAATGTCTGTGGCTCCTAGTGTTGCCTGTGGCTTCTTGTATTGTCTGTGGCTCTTAGGAATGTCTGTGGCTCCTGTCCTAGTGTTGCCTGTGGCTTCTTGTATTGTCTGTGGCTCTTAGGAATGTCTGTGGCTCCTGTCCTAGTGTTGTCTGTGGCTTCTTGTATTGTCTGTGGCTCTTAGGAATGTCTATTGCTCCTTGTGTTGTCTGTGGCTTCTAGCATAGTGTCAGAAACCATGAATCAGCCTGAGACAGAGGTACAATTAAATCACACTAATTTATTAAATAAAAATGTCAATAAAAAAAGCGTAGTCAAAGCATAGCCAGAGTCCAGTAACTGGAGAGAGTAGTCAACCAGGCCAGAGTTCAATAACCAGATTGGGTAATCAGCCAGGCCAGAAGTCAGGGATCCAAGTAGAGCAACAGCAAGCAGGATAAGGAGCCAGAAAGGATGTCAACAAGCCAGTCTTTAAACAGAACCGCAGGAGATGGTTTCTTGTGATGTGACCACGGCAAAGGCAGAGGTGAAGTGAGCTGGACAGCTTTAAGTAGGCAGGACAGATGAGCATGATCAGGAACAGCTGGTAACTGTGGAGAGAGATGAGAGCTGGCAATTAGCTGACAGCTGAGCAGCCAGCCCAGAGAAGGAAGGGCTAAGCCAGCCCTGACAGTACCCCCTCCTCAATGACCCCTCTCCCTCTGAGGGCCATCGGGCTTGAGGGGAAACCGTCTATGAAACTCACGGAGGAGGACAGGGGCATGTACGTCCGAGGATGAAACCCAGGAGCGTTCCTCCGGACCGTACCCCTTCCAATGCACCAGGTACTGTATGCGCCCACGGAATCTATGGGAGTCAACAATGGATTGTACCTCATATTCCTCATGGTTCTCAACCTGAATAGGGTGAAGGCGTGGCCTCAAGGTGGTAAATCGGTTACAGACCAACGGTTTCAACACGTAGCCGGAGGGAACATGTAGCCGGAGGTTGCGAGATGACAGGCAGACCCTGTCCCCAAACTGGCAGGAAGGCGCAGGCAGGCGACTGCGGTTAACATGGAGTCTGTACCTATCATTAGCATGATGCAAAGCCTCCTGGACTTGTACCCAAGTGGAACGAAAACCACGGAGATGCTCCTCTAACGCAGGAATACTCTGCGGAACAAACGAGTCAGGCAACATGGAAGGTTAGAAACCATAATTCACCATGAATGGAGACAATTGGGAGGCAGAATTCAAGGCACTGTTGTGAGCAAACTCTGCCCATGGTAATAGGTCTGACCAGTTGTTATGGTGGTCAGAAATATAGCAATGTAAGAATTGCTCCAAGGACTGATTGGCTCGCTCTGCGGTCCCATTAGACTGTGGGTGATAAGCAGAAGAGAACGCAAGCTGGATTCCCAACTGTACACAAAAGGCTCGCCAGAACCGGGAGACAAACTGACTGCCCCTGTCCGAGACAATCACCTTGGGTAGCCCATGTAAGCAGCAAAAGATCTCCCGAGCAAAAATGGAAGCTAGTTCCTTAAGAGGAAGTAAACCCTGATGGGTTTACTTCCTCTTTTTTTCCCTGCAAAGGTAAAGCATAATGGACTACTATGCATCGCATAGTAGCTCATTATGTGTCACTTACCTGACACAGGAGCCAGCGAAGTCGCCGCTGATCCCTGTAGTCCGCCGCGTCCATCTTGCTGGTGGCGTCTCGCAGCTCCGACCAATGACAGCGGCGCAACCGCGATGACGTCACTCCCGCGCATGCGCACGGGAGTCGCGCCTCGCAGCTCCGTTGCTGTCATACGGCGAAGCCGCGATGACGTCACTCCCGCGCATGCGCACGGGAGTCGACAAATTTGGCAAATCCATTCTTGGATTTGCCGCATTTAGTGCGCCTGCGCGCCGCTGTCTACGGCGCATGCGCCGTAGACAGCGGTGCCCATTTTCGGGCAAATATCTCCTAAACCATATAGGTTTAGGAGATATTGCTTGGACCTACAGGTAAGCCTTAATCTAGGCTTACCTATAGGTCCAAGTTGTTTGGAAGGGTTTACTTCCTCTTTAGAGGTAGGCAACTTCTTAAGTGGAATACAATGACACATCTTTGAGAACCCGTCAACCACCATAAGGATAACCGTGTTGCCTTGGGAGTTGGGCAACTCCACAATGAAATCCATTGACAGGTGAGTCAAGGGCCTCTCTCCATTGGGTATGGGTTGTAGGAGGCCCACTGGAAGGCGTCGTAGAGTCTTACTCTGAGCACACACGGGACAGGCAGCTACGAAGGCAGTAACATCAGCCCGTAGACTAGGCCACCAGAATTGTTGGGAAATGGCCCAAATTAGTTGATTCTTCCCAGGATAGCCAGCTGCCTTAGGAGAATGGTAAGTCTGGAGCACAGCAGTACGGAGACTCTCTGAGACAAAGCAGCGCTCACAAGGTTTTTCAGGAGGAGCATGGACCTGAGCAGCAAGAATTTTGTCACTCAAAGGAGAAGTAAGACTGGTGCAAACCGTAGCCAAGATACGATCAGGAGGAATCATAGGAACCGGAACTAACTTTGACTTGGAAGTGGAGGAAATTTATCGTGACAAGGCATCAGCCCTTACATTCTTAATACTGGGTAAGAATGAGACAATGTAATTAAAGCTCGCCCATTGCGCCCTTCTGGGAGAGAGTCACTTAGCCTCAGACAAGAATGTAAGATTCTTATGGTCAGTAAGAATAAGAACAGGCACAATGGTACCTTCAATGAGATGTCTCCATTCTTTCAGGGCTAAAATGATCTCCAACAGCTCTCTGTCACTAATCTCATAATTGCACTCAGCAGGTGACAATTTCTTGGAAAATTAGCCACACAGATGCATAGCGTTCTCAGAGTTAGGACGTTGAGACAGAAGGGCACCAACTCCAGTCTCAGAAGCATCAACTTCTAGGATAAAAGGCAACATAGGATCAGGACGTGCCAACACTGGAGCAGAAACAAAGACAGCCTTGAGAGTCTCAAAGGCCTTAATGGACTCCGGAGACCAACTCTGTGGGTTACAATCCTTTCTGGTCATATCAGTCAGGGGCTTGACCAGAGACGAGAAGTTACGAATAAACTTTCGATAGTAGTTGGCAAAACCCAGGAAACGCTGCAGAGGACGTAAACCCATGGGTCGAGGCCACTGTAGGACTGCCGAAAGTTTTTCTGGGTCCATCGAAAAACCAGCAGTGGAAATGTCATAGCCCAGGAATGTAACCTGTTTACGATGGAACTGGCACTTCTCCAGTTTACAATAGAGATTGTTCTCTCTTAGTTTCTGAAGCACCCGACAGACATCTGTGTGGTGGCTCTCCAGGGACTTGGGAAAATATGAGGATATCATCGAGATAGACCACCACACATAACTGCAACAAATCTCGGAGGACATCATTAATAAATTCCTGGAAAACTGCCGGGACGTTACAAAGGCCAAAAGGCATTACCAGGTATTCATAATGGCCTGTTCTGGTATTAAACGCAGTTTTCCACTCGCCACCCTCCTTAATGCTCATGAGATTGTATGCCCCTCTCAAGTCAAGCTTCGTGAAAACCATTGCTCCCTTGAGGCGGTCAAATAACTCGGTAATCAATGGAATTGGGTAGGCATTCTTAATCGTGACACGATTGAGACCCCTATAATCTATACAAGGTCTCAGTTCACCACTCCTCTTCTTCACAAAGAAGAAACCAGCACCAGCAGGAGACGAGGATTTGCAGATGAAACCTCGAGAAAGTGCGTCAACAACATACTCCTCCATGGCTTTATCCTCCAAGACCGACAAAGGGTAAACCCGGCCACAAGGAGGTATGGCACCAGGTTGAAGGTCAATTGCGCAATAATAAGGCCGGTGTGGAGGCAAACTACCGGCTTGACCTTTATCAAAGACATTGCTAAAATCACGGTACTCCTCCGCCAGGGAGGGGAGTGAAGAGGTGCACAGGACTTTGGATACCTTCAGGAAGCATGTCTCACTGCATTGTGGTGACCAGAGAACCTCAGCACGGAGCCAATCAAAAGAGGGGTTGTGTCTCTGTAACCAAGGATCACCAATAACCAGCGGAAACCTGGGTGAGGAAATAACTTGGAATTGGATTATCTCATGGTGAACAACGGAACCGTCTCATGAGTCACATGGGCAGGCTGTAAAGGTCTTCCGTCAAGAGCCTTAATGGCAAGTAGAGTGTCACGCAGCTGCAGCGGAATCGAGTGCTGCGAAACAAATGCCGCATCAATGAACAGGCCTGCAGCCCCAGAGTCGATTAGAGCCTGTATCTTGATGGACGACTCAGCCCAAGAAAGGGTGACCAAAACCAGGGGCTTATCCTTCTGGATAACTGGGGACGAAACAACGCCACCTAAGGTCTGTCCATGACAGGACCTCAAGGTTCGGGTGTTCCCTGGACAGGTAGGACAAGACTTCAAAAAGTGACCTGCCTGGCCACAATAAATGCACAATCTCTCCCTCCTCCTAAAGGCTCTCTCATCCACAGAGAGATGCGTGAAGCCCAGGTGCATGGGTTCATCTTCACTGACCAACTCGATACCAGGAGGCATAGGTGGGACTACAAAGCTCGGAGGCAAACGTACAGGAGGCTTCTGCAAGCGCTCCTTAAGAGAAAGTCTTTTTCTGAGCCTGGAGTTAATGAGGATGACAAACAAGATAAAGCTCTCCAGCTCAGTGGGTATATCTCGGGCTATCTCATACTTGATGGAATCCGAGAGACCATGAGCAAAAGCAGCCACGAGGGCCTCATTATTCTAAGACCTCTGCTGTCAGAGTACGGCATTCAATGGCGTAGTTGGCAACAGTTCTCATACTCTGTTTTATGGACATGAGGCACTTGGCAGCAGAAGCGGAGCATGCGGGAACGTCAAATTTTAATTTTAAAGGAGGCAACAAACTCAGGGTAACTCAAGACAACAGGTTTTTGTGTCTCCCATAGAGAGTTAGCCCAGGCCAAGATTCTCTCAGAAAGCAAAGATATCACAAAACCTACTTTGCTTCTGTCTGTGGGAAACGCCTGGGGCAGAATCTCGAAGTATATGTCAACCTGATTGAGAAACCCTTTGCATTGAACTGGATCACCCCCAAATCGCTAGGGAAGCGGAGCAGAACCCGACATATCTCTTATAGAGGTAATACTGGAGGCGGGTGCCTGCACAGAAACTGGTGCAGCAGCAGGGATGGCCTGCGACTTGTATTGGAGCAGCCATCGTGGGGGATTCCAGGTGAGCCACGTTGGCAAACTGATCTATGCGGTGATCTTGCTCATCCAATCTGGAAAAAATATTACCAACAAGTGGATTGACTGTATCTTCTGAATTCATGGCCTTCGCCTACTGTCAGAAACCATGAATCAGACTGAGACAGAAGTACAATTAAATTACACTTGTTTATTAAATAAAAAGGTCAATAGAAAAAGCGTAGTCAAAGCATAGCCAGAGTACAGTAACCGGAGAGAGTAGTCAACCAGGCCAGAGTTCAATAACCAGATTGGGTAATCAGCCAGGCCAGAAGTCAGGGATCCAAGTAGAGCAACAGCAAACAGGATAAGGAGCCAGAAGGGATGTCAGCAAGCCAGTCTTTAAACAGAACTGCAGGAGATGGTTTCACAAGCATGATCAGGAACAGCTGGTAACTGTGGAGAGAGATGAGAGCTGGCAATTAGCTGACAGCTGAGCAGCCAGCCCAGAGAAGGAAGGACTAAGCCAGCCCTGACACATGATTGCCAACATTGTAAAAAGCATTTTAGGGACACTTTTTTGTCTGTAGGCGTAGTGACATTATAATTAGGGGTGGGCATGTTTTTGTAGGCATGGCATAGGAAACAAAAATGTGCAGCGCTGTAAAATGGGTGTGGCTTACATGAAATAGTGGGCGTGGCTCAAATGGTGTGTGGTTAGAGTCTGAGATGAAAGAGGGGAGAGGGATGGAGGGACAGCAGCCCCGGATCCTACACCACAATAGAAATGTGTATTCCAGAGTTTAACAATCAGCAGATAAAGATACTCCAAACACCTGGTGTTAGCGCTTCAATTATCCCGGCACCATGGTTGTTGTGGTGTCAGGATGATTAAAGTGCATTATTTCTATTATTACATTTGTATTATAAAATTAAATCATTAAACTCACCATAATGCCGAATCAATGGGACCCCTGAGCGTGTTGCCTGCCACCAGCAGAGCCGGTCCTTGCATCAGATACCCCCAGCAGAGTCCTTGTATCAGGTGCCCCCAGCAGAGTCCGTCCTTGTATCAGGTGCCCCCAGCAGAGTCCGTCCTTGCATCAGGTGCCCCCAGCAGAGTCCGTCCTTGCATCAGGTGCCCCCAGCAGAGTCCGTCCTTGCATCAGGTTCCCCCAGCAGAGTCCGTCCTTGCATCAGGTGCCCCCAGCAGAGTCCGTCCTTGCATCAGGTGCCCCCAGCAGAGTCCGTCCTTGCATCAGGTGCCCCCAGCAGAGTCCGTCCTTGCATCAGGTGCCCCCAGCAGAGTCCGTCCTTGCATCAGGTGCCCCCAGCAGAGTCCGTGCTTGCATCAGGTGCCCCCAGCAGAGTCTGTGCTTGCATCAGGTGCTCCCAGCAGAGTCTGTGCTTGCATCAGGTGCTCCCAGCAGAGTCCGTGCTTGCATCAGGTGCCCCCAGCAGAGTCCGTGCATGCATCAGGTGCCCCCAGCAGAGTTTGTGCATACATCAGGTGCCCCCAGCAGAGTCCGTCCATGCATCAGGTGCCCCCAGCAGAGTCCGTCCTTGCATCAGGTGCCCCCAACAGAGTCCGTCCTTGCATCAGGTGCCCCAGCAGAGTCCGTCCTTGCATCAGGTGCCCCCAGCAGAGTCCGTCCTTGCATCAGGTGCCCCAGCAGAGTCAGTCCTTGCATCAGGTGCCCCAGCAGAGTCAGTCCTTGCATCAGGTGCCCCAGCAGAGTCCGTCCTTGCATCAGGTGCCCCAGCAGAGTCCGTCCTTGCATCAGGTGCCCCCAGCAGAGTCCGTCCTTGCATCAGGTGCCCCCAGCAGAGTCAGTCCTTACACCAGTGTCCCCAGCCTCAGTCTTTACATCAGTGTCCAGAGCAGAGCCATAGTTACCCCCCCGTACATAGTTAGCCCCCTCTCCCTGTATATAGTTACCCCAGTGTACATAGTTATCCCCCGTGCATAGTGCCCCCAATGCATAGTTACCCCCCTGTACATACTAGTTACCCCCCCTGTACATAGTTACTTCCCTCCCCCCTGTACATTAGTTACATCGCTGCTGGCCTGCCCTGGGCTTTGGGACAAGAGCAGAGCAAACTCCTTGAGCGGCGCCATGTGTTCAGTGGAGAGGGGAGGGGACAATCCGTTCAGCTAACCACGGCTTCAGAATTGTGAAGAGAGAAGCCGATTCATTGGCTGCACAGATCAAGCCCCCTTCTCTCTCCACTGAACACAAGGGGAATGATCTAGCGGCAGCGCCGGCAGCCATTTTGTTGGAGCCAGCTGCTGCATAGCCAAACATTCCCAATTTCCCTGGACAAAAAAGGCAAAATCCCGAATCGGGACGGCTTCCGATCAGGACAAGGGTTCCAAAATCGGGATTGTCCCGGGAAAATCAGGACTGTTGGCAACTATGTTCTAGTATTGTCTGTGGCTTCTAGGAATGTCTGTGGCTCCTAGTATTGTCTACTGGCTCCTAGGAATGTCCATGGCTCCTAGGAATGTCTGCCTTTTCCTAGGAATTTGTGTGGCTCCTATGAATGTATTTGACTCCTAGTATTGTCTACTGGTTCCTAGGAATGTCTATGGCTCCTAGGAATGTCTGTGGCTCCTAGTATTGTCTATGACTTTTATAAATGTCTATGGTTCCTAAGCACTGTTGCCAGCCATCAGTATTTTTACTGGCAGCCAGTCAAAAAATAAAAAAAATTCTCCTGCCAGTAAATGCCAGTGACAGGAAAACTTTGCCAGTTAATAATATGGCTGTGACACTCGGGCCGGCAAAGACCAACCGAGTGCCTGCTACGGTGTGGGTGGCAGGTCTGGCAGAGGTAGTGCCTGAGCTTGTTGTGTGATGTCATGATGCAAGGGAGCCTGAGCCTCGTGGGCAGGTCTGAGGGACGGGAGCAAGGCAAGCCGGGAGGGGTACTGTCAGTGCTGTTTGGACTGGAGGGACCGCCCGGAGTGGAGAGAGTCTCTGTGACTCAGTAGGGGACTTGTCATGTCATGTCGTGAGGTGTCATCATCATCTGTGCTGCTGTCAGTGTCACTGTGAGAGTCAATTTCACCTATCCATTCTAATTTCTAGCCCTCCTCCAGTCCTGTCCCTGAGCTACTTACTATATCGAAAATAAAATAAATATGTTTTTTGCCTTAATATCTTAATATCTACCTTAAATTATTACTATTATACAGGATTTATATAGCGCCAATAGTTTGCGCAGCGCTAAACAAAATGATGGCAGACATTACAGTTACATTACAATTTGGTACATGAGGAATCAGAGGGCCCTGCTCATTAGAGCTTACAATCTAAAAAGGGAGGGTCAATTGATACAAAAGGTAATAGCTGTGGGGAATGAACTGATGGAGGAAGTAAAACAGTGTATTAGTTAGAAGCAAGATAGGCTTCTTTAACCACTTCCCGACCGGCGCACGCCGATGTACGTCGGCAAAATGGCATGGACAGGCAAATGGACTTACAGGTACGTCCGTTTAAATTTGCCACCGTGCCATCGTTGATCGCCACCATTACTAAAAAAAAAAATTATTAATAAAAATGCCATAAAACTAACCATATTTTGTAAATGCTATAACTTTTGCGCAAACCAATCAATAATCACGATTTTTTTTTATACCAAAAATATGTAGAAGAATAAGTATCGGCCTAAACAGAGGGGAAGAAATGTTTTTTTATACATTTTTGGGGGATAGTTATTATAGCAAAATGTAAAAGATAATGCGTTTTTTTCAAAATTATCGCTCTTTTTTTGTTTATAGAGCAAAAAATAAAAACCGCAGGGGTAATTAAATACCACCAAAAGAAAGCTCTATTTGTGGGAAAAAATGTAAGTCATTTTTTTTGGGAGCCATGTCGCACGACCACGCATTTGTCAGTTAAAGCGACGAAGTGCCGAATCGCAAAAAGTGGTCTGGTGTTTGGCTAGCAAAATGGTTTGGTCTGAAAGTGGTTAAGGAGAAGGGTTTTCAGGGATCGTCTAAAAAAGGCTAAATTGGACAGATTGGGGTAGGGAATTCCAAAGGATGGGAGAAGCGCTGGAGAAATCCTGGAGGTGAGCATGGGAGGAGGTGACAAGGGAGCTAGAGAGCAGGAGGTCTTGGGAGGACCGAAGAGAGCGGCTTGATTGGTATTTTGTGACTAGGTTGGTGATGTAGCTGAGGGGCAGAGTTATGGATGGCTTTGTAAATTATTGTTAGTACTTAGAATTTTTTTTGTTTACAAACGTTTTATTAAAGTATAACAGGTAAATAAATGCAAGTTTTAACAGAGAGGTAATCATTGCTATCAAGGAATAAGGTAAAAAGATGCACAAAAGGATCTCTCACGTTGCCTTTTAACAGGTTAAATCACGAACAGTGTAAAAAAAAAAAACACACAAAGAAAATGAATGTAAAAAGAAATGTAAGGGTAGTAATGCATGTAGACCAGATTGCAGCTACTAGATATGACAAGTAAATAGAAGCTGACTATGTATAGTCCAAAAAGTTAACAAATAGAATCCTCATTGGTATTGGGTATGTTGACATGGGAGGCCTCAACCTATCTGGTCATTAGTACTTTGAATTTTATTCGTTGAGTGAGTGGAAGCCAGTGGAGGGATTGGCAGAGAGGGGTGGAGGATACTGAATGGTTGGTAAGGTGCATGAGTCTTGCAGCAGTATTCATTATGGACTGCAGGGGGGATAGTCTATGTAAAGGTAATGCAATGAGGATGGATTTGCCGTAGTCGAGGCAAGAGATAACCAGGGAGTGAATTAGAAGCTTGGTGGTTTCATTAGCTAAAAAGGGGCATATTCTGGAAAAGTTACAGAGGCAAAAGACCCATACACACCATCAGATTTTCTGTTGATTTTTTTCCTTCAGATTTACCAAAACCATATAATATGAGGTCAAACATTAGGAGTTTCAATTTGTATGCAACCAGGAAGGCCCATGGTTTTGTAAATCTGAAGGAAAAAATCTGATAGTGTGCATGGGGCTTTTGATGGCGTGATTTGGACAGGGATTGGATGTGGGCCTGAAAGGACAGTTCAAAGTCTAAGGTTGCCCCTAGCACCCTGGCACGTGGGGATAGACTGATAGATGTGCCATTGATCTTGACAGAGAAGTCAAGGGAAGGGGTACTTGGGGGAGGAAATATTAGGAGTTTGGTTTTAGATTGAGTTTGAAGAAGTGGATTAATATCCAGGCTGATATGTCTGTTAGTAAATTGGTGATGCGTGAGGAGACTGATGGGTTGAGCTGAGGGGCGGAGAGATAGTTTTGAGTGTCATCGGCATATAAATAGTAGTGCAAGCCATGGGAGGCTATCAGCTGACCCAGGGAGGACATGTAGATCGAGAATAGCAGAGGTCCAAGGACAGAACCTTGGGGGGACTCTGACTGTAAGAGGAGTTGGAGAGGAGGAAGTGGAGTTGTAAGTGACCCTGAAGGTGCGGGGAGATGGGTAAGATTCAAACCAATGGAGAGAGCAGCCATGGAGACCAAGCAAATTGAGTCTTTTGAGGAGGAGGGGGTGGTCAACTGCATCAAAGGCAGCAGAAAGGTCAGAGATATGCCCTGTACACACAGTCGGCCTCTCAGACGGAAAATGTAATGAATGAATTTCCGACAACAAAATCCGATCGTTTAAATTCCAATCATGTGTAGACAATTCCGAAGGACAAAGTGCCATGCATGCGCAGAATAAATTACGAGACAAAAGCTATTGGCTACTGGCCTCTTTATTGTTCTGTCGTACGTGTTGTACATCACCTTGTTCTGAACGATTGAATTTTCAAACAACTTTGTGTGACCGTGTGTATGCAAGACAAATTTGGGGCAAAATACATCGGAAAAAATACGACGGATATTGTTGTCAGAATGTCCGACCGTGCGTACAGGGCATAAGAGTACGGAAGAATGACCGTTGGTTTTGACTGTTAGTAAGTCGTTTGTGAGTTTTAGGAGGGCAGGTTCTGTGGAGTGCTGTGGGCGAAATACAGACTGAAGGGGATCAAGAAGGTTATTCTCAATGAGGTGGTAGCCTAGTCGGTTGTAGTAAGTTCAAGGAGTTTGGAGGCAAAAGGGAGTAAAGAGTGTTGGATAGAGGAAGTTAGGTGGGCATTAGAAAAAAAGTTTAGTGACTGCCTCTATAGTAGCTGGGTTAAAAGAGAGAAGTATTTATTGTGCAGGTAGACAAAGAGTGTAAAGTGAGGGAGCCATCTGTAAGTGCCGGTTCACACAGGGGCGACTCAGATCCGACTTCAAGTCGCCCCAAGTCACCTCAGGTCGCACAACATGTAGAAATCAATGTAAGTGAATGAGAGCTGTCTTAATGCACACTACTGAAGTCGCTCCAACTTCAGAAAAGGTTCCTGTACTACTTCAATCCGACTTGTAGGCGACTGGTACCCATTGATTTCAATGGAGGTCGCCTCCAAGTCGGATCTCCGTCTATACAGAGGCGACTCTCAGAGAATTATCAGCTCTCAAAAGGAGTTCCCCCCTGAGAGCTCATTCTCTGATTGTCCACGGCAAGTCGCCTGGCCTGGGGTGACTAAGGGCCGGTTCACACAGCAGGCGAGGCGAGGCGACTCCGACTTGCCTCGCCGCGACCTGCCGCAGCCTCAGCGGCGACTTGCAAATGACTTCTGTATAGAAGTCAATGCAAGTCGCCCGAGGTCGCCCAAAAGTAGTACAGGAACCTTTTTTCTGAGTCGGAGCGACTCGAGTCGCTCCTCTCAGAACGGTTCCATTGTACAGAACGGGGGCGACTTGCGAGAGCGATGCGAGGTGAGTCTTGTCGCCTCGCATCTCCCGCTGTGTGAACCGGCTCTTAAAGTAGTGTTGTAAGTCGCGTCCAAGTCACGTCAAGTCACATCAAGTCACGTCAGGTCAAGTCACGTCCAAGTTGCCTCCAAAAGTCGTGTTGCCCCTGTGTGAACCGAGCCTAAAGTGGAGATCTCAAGACAAATTGTCTCAATCTTATTTTTGAAGTGATTAGCAATCTCCTGGGCAGTGAGTAAGTTAGTGGGTGGAGGTAATGGAGGACAAAGTAGAGTGGTAAACTTAGAAAAGAGTTGACGGGAACTGTGTAAGAGGGTGTTAATGAGAGTGATAAAGTAGGTCTGTTTAGCAGTGTGGAGGCAGGAATGGTATTTTTGGAGGGCAGATTTATATTGGCTGAAATCTTGCTGTGACTTAGTCTAATGCTGCAAATAGAACCAATTTTTCCTCTTAGCCCCTGTACACACGGTCGGACATTCTGCCAACCAAATCCGTTGGATTTTGTCCGACGGATTTTGTCCGATGGATTGTGTCCGAAACTGTTGCATACACACGGTCGGACCAAGTTGTCGGATTTTGCGGTTGCCAAGAACACGGTAACGTAAGCCGTGTACGGCGGGACTAGAAAAGGGAAGTTCAGCACCACGTGCGGCACCCTTTGGGCTCCTTCTGCTGATCTCATTTAGTAGAAGTTTGGGGAGAGACGATTCGCGCCTTTTAGATTTGTGATTCAGATTGCTACTGCTCTTCGGTTTGTGCTTGTCTTTGCGTATCTGATAATCAGTGCGTGCAGTCATTAAGTATTTGTTGATCATTGTGGACTATATCTTGGTATAGTACACTTTGAAAGGCATTTTTTATTGTCTGCTTGCTTCTGCTATTCAGGTCGTTCTTTCAGGCCTTGCTGTGTATTGGTGCTTTCTGGTGTCCGTTCTGACCAGCCGACCGGTTTGAAACCATGTTTCGTCTACGTACTCGTCGTACAGTTTGTGCTGTGCAGGGGCTTCATGTTGGGGTTCTTACTTTGACACAAGCCCGGTCCATGAACAGGGAGGGGAGGCGTTTGTGGACCAAGAATTGGTTGCGCCAGCGTGACCAGTTCTCGCACATGCCTTTGCTCCGTGAGATCCGCAAGAATAACCCTGATCATTTCAGGAATTATCTCCGGATGACGGACCCCGTTTTTCACCATCTGCTGGCTTTGCTGACCCCTTATATCACCAGGGAGGATACCTGCATGCGGCAAGCCATCACTCCGGAGCAGAGGCTCATCGCCACGTTGCACTACTTGGCGACTGGGAGAAGCCTTCAGGACCTCAAGTTCTCTACAGGCATCTCCCCCCAGGCTCTGGGGATCATTATTCCAGAGACCTGTTCTGCCATCATTCAGGTCATGCAGAAGGACTATATGAAGCTAAGTTTTATCCTTAAACATCACATTCTATGTATTTCATGATTGCTAATGTCTTGCATTTCTTTCCTCATTCCCTAATTACCATCATTGCAATATGCTCTAATTCATATGCTCTGCCCCTTTGTCCTCATGCATATTTGCCTCACTAACTTCCCCACCGTGCTCTTCTTGGCCTATAAAACTATAGTCTAGTCACTTAGCAATGTTTTTTGTCAGCTCCATAGTATTGCTTTCCCCTAAACACCCCCTAAAATGTCTACAAATGTGATGTGTGTGCTTCAATTCATGCAGAGTGACATTTTTGAAATTTTTGGGGTTGTGCCAAACTCATTAGTAACCCCCCTCCCCCCAACTTCTAGCTCAGCTGATAGCAATCCACTATCTGATGACTTGACCAAACCCAATACACACTATACCTACTTTTTTGATGATTACATTTATGGACGAGTTCACCTAAGCATGTAGTGCAAGGGCCTGCCTCAATACTTTCAAATGCTATATTTTTTTTAACATATTCATTTTCTTGATATGTAATAGCAGAATGTCAAAATGTGCTTCCATTTTGTTTTCATTTTGTTATTATGACACTTCTTACCTGTCCCGTGGGCTGACAATAGTGTAAGTAAGGAGGGGCTTAACAAAGTATCACACATTATTTAGGCATTCAGCTCTCAATCAAGTGGAGAGGGTTACCTGTCCTAAACATCCCCCCTCATTTTTTTAGCAAGGGCCCATCAGATGGGGGGGGGGGGGGGGTGATGACTCTCATAAGGGGACCTTATACTTTAGGCTTTAAATACTCAGTTCCCAAAATGTTATACTAATTTTGACCAAAAATGTGGGTGTCTAATCTGCTTGCAATGTTGATTTGTCAAATTACTAATTTTTGTTCTCGTTTCACTACACAGTGTCCTTCAATGCCACAGGAATGGCAGACTGTGGCCTCCCACTTTGCCAGTTTTTTTCAAGTTGTGCCTTTTTCACCAACAGTGCAAACCCAAGTTCAGAGCGAGATGAGGGGACAGTCTCTTCTTCAGATAATGTTATTATGTTGTGGGTCTGCTACACACACACCTTGTTTTTGTAACTAATGTATGTAGTGAATTACTGACCAAAATTGTGCTCATTTTCAGCACCATGGCAGGAAAATGGCATGATTGTCCAAAATTACACCTCACTGTGGGTGCTTTTTACTAAAGGCACATCCACTATGCACTACAAGTGCACTGCAAAAGTACACCTGAAACTGCACTTGGAGTGCAAAGTGGAGTTTCCTTTAGTAAATCACACTCCTTCTCAGCACAAACTAAAATTTTACTACAAATACATTTTTGGCGCAATGAAAAAGGAAGCCACATATTGTTGATAATTAAACTTTTTAATACAAGCACATTCACATGTGCGTTTCGAAAAGGTTTTTACAACAAACCAAGAAATTGTGTGTATCCAATCTGAATTTTGTTTACTTGTTGTTTTTGTGTAAACAGGCATGTATCAAACTGTAAAATACAGAACACAGGAACTTACAAAGTTCAACTTTGAAAAGTGAAGACAATATCAGACATGAGTATGTACAAACTGGGCTGATATTGCCTTCATCACATGGGGTGTCACCCCTGAAAAAAACAAATTTGGAAGATGCACACAGTGTGTCAACATGTGCTATCTCCCATCATGGGGGATCAATGTACATGCTTTGGGGCTGCAACCCCTTCATCTCAGACACTTTACACAAAACACGTACATTGATCCCCCATGAAGGGAGATAGCGCATGTTTACACACTCTGTGCATCTTCCAAATTTGTAATTTCGATAAATACAACATTTTGTTTTTAAAATAGCAAAAATAAAACCCTATCTAGTTTTTGGTGTTTCACACTCTCCCCAAAACATCAATGACGTTATTCATTTTATTTTTAACATCATTGATGTTTTGCTGTATATTTTCCAAATCCCGATTGCACCCCATTATCTCCCCAATCAGGATATGGGCACTTTCACTGGTAAAACGTGAATCTTCTTCCACATCACCTACAAAACAAAGCAAAAAAACACACCATGTAATAAAAATATGGTGACATACATTGCTAAGCTTACCGGAAGCTGTGTTCTCTGACACTCACCTGTTGTGGTGACAATTTGCCCAACCTCCATGATCTCTCCTTCCTCCTCCTCCTCCTCCTCCTCCTCCTGCTCCTCTGTTTGTGCTTTTGGAAGTTGGCCTTCTTTGGGAGGGGTGTGGTCCCTGGTGTCCTCATACTTGCCTAGTCTTCTCTCCCCTATGAGAATGTAAACAAAGAATAATTAGCACACAGAGGGCAGAAATAGGAATCTGAAACATTGCTTGTAAGTGTTGTACAGTTGTGTTTTTTGGCCGAGTTCCAAGGTGAGAACATTATTGGGGACACTTTGTTAAGCTGGAATACTTAGCTGCAGAACGATGTTTCTTACGAACGAATGAAACCATGAATTGAAAGTGGCCATTTTAAAATGCACAACATGAAATCAAAGCACATGGAGCAGTATGCAAGCAAGAATAATCATATGAACACACGACAACTACTTACTTTTTTTAAGAACATGCTTGATCCTTAGGTACTGCTCGTGCTCCCTCAGTTTCAGGTCTGACCAACGTTTTCTAAGTTGATCCTTGGATCGGCGTACCCCAAAATTCTTATGAAGACTCTTCACAACTTTAGACATGATCTTGGCCTTTCTGATATTTGGGTTTGGGTAAGGTCCATACTTCCCATCATAGTCGGTCCTGTTCAATATGTCGACCATCTCCAACATCTCTCCAAAAGACATATTTGGGGCCTTAAATCTTCTCTTCCTGGATCGGGATGTTTCAGGCTCTGGGCTTTCCTCACCCTCCTCCTCGTTAGTTGAACTATTATTAGTGCGCACCTGCGTTCTCTCCGCCATGTGCTCTCCCCACGGGGCCGAAGCAAAGGGGCAGGGGAATAGTCTAGAAAGAACGTCAGGGGCGGGCAGAGTTTCACGCATGCGCACTGTATATAAAACGCAACACGCGTGTATCGTCCGTACGATCTGGGAAGAGAGTGAGGTGCGGACGTGACGAACGTGCAAACGAAGGTAAAATTTTTACCTTGGTGCTTCACTAGACTAGACTGCTTCTATATAGGCCGATGTTGGGACAAGATTAGGAGGGTTTTTAATGGCATTATTAGTATTTGAGGGTTTGTCTTGTGTTGTGTCTTGCAAACAACATGGATCCATTCCCAAATCAAAATTTTATGGGGCTATTCCTAGAACTCTACAAGGAGATGCCCTGCCTGTGGCAGTTCCACAATGAGTTTTATGCCAACATAACAAAGAGGAACGCAGCGCTGGAGAAACTGCTTTCTTTGGTGCGGATCATGTTCCCCACGGCCGACATGGCCTATCTGAATAGGAAAATTGGGGCCATGAGAATTACATATTTCAGGGAGAGAAAGAAGCACCTGGAGTCCTTGAGAGCAGGAGATACAGATCCCGTTTATTACCCCAGGATGGTTCACTTTGACAGGCTGCATTTTCTGGTAGACCAGGGGGTTCCCCGGGCCACCACTCAGGCCACCACTCTCCAGTCTTCCTTCAAGGCATCCTTCACCCCCAGCTGAGGCTTCCAACGTCCAACCTGGGCCTTCCAGGCAGCAACTTGTGGTGGGGCCCAGCTTGAGACAGGTATTGCATTGGTGAACATATTTCTTGTGTTACATTGAATGATGTTAAATAGATGTTCTTATTGATCAGTAAGTTGTGATTTATCAAAGTGGTTTACATATCAAGAGACAGTAGTGACCAAAAATGATTGGGACGGGAAAGAAAAATACTGGGCTCAGAATGATAGTCTGTTAAATTTGGTAACATTCAATTATCAAAAGCCAGGAGCACAAAATGGTGTGATTGATGATCAAAAAACTAAAACTATGTCCCCTTTTCATATTTTCATACACAGGAAGACCTCAGTTGGGGGGAGGCTGTGGCAAGTGGCAGCCAGGAGGTTGACCAACACCCTCCTCCTCCTGCCCCAACTACAGGAGCCCAGCCACAGCCTCGAAGGATGCCTGGTGGGAAGTGCCCAAGGAAGATGAGTGAGTGATGGCCTGGGTTCAGTCTGGTCTGCCAGAAGATGCAGCCTCTTGAAGATCCACATCCTGGGGACATAAATGGCATCTGAATTTCCTGTTCTCTAGGACTCCGGGACCAGCCTTCTCTCCCTGAGATATGTACTCCTCAGGCCACCAATTTTTTATATTCTAATTTGTTCATGTCTGCCCTGGGGGCCAAAGGCTGCACCAAAGTAACAAGTTTCTCCAGCGCTGCGTTCCTCTTTTTAGTTTATTGCGTCCAAAATAAAGGTTTTTGTGATTGATGAAATACTTGTGTGTGTGTTTTCCTTCCAAAATGCCAGTTTATTTGTGAGCAGGCAGGTACATTTCCAAAAAAATAAGTGAAATGAATAACAAGGGGTACCAACACTAAACAACCTCCTGTAGATTAAAAAATAAAAACAAAATATAAAAAATACAATAATGTTGTGGTAAGTTTACACACACAAAACACCCCAAAAAAAGTAGAAATGAGCAAACTGTCTTTAAAGGAGATTTTTAAGGAATCCAAAAAAAAAAAAACATCCAAAAAAGAATAAACAAAATCTAAAAATGTGTAGATGTGACGCAAACTAAAATTGTATTGCTGAAATGGTTAAAAAAGAGTAATGAAATACATTCTGGAGAAGTGTGTGTGACTATGAGCATCAAAAGAAGTTCGTTCTTGCAGCATTGTAAAGAACAAGAGAATGCACTTCATGAAAGAATTTTTAACATTGCAGCGTGACGAATGTGCTATATCGCTTACGAGCAGTAGTTTTACCTGAACGAGTGCCCCCCGTGTCAGAATTTGAATGTGAGCATGCGTGGCACCTTGTCCGTTGGGGTAGGCTACACATGATCGGAGTATGTCCGATCGGACCAGTTTGCCGGAAAATATTTCCAGCAAGTTGGAAAACTTGGTCCGAGGGATATTCCGACGGAATCAGTCCGATGCATACCACACACAGATTATCCGACAGCACGGTCCCATAGGACACATTCCGACAGATTCTCCGACCGTGTGTACAAGGGCTAAGTGTGACTTTGAAAGGCAGGAGTCTTAAAGAAATTATATCAAAATATCAATTTTATTAGAGAAAATTAAAATATATGTGACAATAAAAATATAAATGGATGCAAAGCTACAGAATATACAAAGAAGCACATGGAAATGAGTACAATATGGATCATAACACTACTCTAATTGAAAACGAGGTCCGACGCGTTTCAAGGTAATTAAACAATAAAACCTCTTCCTCAGGGGCTGGTGCTGTAGTGTATATCATTATCTGTGGACGTTACAAAAAGAAATGTACGTAAACAGACAAGGTAAATAGTCGCTCAATCGATGAACCCGGTATGCTTAGAGCCCCCAGCAAACGAAACCCAAGATTTCTGCAATGAATTATCAGATTTTTTCATCAACAAAATCTAAACCATCAGAAAAAAACAGCCAACCACAGTCAACAAAAGCAAAAAGAAGATATCTACACCAACATCCCACAACCACTAAAGTTTTCGCTGACCCCAATTACCACTAACCTCACTAAAAACATTGTCAAAAACCTTTGTGACAGTACATCAACTATTGACATCATCCCCACAAAACTCCTGAAAGAATGCTCCGACATCGTGGCTCCCACGATAACCCACCTCATAAATCAGTCTTTTAAAAAAGGGACTGTTCCGGGCGCCCTCAAACAAGGGATCGTCAAACCCCTGCTAAAGCAACCTAACCTCGACCCTCAGGACCCAAACTATCGCAGGCCGATTACAAGCTTCATCACCATCTCCAAGATCATGGAGAAAGCGGTAGTTCAACAGATACAACACCACCTGGATACACACAAGCTTCTAGATCCGCTGCAATCAGGCTTCCGCCTGGGCCATGGAGCAGAAACAGCACTCCTCAAGATATGGGACGATGCCCTCGAAGCAGCGGATGACAGAGAATCATGTCTCCTGTTACTGTTGGACCTCAGTGCAGCATTTGATACAGTAGACCACAATACTCTACTCATATGCCTCACAGAAGTAGCAGGAGTCACAGGCTCAGATCTTCAATGGTTCGCATCCTTCCTAGGAAATCGGTCACAGACAGTGACACTAGGAGAATTCACCTCTGAAACCAAGGCAGTCTCCTGCGGAGTCCCGCAAGGATCGCCCTTGTCGCCAGTGCTCTTCAACATATACATCCGCCCACTCCTCAATATCATCAGACCTCAGCTTCCACTCGTACGCTGACGACACGCAACTTTACTTTCGTATCACTGAACAAAAAGACCATCATCAGCAATTAGAAAATTGCCTTGCTCTGATAGATGACTGGATGACCACTAACTCCCTCAAACTCAACGAATCAAAAACAGAGCTTCTCATCCTCCACGCAAACCATAAGTCCCGAACCAAGATCCCCTGGACACCCCCCACCATTTTTGGACAGACCGTCATCCCAAAGACCAAGGCAAAGAGTCTCGGGTCATCTTTGACTCGCAAATGTCTATGGATGCCCAAATAGGAGCAGTAGTCAGTGGCTCTCACCATCTGCTCTGCCTGCTATGCAGACTAATCCCGTTCATCCTACAGAAGGACAAAGCAGTGGCAGTTGGAACAGTCATTAATTCACGGCTTGATTAGGCAAACTCCCTTTACTTAGGATGACACAAATATCAACTTGCGTGCTTACAACTTATCCAAAACATGGCGGTAAGGCTGATAACAGGGAAAAAAACCCTGGGAATCAATCTCCCCTACCCTGAGGAGCCTACACTGGCTAACCGTAAAGAATCGAATCACATTCAAGACCCTCTGCCTCACTCACAAATGCATGCATGGAGACGCTCCTCAATACCTATTAGAGAAAATAAAACACTACACGCCCAACCGCAGTCTTCAATCCTCTAACCAAAACCTCCTCCTTGTTCCCAAATCTCAGTACAAATCTAAGGGGGAACGGAGATTTGCTGTCCAAGGACCATGGCTATGAAACGCTTTACCAACCAACATCCGCTTGGAAGAAAACCTCCAGGTCTTCAGAAAAAAACTCAAGACCTTCCTCTTCTAGAAGCTGGACAACAAAGTCCTTGATGCGATTCAGTTAGCTTTGAGCGCTATACAAATTAATCATTCATACTCAACTGTTCTGATTTACAGAATAATAAAGTTTAAAATTACCATCCATTAAATATCATATTCTAACCGTGTGAAGTTGTACATCGAGATTCAACAAGCATCCAATGTAATAAAACTGGGAAAATGGCTGGAGATCTTGCCACCAGGTATCCAATCCATGTATTAGGGCGTGCCAGCTGAAAGGTGTCGGAGGTTCGGTCACCAGGTAGTACACAAAGGGTGTATCCGAAACCACCTATGTCACACCTAATATAGGGAACTCCAGATTTTGGTTCTCTGATCTATTAAGGAGCAAAAGAACCAAAACACCCCAGTCAGTGGAACATACTGGCTAATACAAAGCATAAATGAAAGGGATTGCTACAGGCTAGCTGATATAATATACTAATAGGGGCAACCAGGCTGCCCCCTTATAAAGACATACCTGTTAATGGACAATATGTGGGGGAGGGGGAGGCTAATTAGCTATCCATTTGCCAAACACTGCTACCACGATCGAATCAAGCCAGGAATGTCTATGGGGAAACAAAGGTAAAAAAACAAACTACCCACTAAATATACATAGAGATTATATTGGGGGAGCAGCTCAAAGGGACCAATCTTTAATAAGAGGGAACCTATACAATAGTGGAAGAACATGGATAGAATATCCATAAATCCACTCCGCCTTCTCAAAGTAAAGGATATGACTGTATTATAATAAAAGGTATTTACCTGTGTTTCTGTCACGGTCCCTACAGTGTCTGTTAGATGGCCAGGCGTGGTCACGCCCCAAGTGGCTCTGGGTGGTATTGAACTAATGACCGTTGGTTCTTGCTCTTGTTTCTTTACCTCTGAGCTACACCTCAGTTCTATTCTGCCTGCTTTCCAGCCATGCCTAGTTTTGCATAAAGTACTGTGGGCAATTCTGTTTGTACCTGTCACTCTTGGATCAGCTGTGGCAGGTTACCTAATCAGCTGGGTATAAAACACTGCCTCACTCTGAGGGCCTTGTCAGTTCATTGTCTCTTGTCACCAAAGGCACCTCAAAGTTACAGTGTTCCAAGGCTGACCCTGGCTTGTGTTTCGTTTATGCTGACTTCTGGAATCCCGGACAATGGCTTTCTTCGACGATCCCTTGGCTTTTCCTGTCAAGCCCCCGTGCACAGATTCACAGCCCAGGTAGCTTATCTGTTTGTTACTGTGGGCTGTGTCTATTTGCAAGGGTGAGCGTACATCTCTGCAACATGGACTCCAACCTAGGTAAGCCCTCACATAATGAACTGACCAACATGGAGTCCACAGAGATGTACAGGATGCTCACCTCCCTTATTCTACAAGTCTCCAGCCTGGGCCAGACCGTTGCTGAGTTGCAGAAGGAAGTCCACATGTTTAGAGGCGCAGTATGCCCAACCCTGGAAGCTGTATGTCTGGAACCATTTGTTGTGATGCCTGAGAAGTTTGATGGGAATCGTGCATCATTCTTGACTTTTAGGATGGATTGCGAGCTGCTGTTTGCTCTTAAGCCTAAGACCTATGCCTCTGACTTTATAAAGGTTCGCGCATCCATCAACCTGCTCACTGGGTTAATCAAGATATGGGCTTTTCAGCTATTACAGGAGAGAAGCCCAGTCTTGGACAGCTGGGAAGATTTCATGTTTGCTCTGGACTCTTCTATTTCTAAGAAAACCAGTGGTCCCAAGTCTGCATCTAGTTCACGCGGCCTATGGGTAACCAGGGACAGGAATACCCTGTACAGATACGAATCCAACCCATCCCAACCCATCCACCTTACCAATCGCTCGGTGTCTGCTACTCCTCTCTGTCAATCCCTCCACTGGCTTCCGCTCAGCCAAAGAATTAAATTCAAAATACTAACAATTACATACAAAGCCATCCACAACTCGGCCCCCAGCTACATCACTAGCTTAGTCTCTAAATACCAACCTACTCGTCCTCTTCGTTCCTCTCAAGACCTCCTGCTCTCTAGCTCCCTCATCACCTCCTCCCATACTCGCCTCCAGGACTTTTCCAAAGCCTCCCCAATCCTATGGAATGCCCTACCCCAATCTGTCCGCTTATCTCCTACTTTATTAGCTTTTAGAGGATCCCTGAAAACACTTTTTCTCCATCAGCTCATCCTCCACAGTTATTACCTTTTGTTTCAGCTTGACCCTCCTTTCTAGATTGTAAGCTCTAAGGAGCAGGGCCCTCTGATCCCTCCTGTACTGAATTGTATTGTAAGTGTACTGTCTGCCCTCATATTGTAAAGCGCTGCGCAAACTGTTGGCGCTATATAAATCCTGAATAATAATAATAATAATAATCCCAGTCCATGCCAAGTTATGAAGCCCTAACCCCTCAAAGCCTGGACAGTCCTGAGGTTTTACCCGCTCCTACCCTGAATGATGTGGAACCCATGGAAATCGGGTCCATCCGGTCCAAGCTGTCTAAGGGAGAGAGAGCGGAGGAGAGGCTGTGGACTCTGTTTCTATTGTGGAGTAAGAGGGCACCTTATCTCTCTCTGGCCAACTTGTCCACCCTAGCCAAAGTTTCAGCAAGTGGGTACTACTAGGATCCTTCCTGTTACCCCTGAATCTCTGCCTGCTATCCCGCTTGAAGTTCCTGTGCCGGTGTCCCCGCTTGAAGTTCCTGTGCCGGTGTCCCCGCTTGAAGTTCCTGTGCCGGTGTCCCCGCTTGAAGTTCCTGTGCCGGTGACCCGCTTGAGGTTCCTATGCTGGTGTCCCCACTACCTCCTGACTGTATGTATGCCTCAAATGGCACCATAGTCCGTAAGCAGGATCTGAAGACTTTCGAAAGAGCCTTGCGAGCCCAGCTGGAACTTCTAAAACAAAGAAAGCCCAAAGGAGATAGGATGTTCCATGCTCTGAGGGCATTCCTAAGGGGAGGGAACTGTCACGGTCCCTACCATGTCTTTTAGATGGCCAGGCGTGGTCGCACCCCAAGTGGCTCTGGGTGGTATTGAACTAATGACTGTTTGTTCTTGCTCTTGTTTCTTTACCTCTGAGCCACACCTCAGTTCTATTCTGCCTGCTTTCCAGCCATGCTTAGTTTTGCATAAATTAGTTCATTGTCTCTTGTCACCAAAGGTACCTGTGTTCAAAGTTACATTGTTCCAAGACTGACCCTGGCTTGTATTTAGTTTATGCTGACTTCTGGAATCCCGGACAACGGCTTTCTTCCACGATCCCTTGGCTTTCCTGTCAAGCCCCCATGCACAGATTCACAGCCCAGGTAGCTTATCTGTTTGTTACTGTGGGCTGTGTCTATTTGCAAGGGTGAGAATACATATCTGCACCATGGACTCCAACCTAGGTAGGCCCTCACAGTTTCCCTGTGCAGCAACAGGACCAGTCTGATGCCAAAGCAGCATGAGACTGGATGAGTGTAAGCTGCAGTTATAGCCGTGTAGATTAATGAATCAGCACCAGCTTATCCATAGCGGGTTAGTCGTTAAAATACAATGGGAGGAGCCGATCTCCACACCTACCGGCATCCATGTAGCCAATCAGGCAAGGTGGACGGGACCGTCCTCCAGTTCCAAGGTGCCCTTGTTGAATAGCCACAGGAGGGACCATCCTCCACATGTCCACACCCACCTGAATTGTGGTGGCCAAGCAGGCGAAGTGGACAGAGCCACCCTCCGGGTCTATGGCATGGAGGCCAGCCCAGACACATGACGCCGCACAAGCTTGTGACGTCACGCACCGATGGAAGGCGTGACTGAAGGGAAGAAGAGGAGGTGACTGGCGTCTGTGTTACAGGCCCGCGGCGCACATGTCACCTAGGCAACGTAGGACAAGTCCGCTGGCCTTACAGTGAACCCAACACAGGGCGGCCAGGAAAGGTCAAAGCCACAGAGGTGACCTCCTGGCCCACGTGCGCCGATTGTAGTACAAAAAGGAGACCGAACCCCGACCCAAAACCAACCAGCAGCACATGGAGGACCCAAAAGGCAGGAGAGTCCTTCCGTTGATGATATATCTATGCAGGGGACAATCTAAGTACATATTAGTATAACAAAGCATTCACAGAAAGCAAGAAAGAGGTATATCAAAGATTTCACAATTATATGCATATATGTACATGGATGGTCAATTCAATACAGGGACATATTGATGTATATCTACAAAGGCACATATGAAACGCCAGAGAGAAATATGCAAAAATTACACAAAAAACCCCCAAAAACCTCCAACCCACCAAAGATTACAAAAATAATCCCTAAACCATAATACCGTAATCTAGTTTGTGTCACCCTTTCATGCAAAATAGACATTAATTGGACAGGGTAACAAGAACCAATATTCCGACCCATTGGTGGGGAACAGCCTCAAGGACAATGCATGGTATTTGTATCCATGAGATCCCACTCCGACCCCCCCCCTGAGATAAACCCTTCCTAAAAGGTGCGAAAGGAGATGGCATCATTGAGGCCCGGATGTCTGGTGGCTAGGGATGAGCCGAACACCCCCCGGTTCGGTTCGCACCAGAACTTGCGAATGACCCCCGCGTTCGGTACGAACGTTAGAACCCCATTGAAGTCTATGGGACTCGAACGTTCAAATTGGAAAGTGCTAATTTTAACGGCTAATATGCAAGATAGTGTGCTAAAAAGGGTTTGGCGACCTGCCTCCTGCCTCAGGGGACATGGGTCACTGCAAAAAAAAGTATTAAAAACTACCGTTTTGGCGGGAGCAGTGATTTTAATGACGATTAAAGTGAAAAAAAAAAGTGAAATATTCCTTTAAATATGGTGCCTGGGGGGTGTCTATAGTATGCCGGTGAAGTGCCACGTGTTTCCCGTGTTTAGAACAGTCCCTGCACAAAATGACATTAAACGGAAATAACACCATTTAAAACTGCTTGCGGTTTTAATGTTATATCTGGTTCCTGCAATATGGTTGAAAATCATTCAGAAAAATGGCATGGGTAGCCCTCCCTGCCCATTACCAGCCTATTTGGGTCTTATACACATATTAAGGTGGAACCCCGTACCCATATTAAAAAAAGGAAATGCGTGTGGCCCCCAGGCCCTATATACTCAGAACAGCAGTATACAGGCGGTGCAAACAAGACAGGGACTGTGTAGGTTTGTTGTGTTAAGTTGAATCTGTTTGTCATTTTCAACCGGTACATTTTTAAAGTGTAGCTCCAGTCAAAAAAAATATCTTTAAGCTTTTTGGAAAACATAGGGAAGGGTTATCACCCCTGTATAATTTTGTTTTGTCGTCCATCTTTTTTCATCTCACTTGCTGCTGTCTCCTTGCGTTTGCAAGTAGGAGATGTTTGTAAGTTGGATGTTTGAAAGTAGGGGCCTGCCCTATAATATAGCGGTATGTACTGGGTACAGAGCACGCAGACAGCACGCACTATCTCCTAACACTACTGACTGCAAGCTCTATTATTAACCACTTGTTAGCCCAATGTTTGCATAAAGTGAAAGATGAAGTTATGCTGAGTAAATAGATATCAAACATGTCACTCTTCAAAATTGCACATGCCCGTGGAATGGCGCCAAACGTCGCTACTTAAAAAATCCCCATAGGCGACGCTTTAAATATTTTTTTACTGGTTACATGTTTTGAGTTGCAGAGGAGGTCTAGGACTAGAATTATTGCTCTCGCTCTAACATTCTCGGCGATACCTCACATGTGTGGCACATGCGAGCACATGGGGACATGGGCGCTTTAATTTTTATTTTCTTTTTTTATTGTTCATTTTACTTTATTTTAGTTTGACATTTTTTTTCCCAAAAATATATTTTTGATCACTTTTATTCCTATTACAAGAAATGTAAACATCCCTTGTAATAGGAATATGGGATGACAGGTCCTCTTTACAGTGAAATCTGGGGGGTCAATATGACCCCACATCTCACCTCTAGGCTGGGAAGCCTGAAATAAAAAATTAAAAAAAAGATTCTGGCTTTGATCGTACTGGCGAGTTGGTAGAAGCACCAGAGGGCGGTGAGGGGTGGGGGGCGTCTATGGCTGGGTACTTCAGGGTATCACCGAGTATGGCTGGGTATCTCTGAGTATGGCTGGGTATGGCAATTTATGGCAGGGTATTACAGAGTATTGGCGGGGTATTGGTGGGGTACTACAGAGTAATAGCAGGGTACTGCAGAGTATTGGGGGTACTGCAGAGTATTGGGGGTACTGCAGAGTATTGGGGGTACTGCAGAGTAATGGGGGTTACTGCAGAGTAATGGCAGGGTACTGCAGAGTATTGGGGGGTACTGCAGAGTATTGGGGGGTACTGCAGAGTAATGGGGGTTACTGCAGAGTAATGGCAGGGTACTGCAGAGTAATGGCAGGGTACTGCACTGCAGAGTAATGGCAGGGTACTGCACTGCAGAGTAATGGCGGGGTACTGCACTGCAGAGTAATGGCGGGGTACTGCAGAGTAATGGCGGGGTACTGCACTGCAGAGTAATGGCGGGGTACTGCACTGCAGAGTACTGGCGGGGTACTGCAGAGTAATGGCGGGGTACTGCACTGCAGAGTAATGGCGGGGTACTGCACTGCAGAGTAATGGCGGGGTACTGCAGAGTAATGGCGGGGTACTGCAGAGTAATGGCGGGGTACTGCAGAGTAATGGCAGGGTACTGCAGAGTATGCACTGGTATTGCAGAGTATTGGCAGGGAATTGAGGGGTTAAATTCGGTGAGCAGCGATGTGGGCACTGCAGATGCAGCCCACATCGCTGCTGACACCGATCTCTTTCCCCTCCGCTGTACCGATCGGTACAGAAAGGGGAGGGAGGAACAGGCGTCATAACATGACGCCGGTTTGTTTCCAAGTGATCACTCCGTCATTTGACGGAGCAATCACGTGGTAAACGGCCGCTATGAGCGGCTGTTTACCGTGATGCGCCGGGTCCTATGGACCCGGCGGTCACGGATGCTCTCGAGTGCGCACACCTCGGGGCACGCGAGAGCAGAATTCTGGGAGGCCGTTAATTAACGGCCTCTCTGAGTTAAACAACCGCCCTGAAGCCGTTAATCGGCAATGGGCAGTTGTTAAGTGGTTAAAGCTAGATCACTAGCTATATAGGTGAGGTGAATATAGTGGTGTATACTGCAGTCAGGGCACAGACAACAACCACTACACAGCAGCAAGATAGGAAATCAGCCAAAAACGATTGGTGTGTACTGTGTTGAAGGTACACAGAACACCCACTGCTTCAGATGCAAAGTAACACACTACAGGAGGCCGCCTTAAAGGCGGCCTTTTATAGTGTGGGGCGTGCACTACACAGTCTGAGCTATGATTGGCCACAGGCAGGATGCCTGTGGCCAATCATGGCTCTCCTCGCTGCCGGCGCTGCGATTGGCCAAGCATGCGGGGTCACAGTGCATGCTTGGCCAATCATCGGACAGCAATGCACTGCGCCAACGCAGTGCATTGTGGTCCGCGCGCGCGTCACTCGAATTTTGACGCGAACGGCCAAAACGTTCGGCTCGAACACGAAGCTCATCCCTACTGGTGGCCTGAGGGCAAAAAATCCACTTTTGCTTATGCTGCAAGAGGACTTTATTCCAGTCGCCTCCACGCAACCCAGAGTGTACCCGATTCAAAATTATAAATGAAACACGTGGGAATATACCAGCATGAATTGCTGTAACGTGTCTCCCCAAAGGTAAGCTGGGGTTACAGGATTTCATTGCTGCTATATGGCGATAGGCCTGTTTCCAGAATTCCTGGTTCGTCTTGCCAAGATAGTAGCACGCGCAGTCGCACATCAATAAATATACCACACCGATTGTGTTACAGTTTGCATAATGTCTAGGGATATATTTCTCACCATTTGGTAAACTAATGTTGCGACTAATATTCATAAATTGACAATAGGGACAGCCTCCACATCTGAACGTTCCCAGACGTTTACATGGATCGCGCTTACCACCTCCACCCAGATATTCATTGAACACTAGGCTATCCCCAATTGATTTGGCCCGTTTAAAAGTAAACGATGGTTGGTCCTGAACAAAAGGACCAATAGCAGGGTCCATCCTCAGGACATGCCAATAACGTTTGACAATATTATGCAGGTTTTGGTGCTGATTAGAGAACTTGGTTACAATCCTCATGGGGTTGATTTGCTTAGAAGTAGACTTTGGACTATGGATACGCTCTCGTTTCGTTCTAGAAATGGCACGTCTGTATGCCCTCTTCAAGCATGTCTTGGAGTACCCACGTGTCAGGAGTCTATCCCTCAACGAATCTGCCTCTCGATGAAAGACATTATCATCAGTGCAATTCCTCCTGTCACGTTGGTACTGACTAAATGGGATTGAACGGATCCGTGGCTGTGGATGGAAACTTGTGGCATGTAGAATAGAATTACCAGAGGTAGGTTTTCGGAATAGTGAACTGGTCAAAGATCCGTATGGTTGTTTATGGATAATCAGATCAAGAAATGTAATATAGCTTTTATGAAATGTCAGCGTGGATGTCAGATTGAATTAATTCACATTCAATTCTTTGACAAATTCATGGAGGAGGTCAGAAGTGCTATCCCATGCCAGGAAAATGTCGTCTATATATTGACACCACACTACCACCTCCTCCATGTAAAGACAAAGTGGTTCGGATAGTTGGAGCATATTTTCCCATTCCCCCAGGTACAGGTTGGCAAATGATGGGTCACATGAAGTCCCCATCGCAACCCCCTGCAGCTGGAGGAAATGCTCACCATGAAACAGGAAGTGATTGTGATTCAAAATAAAGTCAAGGGCATCGATAATAAACCCCAGCCTACCTTCATCAAAGCACCTATCCTGGGAAGGAACATGTCGAATGCACGCAAGTCCTTTATTATTAGGTATCGAACTATAGAAGGCTTCAACATCCAATGCCACTAATAAAGAATTCGGAGGAATATGCATATCCTCCAAGATTTGCAAAAAGTGCAACGTATCCTTAACATAACTGGGGATTTGGAGTACATAGGGTCACAAGTGGCCATCAACAAATTGCTCAGTTTCTCTGTTAGCGACCCATTGCCTGAAACAATAGGTCTGCCAGTAGGGTGGCGAAGTTCCTTGTGTAGTTTGGGCAACGCATAGAACGTAGGGATATGGGGCAAAGCTGTCCGGACAAAATCATACTCAGAGCGGATAAGTGTATTAGTCACATAGGATTCATCGATCAGTTTATAAAACTTACGAATTTCTCAATCTTAGTAGAAGCCATTTTACAGTACCACTGTCTGCTGGACAGTATTTTTTGACACATTGCTTCGTATTGGCTATTATCCATCACCACAATGTCCCCCCCCCCTTTATTCGCATATTTGATCGTAATGGAGGGATTGGTAGCTAATGATTTCAGAGCTGCCCATTCACTAACATTCATGTTGGGTTCTATCTTCGATGTACTTGGAATTTTTTTAATTTCATTACATGTTAACCTAACAAAGGCCAAAACGTTAGAGTTAGTGCTAAGTGCTGGAAATTTGTCAGATTTTTTTCTTAAATGGTTTGACAGGGGGTTTAGGGAGATCTGATTGATCAAACCGACCCAGAAATGGTTCCAAGTCAATCTGATCAATCAAATATGGGGGTTCGTTCTCATCCAGGAGAGAGATTAGGTTATCCAAAGCTTCCAGTTCCTGTGACTTAAACAGAGGTTGCTTGGGTATATCTTTAGAATACAGTTGTTTTAAAATTAGTTTACGTGCAAATAGCTGTAAAACCTTGACGGCCTCAAATCTGTCAAGGTCCTGATTAGGACAGAAACTCAACCCCCGGCCCAACACTGACAATTCCATTTTACTTAACTCATAGGAAGATAGGTTCACAATTCTGACATCACAGTTATCTTTCAACTGGGGTCATACCCTGATGGTATCATCCCCCCTCACAACTCGATGTTGTCAGTTGATTTGACTAAAAAATTGTGAGGAATAAGGGCCGAGGTTAGAGCCTCATCATTCAAGTGGGCCAGTGTCATACCACTTGATCCCACCTGAGATGGAGGCCAGAATCCAGCACCCCCAAGTTTACCTGACCCCAGATGCAGACTGGCAAACCCATCATTCATACTGGAATCTGTGATGCGTTGCTTAGGAATCTTTTCCTGTGATCCGCCTCCCTTATAGTGTTGATTCTGACTCCTATTTCTCATAGTGGTGCTATTTTTCCAGTTGTATGCCCTAGACTCCTGAAAGGCAGTTTTATCTCTGCAAAACTTTTTTTCTTTCTTAACAAGAATGTCCTTATTGTATTGTTCCAAAAATTCATTTACATATTTTTCATATAATGCATGATCCTTGAAAGATACTAATTGTTTATACAGAGGCTCCAATTCTTTCTCAATCTCAGTTCATTTACGTTGGTACTCATCTTTCCATAAGGCAGGGCTTGACAAATTTGCTTGGAATCTAGGAGCCAGCTAAAAAGTTAGGAGCCAGGTCGGTAACGGCGATCCGGACCTGTCCCTGGCCTGACATGGAGACGAGTGAGGGGAAGATGGGGGGGCCCCCCCACCTGTCTCCAAATCATTGCCCATAGATCTTAGAGGGACATTTTTTTTTTTTTTTTTTCAAATGACACTTTTTTTTTTACATTTCATTTTAGTGTAAATATGAGATCTGAGGTCTCTCTGACTCCAGATCTCATATTTAAGAGGACCTGTCATGCTTTTTTTTTTATTACAAGGGGTTTTTAAATTCCTTGTAATAGGAATAAAAGTGACATTTTTTTTTAAAAGAACAGTGAAAAAATAAAAAATAAAAGTTAAAATAAATAATAAGAAAAATAATAATAATTTTAAACGTGCCCCGTCCCGCCAAGCTCGCTTGCAGAAGCGAACGCATACGTGAGTAGCATATGAAAACGGTGTTCAAACCATGCATGTGAGATATCGCTGCGATCGGTAGAGCAAGAGCAATAATTCTAGCCCTAGACACTCCTCTAACTCAAAACATGCAACCTGTAGAATTTTTTAAACGTCGCCTATGGAGATTTTATAGGGTAAAAGTTTGTCGCCACTCCACGAGCGGACGCAATTTTGAAGCGTGACATGTTGGGTATCAATTTACTCGGTGCATTATCTTTCACAATATAAAAAAATTGGGCTACCTTTACTGTTGTCTTATTTTTTAATTAAATAAATAAAAAAATAATTTCCAAAAGGCACTTGCAAGTCCGCTGCGCAAATACGGTGAGACAGACAGTATTGCAACGACCGCCATTTTATTCTCTAGGGTGTTAGAATAAAAAATATATATAATGTTTAGGGGTTCTAAGTAAAGGGAAGGAGATGGGCAGGCAGTGCAAACAGGCAGGGGAAGCTCCATTAGCATTGCTTGTTGTCATACCAATGGCCACCACAAGAGGGTGCCAGATTTCAGAAGGAAGCATATGACCGCAGAAGGCCTCAAAGCCGTGGCCTCAATTACCGGCCGGCGGCGGCGTGGCCCAACGCGATCACGCCGGAGTGGTGCACGGAGACAGGATACCCCCCAGCTGTGCCGACCCCAGGCGCCAGGTCGCTAATTCTAGTCGCAAATGCGACCTAGCGCCCGGGTTTGTTGAGCCCTGCAATAAGGACATCATGCTCATAGAGCAACTTGAGAGAGTCTTCTCCCATTCATTTTTGAAAGTAGTGCTCATATTGTCCAAAGTCGGAAAAATTTTGAATTCATAACCCAAAAGGGTTAATACAATCTGAGATATATTGTTTGAAGGAATGGGTGTGCCAATGATAAGAAGACTTATTTTCCAGTATCTTTCTAAGGTTCAAAAATAAAGAAGATAGTTCATTATCTCTTTTCTCCTTCTGTGCAAAATCCCTATAGAAACCCTGCATAGTAGAATCCCAATTTGTACTTGTGTATTTAGTCATAGTGATCAAAAAGGATTACTAACATCACACCTTAACGTAGTGAATAATATTCCAGACAGTTTTAGGCACGGGGCGAGGAAAGGGGTATCTACTACCCAAGAACATATACAATTATACTAGAAGTGCCAAAAACTGAGTGGAGAAAGACTACCTGCCCACATTCCTAATAACTAGTGAATAGAACCAATTTTTCTTCTTAGGCCGCGTACACACGGGCGGACTGTATGGCCTACTTAGTCCGTCGAAACACATTTCAGCGGACAGTCCGCTCGTGTGTGGGCTTCAGCGGACTTTTTCAGCGTGCAGTCTGGCATACTAAGTATTTCGGATTTTTCTAAATACTGTCCATCATACTTTGGTTTCAGCGGACAATCCGCTCGTCAGTAGGCTAGTTCGACGGACTAAGAATGGTGCATGCTCAGAAAGGATTTACACGGCGAAAGGTTGCATTGCTGTGTATTGGACTTCCTATTTCTAGTCCCGTCGTACGTGCTGTACACGTCATCGTGCAAGCTTTCGACGGACTGTTTGTGCATCCGTGTGTGGTCAAGTCCGTTCATTCGAAAGTAGGACGGACAGTCCGTCGGATTGTATGAATACAGTCTGCCCGTGTGTACGCGGCTTTAGTGGGACTTTGAAAGGCAGGAGTCTTAAAGAAATTATATCAAAATATACATTTTATTAGAGAAAATGAAAATATATGTGACAATAAAAATTTAAATGGATGCAAAGCTGAAGAATATACAAAGAAGCACATGGAAATGAGTACAGACACCATATGGATAATAACACTACTCTAATGGGTTATAGGCAGTGAAATTGAAAACAACAAGGGCCGACGCGCTTCGAGGTAATTAAAGAATAAAACCTCTTCCTCAGGGGATGGTGCTGTAGTGTATATCATTATCTGTGGACGTTACAAAAAGAAACGTAAGTAAACAGACAAGATAAATGTACTCAACAATTGTGGTTTACAGAATAATAAAGTAGAAAATTAACATTCATTAACTATCATATTCTAACCGTGTGAAGTTGTACATCGAGATTAAACAAGCACCCAATGTAATAAAACTGGGAAAACCGCTGGAGATCCTGCCATGAGGAATCCAATCCATGTATTAGGGCGTGGCGGCTGAAAGGTCTCGGAGGTTCAGTCACCAGGTAGTACACAAAGGGCGTATCCGAAACCACCTATGTCACACCTGATATAGGGAACTCCAGATTTTGGTTCTCTGGTCTAGTAAAGAGCAAAAGAACCAAAACACCCCAGTCAGTGGAATATACTAGCTAATAGAAAGCATAAATGAAAGGAATTGCTACAGGCTAGCTGATATAATATACTAATAGGGGCAACCAGGCTGCCCCCTTATAAAGACATACCTGTTAATGGGCAATATATGGGGGAGGGGGAAGCAAATTAGCTATCCATCCGCCAAACACTGCCACCAAGATCAAATCAAGCCAGGAATGTCTATGGGAAAACAAAGGTAAAAAAACTAACTACCCACTAAATATACATAGAGATTTTATTAGAGTCTAATGCTGCGTACACACAAAATACACAACGGGAAATGTTCGATGTGAGCTTGTTTTTGGAAATTCCGACTGTGTGTATGCTCCATCGAACATTTGCTGTTGGAATTTCCACACAGAAATGTTTGAGAGCGGGTTCTCAGATTTTCCAAACAGAAGGAGCCGCACTGGCTATTAAACTTCCTTTTTCTCGGCTCATTATACCTGTTGTACGTCACCGCGTTCTTGACGTTCGGAATCTCCGACAACATTTGTGTGACCGTGTGTATGCAAGACAAGTTTGAGCCAACATCCTTCAGAAAAAAATCACGGTTTTGTTGTTGGAAAATCCATGTGTACGCGACATTACGCCACAGACGCTCAAGAGTGCGGCTACGTTTTTTTAAATCACATTGCTAATTGCATATTGTACTTTTTCGAAGCCTAAATACTGAAAATTGCACTTGCAACTGTGATTTTGTAACTTTTGCAAATGCCAGTAAAAACTTGGCTGTGCCATTAAAGTTTGGGTGTCTTGTCAGTAAACTTCAATATGGTAGGTTAGCAACACTACTCCTAGGAATGTCTATGGCAGGGCTGTCCAACCTTTTCACCTTCCATTGGAAGAAGAGGAATTGTCTTGAGTCACACATAATATACACTCACAATAAGAATAGCTGATGAACAGAAAAAGTCGGGCAGATGACAAGTTTGCTATCCCTGATATTTTTTTTTGTAATTTGTTTTATTTATTAAAAAGGTAAAAGAGGGCAACATAAAACTAGTGGAATGTTCGCTCGTGTTGTTAAGGAGTGGGGGCAGAAAACCCTGGGCGGACCCCATCCCATTTTTTTTAGTTTTTTTCTATTGCTGGCAATAACTTGCAGCCAGGATAATCAATTTAAATGTCTCTCTTTTTTTTTTTTTTTTTTCTTTAGAAATGTCAGTTTTGCTGCAGCAGGTTCCATACATGGTACAGATGCGCCACTTTACAGGCAGACTAAATGGCCCCCCAGGCACTATATTTAACCTCTTCACACCCACACTATAGTTAAAAAATGGCTACAGCACAGGGTTAAATTGCAGGGAGGGTGTACATGCACGTCCTCCTGTGCTCACGCACTCTGTGTTTACAGAGTCCATCAGACTTGGCTGATCACAGATCGGATCCCGGCCCTTTACCACGTGATCAGCTGTCAGCCATTGACAGCTGGTCACATCTTGTAAACAGAAGCCGGTAATCTGCTTTTTTTCACTCACGCTGACAGCATGAGGAGAAAGAAATAAGCTGATTACTGGCTTGTGTAAATGGGACATCTGTCCCACACTGTGACACCTACCAGTGCCACCTATCAGTGCAGCTTATCGGTGACACCTCATCAGCGCACATCAACGAAGGAGAAAAATTACATGTTTGCAAAATTTTATAACAAACTATGAAAACTGTTTCTTTTTTAAAATTTTCGTTTTTTTTTTTTTTGTTTAACAAAAAATTAAAACCCCAGTGGTGAATAAATACTACCGAAAGAAAGAAAGCTCTATTTGTGTGAAAAAAATTACAAAAATGTAATTTGGGTACAGTGTTGCATGACCACGTAATTGTCATTCAAAGAGCGATAGTGCTGAAAACTGAAAATTGGCCTGGGCAGGAAGGGGATATATGCAGTGCTGTCTCTTGGCCTAGGCTGTCAAGGGCCAGGGCGGCATTTTGCGGGGGGGGGGAGGGGGGGCGGCAAAAAAGCATGGCACCATTTTTATGGCCCATATATTTATGCACATGCAGTGAGGACATTCCCCTATATGTTTTTCAGTCTGTTATGCAGGCCATACACGGTCGAATTTCGAACGAATTTTCTTTTCAAAATCAGAAAATTCGTTTTTTTTGTGATCCGATGATGCCGCCATTGATTTTCGAAATTCGGCCGACCAAGCCTTCAATTTCACCTCATGTTGTCACAGAAAATAATTTTCTTGGCTGGGAATCTTCTTTTCTCTCCCTACATTTTCTTTTATCTCCATACATTTTCTTTTCTTATTACGTTTCTCGCACGATTCTCCCATCATTGATTAGAAAATCTTTATTTTTTCTAAAAATTTCCAACATGTCCGATTCCTCAAATTTTATTTCCGCACGAAAATCGGCTGTTGCTGCAGGCCACTAATGGTGCGAAATTCATACGAAAATTCTTAGATACGATTTTCAAAAGAAAATTCTTTCGAAATTCGTACCGTGTATGGCCAGCATTAGTTTGTTTTTATTTGTCTGGTCATTTGACAACACTGTCGTTGGATAGTTAATGGTGGAGGTTATTGATTTTATACTTTATGTAGTCAATTACTGTGTATTTATACATACAATACATTTCTATTTTGTTCTAATTTATTAGTTATTTTTTTCAGACACTATATCTCTGTGGTTCTATATGTGGTATCTTTTCTACATTCACATCAGTCCCTGCCCTCAAGGAGCTTACAAGTAGGCACTTGGTACCCACTTTTAATTTACAGAGAGGAAGAGGTGGAGCTCTATGAGGAAAAGGTGGAGCCTAAGGAAGAAGGGGTGTGGTTTACAGAAGACCGTGTGGGTCTTAAACAGAAAAGGGTGTGACCTTGACAGGAATGAGTGGGTCATATTTCAATTAGGTGGTGCACGAGTTTAGTCAGGCCTAGGGCAGCACAAAATCTAAACACACCAATGGATATATGTGCTCAGTAAGCAAGTGGTTAAAGGAATTTTTCCTTTTTATTGTTCCACTTTAAGCATCATTAAAATCACTGCTCATGTAAAAACGCTCTTTTTAAAAAAAAAAATTTTTGCATTGGTACATGTTCCCCAGTACCCCTTTTATAGCCAACGTGCATATAAGCCTTCAAAATGGCGACTTTTGAATTTTCATGTTCAGGTTCCATAGGATTTATTAGGGTCCATAGCTTTGGTCCGAAATTTTTCCATGTTCAAGAGTTCTGGTGCAAACCGAACCGAGGGACATTCGGCCCATCACTAATGCTCACAAATATAGGAGCTGCCAAAAACTGATTTTATAACAGAAACCTACTTTTGTTTTGAAATTTTTTGAAAAAAATAAAAAAACCTAGTGGCGATTAAATACTACCAAAAGAAAGTTCTATCTGTCTCAAAAAATGATAAAAAATGTGTTTGGGTACAGTGTTGCATGACCGTGCAATTGTCATTCAAATTTCAACAGCACTGAAAGCTGAAAATTGGCTTGGGCAGGAAGGGGGTAAAGGTGCCCAGTAGGCAAGTAGTTAAACTGGATAAAACTCTGGATAAAATCTAGCAAAGAGACATTGTTAAATTCGGCCACAAGTGTTCATTAAGTGTAAATGCATTTTTACAAAAAATTCCCTCCAAAAAAACAACACTTTTAAGTAAGTTTATGATTTTGTGTTGGGCCATAGTCATAGTCATCTTGGGCCACATGCAGTTTGTGGGCTGCAGGTTGGACATCCCTGGTCTATGGGCTACAAGTAATGTCTGTGAGGTCCTATTAATGTCTATGGGTTTATAGTAATGTCTAAGCGCTATTAGTATTGTCTATGGGCTTATAGTAATGTCTATGCGCTCCTAGTTCAGTAGGCATATAAAAGAACAGGGCTGCAATGCACACACATAGGGTGAAGTGGTTACATGCCATTGCTATGGGCAAAAGGTACAAGAGAAGGATGATATTACAGTTGGACAGTAAGAGAGCAGTACCGGCAGGGGTGTCAGGTCTTGTGTATAGTGAGAGGAGCGGTTTATAGCCTTCCTCCCAAGCGGTCGGTGTCCTAGCAACTGGAACCACAACTGCGTGACAGAAACCCTATGGACCTAACCGTATGGTACAGAAGAAAAAGAGTTAAAGAGGTTGAAAACCTCAAAAGAAAAATGCTGCCTGCACCCACAGCTGGCATCTTTCCCGGAGTTACTTCCGGGTTTGCAGGCTCCGGCGCTGTGAATGGCCGAAGCTGCGCTGACATCACTACCACACGTGTGCGGGTGCCGCCGGTCACTGCATGGGTCCTGAAGAAACGGCACAAGCGGTCCGTTCTTTCAGTGTGCATGTGCCGTTGAGGTCGGCGGCAGCGTATATAGTAGTAATCTCCTAAACGGTGCAAGTTTGGGACCAGGAGGCACCTGTATGACAGCTTCAGGTTATAATACTGAGACACTGTGGTGTACGGCTTGGTCCTAAGTAGGGGTGCCGCCATGGTGTTGATGCCACATGAACATGGCCCTGCCTGGTCCCGGGCATTAGTGAGCTCATACACCAGAAGGAAGGAGAAGAGTGAAAGAGAATAACAGGCCCCATGTGAGTCGACTCTGCCCACAGTATTGTCTATAGGCTCCTGGTATTGTCTATGAGCTCCTAGTTTTTTCTATGGACTCCTAGTAATGTCTATGGGTTTATAGCAATGTCAAAAGGCTCTCGGGAATTGTCTATAGGCTCCTAGTAATGTCTGTGGGCTCCTAGTTATGTCTGTGGGTTTATAGTAATGTCTTTGGGCTCCTAGTATTGTCAATGAGCTCCTAGTATTGTTTATAGGCTCTTAGTATTGTCTATGGCTTTATAGTAATATCTAATGGCTCCTAGTCATGTCTTTAGTCTCCTAGTCATGTCTTTAGGCTCTTAGTATTGTCTATGGCCTCCTAGTATGGGTTCCTAGTATTGTTCATGGTCTCCTAGTAATGTCTATGGGTTTATAGTAATGTCTAAGGGCTCCTAGTAATGTTGAAAGGCTCCAAGTATTGTCTATGGGTTTATGGCAATATCTAATGGCTCCTACTGTTGTCTTTAGGCTCCTAGTATTGTCTAGGGGCTCGTAGTATTGTCTATGGCCTCCTAGTATGGGCTCCCAGTATTGTCCATGAGCTCCTAGTAATGTCTATGGGTTCCTTGTAATGTCTATGGGTTTATAGTAATGTCTAATGCCATGTACACATGACCGGACTTTCTATCAGAATGAACTCTGAGGGACTTTTCGACTGACTTTTCTACGGAGTTCCGCCGAAAGTCTCTCTCTGACATCACCCGGTGACCACGCCCCATGCTTATATAAGTCGTTGTGCACCGCTCACACGGCATTACAGCGGGAGAGAGCATTGTGTCAACATCGGAGGAAGAGAAGAAGACGACGCAGAAGACCGGGCCAACGCTAGCAAAAGAGCTGGAAAAAGATAGCGGAGGAGCCCGGCAGAAGTGAGCGGGAGAAGAGCCGGACCCCAGGAGAAGAGGCCGAAGAGAGTGGAGAAGTTGGAAGAGACCCCCGAAGTCGGAAGAAGACCCCCAGAGCTGCCTAATAAATTACTTTAAAAACCTGTCTAGTGTGTTTTTTTTTTATTGACACTTTTTTTTCCCTCAGGTGAATGGGTAGGGGTACGATGTGCCCCATACTCATTCACATAGGGTGGGGGGCTGGGATCTGGGAGCCCCCTTATTAAAGGGGGCTCCCGGATTCCGATAAGTCCCCCACCCGCAGACCCCGACAACCAGCGGCCAGGGCCCCCCCTTCCCCAAAGCACCCACCCTTCCATGTTGAGGGCATGTGGCCTGGTATGATTTGGGGGGGCGCTCACTCGTCCCCACCCCCTTTCCTGACTGGCCTGGCTGCGTGCTCGGATAAGGGTCTGGTATGCATTTTGGGGGGGAGCTTCACGCCGTTTTTTCAGCCTAGAGGGGTTTCCCTTAAAATGCATACCAGACCTAAGGGCTGGGAACCCATGCCGGTTTTTATTATTAGAGAGGCAACTTTTCCTGTAAAGTAGCTTCAATATAGATGGAGATCCGATTTGGAAGCGACTTCCATTGAATTCTATGGGTACAAGTCACCTAGAAGTCGGATTGAAGTAGTACAGGAACCTTTTCTGAAGTTGGAGCGACTGCAGTAGTGTGCATTAAGACGGATCCATTCACTTACATTGATTTTTTTCATGTAGCGCGACTTAAGGCACCTAGGGTGACTTGAAGTCTGATCCAAAGTTGCCCCTGCGTGAATGGACTCTTAGTGCTGAGTATTAAAATGCACCCCTTGTATGCCATTTACCCCCTTTTTTTTCAGCTCCATCCTGTGTCTGATCTGACCTATCCTTGCTGGGCTTTGCGGTCATGTGACCACATAGAAAATTAAGCAAGGAAAGGTATTTACATTGAAATGTGTGTTTCATTCTATGCGCTGTGATATAAGGGTAGGGGTTGCAACATTTAAAATGTAGAGGGTAAATTACCCAAACTTCCATTTCCACTTCTTGTCCTGCAGACTCAATGGGAAGTCAGAAGCCGTCTCTACATAGGAAGGAACATTCCCATGTTAGGCCTGGTTCACACCTGTGTGTTTTAGGTGCGGTGCTTTTAAAAAGTACTGCTTGCTGCATCTTTGTGCTTTTAATGAAAAAGCATGTTCTGTAGAGCTCAATGACAATATGCATAAAACACACCTAATGTACAACACAGATGTGAACCAGCCTTAAGACATTTAGTAGATTTCCTCTCACCTGTTCTGGATACAACTGTAAAATTCAAATTTTTTGAATTCCTTTCTACCCCAGGCCCCTTTCACACAGGCGGACCATTCAGATTTTCAGGCGGATCTGAATGGTCGCTCCATACAATTCCGTGGAGCGTCAGATGTCAGCGGTGACATGTCCGCTGACATCCGACCCGTTCCGATCCGCTCCGCAAAATCCTGACGGATGAATGTCCTAATTTCCATCTGCCTGGCTGATTGGATTGGATGAAATGGACAGGTGGTCCATAATCATCTGATCCGCCCACAGGGGAGAGCGGACTCTCTGACAGGTCAATCCCTGCACAGAGTGCAGAGACGGACTTGTCATCCGCCGGCTCAGCGGGGATCATCGGAGCGATCCCCGCTGAGCAAGCGGAGTAGTGAAAACGGACAGCCCCGTGTGAAAGGAGCCTTAGTAACAATACTCATCCGGAGAAAAAGAGACTGAATGTTCTCAAAGTATGACAATAAAAAAACAGAGAGGAGTCCTAACCTTTCCACTCAATCTAAAACTAAAAATAAATAAAAAATACATTTTTATTTAAAACTGAATTTTAGTCAGAAAATTAGGCTAGCCCCTTTTGCAGGCATAGTTATATAAAAAATTAAAAATAAGTGTCTATTCTGTTTAAAATCCAGTAATACACTGTCTCACCCTGCTCTGCACATACTCAGTTGCTCTGTATTTTTCAGCACTGTGCTGAATATTTATAGGCAAATCTGCTGACAGCTTAAAGATTCACTGGCCCTCAGAGACTCTGGGCTTCAGCAAAATGGCAGTCTCTGGCAAGAAGAAACAGGAACAAGGCTGGAGGCAATTTACAGCATACACCAATGTTAGTAGCATAATTAATAATGTAGAATGCGTGCTTCTTGGTAAAGAACATTATTTTTAGCAAGTTGTTATGGGTAAATTTCCACTCTAACTTGGAGTTGGGCTTTATGTCATGGCATTAAAGAGGAAGTAAAGTCTTCCTCTTTAATTGTACCTACAGGTAAGCCTATAGTAAGGCTTACCTACAGGTAAGCCTATAGTAAGGCTTACCTGTAGGTACTGTAAATATCTCCTAAACTTGCACCGTTTAGGAGATATTTACTATATAGACTGCCGACGATGTTGTCGGCACATGCGCACTGAAGGAACAGCCCACTCGTCCCTGCGATGCATACTAGCTCATTATGCCTTTGTCTTGCAGGTTTTTTTTAAGTCTCTTTAAAACCTCTTTAAAGTCAAAGGGGGAGAATTTCAATGGACACTTGTGGGGCTGATTAACAAGTTTTTAAGGGATCTGTGCCAATGCAAAAAAGGTGGCTAGAAGGACCTTTTTATCTGCTTTAAAGGTAACATGGAAAATACATAAATTTTCTAAATGAAACATTTGGGGATTGCCCTAAAGCTGCATAATTTTCAGGCACAACTATAGTGCATGTTCAGGTCTGGAATTACAGACAGCAACAGAACCCCACTCTACTATTATCTGGTTTATGTAACAATTTTTTTTTTAAACTTCTAAGGTAATTTTAGCAATGTGGTACTACATCTGCTTTGACCAACAAACATTTGTAGCCCCAGTAAGCACTCTGATAATCTACTATAACATATCTGCATTCTCTGAGATTCGTCTATGGCATTGAATATGCTGAACATAATCTGCAGCCCTTTGGTGAAGTCCGGGCCATAATGGAGATTGGTATATGAGGCTCTATGTAAGTGTGAGGTCACCACCTCTGTTTTAAGTTATTGATGTCAAATATCTGCTTCTCTGAGATGAAAAATATCCTCTTGATAGAATTCATTACACCCCTTTTCAGTATGTTTTTTTTTTCAAGTCAAGCTGTGTATCCTGTATGGACAGTAATATTGGATATCCCTCACTGCAAAAAAGGACTGTGGCTCCATTCTTCAACCCCTACATCACTACAGAACTCAGCAGCAATGCAGATTCTGGAGAATAAAAACATAGTGGCAGATTAAAAAAGGCCCTGCTTCCAGTTTGGGTAGCTTTACTGTAAAATCCAGGTAGGTCTTAATGTTGGCACTTTTACAAAGTGTTGCTATGGCCTGCTCCAAATTCAATAATAATTACAGTACCTCCACTTAGTACATACAAAACTGGAGATTATTAACTCTAAAGCCTCATACACACGATCGGACTTCAAAAAATCTTTTCCGCGGATTTCTGTCCAAACGGTGTTGGCCGTGAACTTGGTATGCATACACACAGCAGGACTTTGTCAGCCAACTTTCACCAAATCACATGGTTTTTCAGCTCTTTACCACCACCCTTTGGTCAACTTCTGTATTGTTGTCTGATCTTTTGTACTGGTTCTGAGCATGCATGTTTGTACTTTGGACTAAAGTCCTATGGGCTTGTGTACACACAATAGGATTTTGCACCATAGGACTTTTGTTGCCGGAAAGTTTGTCTGTTTGCACAGCGAACATTTGTCCGATGAAAATCGAAAAAGTTTGTCTGATGGAGTGTACACACGGTCGGATTTTTCCTTAAAACAGGTCATTTGCATGTTTGTTGTCAAAAATTCCAATCATATGTATGGGCCTTAATGCCGTGTACACACGATCGGATTTTCCGACAACAAATGTTGGACATGAGCTTGTTGGAGGAAGGTCCAACCATGTGTATGCTCAATCGAACATTTGTTGTCAGACTTTCCGCCAACAAATGTTGGCTAGCAGGTTCTCAAATTTTCCTCCAACAAATGTTTGTTGTCTGACTTTCCGATCATGTGTACACAAGTCTGTCGGACAAAAGTCCACGCATGCTCGGAATCAAGTAGGAGCCAGAAGCGCTCGGTCTTATAAAACTAGCGTTCGTAATGGAGATATCACGTACGTCTTATATGTCACTATGTACGTAATTGTTGGCCGACATTTGTGTGACAGTGTGTATGCAAGACAAGTTGGAGCCAACATCTTTTAAACAAAAATCAATCGGATAGTCCGATCGCGTGTACAGGGCATATGTTGATGTACAGAGAAAGGCAGATGCTTGTCTCTGTACATTGTGTAGCAGGGTGGCTTGATTGCTGCAGCTCTAAACCCCTCACCTGTCACTGATTGCCAGAGATGCTTTTAGCTTCACAGTTCACAGGCTCCTAGCAACTAGGGATGCTGACAGTAGGTAGTGACTGATGGGAAAGCTGTGTGACTAGTTCCCCATCAGGTCCATGCTCTTCTTGTAATTAACAGTAGGCAGTTGGCAGATTCCATAGCCAATAGCAGGCTGTAAAATCCACCTACTGCCTGCTGCCAATATTATAGGGAGCAGACCCAATGAGGAACTAGTGTTTCTGGATCCCTATGAGTTTCAGTCCACCCAGCTACAAAATTCCTTGGTCATTGTGATGTCTGTGTGACAGCTGCAGTGGAAGAGAGGTAGCTCAGCTGTGCTGAGGATGGTGAATGAACACTTAAGCCTATTGCCGCGTACACACGACCAGACTTTCTGGCAGACTAGGTCTTCCCGACAGACTTTCGGCGGAGTTCCGACTGACTTTCCGAACGAACGGCCTTGGCCACACACGATCGGACTAAGTCCATTCGAAAGTGTGTTTGTTTTAAACGTGATGACATATGATGGGACTAAAAAGGAAGTTCAATAGCCAGTAGCCAATAGCTTCCCTTGCGTCATATTTGGTCCGTCGGACCAGCATGCAGACGAACGGTTTTCCCGACAGGAATTGAGTCCGTTGGACAGATTTGAAAAATTTTAATGAAAAACGATCGGATTAGCCCACACACAATCGGATTGTCTGACGGACTGATTCCGTCAGACCTAGTCTGACGGAAAGTCCGGTCGTGTTTACACTGCATCAGTGTACCTCTGCACAACAAGTCAGCAACATCACTCACATTGCTGGTGCTTTGCTGACAGGACCAACAGATTTGAAAATACTCCTTTACATGGTGATCTTGCTCTTACTCTTTCACTTTATTACACTTGTTATCAGTCTTTTGATCAAGGCTACTACATGCTTACCATTATGCTTCTGTCTTTTTGTCCTTCAACAGACGGGACTCCATAAGCTCAAATTTATTTGGTACTTTTTGCCAACCTTATGCTGACAGGAGTGACCACTCCACTCAGCGGGAGTTCTCACAGTCACATTGGGGATGCCTAGCCCCCGCCTTGCCATGCTGTTGGTTCAGTATGCATCTGTTTCCCACCACAAGGCAGCAGTAGTGCAGGCTAAATCCACACTCCCGACCCCCTCTGTATCAGTAATGATCCGCTCATGCATGTGAGTATAGTCTCCTTTGCCATGTCCATTGTGTGCTTTCCCCTTAGTATGCCTCCACACGACAGTAGTGGGTGCTTGCCCTATATTCATGTACCTGTTGGATTTGTTTTGTAAACTGACAGAGTCTCTTTATAAAAGAAGCTCTAAATGGCTCGTAAGCTAAAAGAAATGGGGGCGTCAGCTACAGCTTTATTCTTCTTATACCCTGGTAGGCACCAGCAGCTCTATCCTCATAAGGCTTTAGGCATGGCATCATGTAACAGTACCTCTTAGTGGGTTAATTTTTGCACGGCTAAAGCACTTTTCACCTCGATTACCCAGGTGGAAACTACGAGGCTAATTTTTGTATGAAACTATCCCCCCTCCTTTCCTAAACCAAGTAATGGATCATAACTATTTGCAAAACAAATCAGTACAAGATAAATTTGAATTATTATTGTAGTGTAAGAAAGCTTTTGCATGTAATGTTTAGGACTTGCAACAAAGTATATGAAATAAAAAAATAAAAAATAAAAATTGGAAACAGGAAAAAAGACGGAGAATGTGGGAATATGTATTATGCCGCGTACACACGATCAAACAATCCGGTGGAAAAGTCCGGCAAACTCAAGTCCGCCAAACAATCCCCCCCGTGTGTAGCCTCCGGCATACTTTTTTGACCCGAAAGTACGGCGGACTTAGAATGCCGTGTTGCACACCAATCTTCCCGCCGAACTCGCATTTCGGCGGACAATCCGGCCGTGTGTATGCCAGTCCGCCGTACTTTTGAAATGAGCGGACTTTTCCCGCCCGGAGAAAAGTCCGCCCATTTTGAGCGGGTCTCCAGGTAGGCGGAGCCCGCGAAGGAGACGTCGCTGGCCCCGCCGCCTGGTATGGACTTAAAGGGGAACCCCCAACGCCGAAAAAAATCGGCGTGGGGGTCCCCCCCAAGTCCACAACAGACCCTTGTCCGAGCACGCTACCCGGCCGGCCAGGAAAGGGGGGGCGAGCGAGCGCCCCCTCCCTCCTGAACCGTACCAGGCCACGTGCCCTCAACAGTCAGAAGAAGAGGCCGGCGGCGAGGAAGAAAGCCGGACTCCTCCGCTAGCAAAAGAGCTACAAGAAGATAGCGGAGGAGTCCAGCGAGAAGACCCCCGAAGACGGAAGACCCCCGGAGCTGTGCAATAAAGTATTTTATCTCGTGTGTTGTGTTTTTTTTGTACTTTTATTTTACAGGTGAATGGGTAGGGGTACATTGTACCCCATACTCATTCACATAGGGTGGGGGGCCGGTATCCAGGGGCCCCCTTATTAAAGGGGCTCCCGGATTCCGATAAGCCCCCCGCCCGCAGACCCCGACAACCAACGGCCAGGGTTGTCAAGAAGAGGCCCTTGTCCTCATCAACATGGGGACAAGGTGCTTTGGGGTGGGGGGGCCGCGCGGCCCCCCCTTCCCCAAGGCACCCCCCATGTTGAGGGCACGCAGCTCGCTCGCCCCCCCTTTCCTGGCCGGCCGGGTAGCGTGCTCGGACAAGGGTCTGTTGTGGACTTGGGGGGGACCCCCACGCCGTATTTTTTCCGGCGTTGGGGTTCCCCTTTAAGTCCATACCAGGCGGCGGGGCCAGCGACGTCTCCTTCGCGGGCCCCGCCTACCTGGAGACACGCTCGAAATGAGCGGACTTTCCTCCGCGTGTGTGGGCGAGTCTGTTCATTTCAAAAGTAGGGCGGATAGTACGGCGGACTTAGTACGCCGTATTAGTCCGCTGAAAAAGTGCCGTGTGTGGGCAAGTAGCCCGTTCGGAAAGTCCGACGGACAGTCTGGCGGAAGTCCGCCAGACTAAGTACGTCGGACATACCGCTACGTGTGTACGCGGCTTTGGACATCATTGTGTTATTATCAATGGTAATGCTATGTAATAACACTTCCAGATTAATTAAAATGAACAAAAATGAGGTACTGACACGGTTTTGGCAGTTCTTTTGGTACAAAGAGAGGCAAATGTAGTATTTTCATCAGTTCCAGGTCCAGGATTTCTCCTGCCAACAAGAGTAGCATTGAACTTGAATTTTTTTTTTTTTTTTTTTTTATATTAGGAAAAAAATACATAAACCTACACCTGCAATTGAACACTAGTCAAGGACACCTAGAATTTAGGCTGATACTTGTGGCTGAATAGCTGGCTTTTGTGTAACCCAGTAACCCATGTCTTCCTAATGCCAGCCCATTTGATCTTTAGAATCAATGGGTGTTGTGAAACGCCACCATTAAGAAAACATGCAGTGGAGGTTTATGTACATCTGCCAAACCTATTAGGCTTCTAAAGGGATTATATTACTGGAACAGAGTCCATACCATTTTTGGGGTTGTACCGCTGTCCCTTCACTCTGCTTAGCCTTTTATAAAGCACAGCTCTGTGATGACACTGTGGCTATGCTTTATGAAAGGCTAAGAAGAGTTATGGGGCAGGGCACAACACCAGAACTGTTGTTGTTAATAGACTTCACTCCAGTGTGGGTGGGAGACAGGGAATGCATCTGCAACTTTTGAGTAGGGATGGGCTGAACGGACCCCTTTTAGGTTTGCGCCAGAACTTTCGAACACCGCAAAAGTTCGGACCTGAATAACAAACTTCATTAACCACTTCAATACAGGGCATTTATACACCCTTCCTTCCCAGACCAATTTTTAGCTTTCAGCACTCTCACACTTTGAATGCCAAATTACTCAGTCATGCAACACTGTACCCAAACAAAATTTTTATCATTTTTTTCATACAAATAGAGCTTTCTTTTGGTGGAATTTAATCACCACTGGGTTTTTAATTTTTAGCTTCTATGATAAAATTTTGCAAAGTAATTTTTGTTCATAAATTTTGGCCAAAATTTATACTGCTACATCTCTTTGGTAAAAAAGAACCCAAATTAGTGGATATTATTTAGTCTCTTTGAAAGTTATAGAGTCTACAAGCTATGGTGCAAATCATTGAAAATTGATCACATCTGATCACACCTGATGCACTGACGGCCTATCTCATTTCTTGAGGCTCTGAAATGTCAGGAAATTACAAATACCCCCCAAATGACCCCTTTTTGAAAAGTAGACAGTCCAAGGTATTTAGTAAGAGGCATGGTGAGTTTTTTGAAGTTGTAATTTTTTCCCACAATGGGAAAAAGAAGAATTTTTTTATTTTTTTTACAAAATTGTCATAATAACAAGTTATTTCTCATACACAGCATATGCATACTTCCAATTATACCCCAAAATACATTCTGCAACTCTTCCCGAGTATGGCGATACCACATGTGTGGGACTTTTACACAGGCTGGCCACACAGAGAGGTCCAACATGCAGGGAGCACCGTCAGGGGTTCTAGGAGCATAAATGGCACCTCTAATTTCCTAACGACCTATTACATTTGTGAAGGCCCTGTAGCACCAGGACAATGGAATTACATAGCAAAGCAAACACCCCAACATATATTCTATGAGGCATAATGAGTCTTTTGAACAGTTAATTTTTTTCCACAAGTCTTCAGAAATTGTGGAAAGAAAATGAAAACATATTTTTTTTACACAAATTGGTCAGTTTATAAGATATTTCTAACTCAAAGCATGTACATAGCAAAAATGACACCCCAAAATACATTCTGCTACTCCTCCTGAGTATTGCGATACCACATGTGTGAGACTTTTACACAGCCTGTCCATATACAGAGGTCCAATATTGAAGTAGTACGTTCAGGCGTAATAGGAGCATAAATTACACATCTCATTTCGTTCCTACCTATCACACTTTTGAAGGTCCTGGAGCACGAGGACAATGGAATTACCCCCAAAATGACCCCATTTTGGAAAGCAAACACCTCAACGTTTATTCTATGAGGCATGGACTGCAAATAGGTACTCGGGTACTCTGACGGGCTGGTGACAGGTACTCCGTTACTCCGACGGGCTGGTGGCAGGTACTCCGTTACTCCGACGGGCTGGTGACAGGTACTCCGTTACTCCGACGGGCTGGTGACAGGTACTCCGTTACTCCGACGGGCTGGTGACAGGTACTCCATTACTCCGATGGGCTGGGGACAGGTACTCTGGTACTCCGACGGGCTGGTGACAGGTACTTGGGTACTCCGAAGGACTGTGGCAGGTATTCGGGTATTTAGATGAACTGTGACAGGTACTCAGACTGTGACAGGTACTCAGGTACTCAGAGGAACTGTGACAGGTACTCAGGTACTCAGATGGACTGTGACAGGTACTCGGGTACTCCGGTACTCAGATGGGCTGTGACAGGTACTCAGGTACTCGGGTACTCAGATGGGCTGTGACAGGTACTCAGGTACTCGGGTACTCAGATGGGCTGACAGGTACTCAGGTACTCGGGTACTCAGATGGGCTGACAGGTACTCAGGTACTCGGATACTCAGATGGACTGTGACAGGTACTCGGGTACTCCGGTACTCAGATGGGCTGTGACAGGTACTCAGGTCCTCGTGTACTCAGATGGGCTGTGACAGGTACTCAGGTACTCGGGTACTCAGATGGGCTGACAGGTACTCAGGTACTCGGACACTCAGATGGACTGTGACAGGTACTCGCATACTCCGGTACTCAGATGGGCTGTGACAGGTACACGTGTACTCAGATGGGCTGACAGGTACTCAGGTACTCGGGTACTCAGATGGGCTGTGACAGATACTCAGGTACTCAGATGGGCTGTGACAGGTACTCAGGTACTCGGGTACTCAGATGAGCTGTGACAGGTACTCAGGTACTCTGGTACTCAGATCGGCTGTGACAGGTACCCAGGTCCTTGTGTACTCAGATGGGCTGTAACAGGTACTCAGGTCCTCGTGTACTCAGATGGGCTGTGACAGATACTCGGGTACTCAAATGGGCTGACAGGTACTCAGGTAATCGGGTACTCAGATGGACTGTGACAGGTACTCAGATACTCGGATACTCAGATACTCAGATGGACAATGACAGGTACTCGGGTACTCCGGTACTCAGATGGGCTGTGACAGGTACTCGGGTACTCAGATGGGCTGTGACAGGTACTCAGGTACTCAGATGGGCTGACAGGTACTCAGGTACTCGGGTACTCAGATGGGCTGTGACAGGTACCCAGGTCCTTGTGTACTCAGATGGGCTGTGACAGGTACTCAGGTCCTCGTGTACTCAGATGGGCTGTGACAGATACTCGGGTACTCAAATGGGCTGACAGGTACTCAGGTAATCGGGTACTCAGATGGACTGTGACAGGTACTCAGATACTCGGATACTCAGATACTCAGATGGACAATGACAGGTACTCGGGTACTCCGGTACTCAGATGGGCTGTGACAGGTACTCGGGTACTCAGATGGGCTGTGACAGGTACTCAGGTACTCAGATGGGCTGACAGGTACTCAGGTACTCGGGTACTCAGATGGGCTGTGACAGGTACTCAGGTACTCTGGTACTCAGATGGGCTGGGACAGGTACTCGGGTACTCAGATGGGCTGTGATGGGTGATGACAGGTAGTTTGATGGGTGATGACAGGTACTTTGATGGGTGGTGACAGGTACTTTGATGGGTGGTGACAGGTCCTCTTTATTGGGGGGTAATCAGTGTGTGTTGGTGTGTACACTAGGCGGTAACGAGATGTTACTGCAATCTCCTCCTCATACACGATCGGTGTGGGAGGAGGAGAACCCGGTTACCGCGGTTTGTTTACATTCTGTGACCGGCTGTGATTGGACACAGACAGTCACGTGGTAAAGAGCCAATTTCATTTACTGCGATTGGGGTTGGGCTGTGTTAGGGTAACAAGCCGCATCCCCGATTGCCCGATTGGCCGATCTGCACACGCCCTAGGCGCGTCCACGAGCGCTGTGCATGTGCACAGGACATGTGACCGGCTGTGATTGGACATGGCCGGTCACGTGTATCGGGGGGTGAATGGGGATGGAAATCCCACAGATCGGGGATGGGCTGTGTCCGAGGGATGCACCTTATCCACGATCATCACGCTGCCGGCCCCCGGGGGCCCGCAGGAGCGGCAAAATACTGAGGCTGACGTCCACCCAGGATGGGAGATCCCACCTGTGGACTATGTTTGACTATGGCCCGGTATTAAAGTGGTTAAAATCAATGGGGCCCAAATGTCAAAAATCAAAAGTGCCCCTTTTGAAGGCTTATGTGCAAGTAATTGGGCATACAATGGTTATAGGGGTCTGGGTCCTGCCCTGGGGGACATGTATCAATTAAAAAAAGTTTGTGAAAAATGTAATTTTTAAATGAGCAGTGATTTTTTTATTTTTTAAAGTGAAAGCATAAAAATGAAAAATTCCTTCCGATATAGTGCCTGGGGAGTCCCCTTAGTCCACCTGTAGAGTGGCAGATCTGTACCATACTGTATCTAGAATCTGCTGCAGCAATAATTGCATTTATAAAGCCCAAAAAAAATGAAATTTTCCCTGCAAGCTGCCTTTATGTTGCTCAGCAACAGCTGGGGAGCCATTGTGTATGATGAGGCCACAATGTAGTGCACTGTGAATAAGATTATAGATTTTTTGGATACATTCTGTTGTCAATGTTGTCTTTGACTTTGTATAGAAGTATCGGGTGCGGAAAAATGGTCTTTGGGTGTCGGTGGCGCCTTCCCATCGTAACCCTATAGAGGTAATCTTGATGAAGACAAAAAAAATTGCAAAGAAATCCACCTGTCACACAGATGCAGAAAAACTACTTTTGGGTGTTGGGGCCACCTTCCCACCGTAGCCCTATAGAGGTGCTCTTGATGAAGGCGAAAGAAATTGTAATGATATGCACCTGTCAAACAGGTGCTGAAGAATTGGTCTTTGGGTGTTAATTGTACCCATGAAACCTATAACAAAAACATTCTTCCAGATGAAATGATTGAACACCTTCAAAGCTAGGCAGCCTCAAAGTCCTGCAGAGATCCCACATCCCAAAAAGACTTAATCAATGACATCGTCATCAGGGGCTTCATAGCTGGTAATCCAGGACTGATTCATTTTTATAAAAGGCAAACGGTCCACTGAGTCTGTAGACAGATGCGGTCTATGATCAGTAACAAAACCTCCTGCAGCACTGAATGCCCGTTCTGAAAACATGCTGGATGCAGGGCAGCCCAATAACTCAATAGCAATGGGCAAGCTCTGGCTAGTGGTCTATTCTCATGACCCAGTAAGTCAGTGGATCGTCAGCTGGAAAGCTCTCCATCTCTGTTTTGGCACAGAGGTAATCGTTCACCATATGATGTAGACGCTGCCAGTGGGATGTGGAAGCTGACAGCCCTGGGCAGCAAGGACTAAAAAAATTCCAAAATGCCTCACTTAGGCGGACATCATCTCCAATGCTCCTCTCTGAACCAATAGAAGACTCAAACTACGTTTTCCATGACACTTTAACTTACTGGAGTCAGGGAAAACGTTCAATAAAATCCTCTTTAACTTGTCCTCAAGAGATTTTATCTTCTGCACTCCTTGTGGGGATGGAATGAGTTCGGAGACCTTCCACTTATAACGGTGGTCAAGGAGGATTTCCAACCAGCAATCATCCTTCTTCTTTATGCCATGTATTCTTGGGTCCTTCGCAGGCTTTGAAGCATGAGGTTGCCCATGCACCTCAAATTTGCAGAGGCTTGAGAAGCAGGGTTACTCAGGATGACAGCATCTGGAACTTCCTCCTTCCAGCCACATACTACTCCCAAGGGTCCTGAGGTTGGAAAGCCATCACTTACAGATTGACGCATGTCTTCCTCTTCTTTGTAGCCTATGAAGGTGCCAGAATCCTTCTCCTCATCCTCCTCCCCTCTTTCCTCCTGTGTTCTGTGACATAGGAATGATGGTGTTTGGATAAAGTGTGCCTTGAGAGCAAAGGAATTCCTCCTCTTTCTCTTGCTGCTCTGCCTTCAGTGCCCTGTCCATAATGCCACGCAGAGTCTACTCCGGCAGGAACACAACAGGGATTGTGTCACTGGTGCATGCACTGTCACGGCTCACCATCCTTGTGGCCTCCTCAAATGATGACAATACAGTGCATGCATCCTTAATGATCAGCCATTGACCTGGGGAAAAAAAATCTGAGGTGGCCTGAGCCTATCGTCGTGCCGTATTCACACAGGTACTCATTGACCGCCCTCTGCTGCATGTATAGCCACTGCACCATTGACAAAGTTGGGTTCCACCTGGTGGGCATGTCACAAACCAGGCGGTTTACAGGCGGGTGGATTTCCCGCTGAATTTCAGACAACCACTGACCGCCTGAAATGGCTACAGACTCTTCTGGCCAGCTTTAGCACATCTTGCAACCCTGGTTACGTATTTAGGAAATGCTGCATCACCAAATTGAGGACATGTGCCAGGAATGTGTCAACTTTCCTTGTCTAAGGGTGGACAGGAGGTTAGAGCCATTGTTGCACACCACCATTCCTGGCTCCAGCTGGTATGGTGTGAACCACCTCTGAGCCTGTCCCTGCCGAGCTGCAAGAATCTCTGCTCCGGTGTGGTTCCTGTCCCCTAAACACACCAGCTGAAGCACTGCATGGCGCCTTATAGCCTGACTCTGGGAATAGCCCTTTGAACGTTTAGGGGGTACCTGGTGTTCATAGGACAATTCTGCAGAGGAGGGAATGGAGGTGACGGAGGAGGAGGAGGGGGTAGAGCTCACAGGCCTGGCATCATCACCAGCTGTATGGAGACGTGGAGGCACAACAAGCTGCAGCACTAAGCCCTGTCCTGCATCCTTTTGAGTTGAAAGCAGCGTTACCCAGTGTGCTGTGAACGAAAAATATTGTCCCTGCCCAAGCTTGGTGGACCACGTATCAGCAGTAAGGTTGTTTTTTACGGCTGACTGCCTTGCCCACCAATACCAGAACATTTCCTTTCACGTGATGGTAGAGAGATGGAACGGCCTTATGTAAAAAGTAGTAGTGACTGGGAACCTGCCATTGTCGTACAGCACATTGTGCAAATTCATGGAAGGGAGTAGAATCCACCAGGCTAAAAGGCAGAAGTTGGAGCACCAACAGCTTTCACATGCTTGCATTTAGACGCTGGGCATCTGGGTGGTAGGAACTGTATTTTTGTTTTCCGCTGCAGCAGATGGGGCAGAGAAATTTTCTGGCTACAGTCTACAGCTGGTGGTATGCTGCTGGCAGATGTGCTGCTAGGACCTGGGACACCCTGTGCTATACCATCATCCCTATCAGTGGAGACTGCTGAGAGGTAATGACTCAGTATAGCAGGGGCAGACTGAAGTGGGTAAGGAGGAGGAGGGACAGATTTTTTGTGGCTTTTAGGTGCTCTTGCCAACGGGCTGAGTGGTTGAACGTTAAATGCCTTGTTAATAACGTGGTACCCAAATGGCTGGTGTTTTTGCCAAGTTTGATGTGCCTGAGACAAAGTTTGCAGATAGCAACAGCACAATCTGCTGCAGATGTGCTGAAAAAGGCCCAGACTGCTGAGCTTTGGGGAGTGGGCTGGAAGATAACAGCTGCAGAATGTGATGGAATAGGGTGGCTGCTCTCTACTCTTTCTTGATTTCGGCCTCCTTGGGGTTGTGACACCTCACCTTCAGTTTCCTCCTTTGCTCTATCTGGCACCAAAGTCGCATCAGTGACCTTATCATGATCATCATCTCCATCTCCTCCATCATAATCATTACCACTCAAGACAACTTGGCAATACAGTAAATGGCATTAAACTTGCAGTAATGCACAAAACTATATGGCGTTAAACTTGCAGTAATGCACAAAAAACGATATGGCGTTAAACTTGCAGTAATGCACAAAACTATATGGCGTTAAACTGTCAGTAATGCAAACAAAACTATATGGCGTTAAACTGGCATTAACGCACACAAAACTATATGGAATTAAACTGGCAGTAATGCGCACAGAGCTATATGCCGTTAAACTGGCAGTAATGCACACAGAAGTAAAAGGCATTAATCTTGCAGTAACCCACAAACCTATATGGTGTTAAACTGGCAGTAATGCACAAAAAATTATATGGCGTTAAACTGGCAGTAACGCACACAGAACTATATGGCGTTAAACTGTCAGTAATGCAAACAAAACTATATGACATTAAACTGGCAGTAACGCACACAGAACTATATGACGTTAATCTGTCAATAACGCACATAGAAGTAAATGACTTTAAACTGGCAGTAATGCACACAGAAGTAAATAGCAGTAACTAAATAAAATAACAATCAAATAAACGGTGTTCAACCATCACTACACTGGCACTATCTGAAATGTCCCTACTCTAGCTATACATTAATGTTAAGATTACTCACACAATCTCACTACACTACAGTGAAACTATCTGAGCTGTCCCTAATGTAGCTGCACACTATGCACAGCTGAATAATGGTCCTCCTCACTACACTCACACTATCACTAGACAGACACCAAACTAATATTCTGCACTGACAATTGAAGCAAAATAGCACAGTATAGGACACTAACTAACTAATAGCACGGAACAACACCTGTTCTAATTCTCTCGATGCTGAAATCACACTGAAAATGGCTGAGATTGAAAGAATACTTTTATACTGTGTGGCGGGAATAAGCCATGATTGGATAAAGTCATGATGACAGTGTCCAATCATGACTCTGACACTGCTCTGTGCCCTGATTGGCTGAAGCTTTTACTGCTTCAGCCAATCAGTGCTAGTACCCATTTGTTTGGCTGTTCGCCGAATGCCTGAACAACAAAAGTTTGGCCCGAACTTATGCTCACGCCGAACCGTACGCCCACCCCTACTTGTGAGTAGGGTTAAGCTTGTGGCAGTGATTTAAGGAGTTGACACAATTTCTCTTTTAATTGCTTTTGTATAACGAGTATCTAGCAGTCACAACATTGTGTCATTCCTTCTGCAAAGTCCAACTCTGTATGGTAAGGTATTCATACTCATTAGTAACAAGAGTTACGTACAGGAGCTTGCTCGAGGCATGCATCCCTAAAGTGGAGCTAAACTCCCTTGCCAGCTCTGGCATTTTCTACCCAGCTGCGTATGCGCAGGTGTGTAGTCATCCCAGACACTGTTCCAAAATGTAAACTTGTGCAAGTCATTGTGTAGGCAGGTGCAGGCTATTTTCTACACTGCAGGTGGGGCTCAACCGCAGCAGCAGTGTAGAGGGAGAGGAAGTCAAGAAGAACATGGTTCATCTATGGGTTTCCTGCGTCACTGGGGCAGTGATCCAGTTGGATGCTGACAGCCATGTGACTCTGGTGGTCATCTTTGGTCAGGTGGAGTCTATAGAAGACCCTGGCTCCTAAATTTGACACAAAATTATTTTTTATTTGTTCCGTAAATTCTTTTTATTATAAGCTATTAGCGTGTAATACAAGACAGAGCCTATTTGGCTTACCTAGGCTCAAAATAAGACAAAGACCACCATAAAATAGACAGTTATAAAACATAACTCAAGCAATCAAAATAGAGCATTTACGGTATCATTATTCACAAATCTGAAGGACACCTTCCTAGTTATAATCACCTAGCAAAGTAATATAACACAAATAAGAGCGACAGTATATTAAAGCTCATGTTATTCACTAAAATAAAGGTGATTCAGATGTCAGGGTCAATGTTCGAGTTTACCCCAATATCTTACACTTTATGAACTTTTTTAGGGAAGCCACAAGATAAATAAGTAGCCTTATACAGTGGCAAAAAACAGTGCTGCGCTACTTAAAACCCATGCATAATCCGTGAACAATAAACTGTGTAAATAAAATATATTTAAATGTTGCGCTTAAATGAATACAATAATAATACTCAATCCATAAGTGAAATATCTAAATGGATATTTCATGTGAAAATAATTTGATTGAAGATGGTTCTGCCATAAATCAATCAATTCACCAAATAGTGCAAACAAGGATGAGTGCTCTCCACCACCAGTTTCACAGGCTGCTCACCTCATAACAAAGAAAAATCAGCAGTTATCCCCTCTGGGAAAATGATGACACATGGCATGCTGTAGATCACAGACTTCCTTTGGATAAATAGCTCCTCAATAGGGCTCCAAGAACCCCAATCTTCATGCTCAATAGAGTATTTATATGTAAAAGAAAGGTAACGTCTAGTGCTCTCCATTTCCAAAAGATTTAGGCCTCATGCCCACGGACGTTTTTACAGCCGCTTTGAGGAGCGTTTTTCACAGCTTAAAAACACCTCTCCATGTTAGCCTATGGTCTCATGCCCACCAAGGCATTTAGGAGCTGTAAGTGGCATAGGTGCTTTTAAGCTCCAAAAGAAAACCCCAGGACCAGCGTGTTCTGAGGCTCCAGCGCTAGGGCTGTAAAAATACCAGACGCCGGTAAAAGGTGTTAAACACAATTTCAAGAGGCTTAACGCTGTATACACAGCATTAAGCCTCGTCCAGCATTTCTGTCTCTATTCTTTCCTATGGGAGCCCATTGATTTGAATAGAAGTCGCACCAGAAGTTGGATCAAGATGATCTGACTTGCGGTGCAACTTGTGTGCTGAGAAACTTGAATGGCAACCCTGCCAAAATTTTGCGTGAGTTCCTCCCTAAGATCCATACCAGACCCTTATCCGAGCATGCAGCCCGTAAGGTCAGTAAAGGTACATGATCACCCCCCCCCCTCCTGGACCATACCAGGCCACATGCCCTCAACATGGGGGGTGGGTGCTTCGGGGCAGGGGGGCCCTGCACCTCCCACCCCAAAGCACCTTGTACCCATGTTGATGAGGACAAGGGCCTCTTCCCAACAAACCTTACCCTTGCGGGCAGGGGCTTATCGAAATCTGGAAGCCCCCTTTAACAAGGGGCCCCCAGATCCCTGCCCCCCACCCTAGGTGAATGAGTATGACGTAAGTTGGAGGCCACGCCCCTTGTGACGTCATCGTCCCATCATGCCCCAGGTGTTTTTTGGCACATTATATTGTTTATAGGTGGAAATTAAATCACTTAAAGTAAAAGCGGCTACTTTCATGATCCTCACATTTATTTTCATAGTATATTGCGCAGATTTATTTATTCAACATTATACAGTGGTAAGGCTGGATTGAACGACCACTTCCAGAAGTTTAGCTAAGGAACTGAGGACGCTTTCCATCTAAGTACAATGGCTTTTCGCGGATAGAAAAGTAATAAGCCCAAGAGAGTTTTAGAGGCCCTATGGAAAGCTGGAGAGTCCCCCAGTCCCAGCAGACACACATTAACCATCAGCGACACCCGCATAGTGGTAACAGAAAAAATGAAAGATATCAAAGCCGCTCAGAATGCTTGGATCTGGGGACACAACCAAAAAACGGAGATGTATTCCACTGAGGCTGACAAACACCTCCAGGAGGCACCTGGTACAGATGTTTATTTCCTGTACAAATACATGGGAGTAAGGTAGACTTGGTGGAGAATTTTAAATTGAATTAGTCTATCCCTGGAAATGAGCAATTGTTAAAAGTAGCATTCCCACATATGCTCCCAATCCTCTTCATCCAAAGCAGAGAAGGCAACAAGCAGTTTATTTCTGAGGGACTCAAGGCCAGTATGAAAGGAAAGGAATTATGTGTACACAGTGGATAGAGGTTTGACCATGGTATCATCTCTAAGCAGATTTTCAAGAGCAGAATTATAGAGAACCGCTGACGGATTGCTAAATAGAGTGTAGAAGGCATGCCTAAGCTGTGAATAGCTAAACAAATGTGAATTAGGTAGGTCATACTGTTGCTTCCAACTGGCCAAGGACCGCAACCGCAACGTTCCCCCAACATAAATCTGATTAAGGTATTTAATGCCTCTTGTTGCCCTATATGTGCGGATAAGGGATTGACATAAATTCCGACATCTCAGGATTAAAACATAAGAGGGGTATGTGGGGGGATATCCGATAAGCCCAGGTGGATCAGGGCTAGCAGCTTTAATAACAGGCCAAGCCTTCAACACAGTTTTCATTGATTGCTAAATTGTGTTCAAGTGTTCAGACATTAGGATTTGTTTTACCATCCATCATGAAGTGGTGAGAGAGTGCAGTTAATGAGCATTACATCACATGGTAAACACCACATGTAAATAAAACAAAGAGACAGAGCAGTATTAAACCAAATATTTGAACTGTCATATTCAGAATACAGTACCCAGTAGTCATAAGTTCTCTGGTGTGTTGTAGAAAATCAGTCTGAAAGTAGTTTAAAAAGTGACAAGTTTTACCTTACAAATCAAAGAGATGACATGTACAAAGGAAAGTCTGTGTAGCAGAGTTAGGTTTTATATTCTACTTAGGCATGGTTCACACTGATGCGATTTCAAATGAGACTTGGGTCACACTAAATCACATGACAATGGAAATACCATTGCTTCTAATGATGCCCTTTCACATCAGTGCAGTGCAGCTGCAATGCAACCTTGGGGAAGGGTACTGTGCTACTTTGGCATGCCAAAAGTCTTGATTTTCCTGAAAATTGGACCCTCGTCCCAATCTGAACGCATCCTGATCAAAATCCTGATTTTTTTATTATTTTTGTTGCTTTTGTCCTGGACATCACTTTTTTTGGCAGTGTCACTGACTGCCACAGCTGCTTCTGGCTATAAAAACATGGCCGCGAGTTCTCCATCCAGCTAGCAGGTCTTTTTCCCCTGTGTCCAGCTAACCGGCATCAGTGTACAAGCAAATTGTCTACTTGTACACTGAAGAGAGAAGCCGGTTAGCTGTCCGGTTTGGAGGTCCCTCCCCTCTCCACTAAACACAGGGGAAAGAGATCTGATAGCCAGAAGGAGATTTTGCGGTCGTGTTTTCATAGCCAGAAGCTGCGGTCGGTGGTCGGCCAGTGACCACAGTTGCAGGCCATGGGGTCATCTGCTGGATGTTCTGTGTGTTGGGGTGGGTACAGAGCTGGCGCTGCATATGGTGGCAGGCAACGTGGCAAGTGACAATCTCCATCTGGTGGCAGGTGTCATGGTAAGTGACAATCCGCATCTGGTGGCAAGCGATGTGGCAAGTGACAATCCAAATCTGGTGGCATGCAACATGGCAAGTGACATGTGGCATCTGGTGGCAGGCGACGTGGCAAGCAACAAACTGCATCTGGTGACAAGTGGCATGGCAAGTGACACACTGCCTCTGGTGGCAGGTGACGGTGGCAAGTGACAATCTGCATCTGGTGGCAGGCAACATGGCAAGTGGCAAGCTGCATCTGCTGACAAGTGGCGTGGCAAGTGACAGCTGCATCTGGTGGCAGGCAATGGTGGCAAGTGACAAGCTGCATCTGGTGGCAGGAGACAGTGGCAAGTGACATGCTCAGGGCTCCCACCGATTCTGCGTTATGGTGAGTTGAACTATTTCATATTATATTATTTTAATAATAGAAATAATGCGCTTCAATAATCCTGACACCATATCAACCATGGTGGCGGGATGATTAAAGGGCTAACACCAGGTGTTTGCGGTATCTTTATCTGCTGATTGTTAAATTTTCTGGAATACACATATCACTATTGTGGTGTAGGATCTGTCCCTCCATCCCTCTTTCTTTCCTTCCTTTTCTTTCCTTCCCTCCCTATCTCTTTATCTTTCTTTTTCTCTCACTCTCTCTTTCTCCCTTTCTTTCTCTCCCCCTCTCTTTCTCCTTCCATTCCTCTCTTCCTTCTCTCTCCTCCCTCCAACCATCTTTCAGCTCAGACTCTAACCACACCCCCTTTAAACCACGGCCAATATTTAGACTAAATCACGCCCATTCTTTGCCGCGGAGCGACACATATTTCATCCCGGCTACATCACGACTGAAAATGAATGCCACACCCCCTAATTATAATAAAACTCCGCCTACAGACAAAAAAAGTGTCCCTATAAATTTTTTGACAATGTTGGCAACTATGCTTTGGTGCGATGCGGTATGATTTTGTGGTCCATAGACTTCAGTGGAAGAGCATTAAAATCACATTAAAATGTGTTTTTTGATGCTTTTTTGTGTGCAATTTGTGCTGGTTGTTATGAGTAGTGATGGACGAACTTCCGACGGGACGTTTCGCGAACGCGAAATGCGAACGGACCCAAACGTTCGCGAAACCGACCGTTCGCCGCGGGCCCCATTGACTTCAATGGGAGGCGAACTTTGCAAACCTTCATGTCGAATTTGCGGCCACGTGGTAATTATTAGGGGGTAAAACGTAGTCCCACCATCTGGACAATGACATAATACATGTATGAGGTGAATTTGGGATCGATAACTACAAGCATTTTTATTTTATTTGGGAAATTGTTCTAACAATTCAGGACTATGGAGCTAATGAAGGCAATGGAGGAGAGGGAAGGTCAGGGACCAGGGTAGGCAAAGAAGAGGGTGCAGGAGATGATCACCAGCAGCGTGACATACCGGAATGACACATGCACCGTGATAGAGGCATCTGACAGCAGCACCGTAATACAGAGCACTGACAGCAGCACCGTGACATACAGCGCTGACAGCAGCACCGTGACATACAGCGCTGACAGCAGCACCGTGACATACAGCGCTGACAGCAGCACCGTGACATACAGCGCTGACAGCAGCACCGTGACATACAGCGCTGACAGCAGCACCGTGACATACAGCGCTGACAGCAGCACCGTGACATACAGCGCTGACAGCAGCACCGTGACATACAGCGCTGACAGCAGCACCGTGACATACAGCGCTGACAGCAGCACCGTGACATACAGCGCTGACAGCAGCACCGTGACATACAGCGCTGACAGCAGCACCGTGACATACAGCGCTGACAGCAGCACCGTGACATACAGCACTGACAGCAGCACCGTAAGCAGCCCCAGGAGGAAGTCAGCACAGCACAGGGATGGTGTGATCCCCTCATAATAAGAACCCCCAGGAGGAAGTCAGCACAGCACAGGGATAGTGTGATCCCTTCATAATAAGAACCCCCAGGAGGAAGTCAGCACAGCACAGGGATATCATAAGCAGCCCCAGTAGAAATATGACACCGCTCAACCTCTTCAAAGAGGAGGGTAGGGGCATATAGTACGGTGTGCTTTTTTGGGTCAAGGAAGTGAGCCAAATGAATTAAGAAGGTCTGTGTGCTTGATTAAAAAAATAGTTTATAGACATATACATGGTCTACTGGTCACATGTGTTGAATTCCTCCGAGATCCATGCCTCATTCATTTTTAGAAATGTGAGGTAGTTAACACTGTGGTGAGCTAGGCGAGTACGCTTATCGGTCACAATCCCCCCTGCTGCGCTGAACGTCCTTTCGGACAGGACACTGGATGAGGGGCAAGCCAACAGTTCGATTGCAAATTGGGCAAGCTCTGGCCAGAGGTCAAGCCTGCCCACCCAGTAGTCTAGGGGTTCATCACTCCTCAGAGCGTCCACATCGGCCGTTAACCCAATGTAGTCGGACACCTGACGGTCTAGGCGTTCCCTGATGCTGGATCCGGATGACACCTGTCGATGGGTCGGCTGAAAGAATGACCTCATATCCGAAGTCACCAACACATCTTCAAACCGGCCTCTTCTTGCAGGCGCTGTTGGATTGGTACCCGCAAATCCTTCTCTGGGAGTGGGAATTGCTCCTCTGCCAGCGCACGCAAAAGCAGAATGCAGCATTTCTCGAAGCAAGGCCTGGAAGTGCTGCATTCTGACAGCCCTCTGCGACGGCGGTAACATTTCCGCCATTTTGTGTTTGTACCGGGGGTCTAAGTACGTTGCCACCCAGTACTGGTCCTTGACCCTCATGCTTTTTATACGGGGGTCCCTATTAAAACACTGGAGCATGAAGGCCCCCATTTGCACTAAAGTGGAAGCGGTGTGGTGGCCTGGCTCCTGCTCATCATCCAGGATAATGTCGTCCTCTTCATTCTCCTCTCCCCATCCTCGCACAACAGGGATCCCAGAAAGGTTTAAAGCATGCTCTTCTTGCTCCTGCTCATCCGCCCCGGCACCATCCTCCTCTGACTCCTCATCAGACTCCTGTTGTTGACTTGTCTCAGATAGAGTAGCCCCCCCTGGGAATTCATCCAGCATTGCGACTTCCTCATCTTCCCGCTCCTGCTCCTCCACAGCCTGATCAATGACACGACGCAATGCACGCTCCAGAAAGAAGGCATAAGGTACCATGTCACTGATGGCGCCATGGCTGCGACTGACCAGTTTGGTGATCTCCTCAAATGGCCGCAGAAGTCTGCATGTGTCGCGCATGAGCAGCCACTGGCGCGGTGAAAAAAAACCCAGCTCCCCAGAACCGTTTCTTTCGCAGAGTTCATACAGGTAGACGTTAACTGCACGTTTCTGCTGGAGCAGCCTATCAAGCATATAGAAGGTTGAGTTCCATCGCGTCGGGCAATCGCAAATAAGACGTCTGACCGGCAGATGGTGTCGCCGCTGAATGTCAGCAAGGCGAGCCATGGCCGTGTAAGATCTTCTGAAATGGGCCGAGATTTTCCTTGCCTGCCGCAAGATGTCCTGGACCCCAGGGTATTTGACAAGGAATCGCTGCACGACCAAGTTTAAGACGTGTGCCATGCACGGCACGTGCGTGATTTTGCCCTGTTTCAATGCGCTAAGCAGATTGGCACCGTTGTCACACACCACTTTACCAACTGTCAAATTGAGCGGTGTTAGCCACTCATCTGCCTGTGAACGCAAAGCTGAAAGGAGTGCCGGGCCAGTGTGGCTCTTTGCTTCCAGGCACAACAGACGCAGCACGGCATGGCAACGTCTCACCTGGCATGTGGAATAGGTTCTGGGGAGCTTGGGCGGTGCAGTGGAAGAGACGCTAGCAGCGGAAAAGGAGGAGGCAGCTGAGGAGGAGAGGGAGGAGGATGGAGTAGGAGGAGGAGAAGAAGAGTCAGGCCTGCATGCAATCCGTGGCGGTAAAACCAAATCTACACGGGTGCCACGGGTTACATGCTTGACGGCCGTCAGAAGGTTCACCCAGTGGGCAGTAAAACTGATATACCTTCCCTGCCCGTGTTTGCTAGACCACGTGTCTGTGGTCAGATGTATCTTGGCACCGACACTGTGTGCCAGAGATACATTCACTTGCCGCTGAACATGGCCATATAGCTCTGGGATGCCCTTCTCTGAGAAATACTTCCTTCCTGGGACCTTCCATTGTGGTGTTCCAATGGCCACAAATTTGCGAAAGGCCTCCGAGTCCACCAGTTTATATGGCAGTAGTTGGCGGGCTATGAGTTCTGACAAGCCAGCCGCCAACCGTTGGGCAAGAGGGTTATCCGGCATCATCATTTTTTTACGCTCAAACATTAGGCCCACGGAAGCCTGCCTTTTTGCAGAAAAATGTGAGCTTGGCGTGATGGAAGGTGGAGTGGAGGACAATTGTGAGGAGAGAGGAGAAGGAGAAGTAGAAGACGAGGCTGGACGGTGAGAGCCTGCAGTGTGGCTTTGTGTGTTCCGTTGCTCCCACTGGGCTCGGTGATGGCTGCTCATGTGCCTTCTTAAGGCGGTCGTCCCTAGGTGAGTATTGGGCTTACCGCGACTAACGCGTTGACTGCAAAGATTGCAGATGGCAACGCTATTGTCAGCAGCGGACACGTTAAAAAAAGCCCACACTGCGGAGCCATGTGCCGGTGTCCTGGGAGCGCCAGATGTGACCGTACATGGTCGATGACTCGCTCCTGATACATTTGCAGTCTGCTTTGTCCCTGCTGTGCAATGTAAGTCATTGCTGCTTCTCCTCCCTATCTGCTGGTCCATATCTCCCTCTGAACTCCCCTCCTCTTCCTCTCTTGTGGGCACCCACGTGACATCACTAGACACGTCATCATCAACGTCACCTTCCCCACCGCTATAAGTAGAGATCTCGGAGTAGGCAGCAACACCGGGGACCAACCTCCTCCTTGGGCTGATCTGGGTACTGGCGTCAGACTGCTGAGTAGCGCTTGTTGCTACCTCCTCTTCCTGATCCAATACCAAGAGTGGCTGCGCATCAGAAATGTCCTCTTGATATGGATCGGAAAATAATTCCAGTGACTCAAGCGGAAGGTATGTGGTGGTGGTGGTGGTGGTCGTGTTGTTGGTGGTAGTGTCTTTGGGGGTGCACATAGCAGAGAGTGAAGAAGAGGGTGCAGATCGAGAGGATGAGGAGGGTGCAGAAGAGTAAGGCTGAGCGAGCCACTCAACCAAGTCTGGTGCATCCTTTAAAGTAATTGAACGCACCTTCTGCAACTTCCCACTTTGGCTCAAGCCTGTTGCTCCTGCCCTACCCCTACCACCCCTGCGGAAGGGCCTGCCTCTTCCTCTGCATGTCATTTTTTAAATGACCCTGTGACAAAACTCTTAGTCCCTATACCGCTGAAGGACTGCTGCAGTATAGGTGAGCGGTCAGCAGTGGTGCACGTCAACCCTATCTATTGTGGACCTATAGCGGTCCTTACAGAACAGCAGACTGTACCGCACTCAAGCCTATGTACCGTAGCACCCTATACCAAGTTACCAGTCCTTATAAGAACTTTTGTGGACCAAGCAGGTTGTGTATTAGTGTTTAGCAGACTGTACGTCAGTCCCTATACCGCTGAAGGACTGCTGCAGTATAGGGCAGCGGTCAGCAGTGGTGCACGTCAACCCTATCTATTGTGGACCGATAGCGGTCCTTACAGAACAGCAGACTGTACCGCACTCAAGCCTATGTACCGTAGCACCCTATACCAAGTTACCAGTCCTTATAAGAACTTTTGTGGAACAAGCAGGTTGTGTATTAGTGTTTAGCAGACTGTACGTCAGTCCCTATACCGCTGAAGGACTGCTGCAGTATAGGTGAGCGGTCAGCAGTGGTGCACGTCAACCCTATCTATTGTGGACCGATAGCGGTCCTTACAGAACAGCAGACTGTACCGCACTCAAGCCTATGTACCGTAGCACCCTATACCAAGTTACCAGTCCTTATAAGAACTTTTGTGGAACAAGCAGGTTGTGTGTTAGTGATTAGCAGACTGTACGTCAGTCCCTATACCGCTGAAGGACTGCTGCAGTATAGGTGAGCGGTCAGCAGTGGTGCACGTCAACCCTATCTATTGTGGACCGATAGCGGTCCTTACAGAACAGCAGACTGTACCGCACTCAAGCCTATGTACCGTAGCACCCTATACCAAGTTACCAGTCCTTATAAGAACTTTTGTGGAACAAGCAGGTTGTGTATTAGTGTTTAGCAGACTGTACGTCAGTCCCTATACCGCTGAAGGACTGCTGCAGTATAGGTGAGCGGTCAGCAGTGGTGCACGTCAACCCTATCTATTGTGGACCGATAGCGGTCCTTACAGAACAGCAGACTGTACCGCACTCAAGCCTATGTACCGTAGCACCCTATACCAAGTTACCAGTCCTTATAAGAACTTTTGTGGAACAAGCAGGTTGTGTGTTAGTGATTAGCAGACTGTACGTCAGTCCCTATACCGCTGAAGGACTGCTGCAGTATAGGTGAGCGGTCAGCAGTGGTGCACGTCAACCCTATCTATTGTGGACCGATAGCGGTCCTTACAGAACAGCAGACTGTACCGCACTCAAGCCTATGTACCGTAGCACCCTATACCAAGTTACCAGTCCTTATAAGAACTTTTGTGGAACAAGCAGGTTGTGTATTAGTGTTTAGCAGACTGTACGTCAGTCCCTATACCGCTGAAGGACTGCTGCAGTATAGGTGAGCGGTCAGCAGTGGTGCACGTCAACCCTATCTATTGTGGACCGATAGCGGTCCTTACAGAACAGCAGACTGTACCGCACTCAAGCCTATGTACCGTAGCACCCTATACCAAGTTACCAGTCCTTATAAGAACTTTTGTGGACCAAGCAGGTTGTGTATTAGTTTTTAGCAGACTGTACGTCAGTCCCTATACCGCTGAAGGACTGCTGCAGTATAGGTGAGCGGTCAGCAGTGGTGCACGTCAACCCTATCTATTGTGGACCGATAGCGGTCCTTACAGAACAGCAGACTGTACCGCACTCAAGCCTATGTACCGTAGCACCCTATACCAAGTTACCAGTCCTTATAAGAACTTTTGTGGAACAAGCAGGTTGTGTATTAGTGTTTAGCAGACTGTACGTCAGTCCCTATACCGCTGAAGGACTGCTGCAGTATAGGTGAGCGGTCAGCAGTGGTGCACGTCAACCCTATCTATTGTGGACCGATAGCGGTCCTTACAGAACAGCAGACTGTACCGCACTCAAGCCTATGTACCGTAGCACCCTATACCAAGTTACCAGTCCTTATAAGAACTTTTGTGGACCAAGCAGGTTGTGTATTAGTTTTTAGCAGACTGTACGTCAGTCCCTATACCGCTGAAGGACTGCTGCAGTATAGGGCAGCGGTCAGCAGTGGTGCACGTCAACCCTATCTATTGTGGACCGATAGCGGTCCTTACAGAACAGCAGACTGTACCGCACTCAAGCCTATGTACCGTAGCACCCTATACCAAGTTACCAGTCCTTATAAGAACTTTTGTGGAACAAGCAGGTTGTGTGTTAGTGATTAGCAGACTGTACGTCAGTCCCTATACCGCTGAAGGACTGCTGCAGTATAGGGCAGCGGTCAGCAGTGGTGCACGTCAACCCTATCTATTGTGGACCGATAGCGGTCCTTACAGAACAGCAGACTGTACCGCACTCAAGCCTATGTACCGTAGCACCCTATACCAAGTTACCAGTCCTTATAAGAACTTTTGTGGAACAAGTGAGTTGTGAATGTTTAGCAGACTGCAGCAGAAGGGCAGCAGTCAAGTATAATATCCTTTCTATATTTGGAAGAAAGAATATTATACATGTACAAGCCTATTACTGTACCACTGATACCAGTCCTGAAAAGAACCTTTGTGGAACTAATAATAACAGCAAGTCTTTAAAATTACCCTCACTGCCTGACAACACTGCTTCCTTCCTGTCCCTATACAAATTGGCAAAAAAAGAGAACGATTAGTGGTTACTGGAACAGCTCTTTTGTGGACCTTGATAGTAACAGCTAATGATGATGATGATGATGATGATGATGAAAGACTAATCTGGCTGTCCCTGTAGCATACACCGTCCTTTCCCTTTCTCTAAACTAACAAAAGACACTCAGGCTGCTGCAAGAATCAGCAGCACAGCAAACCTATCAACACCTAACACCTATACCAGTCCTGAAAAGAACTTTTGTGTACCAAATAGCTAGTGGTTTATCTCTCCCTACTCCACACAGGAACCTGTCCCTATCTTAACAGAAGAAAGAATGTAAAATGGCCACCGGATCGGGTGTATTTATAGGTTAGGGGGAATGTACAAGTGTCCATGTGCTGTCATGTCTCAATTGGCTGTCCTGTATCACATGATAAACGTGTCACCAAAGGTTAAAGTTCTTGTATACATTAAACACGTAAGTCCGCCGCGGCGAACGACGGAAAAAGGCGTTCGAACGTGCGGACCGCGAATGTCGGAAATTCGCCGCGAAACGACCGCCGGGCGAACCGTTCGGCCATCACTAGTTATGAGCAGACACCCACCGTCATCCTAAGAACCAGTGACTCATCCTTGCTGTCAACAGCAGGGATGAGCCATCGGTTGTTTACCAGTTCAGGTCTTTCGGCGTACTATGCCTCGATCTCACATGCAAACAATGAAACCGGAAGGGATGTCACTTCTGGTTTTAGATGCACACTTTCCTGGTAAGCACAGCCAGGGGACACTTCTAACCAAGCCGATTTGTGCTTGGTTAGATGGTGTGAAGGGCAGGGGAGACATTGGGGTCTATTAGACCCTTAATGTCTCCAAAAAGAGTACCCGTCAACCCCTTGTGATAGCAATCACGTAAAAATACATTTAAAAAAAGAAAGAAAAATGATTCTAAAATATATTTAACAAAAATAAATTCCCAAAACCCCCATTGCCCTGCACAAATGCAAGCCCAGGGTGCATACGTGTGTGTAAACCATGGTCGCACCCTATATGTGATAAATCACTGTGAACGTCAGAGTGAGAACAATAATTCTAGCACAAAAGGTCCTAGTTAACTCTAAATAGATTAGCTATAACAGCTTTTAAAGGAAAAGTCCAGCCAAGGCTAATTCAGCTGTGCTTCTCCTATGGGTCACAGGAGTGCAATTCGTTTTGCACTCCTGTGGCCCGTTTTCAGCAGAGAGCTCTTCGCTAACGTCACCAAGTTCAGTTCAGGCACCGTGTCATGCCGACTTCAGAAGTCTGTATCCACCAGGTGCCTGGACTGATACCATCTCAGCCTCTCAGCGAGTGGCTATTTACTCAATTCAACTTCATCTTTTATAGTTTAACCAAAAATGTGTATTATAATTTGTGGTTTTGCATTAAAAAAAATGTATTATATTTTTTTTCTGAAAATTTGCGTTTAAAAAACAGTTGTGCAAACATCGCAAGAAAACAAAAATTTGCAACTATCAACTTTTTATTCTACAGGGCCTCTGCTTTCACAAAATATATAATGTTCCGGGGGTTTATGTAATTTTATTGCCAAAAATTTGGATTTTTACATGTATGTGACAAAGAAAAAATGTCTCTGGGGCTGAACTGGTTAAGGATCCTGCACCTGCTGGAGTCCTAACAACAATGGGTCACCCCTGCTGTCAGTGAATAGTAAAATTTAAACAAAAGAGCTGATATAAAAAATTAGGAAAAAAAAACAGAAAAATAGCAAGCAGGTCCCCCCTCCCCCATTTGTTAGAGGGAGAGGGGTGGCGGTGTAGTGTCATATTTTGCTCCCCATCGTAGAATGCTCCGGAAGTGACGTTGCGGCCAGACATTTCACACTGTGCAAGCGCGATGCATTCCAAACACTTGCGCCATGCGTTCCAGAGGATTTGCGACAATGCAGTTCAGTGAAACCGTCAGATAATGTCACAAAAGTGAGGGGAGGTAATCGTGATGTTAACTTTAGACAGAGTGACGTTAACTTTAGACAGAGCGGAGATCGGCGGAGAGAGAGCGGGTATCCATGGCTTCGAGGAGGATTACCTGACGGTTTTACTGGTCTGCATTGTCGCAAATCCTTTGGCACGTATAGCGCAAGTGTTTGGAACGCATTGCACATGCACAGTTTGAAGTTTCTGGCTGCAACGTCACTTCCCGTAGCATTGTACAATGGGGAGCAAAATATGACACTACAGCGGGTCTCCATACAGAAGATTACGTAAAACCTCAAATTAACCCAAACAAGAAGCCTCCAAAATCACTGATGCTTTAGAATTATCCACAAGCAGACAGTTTTGAGCATGCAATAACATGGCAGCCCAAAAATATTTATGAAGATCAGGTCAGGCCAGGCAGCCCTGATGCCAGAGTCATTGGGGGACCGCTAATTTAAACTTCGGCTGACTCGAGCCTCACAGAAACAAGACTAAGATGGAGTTAATAAGCTGAAAATATTACTTGGGTATCCATTCAGGATAAAGTAAGTCCCGGAGCAGAAGGAGAAGAGGACCTGTGCACAGGGACGTAGACATGGGCGGCGTCAATAAATTTGTTTCGTTCTGTTCCGTTTCGATTCGTAATAAAATTAATTCGTACTTCGTGTCCGAAATTCCGTTCTGTTTCATACGAAATACGAATTGTCGTTAACGTGTACGAACATTCTTAAAGGCAAAAACATTGCTCATTATGCTTATTATGACTTGCAGAAGACTTCTGTGATAGAAGTCAATGTAAGTTGCCTGAAGACATCGGTGAAGGACTTTCATCCTCTCTGGGCAGGCTGCCAAGAAAAGAACAAAATGATACAATGTTTCTTCTTCAATGGGCTGAACTCTATGTGTAGAAGTTCTCAGTTTAACCATTTAAAGACTAAATCTTTTCTGACACTTGTTGCTTACAAGTAAAAATCCAGTATTTTCTGCTAGAAAATCACTCAGAAGCCCCAAAAATTATATATATTTTTTTAGCAGAGACCCTAGGGAATAAAATAGCAGTTGCAATATTTTATGAGGCGCGGTATTTGCGCAGAGGTCTTTCAAACGCAAGTTAGCCTTTTTTTTTCCGGTCGACCTCTAGGGAGCACTGACATTAGCAGCGTGACATACAGCAATGACACCTGCACCGTGATAGAGTGATCTGACACCAGCACCGTGATAGAGAGCACTGACATCAGCAGTGTGACATATAGCAATGACACCAGCACCGTGATATACAGCACTGACACCAGCACCGTGATATACACACTGACACCTGCACCGTGATAGAGTGATCTGACACAAGCACTGTGATAGAGAGCACTGACATCAGCAGCGTGACATAAAGCACTGACACCAGCACCGTGATATACAGCACTGACACCAGCACCGTGATATACAGCACTGACACCTGCACCGTAAGCAGCCCCAGGAGGAAGTCAGCATAGCACAGGGATGGTGAGAGCCCCTCATAATAAGCAGCCCCAGGAGGAATTCAGCACAGCACAGGGATGGTGAACTTTACAAACCTACAGGTCATATTTGCAGCCACAAAATAATTACTAGCTGTGCACAGATAGTCCCACCACATGGCCAATGACATAACACATGTATGAGGTGAATCTGGGATCGACAACTACAAGCATTCTTTTTTTATATGTGAAATTCTGAAAATTCAGGAATCTTGAGATAATGGAGGCGAGGGAAGGTCAGGGTAGGCAAAGAAAAGGGTGCAGAAGATGATCACCAGCACCGTGATATAGAGCACTGACACCTGCACCGTGATAGAGTGATCTGACACCAGCACCATGACATAACACATGTATGAGGTGAATCTGGGATCGACAACTACAAGCATTCTTTTTTTATATGTGAAATTCTGAAAATTCTGGAATCTTGAGATAATGGAGGTGAGGGAAGGTCAGGGTAGGCAAAGAAAAGGGTGCAGGAGATGATCACCAGCACCATGATATAGAGCACTGACACCTGCACCGTGATAGAGTGATCTGACACCAGCACCGTGACATAACACATGTATGAGGTGAATCTGGGATCGACAACTACAAGCATTCTTTTTTTATAGGTGAAATTCTGAAAATTCAGGAATCACGGTGCTGGTGCTGGTGATCATCTCCTGCACCCTTTTCTTTGCCTACCCTGACCTTCCCTCGCCTCCATTATATCAAGATTCCTGAATTTTCAGAATTTCACATATAAAAAAAGAATGCTTGTAGTTGTCGATCCCAGATTCACCTCATACATTTGTTATGTCACGGTGCTGGTGTCAGATCACTCTATCACGGTGCAGGTGTCAGTGCTCTATATCACGGTGCTGGTGCTGGTGATCATCTCCTGCACCCTCTTCTTTGCCTACCCTGACCTTCCCTCGCCTCCATTATCTCAAGATTCCTGAATTTTCAGAATTTCACATATAAAAATAGAATGCTTGTAGTTGTCGATCCCAGATTCACCTCATACATGTGTTATGTCACGGTGCTGGTGTCAGATCACTCTATCACGGTGCAGGTGTCAGTGCTCTATATCATGGTGCTGGTTCTGGTGATCATCTCCTGCACCCTCTTCTTTGCCTACCCTGACCTTCAATCGCCTCCATTATCTCAAGATTCCTGAATTTTCAGAATTTCACATATAAAAAAAAGAATGCTTGCAGTTGTCGATCCCAGATTCACCTCATACATGTGTTATGTCATTGGCCATGTGGTGGGACTATGTGTGCACAGCTAGTAATTATTTTGTGGCTGCAAATATGACCTGTAGGTTTGTAAAGTTCACCATCTCTGTGCTGTGCTGACTTCCTCCTGGGGCTGCTTATTATGAGGGGCTCCCACCATCCCTGTGCTATGCTGACTTCCTCCTGGGGCTGCTTACGGTGCAGGTGTCAGTGCTGTATATCACGGTGCTGGTGTCAGTGCTGTGTATCACGGTGCTGGTGTCAGTGCTTTATGTCACACTGCTGATGTCATCACAGTGCTGGTGTCAGATCACTCTATCACGGTGCAGGTGTCAGATCACTCTATCACGGTGCAGGTGTCATTGCTGTATGTCACGCTGCTGATGTCAGTGCTCTCTATCACGGTGCTGGTGTCAGATCACTCTATCACGGTGCAGGTGTCATTGCTGTATGTCACGCTGCTAATGTCAGTTCTCTTTAGAGGTCGACCGAAAAAAAAGGGCTAACTTGCGTTTGAAAGACCTCTGCGCAAATACCGCGTCACATAAAAACTGCTATTTTATTCCCTAGGGTCTCTGCTAAAAAATATATATATAATTTTTTGGGCTTCTGAGTGATTTTCTAGCAGAAAATACTGGATTTTTACTTGTAAGCAACAAGTGTCAGAAAAGATTTAGTCTTTAAATGGTTAAACTGAGAACTTCTACACACAGATTTCAGCCCATTGAAGAAGAAACATTGTATCATTTTGTTCTTTTCTTGGCAGCCTGCCCAGAGAGGATGAAAGTCCTTCACTGATGTCTTCAGGCAACTTACATTGACTTCTATCACACAAATGTTTTGCAAGTCATAATAAGCATAATGACTGAGATCCGGAATTCGTAAACAAAAGTTTGTGTTCCGTACAGAATTCGGACGCACGGCAATTCGTATTTCGGATCCTCCCGAACGTACGAATTTTGAGAAATTCGTACGAATTTGAGATTCGTACAAAACGAATCGCACATGTCTACAGGGAAGGCATGACAGTGCTGGACAGCACAGTATTGCCGTTTGAAATACAGTTTCCCTTTTAAGGAAAAGGGGAATGAGCTGAGAGTGGGTGGCGCGCTGAGCTGGGGATAGTGAAGGAGAGGGGGAAGTGACGTCAGTGGCAGAGCGGCAGAGGAAGAGATTCCCACCCACACTCCCATGTTGGTTGGAAGGCAGGTGAGGTAGGGGCGGGCAGTAGAGATGGCCTTGCAGTTCGCCCGAAGGTCGGTTCGTGGCAAATTTTGCGTGTTCGCGATTCGCCAAACCGGCAGACTTCTGGCGCTGTTCGCCCAGCAGACATATGCGTTTACATTGTGAAAGAACTTTGACCCATGATGACACATCCATCATGGAGTACAGGACAGCCAATTGAGACATTTCAGCACATGGACAATTGGACATTCCCCCTACCTTATAAATAGAATTGATCTGGCAGCCATTTTACATTCTGTCTTTTGTCAGTGTAGGGAAAGGTTGCTGTGTGGAGCAGGGACAGACTGTAGTGACACAAATCACTAGCTATTAGGTCCACAAAAGACCTTTTAAGGACTGGTACAGGTGTACAGTATATAGGGCTCTGGTGCACTGCTGTGCTGGTGATTGCTGAGTGACTGCTGACTGATTCTGCAGCTGTCTTTTGTCAGTGTAGGGACAGGATGCTGTGTGGAGCAGGGACTGTCAGTTTAATCACTAGCTATTACTATTAGGTCCACAAAGGTCCTTTTAAGGACTGGTATAGGTGTACAGTATATAGGGTGCTGGTGATTGCTGAGTGCACTGCTGACCGATTCTGCAGCTGTCTTTTGTCAGTGTAGGGACTGAGGGACAGTCTGCAAATCACTAGCTACTAGGTCCACAAAGGTCCTTTTAAGGACTGGTATAGGTGTACAATATATAGGTGTCACGTACCTGGTAGGTGAGCCCCTGAACCCCTGAGGGTGGTAACAGGGATTCAAAAGTTCAGAGGGCACAGGTGCCTGGCTGGTGTAAGGCAGATCCGGATCGTCAGCAGCAAGCACAGGTAGCAGATAAGAACAGCTGATGGCAGTCGGCAGGTGACAACAGGCACAGGCAGTCGGACTGGGACAGCAGAAGGTCGTCAGCAGGTGACAGCAGGCTCAGGCAGTCGGACTGGAACAGCAGAGGGTCGTCAGCAGGTGACAGCAGGCACAGGCAGTCGGACTGGGACAGCAGAAGGTCGTCAGCAGGTGACAGCAGGCTCAGGAAGTCGGACTGGAACAGCAGATGGTAGGCAGCTGGTGGCAACAGGTATTGGGTATCCGATCGGAGCAGCAGGAGGTAAACGGCAGAGTCGGGTACAGGCCGGGTCGGTAACAGGCGGGCAACAACGGTACATGGGAAGAGACGGAGATGTAGTCAGACAGGCAAGAGGTCGGTGGCAGGCAGCAAACGAACGTAGTCAGGAACAGGCCGGGTAACAGAAATCAAGGCAACAGATAGCGGGTAACAGAATCACCGGACACGCTGTAGACTGGATAGCAAGAAGGAAACAGAGGCAGAGTCCTTAAGTAGCCTTTAGGGCGCCAAAGCGGTCGCACGGCGAGGCTGCGTGCCCCCGCGGGTAACCGTGCGCCCGTTCGTGACCCCGCGCACCCCCGTGCCCTCGTTCGCACCATTGCGCACCCGTGTGCGCCCGATCGTACCAACGCGCACCCGCGTGCGTCCGTTCGCGTTAACGCGCACCAAAGGGTACCGACAAGTTCTCAGCAACGGGCCCCTGCGAGCAGATCTCCCATGTGCGATCGGATCACCAGGACGGTCATGACATTGCCCCCCCCCCCAAGGGGCAGCCTCCGGATGCCCAATTGTGCCATCTTACCCGGATGGGACCTTTTAAAGGCAAGGATTAGTCTCTTCGCATGGATGTTGGATTCCGGTTCCCAAGAATTTTCCTCAGGCCCATATCCTTTCCATTTAACCAGGAATTGAGTCTGGTTCCATCTCTTCCTACAGTCTAGAATGGATTCAACCTCGTATTCGATTTCTCCATTGATAATCACGGGTTCCGGAGGACTGGCATTTCGGTTGGCAAAAGAATCCAGAACTGCAGGCTTGAGTAGAGATACATGGAAAACTGGGTGGATCCGAAAGGATTCTGGAAGCTTCAATTCGAATGCCCCGCTATTCAACTTCCTCACGATCGGAAAGGGACCCACAAATTTTGGGCCCAATTTCTTAGATGGGCAAGCCAGCTTTAGATTCAGGGTGGACAACCAGACCTGATCCCCGACCTTAAGATCCAGTTCCCCCCTTCTCTTCCTATCAAACACTTCTTTATTGTACTCCTGTGTTTTGGTCAAAGTCTCTTGCAGAAGCTTATTGTTTGTCGTGAAGAAATTGAGGTTCTCCTGCACCACCGGTACCGGACATTCAGGGAGATTGCTAGATAGAAACAGCGGGTGAAAGCCGAAATTCACAAAAAACGGGGATTGCTTGGTGGCAGAGTGAACAGAGTTGTTGTAGGCAAACTCAGCCAAGGACAGAAGCGAGGCCCAGTAGTTTTGAGAAAAGGAAGAGAAGCAACGCAGATACTGCTCCAGCGTCTGATTCGTCCTTTCGGTCTGGCCGTTGGTCTGGGGATGATATGCCGAGGAGAAGCAGAGTTCAATTTTCAGGGCCCCGCAGAGCGCTCTCCAGAACCTAGAGGTGAACTGCACCCCCCTATCCGATGTGATATTAGCGGGGATGCCATGGAGCCTCACAATCTCCCTAATGAAGGTCTTGGCCGTCTCTGTGGCAGAAGGAGCCTATCTACCACCACGAAAATTGTAGAATAATCCTCCGAAGGCGGTAACTCGACGATAAAGTCCATGGAGATCATCCTCCATGGTCTATCGGGAACGGGCAGCGGCTTCAGCAGACCCCAGGCTCTCGACTTACTGCCCTTGCTCCGAATGCAGGTGGTACAAGCCTCCACATATTTCCTGCAGTCTTCCTTCATCTGTGGCCACCAGAACGTATGTCGAAGTAACTCCAAGGTCTTATGTACCCCAAAATGGCCGGCCAACAAATGGTCATGACAGGAGCTCAGAACTAAAATTCGTACTTCCTGAGGAACAAAGATCTTATCCTTGTACCAAAGGAGATCATCACTGGATAATAGCGGGATGTCGGGTGGAGAGGCAGTGCCTATGGAGGCCTGCCTAATTTGGGACAGTAAGTCTCCCTGGAGCAAGAGGAAGTTCCCTGCAGAGAGGATGGTATCCGGAGACGAAGGGCTTTCTGGTTGACTATACATGCGAGACAGGGCGTCAGGTTTGGTGTTCTTAGATCCTGGACGGTAGGTAATATGGAACGAAAATCTGGAGAAGAAGAGCGCCCACCTGGCTTGACGTGGTTTCAGTCTTTTAGCAGATTTAAGATATTCTACATTTTTATGGTCTGTATAAACCAGGATCGGGTGGGTGGCGCCCTCAAGAAGATAGCGCCATTCCTCGAGTGCCGCCTTTATTGCCAGTAGCTCAAGATCACCGACATCGTAATTCTTTTCCGCCTCAGATAGCTTGCGGGAGAAGAAGGCGACCGGGTGCAGAAGAGACTTAGGCCCCTGTCTCTGGGAAAGCACCGCCCTAACCGCTATTTCTGAAGCATCCACCTCTAGGATATATGGCAGAGTTGAGTCGGGGTGTTTTAGGACTGAAGCTGATACAAACAAGTCTTTCAAGATCTTAAAGGCCTCCTGCGCCTTGGGGGTCCATTGGAACCTCTGACCCTGTTTGGTCAGTCCAGTGATGGGGGAAATGATAGAGGAAAATCCCTTAATAAATTTTCTGTAGAAATTAGCGAATCCCACAATTTGCTGGACCCCCTTTTTGTCAGAAGGGGCAGACCAGTCCTGGATAGCAGAAATTTTCTGGGGGTCCATCTCAATCCCTTTTACTGAGATGATCAGACCGAGGAACTGGATGCTTCGTTGCTCGAAGACGCACTTTTCAGGCTTGGCATACAGGCCGTGAAGACGGAGACGAGCTAAGACATTCTTGACATGTTCTCGGTGATCAGCTAAAGTGGAGGAAAAAATCAGGATGTCATCAAGATAGATTATTACAAACAGGTCAAGGTAGTCTCTAAAAATATCATTTACAAAGTGTTGGAATGTGGCAGGGGCATGGCACAAACCAAAAGGCATAACTAGATATTCAAAGTGCCCGAAGCGGGTACGGAAGGCAGTCTTCCATTTGTCACCCCTCCGAATACGGACGAGGTTGTAGGCACCCCGAAGATCCAACTTGGTGAATACTTTAGCAGATCCTAGTCTCTGAAATAGTTTGGGTACTAATGGCAGGGGGTAACGGTTCTTAATAGTAATCTTGTTCAGTGCCCGATAGTCCACACATGGGCGTAGGGAATGGTCTTTCTTTTCAACAAAGAAGATCCCTGCACCCGCCGGGGAGGTGGAAGGTTGGATGAATCCCTTCTCCAGGTTGTCATCCAGGTAGGATCTCAGGGTACTCAACTCTGTCTCAGATAAAGGGAAGATTCTTCCGAAAGGAATCTCTTCCCCCGGGCAGCAATTCTATAGGACAGTTGTATGGCCTATGGGGAGGTAAGGTTTCGGCACCCTTCTTACTGAATACGTCCAGGAAGTCATGGTAATCCTTAGGTACGGCTTGTCAGATCTCAGCGTCTGTTTCCAAGCAGGGGAGGGAAGAAGAGTCCTTGTTGTCAACCAGGAAACAATGCTGGAGGCAGTAGGCAGAGGTGAACTCAATTCTTCCAGTGGCCCAATTGATGCGTGGGTTGTGTGCCCTCAACCAAGGCATGCCTAGAATGACAGGGAACAACGGAGACTTGATGACGTCTAGGCATAAAAACTCCTGGTGAACCCCGGCAATGATAGCGGACAGTGGGGAAGTCTCCTGAGTCACTGGTCCAGACTCAAGGGTAGAGCCATCGGCCAGAAATACTGAAAGGCCTTCCTCCCTAGGCCGAAGAGGAATATTGTTCCTTAGGGCAAAGGACGAATCCACAAAGCCACTACACTCCCTGGAATCAATAATTGCGTGGGTTTGGATAGTCCTTCCTGGAAGCTGCAAAAGAATAGGAACAGCCAGGTGAGAGGTGTTATTAGACAAAACGGGTGAGGAAGCAGGAGGGATGAAAAGGCACTTACGCATCTTAGCAGGGCAAGTGCGAACAAAATGTCCCGGTTCTCCACAATAAAGGCAAAGGTTGCCAACCCGGCGGCGTTGGCGTTCCTCGGGTGTCAGGGATGGTCGGAGTAACCCCAGCTCCATGGGTTCCGAAAGGTCCGGTGCGGCCGTGGCAGGAGCAGAAGGGGCCGAATGAGTGGAGCTTGGCACGCGTGGCATCATCCAGACGGGGCGAGTGGTTGTGGAGGAACGCTCCTGACGACGCTCTCTTAAGCGTCTGTGGATTTGGACCGAAAGGTCTATGAGGGCTTCCAGGGTCTTGGGGGTACCTACTCGGGCCAGTTCGTCTTTCAGAGACTCTGAAAGGCCCATACGAAACTGGTATCGAAGAGCTGCGTTATTCCAGTCCGTGTCAGAGCTCCAGCGTCTGAATTCCGACACATAACCCTCCACAGGCCTGCGACCTTGTTGCAGAGCGTGTAAGGCTGCCTCTGCGGTAGCAGCAAGTTGAGGGTCCTCATATAACCTTGACATTGCCAGGGAAAAGGTATTCAGGGTATCTAGAGATGGATCCTTCCGCTCCAAGAGGCGGTGTGCCCAGGCCTGAGGTTCGTCCGTCAATAGGGAAATGACGAATCCTACTTTGGTTGCCTCGAGGGAGAAGGTCCTTGGTTGCAAGGCAAAAAAGAGTTCGCAGGAGTTACGAAAGGCTCTGAACTTATTCCGGTTGCCAGAGAACCGCTCCGGAGTAGGGACCCTAGGTTCGGGCGGCATCATCACCACCGATGGTGGGGCAAAGGACCCGGAGGTGGCTGGCGAAGTAGCAGATAGGGCTTGGACTTGTTCTTCCAGTCTGCCGTAACCTTCCTGCAGGTTCTTCACCGCCTGGGTAAGGCCGGCAAGATGGCGGCAGAGCTCGTCCATAGGGGAGGCTCCCTGTGTGGGCTGGGACATGGCTGTCCAGTACTGTCACGTACCTGGTAGGTGAGCCCAGAATGCAGGGAGCGGCCTCTCATAGCCTCTGGCTCGAGAACCCCTGAAGGTGGTAACAGGGATTCAAAAGTTCAGAGGGCACAAGTGCCTGGCTGGTGTAAGGCAGACCCGGATCGTTAGCAGCAAGCACAGGTAGCAGATAAGAATGGCTGATGGCAGTCGGCAGGTGACAGCAGGCACAGGCAGTCGGACTGGGACAGCAGAAGGTCGTCAGCAGGTGACAGCAGGCTCAGGCAGTCGGACTGGAACAGCAGAGGGTCGTCAGCAGGTGACAGCAGGCACAGGCAGTCGGACTGGGACAGCAGAAGGTCGTCAGCAGGTGACAGCAGGCTCAGGCAGTTGGACTGGAACAGCAGATGGTAGGCAGCTGGTGGCAACAGGTATTGGGTATCTGATCGGAGCAGCAGGAGGTAAACGGCAGAGTCGGGTACAGGCCGGGTCCGTAACAGGCGGGCAACAACGGTACACGGGAAGAGACGGAGACGTAGTTAGACAGGCAAGAGGTCGGTGGCAGGCAGCAAACGAACGTAGTTAGGAACAGGCAGGGTAACAGGAATCAAGGCAACAGATAGCGGGTAACAGAATCACCGGACACGCTGTAGACTGGACAGCAAGAAGGAAACAGAGGCAGAGTCCTTAAGTAGCCTTTAGGGCGCCAAAGCAGTCGCACGGCGAGTCTGCGTGCCCCCGGCGAGTAACCGTGCGCCCGTTCGTGACCCCGCGCACCCGCGTGCGCTCGTTCGCACCATCGCGCATCCGCCCGATCATACCAATGCGCACCCGCGTGCGTCAGTTCGCGTTAACGCGCACCAAAGGGTCCCGACAAGTTCTCAGCAACGGGCCCCTGCGAGCAGATCTCCCATGTGCGATCGGATCACCAGGACGGTCATGACAATAGGGTTGTGGTTCACTGCTGCTGACTGCTGTGCTGCTGATTGCTGCCCAATTCTGCAGCTGTCTTTTATCAGTGTAGGGACTGAGGGACAGTCTGCAAATCACTAGCTACTAGGTCCACAAAGGTCCTTTAAGGACTGGTATAGGTGTACAGTATATAGGGTTGTACACATATAATATACTTTCTTCCAAATATAGAAAGAATGTTATACTTGACTGCTGCACGATTCTGCAGCTGTCTTTTATCAGTGTAGGGACTGTGGGACAGTCTGCAAATCACTAGCTACTAGGTCCACAAAGGTCCTTTTAAGGACTGGTATAGGTGTACAATTTGGTGTGCAGTATATAGGGGTGTAATACACGTATAAAATACTTGCACATATAAAAAGCATAGTGCTCTCTATCTCAGTGCTGGTGTCAGTGCTCTCTATCTCGGTGCTGGTGTCAGTGCTCTCTATCTCGGTGCTGGTGTCAGTGCTCTCTATCACAGTGCTGGTGTGGTGTCAGTGCTCTCTATCTCGGTGCTGGTGTCAGTGCTCTCTATCACGGTGCTGGTGTGGTGTCAGTGCTCTCTATCTCTGTGCTGGTGTGGTCTCAGTGCTCTCTATCATGGTGCTGGTGTCAGTGCTCTCTATCACGGTGCTGGTGTGGTATCAGTGCTCTCTATCTCTGTGCTGGTGTGGTCTCAGTGCTCTCTATCACGGTGCTGGTGTCAGTGCTCTCTAACTCGGTGCTGGTGTCAGTGCTCTCTATCACGGTGCTGGTGTGGTGTCAGTGCTCTCTATCTCGGTGCTGGTGTCAGTTCTCTCTATCTCGGTGCTGGTGTCAGTTCTCTCGATCTCGGTGCTGGTGTCAGTGCTCTCTAACTCGGTGCTGGTGTCAGTGCTCTCTATCACGGTGCTGGTGTGGTGTTAGTACTCTCTATCTCAGTGCTGGTGTCAGTGCTATCTAAACTAAACTAAACGAATGTTTTCAATACGTATTAAAGATCATATCAAACCCATTTTAAATACAAAAATAGTTTCGGCCATTAGTAGACACATTGGAATCCATCATTCTTTTGACCCAAATTGGATCAGTTTCTCTGCTTTGGCACATATTCCTTTGAATTCACGGGGTGGTTCTGTAGATAAATTTCTTCTGCAGACTGAAGCCAAGTGGATCTTTACCCTGAAAGCTACTCAGCACCCTGGCTTCAATGAAAATATTAGCTACAGATCATTTCTATAAGTACATCAGGGTACCTGTTTTTCTGACTTAATAACCTTCATAATTCCCACTGCTTTTTCCGCTGATGGATGTTTGCGATGCTGTGGTCTTTTTGTTGTGGGGGGGGGGGGGGGGAATTACCCTTCTTTATTCCCCTTTTCCTTTTTTTTTTTTTATTTTTTTTTTATTTTATTTTATTGAATAATTTCTAAACTTAATGATATGTTTACACAGGTTAAACTAAAACACATATATAATAAAACTAGTCTATATGTAGTATATTTCATTATAATATATGTATGTCGATCCTAATGTGTATGATCAATGGTCTTGGTTCGCGGATCTTTCTGTCTTGGGATCCCTACAAATGTCCGTGATCCTAAGTCCAGAATGCGGCGTCTTATTGTTTATTCTCATCTATTTTTGAGAATCTATTCCCAACCCAACTACACCTGCACCATTTGGGCTTGACCCTTGATCCCCTGGCCACATCTGTTTGGAGGGCATACGGACACCCAGGGTGCTCTCGATATTTATATGTCGGGGGTGCCCGTTTATGGTCTAGGCTTCGCGTAGCAATCCCTCATTTGGGACTTGTTCGCCTGTTAACCAGGCCCCTCTACATTCGTCTCGGCTCTCCGCCGCGGCGGAGATCCGACGCGATCATTCCGCCGCTGTCAGCTGACGTCAGCCAATCTGGGCTGCACACCAACTCCGTTAGCCCAGCGGTGTTATGGGTATTGTAGTCACGGGCTCGGCGCGGTGAACTCGGCGCATGCGCAGTGCTTGTCCCATAGTGTCCCATAGTGTCCGTTGTTTTTTTTTTTTTCCTGGCTTGACTTTAATCTTATGTTTGTCCCTAGGACAAGAAATCACTTTGGGGCAGCGTAGCTCTGCTTTTCTCAGCCGTATCAGGCTGATTGTTTCCTTGGCCATAACTTGCTGTTATAACTTGCTCAGCTGGCTTAATAGGGAGAACGGATACAACATTCACCATTAAAGGTACAAGGCAATCATCTTATATTACATCACACTACCCTTTTGTTTTTTAGGATATTACAGATTCATGTTAGAAAAAAAAAATTTTTTTTTTTTTTTTTTTTATTACAGTTAATATTCCCAGCAAATTTATATACAGTTTTTCTGTCTAAGAGTATCGATTATATAAATTAACACTTGAGGCTTTTGTCCCCTTTTCCTCATAAAATTGAGGTTATTTTCGCAATCACCCAATTGTAGCTCTTATGCGAGTAAATCTATTCCTTTTAAATACTCATAGTGTATTCTGTTTATCCATTTCAGTGCTGTCTTACCCCCATCTGTGTCCTCCACGAGGCCGGGGGGGCCTGGTGTTTGGCTTGTTTGGTGCAGTTTTTTCCATCATTGGTGGATCCCGAGTACTCATGTCTTGGGTGGCTGTGGGTAAGCGCCGCTTCTAATTGATCTACACATTTATGTTATCGATATATATAGATATATTTGTTTATTTACTGGAAAGCTAAAAAATATACCCTTGAATAGACATTGTTTTGTGTTTAGTCTAAATATGTTTTTCTTTTTTTCTTTTTATAAATTTGTTGTTAGTTGCACGTTTCCCCTGAAGAAGCTCAGTGCGAAACATGTTGGGTACAAGTGCAATTATTCTATCAACGTCTACCATTGGGATTCCTCCGGTCAATTAATTATGCGCATACAACTGTTTGTATAATTTCTGCATATTATTTTAAATATTTTTTTAATGTATATTGAATAAATATGAATTTTTAATTCATTGTACGTATCATATTGTTATAATGTGTACCGTATAAAAAATCCCCCCTGCCCTTTTCCTCACATCTCCTGTACCATGTCCGCAGCCTCTGACATCTCCTGTACCATGTCCGCAGCCTCTGACACCTCCTGTACCATTCCCGCAGCCTCTGGTATCTCCTGTACCATGCCCGCAGACTCTGCATCTCCTGTACCATCAATATATATATATATATATATATATATATATATATATATATATATATATATATATACACACACACACACACACACACACACACACATTTATATTATATACATGTGTTTGCCCACCCAAGTGTATGACTTTCTTTACTTTGCTCCTATGGGCTCTAGTCCCAGATCTTTTGTAGACCTAGCAATGCCCCTGGTTGTTAGGCTTGAAAACACACATTTTCAGAAGATTTCAGACTCTCCCCCTAAAGGCCAAAAACAAAATTAATAAAAACTGTGCCTGCGCAACATAAATGACTTCTCTTTATCTGTGTAATCCTTAGAATTGTACAAATTTCATATATAAAATAAAGTGCAATACGTGCAAATCAAAAAACAATTGTAAACAATTCTAGTATGTGTAAGGCTGGTTTCACATGGATGTTCCATTTTTTTTTTTTGTTCAGTTCAGTCACATTTTTTTTTTGTAAAAAAACGGATCAAGAACGAATACGGTTGTCAGTTTTTACATCCGTTTCAATATCTGCCGACATCCATTTAAAAAAAAATAAAAAAAAAGTGACTGAACTAAACTTCAAACACTATATATAGCTAGTTGCTAAGGGGCGGGCCGGGAAGCTGGCTGCCCCGTCCTTAACAACAGATGAGTCATAAGCTGAATGTAAAAAAATTAATAAAATTGTCAGCAAAGAAAAAAAGAATTGTGAAAAAAAGGCTGTGGGATCCCCTTCGGGTCTCATATGGATTCAGAGGGGACCCCCCACGCCAAAATCTAAAAAAAATGGAGTGGAGTCCTCCCAAAATCCATACCAAACCCTTATCCGAACATGCAGTCCAGCAGGGTACAGCGTCGCACGACCACACAATTGTCAGTTAAAATAACGCCATGTTGCAAAAAATGGCCTGGTCAGGAAGGGGGGTGAACCTCCCAGGGATGAAGTGGTTAATTACCACCTTAATCAGCCACAGAACCTGTGTAATTCATATATGTTTGGGTTTAAGGGGTGAGGTGGCAACCTTAGCAGGTGCACAAGCAGGGCGAGACTGGGACGAGCCACTTAATTTCACAATACGGCAGGTGGGAGGTTAAAGGCTAGGTTAGAGTTAAAGGCTCTGTACCCTGCCTATTTTTGGACAGTACTGTATATAGTTGTGTGGTGTAGGACATGGACCCCATGCCCCAGAGGACGTTAACTCAAATGAAACGCGTCAGATGGAGTCCATGTCCATGAGGTACCACACATGCCAATCCTGTATACTGGTCGATCAACTTCTAGGATTAGAGATGGCCTTACGGTTCACCCGGCAGTCTGTTTGCGGCGAATTTTGGTCACTCGTGATTCGCCAAACTGGCGGACATATGCATTTACATTGTGAAGAACTTTGACCTGTGACACATCCATCATGGGGTACAGGACAGCCAATTGAGACATTTCAGCACATGGACAATTAGCCATTTTACATTCTGTCTTTTGTCAGTGTAGGGAAAGGACACTGTGTGGAGTAGGGACAGTCAGTTTAATCACTAGCTAATAGCTATTACTATTAGGTCCACAAAAGTCCTTTTAAGGACTGGTATAGGTGTACAGTATATAGGGTTGTAATACACCTATAATGTACTTTCTTTAAAATATATAAAGTATATTATGGTGCACTGCTGACTGCTGTGCTGCTGAGTGCTCACCGATTCTGCAGCTGTTTTTTATCAGTGTAGGACTTGAGGGACAGTTTGGTGTTTGGAGCAGGGACAGTCTGCAAATCCCTAGCTACTAGGTCCACAAAGGTCCTTTTAACCTCCCTGGCGGTACAATTATTTTGCATGAAAATTTGGCGTTTTATATTGTAGGCCTGCAATTCTTTGGAATAACTCTCTTAAATCTGTTCAAACAAGAGTCTAGCAGACATCCTGGGTATGATAAAGTTTATAATATAATAAGTAATAATAAAAATTATTCAATAATGTAATCAAATCCAAAAACACTGAAATTTGCTCATTTGCAGAATTGTCGCTGTGATTAGATTTAGTGTTTGATGACAAATTTCCCCACAAATCGCTATCGCTCAATTCTGCAAGTGATTCTAATTTATTATCGCTGTTTTCTAGTTGGTCTAAAATCACTTTTGACATAAAGGGACAGTTTTTGGTTGCTATGGGCAATCTCCAAATTTCAGGCAGAAAAAACAGTATTTATAATATAAAAGTGCATGCAGGGCACAGGACAGACCACTAGGGTCAAAGGGAGTGTGTAATTTTTTTCATACAGTACTGTTATCTGTAAGATTACAGTACTGTGTGTGTTTTTACTTTTTTGAATTTGGCGTCGATCTCCGCTCCCGTGCGCCGTAACGTTGCAGGGAACGGAGCTCGGCGGCACTCGGGCATTGTGTGAATCGAGCGGAGGACAGCTCGATCACACAGCGCGGAGGACATCGCTGGATCCAGGGGACAAGGTAAGTAACTCTCCCTGTATCCAGCGATGCGATCCCGAGTCTGGCTTGGGGTTACCGCTTATGGTACTGAAATCCCAGCCCGAGCCAGACTCGGGATCACCGCCAGGGAGGTTTTGGACTGGTATAGGTGTACAGTAAATAGGGTTGTAATACACGTATAATATACTTTCTTTCAAATATAGAAAGCCTATTATAGTGCCCTGCACTGCTGTGCTGCTGACCGACAGTTTGGTGTTTGGAGCAGGGACAGTCTGCAATTCACTAGCTACTAGCTAGCTACTATTAGGTCCACAAAGGTCCTTTTAAGGACTGGCATAGGTGTACTATTTGGTGTGCAGTATATAGGGGTGTAATACACGTATAAAATACTTGCAAATATAGAAAGCATAGTATAGTGCATTTCCACTGTGCAGCATTGTGACTGCTGAGCGGTTCTGCAGCGATACTACAAAGAGTGACAAACGCAATTTAAAAAAAAGTATTGTAACTGGTGTGATAGACCTAAAACGACAGATTGAAGTGGGGTGTTATATACCTTCTTCCACATACATACTGCACTTCTCTAGAGACTTTTGTCACAGGGTCATTTAAAAAATGACAGGCAGAGTAAGAGGCAGGCCCTTCTGCAGGGGTGGTAGGGGTAGGGCAGGAGCAACAGGCTTGAGCCAAAGTGGCAAATTGCAGAAGGTGCGTTTGATTACGTCAAAGGACGCACCAGACTTGGTTGCGTGGCTCACTCAGCCTTACTCTTCTGCACCCTCCTCATCCTCTCGATCTGCACCCTCTTCTTCACTCTCTGCTGTGTGCACCCCCAAAGACACCACCACCAACACCACCACCATATACCCTCCGCTTGAGTCACAGGAATTATTTTTCGATCCATCACAAGACATTGCCGATGAGCAGCCACTCTTGGCATTGGATCAGGAAGAGGAGGTAGCAACAACCGCCACTCAGCAGTCTGACGACAGTACCCAGATCAGCCCAAGGAGGAGGTTGGTCCCCAGTGTTGCTGCCTACTCCGAGATCTCTAATTATAGCGGTGGGGAAGGTAACATCGATGATGACATGTCTAGTGATGTCACGTGGGTGCCCACAAGAGAGGAAGAGGAGGGGAGTTCAGAGGGAGATATGGACCAGCAGATAGGGAGGAGAAGCCAGCGGAACTTAGATTGCACAGGAGGGACAAAGCAGACTGCTAATGTATCAGGAGCAAGGCATCAACCTTATACGGTCACATCTGGTGCTTCCAGGATGCCGGCACATGGCTCCGCAGTGTGGGCTTTTTTTAACATGTCCGCTGCTGACAATAGTGTTGCCATCTGCAGCCTTTGCAGTCAACGCATAAGTCGCGGTAAGCCCAACACTCACCTAGGGACGACCGCCTTAAGAAGGCACATGAGCTGCCATCACCGAGCCCAGTGGGAGCAACGGAACCCAGAAAGCCACACTCCAGGCTCTCACCGTCCAGCCTCATCTTCTACTTCTCCTCTCTCCTCACAATTGTCCTCCACTCCACCTTCCATCATGCCGTCCTCAAATTTTTCTGGAAAAAGGCATGTTTCTGTGGGCCAAATGTTCGAGCATAAAAAAATTATGACGCCGGATAACCCTCTTGCCCAACGGTTGACCGCTGGCTTATCAGAACTGATAGCCCGCCAACTACTGCCATATAAACTGGTGGACTCAGAGGCCTTTTGAAAATTTGTGGCCATTGGAACACCACAATGGAAGGTCCCAGGAAGGAAGTATTTCTCACAGAAGGGCATCCCAGAGCTATATGGCCATGTTCAGCGGCAAGTGAATGTATCTCTGGCACACAGTGTCGGTGCCAAGATACATCTGACCACAGACACGTGGTCTAGCAAACACGGGCAGGGAAGGTATATAACTTTTACCGCCCCCTGGGTGAACCTTCTGATGGCTGTCAAGCATGTAACCCGTGGCACCCGTGTATATTTGGTTTTACCGCCACGGATTGCATGCAGGCCTGCCTCTTCTTCTCCTCCTCCTTCTCCATCCTCCCTCTCCTCCATAGCTGAGTCCTCCTTTTCCGCTGCTAGCGTCTCTTCCGCTGCGCCGCCCAAGATCCCCAGAACCTATTCGACATGCCAGGTGAGACGTTGCCATGCTGTGCTGCGTCTGTTGTGCCTGGAAGCCAAGAGCCACACTGGCCCTGCACGCCTTTCAGCTTTGCGTTCACAGGCAGATCAGTGGCTAACACCGCTCAATTTGACAGTTGGTAAAGTGGTGTATGACAAAGGTGCAATCTGCTTAGCGCATTGAAACAGGGCACAATTACACACATGCCATGCATGGCACACGTCTTAAACTCGTCGTGCAGCGATTCGTTGTCAAATACCCTGGAGTCCAGGACATCTTGCGGGAGAGGAGAACGAGGAGGATGACATTATCCTGAATGATGAGCAGGAGCCAGGCCAGTGCTCTCTATCACGGTGCTGGTGTCAATGCTCTCTATCTCGATGCTGTTGTGGTCTCAGTGCTCTCAATCACGGTGCTGGTGTCAGTACTCTCTATCACGGTGCTGGTGTCAGTGTTCTCTATCTCGGTGCTGGTGTGGTCTCAGTGCTCTCTATCACGGTGCTGGTGTCAGTGTTCTCACGGTGCTGATGTCAGTGCTCTCTATCACGGTGCTGGTGTCAGTACTCTCTATCTTGGTGCTGGTGTCAGTACTCTCTATCTCGGTGCTGGTGTCAGTGCTCTCTATCTCGGTGCTGGTGTCAGTGGTCTCTATCATGGTGCTGTTGTCAGTGCTCTCTATCACGGTGCTGGTGTCAGTGCTCTCTATCACGGTGCTGGTGCCAGTGCTCTCACGGTGCTGGTGTCAGTGCTCTCTATCACGGTGCTGGTGTCAGTGCTCTCTATCACCGTCCTGGTGTCAGTGCTCTCTATCAGGGCTGCATTCGCGGTTCGCAAAACATCCTGTCGGAAGTTCGTCCATCATTATCTAGGATGTCTTGGATCTATTAATGCTTGTTTTTACCGAATTTCTGTAAGTGTTTAACACTGATTTATTTTAATAAACTGTTAAGCAGTTTTACACTATGTGGCTGTTTTATCTTTCCTTCATGGGCCCTACTATGGAGTAAACTTTACCATCAGACATGACAGTGCCATCATCTGCAAGATAATGGAGGAAGCTGATTGGATCTTCTATACTTGCATATCATGCCTGACTAGACTTAGACCCCTTTCATGCTGAGCCGTGGCCGCATTAGCGCTAATGTGCATCTTGTTTTAGCTTCGATTTTTGTCCACTGGCGGGAGCTTTTAACCCCCTGCTAGCAGCTGAAGAAGGGGTTAAACACGTCTGTGTTGCGGCAATTCCAAATCGCATTAGAAGTACTGCCCATTCATTTCATTGGGCAGGGCGTTTTTGGGTGCGCTGTATACAGCTCTCCCAAACCGCCCCAAAGATGCTGCTTGCAGAACTTTTCCTAACGTCCCACAAGTGCACCACCCCGGTGTGAAAAGTCACACTGAAATTAATGGGTTTTCAGGTGTTATTTGGGGGATATTTCTAGCACTAAACGTCCTTCAGGATAACATGCCGCCGCGTGCCCGTGGGGGCACGCATTGTGTCGATCGGTGTGTCAGTCTGACACACCGCTCCACTGATCTTGGTAAAGAGCCTCCGGCGGAGGCTCTTTACCATGTGATCAGCCATGTCCAATCACAGCTGGTCATGATGTAAATAGGAAAAGACAGTGATCGGCTTTTCCTCACTCGTGTCTGACAGACGTGAGTAGAGGAGAACCGATCGGTGGCTCTCCTGACAGGGGGGTCTGCGCTGATTGTTTATCAGCGCAGCCCCCCTCAGATGCCCACACTAGACAACCTGGGAAGCCGCCTGGACCACCAGGGAATTGGGCAACATGTGGATGGCCAGGTATGTACCCCATGGCCATCCACATGTGCAAATGATGCCCAATCTGTGCCGGTCAGTGCCCACAAATGGGTACTGACTGGCACCATCATGTACCAAAATAAAAACAGTGATGCCCAGCAATGCCACCCATCAGTGTCAGCAGTGCCACCTATCAGTGCTCGTCTGTGCCACCCATCAGTGCCACCCATAAGCAGGACTTTTTTCTCAGAGAATAGGTGCAGGAACTCAACCATGCTCGCCACATTCACATACCTGCCAAATGGCATCAAATAGTGGCTCTTCCCTCTGCATACAACACCCTCCCCCCACTGCCCTCCTTAAAAGCTGCACCATCTGTCATATATCTTACCTTTGTTGCAATATTAAGCTGAAACACCTATCCGACTGTAGTACCTCCCAGCATACTATACTACACTACTGTAGCACTAACCCCCGAAGGAGCTGCTGAATTTTTCTGGGCTTACCGATTACCTCCACCAGCTCATACTTGTCCTTGTCTAGGGGTTCCCAAGGTCGATAACCCAGTAACTGTAGAGACCGACACTTGAATTCCTTGTTAGGATTTTTATTTTGCATAAAACAGTTGAACAAACTCAGTCTCTAAGTTGGGAATAGAGGGTATCAGGGTAAAGTTTAGCTCAGGTGCTTGGAACTGCTGACTTCAATAAAAGTCTCTCTCTCTATCCAGGGAATAGCCACTCTCAACTGGATTATTTAACTGTTGGATAAATCCTTAAGTTTGGGATTATCAGCCAACACGTAATTCTAGCTTTTACAAGTCTCTCACACCGACTTGGTTGGAAACTTAGTTATAACTGGAAGGATAGAAGTAGGAACCTTTCTTACTGTTCCAGAATCTTTCAGCCGGTCCGGCGATACCGTAAGAATTGTGGATTCAGTCAATGTCCATGGCAGCTCAGCTTTCAGGCTCTTACCGAGCAGCCAGCCTTGTGCGTGGTTCTCTTACTGAAGAGTCCTGCCCTGGTCGCGTGTAGAGTTACTGGGCCTCTCCAAACCCGAGATGGCACCGAAACACCTTAGAATCCTCCTTCCAGTTACTGCGCCTCGAAATAGCCAGTTCTGAGGCTCGGAAATGGATGGATCCGCACCCCAGGCCATGAGGGCCCCTGGGGGCTGGTTAGGAGGACCAGGACCACGGAGTGAGCAACAACTTCTGGACCGGAACCCCGAACCACATGACTTTGGCACCTTAAGTACCCTTTCCCAGATTACACAGTGAGACAAATGCGCCCACTGATTGGCTCTGAGATGAAGATAGGTACCCAATGCGTCCAACCAGACTGCGTTCTAAAGCCTCCCACGGGTGTACAACCACACCTATGACCAGGCAGAACTTCTATACAGCCCAGCCAAACTGATGCCAAAGTACAATTAACCCCAAAACTTGCTATAGTTTTGAGCCAAAAATAAATTTAAATAAATAGCACGTACTCGTTAGGAGTACCGGCACTACACTACAATCACTTGCAAGGGAGATTATGCAGGAGCATCAACAACTGGTCACCAGGGAAAAAAATGGAGACCACGGAGGGTGCAGCCTACCACGCACCCTCTCCTGCCCATGACTGCATTGAAGCCTGGGCACCTTTTCTGTATCTCCCTTGTCCCTGTCCAGCACTCAGTGGTATCTGCATAGGAGATCTGACCTGTGGGAGCTACTGGGAGATAAGCTATCACCTGTAAATGCAGAAGCTGGACTTCAGTGTTACCAAGTGATAGTGGTGAGCAGGGAGCAGAAGACCTGAGCCAGAGGTGGTGGAACTGAGTTCCCCCTAGTTCCTGCTGATAAAAAGCCCTGCCTATAAGTACCCATCAGTGCCACCTATGAGTGTCCATCAGTGCCACCTATGAGTGCCCATCAGTGTTGCATACCAGGGCCACCTCATCGGTGCCCATCAGTGCCACCTTATCAATGCCTGTCAGTGCAGCCATATCAGTGCCTGTCATTGAAGAAGAAAATGTACTTATTTACAAAAAACTGACAGAAACAGTTTTGGTCTTTTTTTATTTGCTGCGCAAAAAATTAAAACCACAGAGGTGATCAAATACCACCAAAATAAAGCTCTATTTGTGGAAACAAAATTGTAAAAAATTTGTTTGGGCGCAATGTTCTATGACCGCGCAATTGTCAGGAGGGTGTCTAACTGCGTGGTATTGGAGTGGTATTTTAGTCCTGTGGACTTTGTGAACGTTTTCAAGTATAATTCCCAGTGTATCTTCCTGTTAAGTTTAAAGTTATCAACGTTCTAAGTCGAATTACAAAGTAAAAGGAACGATTGTATTCGTTTCTCATAGGATTTGTATGTAACCAGAGAAGGCGGGGCCGGTAACCCGGAAGTAGAGTCATGGCAGTGGCCCGACGCTTGTCGCAGCTTAGTGACGTGTGCTGTGCGGCTCGCCATGTCGGCTCAGGCGCTGCAAGAACATTTCCGCGGAAACAGCAAGACCCGAGAATTCCCGGCACACAGCGCTAAGGTGCACTCGGTGGCTTGGAGCTGCGATGGGCGCCGCCTCGCTTCCGGCTCATTCGACAAGACGGCCAGCGTGTTTGTTCTGGAGAAAGACCGACTGGTGAGAGGGCAGGAAACCTGAGCATATACTGCAGGGTGCCCAGCTGGTAGGACCTTTGTCAGCCCAGTGTTCTATGTGTCTATCTCTGGGCTCAGGTGCCTGCAAACTGAGCTTGTGTTTGAACCTTCTGATTAATTGTACATCGGGGAATGTTTGAAGGCGTTGTTTGCATTAAACAAAAAAGTGAAGGCGAAAGTATTGACCTTATGAGCCTTGTGATCAAGGTGCATTTATGGCTTTTTTTTTTACATTCAAGCTTGTGTAGCATAGAGTAAGTGTGTGTGGGGATGGAGTGCACAGGCTCTTGCAGTGTTTACCCCAAGCCATTGGTCAGTGTGAGCCTTTGGTTTGTCTGAATTAACACCTGAGCGTCACTTTTTTTTTTTTTTTTGGGCCAGTTCGCGCAGGAATGCGTTGTATGTTCCTGTGCGATTCACACGCTGCATGCAAAATGCACTACGTTTGTGGTGTGCAGCTGGTGTCAATATGAGGTTAACGATACCCCAAATGCAGGTCGCAAATGCTGTTTGCCCCCGCACTGGATCGCATGGTACTTTTGTCCCGTGCAATCAGGTTGCAGTGCATTTTTAACCACTTCAGCCATGGAAGATTTAGCTGCGCAATGACTAGGCAATTTTTTGCGATAAGGCACTGCGTCACTTTAACTGAGAATTGTGCAGTCGTACCAAAAAAAAATAATAATAATAATTACGTCCTTTTTTTTCCCCTCCAAAAAATAGCTTTCTTTTGGTGGTATTTGATCATCTGCGGTTTTTATTTTTTTGCGCTATAAACAAAAAAAAGCTTCAATTTTGAAAAAAAAATGTTGTACACTTTGCTTTAATATCCCCATATTTTTTATTTATTTTTTAAAGATAATTTTTTTTCCTCAGTTTAGGCCGATATGTATTCTTCTACATATTTTTGGTAATAAACATCGCAGTAAGCGTATATTGATTGGTTTGCGCATAAGTTATAGCGTCTACAAAATAGGGGAAAGATTAATGGCATTTTTGTTATTCCTATTTTTTTTTTTCACTAGTAATGGCTGTTTTCAAAATTATTATTATTATTATTTTTTTTTAATTATCAGGACTGCACCATCATGGCTGACAGATCGGACTTTTTGGGACCATTGGCATTTATATAGCGATCATTGCTATAAAAATGCACTCTTGTGTAAATGTCATTGGCAGGGAAGGGGTTAACTGTTACATAGGGAGTTATTCTAAGGGGGGGGGGAGCTGCCTGGGTGAGGAGAGCGATCATTGCTCATACTTGGTACGAACAACAGATCGCTCTCCTCACCCATGACAGTATGGTGATCTGTATGTTTACATTGACAGATCTCTGTTTGGAGCAATCTCGGGTGCCCGGCAGTCATCGCAACCGACGGGCACATGCATCGCCTCCGGCGTGGTGCCCCAGGCATGCCCCCTAGTGGTCAAAAGGTGAGCCGACGTATAGTTATAACTATTCGCCCAGGGGAAACAACCTACCACAGTATAGCTGTGGCGGCTGGTTGGGAAGTGGTTAAAAAGTAGCTCATGCAATACTTTTGGTTCAGAGTGATTTTAGCCCATTTAAAATGAATGGGCTGAAATCGCACCGCACAGAACCCCACAGCCCCTAAGGGAGTTTTCTCTTGTATTTTGTATGCATTTTTTTTTTTTTTAGAGTTTTTCAAGCTTTTGGAGTTTTGGCGATATTTTTGTATTCATCAATAGAGAAAAATATAATCTGTTAGATCGTTTGTTGGTGTGTGTTTGTTTTCAGCTGCTTCAAAAACGCACAAATCTACCCAAATTGAGCTACAAAAGTATCTCCAAATTGAGCTTCATGGGCATCGGGGGATGTGTTGTGGGTAGAGGAAGACAGACAGCAATATAATCCTGACATAGAATCTAATCATTACTACATTAGAAAAGGTGTTTTTATTGCTGTCTTAGTGCGCATTGAGGAGATTTTCCATATTCTTGTTCCAGGACAGCCCTTGAGAGATTGAGCTCCTTCCATCGCCACAGGAAACACGTTGCGATTCAGTTCAAAGGGCGGTCCCTGGTGAATCATTTGTGTTTCTTCTGTTGGAGAAACATGTTGCTGAGTGAGCAGGAAAGGAAGTACTACATCTCTCAGGGGCTGCCTGAAGGGAGAGGAGACCGTACAGGGGGACTGGGTCCTATCAGTCGGTGCTCCATTAAGATCTTTTCCATTTGATCTTTTGGCCCGGGTACCGTCCAGCAGACAGGAGCAGACCCGTCGCCCCTTCTTGCCAGTGCATGGTGAGGGCCAGTGGCAGGGTGATGCAGGTCCCCCAGGGTGTGACTGTGCAGCGCAGGTCGGACAGGTGAGATGGCGTGCAACGTCTATTTCATCTCCTGGCTGTTCAGTCGTGGTGGAGCCGGAGACGCAGTTCATGTTATTTCTGGCGGAACTACATCATCACTGCGCGCTAAGACTTCCGGGTCTCCAGGGAGCAAGGGGAGGGGAAGGCCAGGCTGGGCCTAGAAAACGTCCAACCAGCATCCAGCTAAACAGGACTAGCGGCGGGATCTGGAATAGAGGGGGGACCATGGAGGTGAATCCCCAGAACACTCCAGCGGAAGCAGGCACCAGCCAAGCACAGGTAGACTGCTGGACAAGCCCCATACTGTGCTATTTACCATGGTGGTGGACGACCCCTAACTGTCCCGGGAATCTGCAGAAATGGTGCTGTGCAGCACGGGTGTTGGGGGGGGGGGGGGGGGGGGCTTGGCAACTTTGTAAATCCCTTTTTAGAGAGTTAATTTCAGATGTGAACACATCCACCAGTAATGCAGCTGTAATTCCCGCTTTGCCGGGCCGTACAACCTCCAGCTCAGGGGAGCCCCGAAGAGTCAAGGAGCATAGCCCCGCTTTAGTTGGGCCTGAATCTTCTGACTTAGACTCTGATCAGGATGAAGATAAGGCTATAGCTAACAAAACGACTAGAAGTGGACGATTTGTTAGGCGCAATATATGACACTCTAGAAATTAATGAAGAGGAAGTTCAATTGTCCAAACATGATAAAATGTACGAGGCCCTGGGGAAAAAGAAGGCGAAAGTATTTCCAATACATAACATACTTTCTGACCTTCGAAAAGAATGGGTGGAGCCGGATAAAAAAAAGGCTTATTCTCTAAAAGGGAAGTTTCCTTTTGACGAGAACCCAGAAGCCATTTGGAATAAAAATCCTTCACCAGACACACCACTGTCTAAAGTATCAAAGCAGTCTGACTTGGACTTTGAGGATATGGGGTACTTAAAGGACCCAATGGACAGGAGAACAGACATAGTCTTGAAAAGGGCCTGGGATGTGGCGATGACCAACCTAAAGCCAGCACTAGCCACAACATGCGTAGCTAGGAATCTAGAATTCTGGCTATCACAACTGCGAGGACATTTATTACTGATCGGGGAGATGGTGGATCAAGATGTATTGTTCCAGTCCCAGTTCAGGAACGGGAGGGTGGTTTCTATTCGCACGTGTTTTTGATTAAAAAAAGCCACCCGGAAAGTTCAGACTAATTATGAACTTCCGGCCTCTGAACTTATCCATTCAATACAAAAAATTTTGCATGGATCCCTTTTATTCGATAAAAAAATCTGCAGAAAGAAATTTTTATGGCAACTTTGTATCTAAAAAGATGCCTATCTACATATTCCAATAAAGAGGGAATGTCAAAAATTCCTTCGTCTAGCAATTCAAATCGAAGACAATTTATCACTTTCAGTGCAGAGCACTTCCCTTCGGGCTGTTGTCATCCCTGAGAATTTTCACCAAAGTTCTGGCCAGAGCACTAGTCCCTTTTGATACTCGATTGTACCATATTTGGATGATCTCCTTATGGCCCACTCAGAGAAGCTGCTTCGTCAGGGTTTGGAGATAACACAACGTGGCCTACAACGATTGGGGTGGATAATAAATCAAGAAAAATCCAAACCAAACCCAGCACAAACCATTCTCTTTTTGGGCTACAACATTCAATCCAGAGATCAGAAGATAGTGCTGCCAGAAGAGAAGATATCAAAGCTGAAACTGAGGATGTCTTGCCTTCAATCCAATCACAGCTGCACAGTAAGAGAAGCAATGTCGGCATTAGGCCTTATGACACCATCAATACCAGCCGTACAATGGGCCCACTTCCACTAAAGAAGCCTACAGAGGTTTTTGCTGGAATAACGAAGACAAAGACCTAGAAGAATACATAACGATTTCCACAAGAGTAAAGCGATCTCTGTAGTGGTGGAAGGACAAGGAGAACCTTCAAAAAGGGGTACATTGGATACTACCTATAAACATCCATACTGACCACAGACGCTAGAAGTTGGGGATGGGGAGCCCATTTCAACTCGTGCTGGGCTCAAGTCAAGTGGACTCCAGAGGAGTAAGAGTTCAACTGGAAAGAGCTGACCGCTCTTTCTAGAGCTTTACTAGTCTTTCAGGAAATGGTCCAGGGTCACCATCTTCAGGTCTGTTCTGACAAAATGACAGTTTTAGCGTATATCAACAAACGGGGGAGGGGGTACCAGGAGTCCCCGGCTGATGTTAGCAGCCAAGTACATTTTTTTTCAGTGGGCAGAAAACCTCAAATCCATCTCAGCGGTACATCTGAAAGGGAGAGCAGAACTATACTGCAGACTTCTGTCGACAACAAGTTTCGAATCAAGAGTGGTCTCTGCATCCAGATGTATTCAACCACATAGTGGCTTACTGGAGGAGACCAGAGATGGATCTGTTCATGACCAAGAAAAATGCAAAAGTTCCAAATTTCTTTTTGCTATGCCAAGGATATGAACCCCCTGGCGGTGGATGCTCTGCGGGACCCCTGGATCTTGAGCCTGGCTTGCCCATTTCCACCCCTCCACCCGAGACACGTTTAATCTTGGTAGCGCCATTCTGACCCAAAAGACCGTTGTTTACAACGCTTCTAAAGCTAGCAGATCAACCTCCTCTGAGGCTACCCCTCTGACAGGATCTTCTTTCACAGGAGCCTCTATGGCATCCACAAACCGCCACATTTAAAACTTTCAGCGTGGCTGAGGAAGAAATCCTGAGGAACAAGGGACTATCAGAGGGGGTTATACGAACTCTACTTCTGAGTTGAAAACCAGTCACCCAAGCTATCTATGGCAAAATCTGGAAAAAATGTAATGCCTGGTTAGATAGCAGAGGGGAGGAAAGCAAGGACACAAAGGGTATACTAGAGTTTCTTCAAGAAGGGATAGATCGGGGGTTGTCGCTAAGTACAATTAAAGTGCAGGTCGCTGCCTTGACTGTGTACCTAGAAAAACGCTTACAGGAAGATCTGCTTATCGCAAGATTCTTTAAAGCAGCCGCAAGACACAGACCAGTCCAGATTCACAAGCCCCCAACCTGGGACCTCTGTTATCCTCAAGGCCTTTCTGGGGGTGCTGTTCGAACCAATTTCAAGGGCCTCTTTAAGACTGCTCATGCAGAGCCCTTCCTCCAGATCTGGGACTATAGTCGTCCTAAGGACGGATCCTGGATTCCTGCCAAAAGTGGCATCTAAATTTCATAAGTCCAAGGACATTATCCTACCTACGTTCTGTCAAGATACATCAAACGACAAAGTAAAGCAATTTCACTTGCTAGATGTGAGAAGATGTATTCTAGGGTATTTAGTAGGGATGTGCCGAAACCGATACCGAAAATGAAAAATACACTAGGCCGAAAACCGAAACGGATACCAAAACAGCACCGATACCGAAAATGACTGTTTTAAAAAAAATATTTTTATACAGGAGGTGGTCAGAGACTGGGGACATGGTTCAGGAGGTGGCCAGAGACTGGCGACATGGTTCAGGAGGTGGCCAGAGACTGGCGACATGGTTCAGGAGGTGGCCAGAGACTGGCGACATGGTTCAGGAGGTGGCCAGAGACTGGCGACATGGTTCAGGAGGTGGCCAGAGACTGGCGACATGGTTCAGGAGGTGGCCAGAGACTGGCGACATGGTTCAGGAGGTGGCCAGAGACTGGCGACATGGTTCAGGAGGTGGCCAGAGACTGGCGACATGGTTCAGGAGGTGGCCAGAGACTGGCGACATGATAAAAGAGATAAGTGTGGTGTCCCCTCGTGCAGCGTGTGTTGTCCCCTGTGTAGTCAGTGATGCAGAAAGAGAGGAGAGCCGCCTCTGCCGTCTGGATCAATAGAGCGCTGGGAACATCACAGCTTTAATTTCAATAGCTGTGTGTTCCCCCGTCGCGCGCCGCCACATACAGCCCCTCCCCCTTGTCCGGGGAACTGTGATAGACAGATTCCCCCGTCCAATCTGGACGGGTGACCTGTCTATCACAGTTTCCCGAACGAGGGGGAGGGGCTGTATGCGACGCCGCAAGACGGGGGAACACACATCTATTAAAATTAAAGCTGTGATGTTCCCGGCGCTCTATTGATCCAGGCGGCGGAGGCAGCTTTCCTGCGCTATACACCTCCCGTGATGGGCGGCATCAGGGGCTCTGCTCTGCTCCGCCCCCGCCCAGGCCCCGCCCCATTTTCGGCTCAATTATCGGCCGTTTTTTCCTTTCGGCAAATTGCCGAAAGGGGCATTTTCGGCCGATATGTTTCGGCGGCCGAAATTTCGGTGCATCCCTAGTATTTAGAAGCAACCAAGACAATTAGGAGAGCGGATTTATTTTGTCCTGTTCTCTGGGAAGCGTAGGGGTCAAAAAAGCCTCCAAAGTCACTCTAGCTAGATGGATTAAGTTGGCTATTACGGAGAGGTATAGAATACTAAAGAACCTCCTGGGGTTATTACAACTCGCCAAGAGCATTCTTGGTGTCCTGGGTGGAAAAGGCTGGTGCCACCCCAGAGCAGATCTGCAAAGCAGCCACATGGTCAAGCTTTACCACCTTTTACAAGGCATTACTGACTAGACTTACTGTCTATTCAGGACCAGGCTTTTGGGGGAAAGGTCCTCCAAGCTGTACCCAACCCCCCCCCCCCCCCCCCCCAATCTGGTGAGCACTTGGGGAGCCTCTCGAGGGCTGTCCTGGAAGACGACCGGAGAAAACCAGGGTTAAACTTACCAGTAACTCTAACTCTATTTCCAGTAGTCTTCCAGGACAGCATGATCCCACCCTTGAATTAATTTGATATTACCTGTTGTGATTTGTTTTTCAGTTCTTGGTGATGACTGACCATGGGCCTGAGGAACCACCTTTTGAACTGAATGGCAACGTGTTTCCTGTGTCGATGGGAGGAGCTCCATCTCTCAAGGGCTGTCCTGGAGGACTACTGGAAATAGTTACCGGTAAGTCTAACTCAGTTTTTTCGTCCCTTTGACACGTTTATCAGGATTTTATTGCTGGGTTGCCGCTCACTATTGACAGACTTTCTAAACCTTCAACACTGCAAAATGAAAAAGACAGCTTTGGCTGGAGTTGTTTAGTAGCTGCTGCTTTTAGTAATTTTGTTGTAGTAGGACTATCAATTTCCCTGTGGACATAAACGGATTCCTTGGCTTTTTTTTTTTTTTTATAGTAACAGCTGTTAGATTTTAATTGTATAGCAGTTCACTCCAGCATTCTTTAGAACAGTGGATGTGAACCCTGTCCTCAAGTATCCCCAACAGGGGGTTCTTGATGACAGGGTTGAGAAGCACTGCTTTAGAGCTTCTAACACCAGGCCTGCGGGCTGAATATGACCCACCAGGCCATTTCACGTGGCCCTCGCACCCCCCCTCATCTCTGGCCCTACCTTGCCTTTGCAGTCGGCAGCAGAGGACAGAACTCCATTCTGCGCTCCTCCATGCAGCCCTGGAATGGTTTTTCTGTCTCGCCCCCCCCCAAATCTCAGCAATTGGCAGCAGAAAGGAGGACAGTAGTCTTTCTACAGATCCTGTGCAGCTGCAACACCCCCTCGTCTCCACTTCCCCTGTTCTCAGCATTCAGCGGATTCCGGCATTTGACTCTAGCCCTCCTGAGATCCTCCTCAAGACTCTGCACTTTTTGCTTCCTAGCTTCGCCACTAGCTTGGTCCAGGCCCAGCACAAGGAAAGGGAGGTGTAATGTAAGGGTGGGTGGGGGACGACGACTCTTGACTTCTGATGGTGGGGGGCTCTTTACATATGTATGTTTGGGTTGGGGGGTGCGGGGTGAAGGGTTTTGCTCTGGACATTGCTTATAACTATTTTGAGAATAATACAGTTCTATGCCAGTTGAAAAGGAGAGTTGCACACAACTGTTATCATCCACAAGAAATTTTATTGGAGACTGCTCAGGCTGAACACCACGGCAGGGTCATGTTCTGTCTGAACAGTCTCCAAAAAAAGTTTCTTGTGGATGATACCAGCGACCCTCCTTTTCAGATTTGCATCATCTGCTGTAGCAGTGTGAGTGGGCTCCATTCTAGTCTGCACCTGCTCTTCATAACTTAAGTCTAGGCCTCATGCACACTGGATGTTAAAATAACATTATAAAAACGCTAGTAGCTTTGCAGCGAGTTTTTCAAAGTTTTTGCAATAGCGTCTTTCTGCGTCAACCAATCAAACTTCAAATGCTGGTAAACAGCGCTTTTGATAATTTATCAGCATTTTTAGATGGAGCATTTTTACAGATGAAAAACTGCTCTCAGAACCCACTGTTTTGGGGTGTTTTTAGCCAAAAAGCGCTCCAGCCAAAAATTGCTGTTAACAGTCTGTGTGCATGGACACCTAGGATAACATGAGGAGTTTCTTGACTGTAGGGAAAAAATGTCTGATGCCAAAAACAGCTGCTGTAAAAACGTCCAGTGTGCATGACGCCTTAAAGTGATTGTAAAGGTTTGTGTGTTTAAAAAAAAAAAAAAAGTCATATTTACCTGCTATGTGTAAGGGTTTTGCACAGAGCAACCCTGATCCTCCTCTTCATCGGTTTCCCCCATGGAGAGCCACTTTCCATGGGGGCACCCGTTGCGGTGTGCTCATAAGTCTCGCTGCTGCATCCATTGACACAGACAGCTCCTGTGTCCCTGAATTTGACTGCAGCAGCAGCCAATTTTTCCACTGAGGACCAGAGACAGTGGCTGGAGTCGCTAGGCTTGTGCACATTGCTGGAATAATCAGGTTCAGCTAAGAAAAAAATGAGGGGGGAGCTCTTTGAGCAGCTGCAGCACATTTTTTTCACCTTAATGCATTAGGGTGAAAACCCCTTTACAACCCCTTTTTTAAGGTATCACTAAAACCAGTAATCAAATGCAGAGGCAATTATTTAATATGATAGAGTAGTTACATTTATATAGTCTTACAGATGCAACCGGACCTTTTTGAGAGCAACCATAATACCGATGAGCCCACGCCGCTGAAATTGTTTGACGTCCCTGTTCTGGAACCTTTCTGACCAGATTTATTGATTTTCCCGCATCATTCCTCAGCTCCATCTACTGACATTATGCAGTATTTTCCTGTTTAGGTTCTTTGGTGTGATAGTTCTGTCAGTGTGTGTGTGTGTGTGTGTATATATAATATATATCACACACACATATATTTTAATGCCATTTATTCTTAAATATCTATATGTGGTGGAAAATGTAAATAACTATATGGTTAGGAAGAATCTCTAATCCACTCTGAGAATAACAGACAGAAGAGATATACTGTATATACTATTAGAGGTTGAATCTGGTAAATAGACACAGAAAAATTAACCACTTGCTGAAAAATTAACCACTTGCTGACCAACCACCGTCGTCATACTGTGGCAGGTCAGTATGATCCCGCAAACTGTTGTAGCTATACGTTGGTCGCTATGATCGCCGGCCACACACAATTGCGGGCATGAGAGCCAGAACAGGTGTGTGTGTGTGTGTGTGTGTGTGTGTGTGTGTGTGTGTGTGTGTGTGTGTATAAACGCACAAATCTCTGTTAGGTGATGAGAGACAGATCGTGAGTTCCTACTAGCTAGGAACAACGATCTGTCATCTCCCAGTCACTCCCATCCCCCTACAGTTAGAACACACACGAGGGAACACAGTAAACCCCTTGATTTATACAGTAATCAGTGGATTTTTATAGCACTGATAGCTGTATAATTGTCTGGTCCCAAAAATATGTCGAAAGTTTCTGACCTGTCGGCCATAATGATTAAAAATCACTGATTACCACCATTACTAGTAAAAAAATAAAATAAAAATGCCATGAATCTTTCCCCCAATATACGATTATTGTGATTTTTTTTTTTTTTTGGTATAATTACTATAGCAAAAAGTACAATATATATTGCAAAATTGTCTTTTTTGTTTTATAGTGCAAAAAATAAAAAACAGAGCTGTTCAAATACCACCAAAAGAAGAAATCTCTATTTGTGGGGAAAAAAGATGAAAGAGCTGTATATGTGCTGCATTGTATCTTCTAACATGTATGGACTGTGTAGAAGTGTGTGTGTGTGTGCGTGCTGCACTGTATTTCCTGATATGTAAACAAATAATGCATTATTTATGCAGGCCAACTAATCAGCTGGCTGATTAATCAATTAATTGATTAGTTGTTTCGGCCCTAATATATCTCTATCTCGCTGACATGTACATGAATCTGTCACAATTTGGGCTATTTGTCGCATGGATGGGAAACAGATTCTTTTTTAGAGTTTCTCTGACATATATATAAAAGTGTAAATCCAGGTCACAATTTTGGTTAGCGTGGGACTTGCTGCCTGTCAAGTTTATTTTGGATGTCTAATTTGTTAGGCTTCATGTATACGGGACGTTTTTACAACCTCCCCTGAATGATTGAAGTTGACATACAGTAACCCATGTTTAAAATGCCAGTTTTGCCGCATTTACATGCTGTGTTTAGCTGCATTTTGCTGTGTTTTGTGTTTAGCCAAAAATGACTGACTGACTAAATAGCGCTTGAAATGCCTGTAAGCTCAGCTTTCCTAAGCTTGCGGTCCAAAAAAGCCTCTAAACTCAACTGCCTAGAAAGGACTGTAAATGACCCTGTGTACATGCACTGATAAGATAACATGGAGGAACAGTTGGAAAAAAATACCCAACTGCTCTTAAAGGTCTGTTTAGCAGCAGCAATGTACATGAGGCTTTAGAGCTGTACGATTCTGGCCAAAATGAGAATCATGTTTTTTTTTATTTTTTTTTTATTTTTGCTTAGAATAAAGAATCATGATTCTCACGGTGTAACATCTTGCATGTTATACAAAAAATTGGGATAACTGTACTTTTTTTTTTATTGTATTTTTTTTATCTTTCCAAAAAAATTGCATTTAAGAGTGCTGCGCAAATACAGTGTGACATAAAATATTGCAACAACCACCGTTTTATTCCCTAGGATCTCTGCTACAAAAAAAAAATATATAATCATTCATGTTTGGGGATTCCAAGTAACTTTCTAGCAAAAAAATAATAATTTTAACTTGAAACCCACAATGTACAGTAATATAAGTGCCTATTTTTCCACGTGATTGCTGGCAATTAAAGCTAGGAACCTAGCACTGTAGGCTAATTTATTGCCCAGGCGGAATGCCTTAATATAAGACTGACCTTAATTTTATATTGTAGGTAAAAGAACTTAATTACCGTGGCCATGGAGACAGTGTGGACCAGCTGTGCTGGCACCCCTCAAACCCAGATCTCTTTGTCACTGCTTCAGGAGATAAGACGATACGCATATGGGATGTTAGATCTGAAAGGTGCGTCACAACTGTTACAACAAAAGGTAAGTAACCTCAGTACTTTAGTTTGTAGCTGTCTAGGAGTTTTGCGTTAGCAGTTAAAACATTCCAAACATTTAAAAATGCAACACAGCCATGCCTCTATGTCACATCTGCCAAACCTGCTTGTCTGCAAGCTTTTCTGCAATATATTAAAGATTTTTTCTTTATTTGAACAGTTGGGAGCAAAGGGCACACAGCAGATGACTCATGGGGTAAAACAATTCATATTGTGTTGTCTATTGGTTGATGCATTTTAGAAAGTTGTTGTTGCAATCCTTGATTTTATTGTGATTTTGATTGATCATATGGTGCTGCAAAAGGCCTGTGATTGATCAACCAAAGCTCCTTTTGTTTGTGATAATGTGGAAATAGATTTTCTTTTTTTTTTTTTTTTTTCTTTTTTTTTTTATTCCAAATCACTAGCGAAGCTATGGCATTTTGGGGTTGATTTACTCTAGTTGAAGCGTGCAAAATCTGGTGTAGCACTACCTTTAAACCAATCGGCTTCCAGGTTTTCTTGTCAAAGCTTAATTGAAAAAGCTGAAGTTAGAAGCTGATTGGCTACAATGCACTGGAGCACTAGATTTTGCTCTCTCCAGTCTTAGTAAATTAGGGCATTTTGAGTACACTTTCACCATGCATGAAAGTCTTTAACACCTCAAGTCTCGGGTCACGACTCACTTTGGAAATGAGCTTAAAATCGAAAATCACAATTTATATTTCTCCGTAGTCAGGGCTTGAAGATGAGGTACTGAGAAGAAGTAAGCTCAAGATGTATGTTAATAGGATGTTCATTAGCAGTCCAAACTTGAGGAGACTTGTAGGCTCTGAAAAGTTCCTACTTCTTTTTCCTGTGTAGCATTAGTTAGGACTTTTCTCTGTCAGGTAGAACAATTCCTAGATATATTTTAATTGTTTAATACTGACTGTAAATTCAGTTTTAAAGCACCAACTCTAGCTTAAACATAGAGTGGAGAGGGGTTTAGCACTGCTGTATGTATTTGGGAGATTACCCCTTAACGCCTAACAACTTGGAGACCAATGGTAATAGAGTAAGGGGAGGTTTCCTCAGGAGGTGGCACAACATGTTTGCTTTTTTTCTTTACATAGCATGAGTTCACTTTCAACTTTGTAAGCTTACTGGATATTTAAAAAAATATATTTTGCAGAAAACTATTTACTTTTAGGGAAAAATAAAGGTTGCCTCTAAAAATGTTTGCACGGTACTACAGTGATCCCTGTCTTATCTGTATTTGTATGCTTGCTTATAGGTGAGAACATAAATATCTGCTGGAGCCCAGATGGTCAAACTATTGCAGTAGGCAATAAAGATGATGTAGTCACTTTCATAGATGTAAAAACGTACCGCCCCAGAGCAGAGGAGCAGTTCAAATTTGAGGTTAATGAAATCTCGTGGAACAATGATAACAATATGTTCTTCCTCACAAATGGGAATGGCTGTATCAACATTCTGAGGTATGTGACCTACCACTGTTTATACCCTCTTCACATGACCTCTTACAATGCAGTTAAAACCAGCCCTAGAGCAGGGGGAAATGTGCCTTTTTTATCTAGAGTTCATCTGGAAAAATATCAATGCCCTTCTAGTGTGTATGTGTGTGTGTGTGTATATATGTATGTGTATATATATATATATATATATATATATATATATATATATATATATAATATATAAATAATGTGTGTGTGTGTATATGCAATAAAGTAAATCTTTTATAATGAAATGGCCTACACGCATTGAGCTAATAAAAAAAAAAAAAAACTGATTCTGTGATAGGTCTGGTTTTGAGTGCAAAACTATTGTGTTCCTATATATATATATATATATATATATATATATATATATATATATATATATATATATATATATATATATATATATATATATATATATATATATATACATACATATACATTTATTATTATTTTTTGTTTTATGGAATACTTGCTAGGGACTGCCAAACCTGGATTATATGTATGAAGGCTTGTTGCCTATGGAGCCAGGCTTTTAAAGGGACCTAGAGGAATTTTTTTTTTTTGTCTCGGATATCTGGAGTGAGGTTTAGTATTGTCACTACTGTGCTGCGCAATGTTCTCATTGCTGGAGGCTCTGACAAAAGCCCCGCCTCTACAAAGATGACTGCCTCAACAGAGACACGAAACAAGGGGTGGTAAATGCGGAAAAAATCAGCTTCAGGGAGAGCACAGGCAATAATAATGTACCAAAATCATCACTGTTACAGACAATTCTTTTGACCCCTTTCACACTGAGCTATTTTTCAGATGCTTTTGGGCTAAAAAACAGCTCCCCTGCAGTTTGTGTGAAAGCTGGAGGGCTTTTACACTGAGGCAATGTGCTGGCAGGACGTTAAAAAATCTCCTGCAAGCAGCATCTTTGGAGCAGTGATACACCGCTCCTGCCCATAGAAATGAATGGGCACCGCTGCTGAACAGCCTGCAGCAGCACTTTGCGAGTCGCGTTAACCCTTTTTCGGCCACAAGCGGGGCGCTTTTAACCCCCGCTAGGGGCCAAAAACTCCCGCTAAAAATAGCAGCTATTTACCGCTGGCGCCCCAGTGTGAAAGGGGCCTTTCCGAAGCCGTTGAATTAGGTAAATTGTTTTTTCAGTGTTCTGCATATGCACAATTGGCATTTCTACAATTTCCCTGTAATGCAGCAAATCTTCATTTTTGAGTTCAGTTCAACGTTCACAGGTGTTTATGTAGTATGTTCTTTATTTATTTTTTCTTTCAATGTAATTTTCATAATTAGTAGTGATCTTTCTTCACTTTGACATGGTAATATCTTTTATTTTTTATTTTTTTTTATTTCTGTAGCTACCCAGAGTTGAAGCCAATTCAGTCGATCAACGCGCACCCATCCAATTGCATCTGCATAAAGTTTGATCCTACAGGAAAATACTTTGCAACAGGCAGTGCTGATGCCCTTGTCAGTTTATGGGATATAGAAGAGCTAGTGTGTGTACGCTGCTTTTCACGGTATGTCTCCGAGCTCTGACAGCACAGTTACTAATAGACAGTTATACTCGTGTTCACATGCTGAGAATATTTAACTTTGAAGCATAAAGAATGTATTATCTCAATTCTCTAAGCTATAACGCATGTTATTTCCCATAATGACTTTTAGCTCTCATTACTAAAAACACAAACATTTGCTGTAGCTTAGTAAATTTTTGTTTGTTAACTTGGCTATACTTTAATCTTATTAAAGTGATCCTAAAGGCGAACTTTTTTTAAATTAACATAAAAAAAATCATGTTATATTTGGAGCACCTGCTCTCTGTAATAGTATTGCACAGAGCAGTACCTTACCTCCTCTTCTGGAGTCCCCTGCTGGTGCTGTGCTGCTCCTATCCCGAGTGCCCCCTCAGCAAGCCGTTTCCATATACACATGCAGTGTGGCTTGGCCATGCCCTCTGCTCCCTCTTCACAGGATTTGATTGACTATAGTTCCCGCTGCTTTTGGAGTCTCATGTGAGACTACCCGGTTTCCCCTAAAATAAGACCTAGCATGAGTGTCAGTGATGGCTGCAATATAAGCCCTACCCCCCAAATAAACCCCATCCTCTTTCCCCAAAAATAAGCCCTACCCTGAGAATAAGACATAGAAGGACTTTAACTAGGGCTTATTTGGGGGCTAGGGCTTATATTGCAGCCATCGTCGACAATCACGCTAGGTCTTATTTTAGGGGAAACGGGGTAGGAAGAGTGAGCGGTGTGGATCGCTGCATTAAGGTAAAGAAACGATTTACTTTAGAACCACTTTAAGTACTGAGGTACAGACATAGAAAATGTTTGCAGTTCTGACTTCAGTCTTTATTTACATGCTTGTTCCTGTTCTAGCAGTGGAAGTTCCTGTATTTCTTTATCCTACATCATGGGACACAATGGGTTATAGGCTACCTTAAGGTGTAACACTGGTAAACCCAATCAAGGAAGTTTACTCCCTGTATAACCCCTCCTCCTTCCAGGAGCACATCAGTTTTTTCACCAGTGTCTAAGGTGTTGGTCACAAGTGAAGATGTGTTTTGAGGAGCTCCAGGAGCGGATCCATGCTGCATTTAAATAGCCTCCATAGACCAGATCCATCTAAACTGCCATTGAGGCCTAAAGGGATGGTACCTGGGGCCTTGTATCCGAAGCACAAGGTTTTGCCTGTAACGCCTCTTTGTAAGGCTGGACCCCAGGAACCCAGGGCTTAGGGCTTGTTATATTACCTAAACTTCCTGATGGGGCGTTTTACAGGTCCAAGGCAGTTGGGACCCAGTCCTTGAAGGTTTGCTACTCAGCCTGCAGTGTTGGGTGAAGGTTGGATTGTCTGTTAATTCAGCAAATCCTGTGGCGAGGATAAGGTAAGGGAAGAAACTTGGGTATTAAAAAAACATCTATGTATTTCTTCCATTAGTGAAAAATGTTGCTGTGCCTTAATTCTCCCCACTAGAGGGAGTCTATGCACATACCTTACTCTGTTTTCTTCACTGTAAGCTCAGTCTGTGCCTGGTTGTCGCAGCGTGTGGAGGGAGACTGCAAGGTAAAAGAAAGCTGCAAACATTTTCTTCTCCCCCCCCCCCCCCGAGGGGACCAGAGGGTTAGGGGGACAGCAGTGTTGCACTCCCCCCCCCCCCCCCTCCCCCCATGGGGGTCCCGCTACTACCGCAATTTTTTTTTTTTTTTTTTACTGTGGCCGATTTCATTGTTTGTGCCTGTTGCTGGATGGGTCCCTGCTTCCCCCTTTTTGTTTGGGCTGGTTGGACCCGAAAACGCTGTGCACAAGCGCGGGGACATTTTAAAAGTAAAAAGAGGCAGAATTTTTACTCGGAGGGGGCTAAACGTCCACGAGGACACACGACAGGCTAAAAACAAATACAAAACAGCCGTGAGCAGCCTGCACACAGGGACAGAACTGTGAAACATTTTGAGGGTTGCGACCTATAATTCCTGATACAGGAACAACACCTTTTTCCCAGCACTAGGCTGAATTTTATAGCGGCTTTAAACGGCATGACTATTTTCAGTGTTTAAGTGCAATTTGTATAGTACCTCTGTTTTTGTACTTGGGACTATGCCTACCAAAAAGGTAAAGGTTTCACCCCAGGCACTAGGATCCTGAGTCGCATTTCTATGCTGTCATCCTTGCCTGAATTACCAGTTACGGCAAGGCAGGGTGAGCCGTTGGAACAAATTGATGGTACTACTGTTTCTCACATCTCAGCCCCCTGTACGTGACTGAAGATGTCCTTTCCTCCTCCCTGCAGGGTCTGGAGGAAAGATTAGCAGCTTTAATCGCATCCTCCAGATGGCTAGGAAACGTTTGTTATATCCTCTGAGTTGTGAGAGACACAAGACTCTGGTCTGGAACAATGGAAGTTTATTTCCAGTACTTACTGTACACTGCAACATGCATCTCAGGACAGTACATCTTATTAGGCTCTTACATGTGTCCAAGATGGCTACCATACCCCTTGACCCTTGGCATCACTCCTGGGTGGAGCCAGCCTTAAAGTGGCAGTACATGTGGAACCCTTCAGGTATAACAACGTTCTAGATCCCCCCTCCCCCAATTCAGAACAGAATGAGGTGTTACCCTCCGTCGATCAGGAGGAAAAACAAACCGAAGATTCCTCTGTGGTGGAAACAGATGAGCCTTTTTCAGCCTCTCAAATCTGAGAAATTGCTGATAAAACCTCTTACTGAGATGGTTCGTTCTACTTTCATGCTACCCCTGATGGAGTCTCCTGAACGTTTTTGGTTTCTTCCTTGGGTTCCTTTTAAAATCCCTCTCCACCTTTGCATGCATTTCCTGCACATGCATTATTAGAACAGCTTATTTTTGCTGAATGGGATCACCCGGATAAGCATTTTCTCCCTCTTAAGAAAATTGCAATTCTCTATCCCCTGGAGGAGAAATTCTCCAAAAGATGGAAAATACCAGCAGTTGACGCTGTGATTTCCAATGTAAATAAAGGCTCAACTTGTCCAGTATACAATACACAGATGCTTAAGGATCCAACAGATACGGAGATGGAATCCCTCTTAAGATCTACTTTTTCCATGGCAGGTGCCATTACTTAGTCTGTAGTCGCTGCAATAAGCGTCTTTTAATCCCTAAAGGACCAATTTAAACAGGCCCTTAGAGAGCTTCCTGCACAACAAGCTCTGGATTTCGCTGAACTACCAAAAGCATTATGCTTTGCCATAGATGCCATTAAAGATTCTATTCACCAGGCGTCATGCCTTATGCTTGTACATATGTGTAGAATCCCGTGATTAAAAAAATTTGGCCAGCTGAAGCACCATGTAAAGACCTCCTAACAGGGCTCCCTTTTCATGGGGAGTAACTATTTGGCGAAAACTTACACACATATCCAAACAATTTCTAATGGGAAATGTACTCTTGCCAGTCAAAAGAAAGTATAAATGCCCTTCATTTAAACAGGCTCTTTTCCCTCCTCTAGGCAGGAGCGACCGCCTCCGCCGTTGCACTCTAGAGGTAAATCTCAGAGTCAGACCCAGGCTCAAAAGAAGTCCTGGGGTCTGAAACCTGCAAAGCAGAATCCTAAAGCCTCATCATGAAGCGGAAACCTCCCTCACCAAGGGGGGGAAGACTTCTGCAGTTTTCAGAAGTCTGGAAAGCAAGAGATTCAGGACAGATCGGTCATCTCCATGGTAACGCTGAGGTACAAGCTGGAATTTCAGGACTTTCTACCGTCTCGCTTCCTGGGGGCAAGCGTTCCTAAAGATCCAGGAAAAAGACTATCTCTGTTTCAGGCACTAGACTAGATTAATATCTCAAGGGGTGATCATACAGATCCCCACAAAGGAGCAATGCTTGGGGTTTTAGTCAAACCTTTTTTTTGGTACCGAAACCAAAGGGAGATGTCAGGCCCATTCTAGATCTAAAAAAAATCGAAGTCAATTCCTGAAGACCTGCTCCTTTCAAGATGTCCTATTACTAATAGATCAGTCGGTAGCTCAGTTGGAGCAAAGCATACACACTACAACAAAGTATCTGAAGAGTTGGGTTGGATTCTCAACCTAGAGAAGTCTTTCTTAGGCTAAAAAAGCTGGAGTACTTGGGTCTGATCATAGACACAGCCCAGGAAAGGGTGTTCTTGCCTCAGGCAAAGATCAACTCCATAAGAGTTGGTGCAGATGGTCAGGTCAAATGGTGATCCTTCCATTTACCTTTTGCATGAGGTTGCTAGAAACCATGGTGGCTTCATTCGAAGTTCCCTATGCCCAGTTTCAATTAATACTGTTGCAAAACAGTACCCTGTCTGCTTGGAACAAAACAATTCAAGCTTTAGACCTGCCAATGCGTCTGTCCCAAAGCCTCACTTGGTTACTAATCCAGAATCTACTAAAAGGAAAATCCTTCAGTCCAGTCATCTGGAAAATGGTAACGACGGATGCCAGCCTTTCAGGCTGGGGAGGCTGGGGAGCAGTACTAGAAAAGACCAGGGACAGTGGTCAAGAAGCGAAAAAAACCTTGTCCAACAATATCCTAGAAATTCGGGCAGTACATCTGGCTCTAAAGACCTGGACTTTCAGGTTACGGGATTGTCCTGTCAGGATTCAATCAGACAATGCCACAGCTGTGGCCTATATCAATCGCCAAGGGAGCACCAAAGGTCTCTCAGCGCAGATAGGTGAACCATATTCTAACTTGGATATAAAGATATGTTCCATGCCTATCAGCAGTCTTTATTCCGGGAGTAGAGAATTGGCAGACTACTTGAGTCTCCAGTTATTTCTGGTTGTTTGCCAAAGATGGGGGACTCCGGACGCAGATCTTCTAGCGTCCAGGTTCAATATGAAGTTAGTCAACTTTGTGGCCAGAACAAGGGAACGGATGCGTTGGTGACCCCATGGGATCAGTTCTCGCTGATCTATGCATCCCTTCCTCCCCCTCCATATCCCATATTCAGTTGCTGCCTCGACTTCTTTGCAGGATCAAGCTGGAAAGAAAGCCGGTAATTCTGGTTGCACCAGCATGGCCCAGAAGGTCATGGTATGCAGAAATCGTAAAGATGGCAGTGGAGGGCCCATGGTCCCTCCCCACTACGGCCAGATCTGCTCTCACAGGGACCGATATTGCATCCTACCTTAGTTTCTAAATTTAACGGATTGGCTATTGAAACCCACATTCTGAAGAAACGTGGGCTTTCCGGGTCCGTTATCTCTACCCTGATTAGTGCAAGGAAGCCAGCTTCCAGAACTATAGAGTCTTGAAGGGCTTATGTTTCCTGGTGTGAATCCAAGGGTTAGCACCCTCGGAGATATATCATAGGCAGAATTCTTGCCTTTCTACAATTAGAGGTAGAAATTAAATTGGCCTTGAGTACTATTAAAAGCCAAGTCTCGGCTTTATCGTCTTATTTCAAAAGAGCACCTGCTACTCATTCTTACTTCAGGGTTTTATACAAGGGGTGACGTGGCTTATTCCTCCCGTCAAACCTCCCTTGAACCCTTGGGACTTGAACTTAGTTTTGTCTGTGTTACAAAAAACAGCCATTTGAACCAATACAACATATCCCCCCTAGTCCTTCTGAGAAGGAAGTTGGTATTTTTGGTTGCTATATCCTCAGCAAGGAGGGTTTCAAAATTGGCTTCTCTTTTTTTGTAAAGAGCCTATTTGATTTGTCATGGGGACAGAGTGGTGTTATTCCCTCATCCAGACTTTTTTTTTTTTTTTTTTTTTTTTTTTATCAAAAGTGGTTTCAGATTTCACCTTAACCAAGATATTGTCCTGCCATCATTTTTTTTCCAAAACCATGTTCCAGGGAAGAGAAGTCACTACGTTGTCTTGATGTGGTGAGAGCAGTGAAAATCTTTTTAAAGGCAACTGCTCAGATTTGTAAGACGATTGTCTTATTTATTCTGCCAGGTGGTCCTGAGAAAAAACAGGCAATGTCGAGATCCACTGTCGCTAAGTGAATTCAAACTTATGATTTTAAGGGGTAAGATTTCCCCCGTTTTCTAGTTAAAGTGCAGTCTACCAGGTCAGTTAGTGCTTCTTGGGCAGTGCGTCACCAGGCCTCCATGGCTCAGATCTGTAAGGCCGCAACTTGGTCTTCAGTGCATACAGTCACAAGATTTTATCAGGTGGATGTAAGGAGGTATGAGGATATCGCCTTCTGGTGCAGTGTACTGCAGGCGGCAATATAAATCCTCAAGTCTGTGGTTACCCTGCAGGTTGTTTCTCCCTCCTCTCAAGTAGCATTGCTATGGGACATCCCATTAAGTAATTAGTTAAGGCACTGTGTCCCATGATGTACGATAAAGAAAATAGGATTTTTTTTTTTTGTACAGCTTACCTGTAAAATCCTTTTCTTGGAGTACATTATGGGACACAGAGGTCCCGCCCCTCTTTTGGGATTAAGTATATTGCTTTGCTACAAAAACTGATGTGCTCCTGGAAAGAGGAGGGTTTATATAGGGGGGTAAACTTCCGTTGGGTTTACCAGTGTCAACACCTGACGGTAGCCTATAACCCATTAAGTAATTGCTTAAGGCTCTGACTCTCATAATGTACTCCAAGAAAAGGATTTTACAGGTAAACTGTAATAAAAATCCTATTTTTTTTCCCTCAAGCAGAAAGTTGGCAGTTAAAAGTAAAGCTGTATTTACAATAAGGTAAGATACAATACCTGCAGGCCACTTTAATAAGCCCCTACAGCATAAAAAAAATTAAATTGTAGGGTAACATAAGCTTGTGCCCCTGCCCCAACCTACTTTGCAGTGCTCAGTGTTTTGTTGGGGGTAGGCTCTACCAAAGTGTATGCAAAATACCAATACTAACTTTCAGAAAGCGATTGCTTTATCTATTATTCAGTGACCTGTAACTGCAAAATTCTTATATAAAATGACATTGGGGTTTTTCTTGAAGAATTAATTGTGCCAAATGATGCTAACTGTCCTCCCCTTGTTTATAGTTTGGATTGGCCTGTGAGAACACTAAGTTTTAGCTATGATGGGAAAATGCTGGCATCTGCTTCTGAGGACCATTTCATTGACATTGCCCATGTTGAAACAGGTATTGTACAAATGGTTTTTCAATATATTAATACAGAAAAACTGAGCAGAGAATCATAAGTTTATTTTGGGGTTGTTTAGCAGTCCAATATGTATTTATATGCCTTTTTAAAACACTATTGATATATGAATTCAAGTTCTGCTCAAACATAGTCCTTATCAACTTATATGTTGCACGATTTATGAAGCCAACCAGTTTCTTCAGCCCAAGGGTTGCAATCTCCTGAAATACTTGGCAGATCAGGTGCTAAGCTGCAAATTTTAAGTGCTCCATCCTAAATTAACCACTTCAGCCCTGGACCAATAAACAGCCTAAGGACCAGAGGTCTTTTTACAATTTTGCACTGCTTTAACTGGTAATTGCGCGGTCATGCAATGTTGTACCCAAACAAAATTTGCGTCCTTTTCTTCCCACAAATAGAGCTTTCTTTTGATGGTATTTGATTGCCTCTGCTATTTTTTTTTATTTTTTGCGATATAAATGGAAAAAGACCGAAAATTTTGAGAGAAAGATATTTTCTACTTTTTGTTATAAGAAAAATCGAATAAACTCAATTATAGCGTCTACAAACTAGAGTACATTTTCTGGAATTTACACAGCTTTTAGTTTGACTGCCTATCTCATTTCTTGAGATGCTAAAATGGCAGGGCAGTACAACCCCCCCCCCCCCCCCCCAAATTACCCCATTTTGGAAAGTAGACACCCCAAGGAAATTGCTGAGGGGCTTGTTAAGCCCACTGAATATTATTATTTTTTTTGTCCCAAGTGATTGAATAATGACACAAAAAAAAAAGTTTACAAAAAGTTGTCACTAAATGATATATTGCTCACACATGCCATAGTTATATGTGGAATTGCACCCCAAAATATATTCTGCTGCTTCTCCTGAGTACCGGGATACCATATATGTGGGACTTTTTGGGAGTCTAGCCGCGTACGGCACCCCGAAATCCAATCACTGCCTTCAGGATTTCTAGGGGTGCAAATTTTTGATTTCACTCCTCACTACCTATCAGTTTCGAAGGCCATAAAATGCTAAAATAACACAACACCCCCAAATGACCCCATTTTGGAAAGTAGACACCCCAAGCTATTTACTGAGAGGCATGTTGAGTCCATGAAATATTTTATATTTTGCCACAAGTTGCAGGAATATTACAATTTTTTTTTTTTTTTTTGCACAAAGTTGTCACAAAATGATATATTGCTCACACATGCTATGGGCATAAGTGAAATGACACCCCAAAATAAATTCTGCTCCTTCTCCCGAGTACGGGGATACCACATGTGGGGGACTTTTTGGGAGCCTAGCCACGTACGGGACCCCGAAAACAAAGCACTGCCTTCCGGATTTAAATATAAAACGCTATAAAAAAAAAACTGTTAGCGATCGCAGGGATCAGACCTCACTCTGCGAACGCTGCAGTTATGTGTTTAGTGTTTTGTAAGTGACAGCGATCGATCGATACTGCACTTGGGTGGGCTGGGCAGAGGAGCAAAACGCAGGTGCTAGCAGGTATCTGGGCTGATCCCGCTAACAATGCGTTTTTTTTGGAACCTTAAACTGCTGGGGACGCTAGTATAGATCAGATATTGATCTGTTCAGATTCTTAACCACTTGAGATCCGCGCTATAGTCAATTGACGGCTACAGCGCGGATCTCCTTTTCCGGGACTACGTCTATTGACGTCGTCCCATGTACGAGCGGCCTGCGCGCGCCCTGAGGGGCGCGCGCGGCGCGCTCTGTGATCGGCGAGTCCATGAGACTCGCCTGATCACCGATCCGTGCAAGGGGTCGATCCCGACCCCTTATCACGTGATCAGCTGTCAGCCAATGACAGCTGATCAGGTGACATAACGGAGCCGGTAATCGGCTAGTATTCCTCCTCGCGCTGACAGCGCGAGGAGAAGAAAAAAAGCCGATCACCGGCGGCCGTGATCGGGACATCAGTCCCGATCACGGCCAGCAATGCAAGCGCCCACCTGCCCCCTGCCAGTGCCCACCTGCCCCCTGCAGTGCCACCCTAATTTAAAGTTAGTGCCCCCCGTCAGTGCCACCCAGCAGTGCCCATAGTGCCACCCAGCAGTGCCACCCACAGTGCCCACAATCTGCCTCAAAATTGCTGCACCCCAGTGCCGCCCATCAGTGCCCAGCAGTGCCGCCCATCAGTGCCCAGCAGTGCCGCTCATCAGAGCCACCTATCAGAGCCAATCAGTCCCATCTATCAGTGGTACCTATCAGTGCCCATCCGTGCCATCTTATCTTTGCCCATCTTTGCCCATCAGTGCCGCTTTGACTATGCCCATCAGTGCCCACCAATGCAGCCCATCAGTGCCCAGCAATGCAGCCTATCAGTGCCGCCTAATCAGCGCACTTCAATGAAGGAGAAAAATGACCCGTTTGCAAAATTTTATAACAGACTATTAAAACATGATTTTTTTTTTTTTGCATCTTTTTTTGTTTGTTTAGCAAAAAATAAAACTCCGCGCTGTAACTAAATACCACCAAAAGAAAGCTCTATTTGTGGGAAAAAAATGATAAAAATTTCATTTGGGTACAGTGTTGTATGCCCGCGCAATTGTCATTCAAAGTGCATCAGCGCTGAAAGCTGAAAATTGGTCTGGGACTGAGGGGGGTTTAAGTGCCCAGTAAGCAAGTGGTTAACCACTACGGGAGGTGTATGCTTTGCACGTGGGTGTTAGCGGTACTGGCACTAGCCTAGCGCTGCCTGGGGCGACTCAGACCCTGATCCTAAAACCTAATTGATATCACCGGCCGGGTCATCAGGGGGTTAAACCTTTATTGGGTAATAAATGGTGGGTGCCCTGATGCTATAAAAAGCAAACTTAACTAACCAGAGTAACCCGTAACACTTATACGGTGATCACTGGTAAAAGGGTTAACTAGGGCCAATCAGGGGGTTCAAATTTTTATTAGGTAGTATATGGGGGTCCCTGGCGCTATATAAAAACCTGACAGGGAACCTAAATAACTGGCTAACCAGCGTCACCAGTGACACTTATATGGTGATCGCTGGTGAAAGGGTTAACTAGGGGCAATCAGGGGGTTAAAACCATTATTGGATAGTATATCGGGGTACCTAGCGCTTTAAAAACCTGGCAGTGAACCTAAAAAAATAACTAGCTACTTAGTGGCACCAGTGACACTAATGCAGCGATCAGAAAAACTATCGCTTAGTGACACTGGCAAAAGGGGGTGAAAGGGTTAACTCTAAGGGCAATCGGGTTAAACCTTTATTGGGGGGTGGTAGGGGGCTATACTGGACCTAACACTAACTGCCCCTGACACTTTTTACTTTTACAACTGACACTGAATGCAGTGATCAGTAAATAAATGATCACTGCAATCAGTGACACTGTGACTGGGGGGGGGGGGGGGTGTTTGTGTGCCTGTGTGTTAGTGTCAGTGTAGTGTATCACTTTACACTTGAATGAATGAACTCAACTCTGTGTAGAGTTCTCAGTTTAACCACTTAAAGGCTAAATCTTTTCTGACGCTTGTTGCTTACAAGTAAAAGTCCTGTATTTTCCGCCAGAAAATCACTTAGACCCCCCAAAAATTATATATATATATATATATATATATATATATATATATATATATATATATATATATATATATATATATATATATATATTTTTAGCAGAGATCCTAGGGAATAAAATAGCGGTTGTTGCAGTATTTTATGTCACGCGGCATTTGGGCAGAGGTCTTTCAAATGCAATTTTTTGGGGGAAAAAAATACACTAAATGATTTAAAAAAAACTAAAACAGTAAAGTTAGCCCGTTTTACCATCATTTTAGCGGCACTATTTGGCTGCTAGTGGGCAGGAGTGGTGGAGGAGCGGTATACACCACTCCAAACGTGCTGCTTGTAGGACTTTTTTTTTTTTAACATCCTGCCAGCGCATCGCTTCAGTGTGAAAGCACTCTGTTTTTCACACAAACTGCAGGGGAGCCATTTTGCAGGCACTTTACAGGTGCTATTTTTAGCCCAAAAGCGCCTAAAAAAACGCCCCAGTGGGAAAGGTGTCTGTTTTATGAGATGAAGGGGGATAAAAAAAATAAAATATAAAAATCGGCCTAACATATCAGCCCAAAAAAAATCGGCATCATATATCGGCCGCCATGATTTCTAAATATCGGCATCGGCCAGAGAAAAACCCATATCGGTCGACCTCTAGTCCTTTCACACGGCTTTCCCATCAGGTTCGCCTGTCAGATTTTCAGGCGGACCTGATCAAAGCCTCCATTCATTCTTATGGAGCAACAGATGTATATTGTGGGCTGGAAGTGGTTAACGTGAATCTCTCAGGTCTTAAAAGGGTGTCTATGTATGATTTGTGTTATTCATAAAAACAATTTTTATGCGCCAAGAAAACATTTAATCCCGAATGCTGTATATTCCATTGCAGGCCAATGCCTCAATGACCTGTTATTTAACATTGGACTGTTGAAAAAAAGTAGTCTTGTGGTTGAGTGGGCTAGTCTCCTGTGTACAGTGTGTGCTTAAAGTGATACTGAAGTCTTTTTGTGTTTTTTTTTTTTTTTTTTTTTTTTTTTTTTTTTTTTTAAATAACACATCATACTTACCTGCTCTGTGCAGTGGATTTGGACAGAACAGCCCAGATCCTTCTTGTCTGTCTCCTGCCAGCGCTCCTGGCTCCTCCTTAGTGCCCCCAGAGCAAACCACTTGCGCTCTCTGTCTCTGTCTCTGTCTCTGTCTCTGTCTCTGTCTCTGTCTCTGTCTCTGTCTCTGTCTCTGTCTCTGTCTCTGTCTCTGTCTCTGTCTCTGTCTCTGTCTCTGTCTCTGTCTCTGTCTCTGTCTGTCTCTCCCCCTCTCTGTCTGTCTCTCCCCCTCTCTGTCTGTCTCTCCCCCTCTCTGTCTGTCTCTCCCCCTCTCTGTCTGTCTCTCCCCCTCTCTGTCTGTCTCTCCCCCTCTCTGTCTGTCTCTCCCCCTCTCTGTCTGTCTCTCTCTCTCTCTGTCTGTCCCTCTCTCTCTCTCCCACCCTCTCTCTCTCTCCCACCCTCTCTCTCTCTCCCACTCTCTCTCTCTCTCTTCCCCCTCTCTCCCCCCCTGTCTAAGGTTTACAACCAATTTTAACAGTTGTGATCTATAATTTTTAAATACAGCTATTTAATTATACTGAAATGTCTGCTAAACGAGCTTCCATTCACAGTGGGAGTGCCGTTTTTGTATAAATAAGGATAGGGAAAAGAGGTACATATTGTCATCTATCCAGAGGAGAGGAGTTTTCAGTGTGATGGCATTCAACAGACACTGTCCCTTTGCACATTCAAGGCAAAGTGACTTGCTGGCTGACCAGGCAATTATACTTGCTGCGCCTACCTCTCCATACAACTGAAACTCTCGCTGGGCTGCCAATCGCTATCCCCAAACATTGTCATGTGGAGGGCTGTGATGTTGTCCCAAAATAAAACCAATGTTTTTAGATAGGTTGGGATACTGCAGTGGGGAGACAATGAGGGATCATAGTTGTAAAAGTATGAAATCTTTGGGGGGTGGGGATTAGATCTGTAGACACTGTTTTTCTCTTCTTGGGCAAACTGATAATCTTTCAGTAGCACTTCAAAAAGCACACGGGGGAGGCAGGCTTTAGCAGAGCCTATAGAACTTGAATCTCCTAAAGACTGTGATATTTGTTATACTATGCACTTGTGTAGTGTGACAGGAGTAGTACTTGGCTGTTTTGTCAAAGTTGCCACTTCGTATGTATTGAGGCCTCATGCACACAGGACGTTATAAAAGTGCCAGTGGCGTTAGCTGTAGAATACGTTTTGCAGCATTTCTGCAATAACGTTTTTTAGCAAAACTACACTCTCACAAAAGCTTATGGCTCAAAAATGCAGCATAGCCAATTTTTTCAGCATTTTTAAGCTTTTATCAGAGTTGGAGAATTTTTACAGCTGAAAAACTCCTCTCATCCCACTAGTTCTGGGGGTTTTTTCCGGCCAAAAAAAAATGCAGATAAGGACCTATGTGTGCATGGACACAGGATAACGTACTGGGGAGATTACCTGCTGCAGAAAAAAATTCCCTCAAGCCAAAAACAGCAGCTGTAAAAATGTCCAATGTGAATGAGGCCTAAGAAAGAAGCTAATTTTTTGTATTTAATGTGTTAATGTTTGGACATGTTTTGCAGGTGAAAAGTTGTGTGAAGTTCAGTGTGAATCTCCCACTTTCACAGTGGCCTGGCACCCAAAGAGATATCTTCTAGCCTTTGCTTGTGATGACAAGGATGGCAAGTATGACAGTAGCCGTGAAGCTGGCACTGTGAAGTTGTTTGGTCTTCCTAATGACTCTTGAGGGTCAGTGATATCCACCTGATAAAGGAAAGAAAAAAGCTGTGCATGCCATCGGGCACCAGTTGGATGGATGGTACCACCTACAGACTGACATGGCTGAAGAAATGCCCAGGCTGTGATTGAACTGTACCCTTTCCTTTTAACAAAGTGACTCTTGATGTAACCACGATTAAGTGAAAACTTTTTTTTTATGGAAATATTTTAGTGTTAAAATTTTGTATTCAACTGCTTGTGTTTTATTTTAGATCATTCTTAAGAAAAGAGAAATGAAAATTTACTGACTTTGCAGGATTAGTGAGTTTCTTCATTGGTACCATTACATTGTGTACCTAAAACCTACAGTATGATGCAAATGATTGAGCCCCTCACCAAAAATTGTTTTTTTCCATTTACTTTCCTATATTAACTTTAAGAGGCAGTTCACACCATGCACACATATAAATCGCACAAGAACACGCGGGCACATGCAGTTCTGTGCAATATCAGTCCATTCATTTTTGAATGGGCTACAATCGTAGTTCATGCACTACTTTTTTTAAGATGTGCTGTAACAGGATCACATGGTGCTAAAGTACTGACACCCGCTGCATATTGCAAATGGAGTGAATTTTGCATGCAGTCTGAATTGCAACTGAATGCACAACGCATTCTTGTGATTCATGTGCAGGCATGGTGTGAACCAGCCCTATATTAAATTCAAATGAATCAGGTATTCCAGCTTAGACCAATGTAGCTATGCATTTATCATTCCAATGAGATCCTTCCTGAATCTGGAAATTGCTGTAGTAGACAAAGCTATACTACAGTGATCGCCACTAGCTTCTGTGTTCCATGTCAACAGCTGCCTTGTGAACATGGGAGGTTGGCCGCTCAGTCACAATGACTCAGAGATCACGTTGCACATTCTCATATAGTGCAAAGAGCTCTCTGTTTGGACAAGAATAGATGCCACTGTTGTGCTTTCTATGCCTTGTCCAATCGGAGACTGCTTTGTATTAATTGAGAAAATGCAGCATGGTCGCTGGCTCCCATGCTCAGTGGCTGTTCACAATGCAGCAGGGCAGCCGCTTGTCACAGGAAGCTAGTGGAGATCATTGGAGTAGTGCTGTCTACTACATTTATTTTCAGCTTCTAGCAGGATCCCACATGTATGGTGTATGCATGGTTACATTGGTCCAAGCTGCAGCAATGTGACTATGTACAAACTGCCATACTCTGAATTCTTAACAGAAATACATCATTTAGAAAGTTAACATCATGAGCTATAGCACTTTGAGATGTATTTTGATAAAACAGAAATATATCAAAAGAGAAGTATGGCTCGGCATTTCAGTGAGCACTGGAGGAGCAGAACGGAGAGTGGGGGAGTTGGTTACCACTCTCCGCGCTGAGCATACAGAGAACTGAGCGATCAGTGGTCATGTGATCACTCGGTTCTTGTGCTGAGAGCCAATGTGGGACAGCTGCAGCATAGAGGTGAGTGTTTTATTTATTTTATAACTATATATATATATATATATATATATATATATAATTATAATTTATTTTTTTTATTCTACAAAGCTGAGTCACAAAAACTTTCATTTAAACATACTACCTAATGACCACACTGTCCACCAAATGCCTCTGCAAACCTTATTACTTTGAAAGTAGCAGTGACATCATCACTGTCCTGCACGTAGCCTGTGCAGAAAGCAGAGCTGTGGGAGTAACTTTTACTGGTGCAACCACTGCAAGGTGCTTGCAGCAATTTAAAAGAGGGGCTGACACAAGACCAGTCACTTTGCTCAAGGAGAGAGCAGCAATGACCCGTCTGTATTATAGGAAACTCCTGCATAATGACGTTTTGCACTCCAAAATTTTGAGCAAAGGTGTCAAAGAAAAACACAAAGCATGCTAACTAATATCCTGGATTTGGGCTCTAAAGTTGGCTATGAGCCCAGACTGACATTTAGCTTACTAAAATCTTGGCGTACTTACTAAAACTGAACACACCGGATGCCTATGTGATAGCCTGACCATGCAGGGCACAACTGGGAGATGGACAGAGTTGTCACAATAGAACACAATGGGGTTTATTTACTAAGGTTACCTTTTGCATAGAAACCAATCGACCAGGTTTTATTGCCAAATCTTAACTGAACAAGCTGTGGTTAGAAGCTGATTGATTTTCTATGCAAAAGTGTCTGATTAATCACTACCTAGCTTTAGTAAATAAACCCCATTGTTCCTAAACAAGATTTTTATGGCATGATAACCAGGTATCTGGTTACTTTAAATCATATTAACATGTTAAACCTTATAGAGGTGTGTAGCTAGTGGTCGGATTTGCATTTAATTTGTGCTCATAATGAACTGTGAACTCGTCCTTTAAGGTGGTTGTAAAGGTACATTTTATTTAATTTATTTTTTTATATATATTTGCCTGTCCTTTGCAATTGTATCACACACAGCGGCCCTGAACCTCCTCTTCTGTGGTCTCCTCCAGGCTCCTCCTCTTCTTGGTGCTTCACTATAGGAAGCCGCTTCCTATGTGAGTGCACCAGTGGGCTTGCCACACACACTGTTCCACCCCTGCTCCCGGATTTGATTGACAGCAGCAGGAGCCAATATCTCCCGCCGCTCTTACTGGGTCCTGTGGGGAGAGAAAGGCATTACAAAAACCACTTTATATTATTCAGGATTTATATAGCACCAACACTTTGCGTAGCTCTTTACATTAAAAAAACAGTACAGTTACAATAAAATACACAAGGATTAAGAGTTTATAATCCAATAGGTTGGGGCAAGTCTAACAAATTGTAATAACTGAGGAATGAACTGATGCAAGAAATAAAAGTTCAGTTGTTAGGTGGAGGTGGGATAGGCTTCCCTGAAGAGATGAGTTTTCTGGAAAGGTGGCCAGAGTAGGAGATTGAGGACAGCTTTAAGTAGAGTTCCAGAGGATGGCAGAGGCTCTGGAGGCAAGCATGGGAGCTAGATAGCAGGAGGTTTTGGAAGGAGTAGAGGGGACAGTTTGGGTAATCTTTTGAGACAAGATTTGTGATCTAGCTTGGGGTGGAGTCATGTATGACTGGAGAATTTGCTGGGTAGTCGAAAGACACTTTAAAAGTTTCATTGTTGTAACTGAAGTTTACCAGCTGCTATTAAATTCTAAGAAGCTTAGTAATTCGTATTAAGGGTACTAAAAACTACCCAGCACTAAACTGAAAAAAATTTTAAGTTTCCCAGCGAACGCTTCAGCGCGTGTTGGAGAATTTCAGAAGCAAGCTTTTTTTCCATCCAATCAAGACAAGGCTAAGGAACATGACCAGAGAAATTGCATGACCAGTATATTGAACTAACTTTTTTACAAATCAGATAACAATTTTAGCTCTGTAGAATTTATCCACACAAGGTCACCTTCTATAAGGGCATTGTGTGCAGCAAGTCTGCACTAAAACTTTTAGCAAACAACAAACAGCTTTGCTGAACCCTTTCGCAACGTTTTGCTCTCATACTTTTTATACCCCCTATGTACTAGTGTAATTTTTACATTTCCAATAGGTGCCTCTTCTCCCCCCCCCCCCCCCCCTTTTTTTTTTTTTTTTTTTTTTTGCCTAACTGTGCCATTACTTTAGATAATAAATACATTGTTTCTTGGGGATAAACTAGGCTTTGTTTTTGAAATTATTGTATTACTATCTTTTTAATGTCATTTTTAGACATTAAATCAAAAAATTTGTTTTTCCTATTGTCCACTGAGGGACACAACTTGAAAATAAACAGCTTAGGGGGTTTTGCTACTGCCTACTGGAGCAGTGTTACTGTCTCTGATAACTTATGATTGTAAGTACCCAGCAGGCTTATGCTGCATTGAAGCTGTTTCTCTATTTGGCACAGAGGCTATGTGTGTGGTGTTTGATACAGAGGCAGCTGTAGCCCTGGCCACTTTGTGTAGAATAATTTGCCTTACACTTTTATGTCATTTCGAGGCTGGCCATTACCTACTCTGATGCTTTGGGGAGTTGGTACTGTCTGTCAGGACTGCCATGTTAAACTTCCTGCCACCTACTTTGGGAGTTTGATGTTTGAGCCCCTAAGCACTTCTCTAGCAGACTTACCAGCATTTTTCTTTGCGGTTTCAGCTCACAGTGCTTTAAGCAGCCCATATTCAGGGAACGGCACCTCTACAACCTTCTCTGCACTAATACAAACCTCTTGATAGTGAACACACTACAATTTTTGCTACAGTGCTGCCTGCAAAAATAAAATCATAAATCCATTACTGATTTTACCCCTGGTATATCACTGAGCTTGGGTCTATGAGTATTCCTGGGGCATTTGGGTTCTTCCTTTTCTTTTAAGGTACAAACCCTTTTGGTTATAAGGAACATGTCTGACACCAAACGGAAGGGTGGTTACCCTGCAGTTGTGGGTGAACATTTTAATGAAGTCCAAAATTTGCACTGTGTAAGTTTGAGCTTGGTGCAGATTGCTGCAGTTTATCCACAGGGTTCCACCTTAGTGGTTGTAAAGGAAGGTGTTTTTTATTTTATTTTATTTTTTTATCTTAATACATTCTATGTATTAAGATGGGGGGGCTGCTACACACGGAAGCCTTTTTAATACTTACCGAATGTTCCTCCCGCTGCTGTCAATCAAAGTCAGTCAGCCAATGAGGAGAAAAAGAGGGCTGGGCCACAGCTCCGTGTCTGAAAGGACACAGTGAGCTGTGGCTTGGCTCAGGTGCCCCCAGGGCAAGTTGCAGGAGGGGAGGGGCTAGGAGCCCTAAAAGGAAAGCCAAGAAGGGGAGTATCTGCTGCTTTGTGCAAAACCACTGCACACAGCAGTTCAGTATAGTCATGTTTGTTGTTTTTATAGAAAAAAAAAAAATCGGAGACTTTACAGTCACTTTAACAAAGCCCTGCCTATTCCTATAGAAAACAGTCTGTCCTTTTAAGGGCCTGAAATTGGAACCAAATTCTTGATCCACCTACTCGGTGGAATCTGCCATTTAGGGTGGGTTCACACCTATGGCAATTGGATGCGGATTTCCCCACATCCAATTCGCATAGCGGGAGAATGTGACTGACTCCCATATCTCCATTGCGGCTGCGGAGTGCACTGCACAGAAACGCTGTGCGTCTTTGGCTCTGTTTCAGGGCTTAATTCAGGCATAGATTTGTCCTGAAACGGGGAACAGTGACGCACAGCACTCCTGTGTGATCTGCGGCCAGTTCCAGTGTGAACCCGGCCTTAATTATACTTGCCTACTTTTTTTTTTTTCTTAGACATTAGATGGCTAAATCAAGTAAAGATCTATCAAATGCTGGTGTTAATACTCAATTTATTGACTGTGATGACTGTTGTGTGGAACTTTGTGATGCAGAGATGGATGTCAGCTGAGTAATGTCTTTCGTATCCTATGCCCTGTACACATGGTTGGAAATTCTGACGGAAAAGGTCTAATCAGATTTTGTTGTTGGAAAATCCCATTGTGTGTGAGCTCTATCTGACTTTTTCCGTCTGAAATTCGAACGGAAAAAGTTTGAGAGCTGGATCTAAAATTTTCCGACAACACAATCCGAACGGACTTCCGACAAAGTGCCACGCATGCTTAGATTAAATTATGAGACCAAAGCTATTGGCTACTAGCCATCTACCTAGTCCCGTCCTATGCATCGAACGTCACCTCCTTCCGAATGATCGGATTTTCTGACAACTTTGTCCGACCGTGTGTATGCAACACAAGTTTCAGCCAAAATCTGTAGGAAAAAAAATCGGAAGGATTTTGTGGTCTGAATGTCTGACCGTGTGTACAGGGCATTAGGATTGACGGGGTTATCTGGTTTAAATGCTTCTTGGTGAATCAAAAGTGTTAGCTAAACAAAATCATTAAAAAGTCATTGGGGTGGGCAAAGGTACTCCTTTAACCCAGCCATGCAAAAATGAGGATCAATGACACAGGTCCTTACTTTCATATGCTGTGTCAAAATGTTATTTTGTTCCTTCAAGGTTTCCTCCTTCCGTCAGGTTGCAGTGCAGAGGCCTACAATTCGTCTTCTACCTGCTGAGATACAGGAAGTTCTAAAGGCCTTGGAAAACCAAGGCATCAACACTCCCCCTTTTCAGTGCTGCTACTATATACAAGGTTGGTAAACTTTTTTCAAACGCCCACCTGTCCCCTGGACCCTGTTCCCTTGCAAATACTATGTTCACCCTCTGACTCTATCCTACACTCTCTAATCCACATATTCAATCTCTTCCTCTCTACTGGCATCTTCTCCCAACTCCCTAATACAAGGGTTGGCAACCAATGGCCTGCTGCTGCTAAATGTCCGGCCCATTTGCACTTGATGAATTGATGTGCACCCGGCCCGTGGAAGTAAGAGCTGCGTCTGGCCTGTGTTTTGCTCCACGAGTCCTCCCCTCTCACTACTGTGCTGCTGAGCTAATCCTGTTGCTTCTTTTCTCTGCCCTGGTGGTGCGGCTGCCGCTGCACACTGTCCTCTCCGGCTGCCAACTGCGTGAAGCCTGAACCACTGGGGGGGGGGGGAGTGGGGGCTGTCAGCTTGTGATGGGGGGTACAGGGGCTGTGTAATGTAGAGGGCTAAAGAGGTGCGGGGGCTGTGTAATGTAAAGGGGTCCAGAGGTGCAGGGGGTGTGTAATGTAAATAGAACCAGAGGTGCAGGGCTGTGTTATAAAGGGGTCCAGAGGTGCGTGGGCTGTGTAATGTAAAGGGGTAGGATTATAATTATCTTCATTACTAGCAGGTGAATGTGGCCCTCCGTGCATTCACATACATTGAATCCCGCCCTTAAGTGGAAAAAGTTGCTGAACCCTGCTCTAAAACATGCACTAGTCACCCCCGTACTTAAAAAGCCTTCCTTGGACCCCACTAATCTTAATCTACACCCTATATCCTTGCTCCCCTTTTCCTCTAAACCCCTTGAACCTTTTTGATCCCCTTCAGTCTGGATTTTGCCCTTAACGTTCCATAAAAACTGCTCTTTTAAAACTCATGCATGACTTACTAACACCAAAAACCAATGGACACTGTTCTGTACTCCTATTTCTGGGCCTTTCAGCTGCTTTTAGTATGGTTGATCACCCCCTCCTCCTCAAAATACGTTATTCCCTTTGTTTTCATGACTGTGCTCTTCATCCTACCTATCCCACCGCACCTTCAGTGTCACAATTCTACTTTCTCCTCTTTCTCTGCCATGGTCCCCCAAGATTCTGTTCTTGGACCTCTCCTATTTTCAATCTACACATCCTCCTTGTATATGAGCTGGATATCATTTATCAGTTCAATATCATTTCTATGCTGAAATAGATATGTCTGGATGTCACACCACTTCCTCAAACTCAACTTGTCCAAAACCAAGATCAATATTTCCTCCCCCACATGCCTCTTCTCTTGACTTCTCTCTCAAGAGCAATGGCACAACCATCAACTCATCTCCGCATGCCAGGATGTTAGGTGTTCTCTTGGACACTGAACACTCCTTTAAGACCCACATCCAATCACTTTCCAAAGCTTGCTGCTTAACCTCAGCAACATCTCCAAAATATGTCCCTTCCTAACCAATTAAACCACAAAGCTAACGATTCACTCCCTGGTTATTTCTCATCTCGACTACTGCAACTCCCTCCTCATTGGCTTACCTTTAAAAAGGTTATCCCCTTTTAGTTCATCATGAATGCTGCTGCCAGACTCATCCACCTTACTCAGAGTCTACTACCCTCTGCTGCCACTCACCCAACCAATAACTTACAAAGCCACCCACAACTCTGGTCCCAGCTACATCACTAACCCAGTCTCAAAATACCAACCAAATCATCCTTTTTGTTCCTCCCAAGCCCTCCTGCTCTCTAGCTCCCTCGTTACCTCCTCCCATACTTGCCTCCAGGACTTCCCCCTTGCCTCTCCTATCCTTTTGAATTCCCTACCCCCAATCAGTCTGACTATATCTAACTATCCACTTGAAAACTTTTCTCTTTGGAGAAGCATATCCTGCCTCCACCTAACAACTGTACTTTAATTTTCTTCATCAGCTCATGCCCCACAGTTATTACCTTTTTGTATCACTTGACCCTCCCTTCTAAATTGTAAGCGCTAATGAGCAAGGCCCTCAGATTCCCCTGTATTAAATTGTATTGTAACTACTGTTTGCCATAACATAGTAAAGGATGGTGCAAACTGTTTGCGCTATATAAATCCTGTATAAAACAATATAAAAAATAGCACTAAAAAAAAGTCCTTTTTGTATATTGTAGCAGTGCTCTTCACTTGTATCAATGAAACAAAATTCTCATCTAGGTTTGACCCACATGTAAAAATAGAAACAAGGTAGGAGTAATATAAGGTCCTTGTTGTGACTGTGAGAAAGCTTCCACCAAAATTCACCATGTGTGGCTAGAAATTCCCCTTTGGGGATGCACTCACCAGAACACCTGTATTAGTATGCCTTCAAAGAAAATCACTCCTTTGTTCCTCTCTCCTCCTCCACTAGATGTCAGTATTAATGGGCTAGGGCTGAGTCCTTGGTCAATCCAACGCTGTGCCCATCTGCAGCAGTTTTTTTTCTCCCTGCTTTCACAGGCTTTGCTGAGGCAGTGGGATCCACTGGCCATTGTTATTGCCATCATTCCACCCCTCCATTATCCGCTCTCTTGTTACTTTGTTCAAAATTACGTGGGAAACCTGGCTGTTTACTTCCACGTTGCATCTATATAAATCCTGTATAATAATAATTTGAAGGCAAACCTGCTGGCACTATTAGATCAGTAGGCTGCCACAGGAAGTCAGGGAAGACAGAGGGATAAAGCAAATACCAAACTGAAATACACAACAGTATCTCACTCTAAACACTTCATTGCTATGAACAGACACCTTGCAGACCTGGATAATAAAGGCAGGAGAACCAATATAAGAGTTAGAGGGATTCATGAATCTGTGTCCTCTGATCAAATAAAACCAGCCTTACATATGATTTTTTAATTGAGTTCTGGAACTCAGATCACTTCGTCCACCAGGCAATGAAACTGCTCCACCTAGAGATATGATTTGCTGTCTTTCCAAATTCAGTCTAAAAGAGGACATCCTCACTAATGCCAGACAAGAGGAGCTTATTCTTTCTTTCTTATTATGTCTGAATAATAGAAGGCCACCCCCTGCTGGAAGTTCTGAAAGAGAACAGCATTTCCTACAGATGGAGATTTCCATTTGCTTTACTAACAGGCTACTCACAATAGTAAACAACACCTTCTTCAAATGCCAGATGAGCTCAGTGAATTCTGCAATGTTTTACATATACTTTGTGCCTGAATGGTATCAAGATTTTAAACTACCTGCACCTGTGTCCAGCTTATCAATGTCTCCTTATACTTCATCTGATAAAACACCTCAGAAAAAGGCAGACACTTTAAAGAGGAAGTAAACCCTGATGGGTTTACTTCCTCTTTTTTTCCCTGCAAAGGTAAAGCATAATGGACTACTATGCATCGCATAGTAGCTCATTATGTGTCACTTACCTGACACAGGAGCCAGCGAAGTCGCCGCTGATCCCTGTAGTCCGCCGCGTCCATCTTGCTGGTGGCGTCTCGCAGCTCCGACCAATGACAGCGGCGCAACCGCGATGACGTCACTCCCGCGCATGCGCACGGGAGTCGCGCCTCGCAGCTCCGTTGCTGTCATACGGCGAAGCCGCGATGACGTCACTCCCGCGCATGCGCACGGGAGTCGACAAATTTGGCAAATCCATTCTTGGATTTGCCGCATTTAGTGCGCCTGCGCGCCGCTGTCTACGGCGCATGCGCCGTAGACAGCGGTGCCCATTTTCGGGCAAATATCTCCTAAACCATATAGGTTTAGGAGATATTGCTTGGACCTACAGGTAAGCCTTAATCTAGGCTTACCTATAGGTCCAAGTTGTTTGGAAGGGTTTACTTCCTCTTTAAAGTGGTTGTAAAGGCTGAATTTTTTTAATCTTAATGCAATTTATGCATGAAGGTAAAAAAAACCTTCAGTGTGCAGCTCCCCTCTCAGCCCCCCCCCCCTAATACTTACCTATGGCTGATCCCAATCCAGCGATGTGCACAAGTCAATAACCCTGAATTTCTACCTGGTTTAAATGCTAACGTTTCTCACCCAAAAGTGTAAAAACCGAAGAGATGTCTGGTGGTATCGTACTACTGCAGTGGTATTAGAGTTGCCCCCTCATCCCTTTAAACCCAAAACGCATATGAATTACACAGGTTCTGAGGCTAATTAAATGCAGATAAGGCACTAAGTGAGTTTAATTACCACCTTAATCGGCCACAAACCTGTGTAATTCATATGTGTTTGGGTTTAAAGGGATGAGGTGGCAACCCTAGGACTTATTTGCAATTACGTGACTTTTTAAACAAAAATACTTTCTCCATACCTCGAACCCCACTTGAGACAATTTGCCTCCAGGGTTGTGAGGTTAAGAAAACTACTACCCTATGTTATTATTGGCTTCAGGTGAAGGCTGGGTTCTCGCTAGTGCAAATTGGATGCAGGTGTCCCCGCATCTGATTCGCATAGCCGGAGATTGTGACTGTCTCTCACATCTCTGCAGCAGTTCCAGTGCGAATTGCACGGGAGCCCTGTGTGTCTTTTGGTCCATTTCAGGTCTGAATTCAGCCCAAAATTCAGGCTGAAATCTGACCTGAAACAGTGAATGGAGACGCAACAGATTCCTGATGTGAGCCGCTGCGTGCTGCAATGTGAACCCAGCTGAAGGCTAACAAAAAAGAAGACAGTTTTAGGGATTATTGGGAAAAATCTCTCAATATGACCTTTTCCAGAAAACAATGGAAAAATGCATGTACTATGTACTGCCCCATACGTGCTCTATTAGCATAAGACTACAGGAGACTTCGTACATACTTCTGACACATTAGTATGCTATACTTCAGAGAAGTACTGGAGATGCCACAATAATGGAGGCACTCTATTACATATCTGGTGGCAATGTCCCCTACTTGCCCACTATTGGAAGCAGGTCTGTGATCTAATTGTGAAAAATCAGAGATACTAAACTGACTCTTGACATGGCCTGTTGTTTACTGTATATCTCTTTATTCCCTCTCAAGAGATTTAAGACATTAAAAGATAAATTCACCTTTAAAAAAAAAAAAATAATTTTAAATTGGGAGCCTGGGAAGCATAGCACCCACGATCAGCAGATTGTGGGTGCTATGCAGGACTCTTGTAGGCTCTGTGTGTAAGCTGTTGCAAGCAGTTACATGCAGTTAAATGTTAACAGGAAGCATTAATGAACCACAGCGTTCAACAGCTCCATGGTAGTTCATTGAAAACTACAAGCCGACAGTCGTAAAGGCTGCTGGATCTTGTAGTTTTCAATTCACAGAACTCTGTGGAGCCCCGCATGGCCCTGTTCTCTGCAGATTCTGGCAGAGAGCGGGGAGAGAAAATCCCCCTCTGAAATCAAGGAGCCGAGGCGGTGCAGGGGCCGGTGGATTTGTAAAACGTTACACCCTCAATATGGGTGTAACCAGAGACGTGCGGTGAGGTCAGTGGCTGGTGAGGCACTGGCTAGTATCAGAGCCAGATACACACAAATTACATACGTTGTGAATGTTAGAACATGAGCACAAATTCTAGCACTAGACCTCCTCTGAAACTCTAAACATGTAACCTGTAAACAAATGCGTCGCCTATGGAGATTTTTACATACCGAAGTTTGGCACCATTCCACGAGTGTGTGCAATTTTAAAGCGTGACACGTTGGGTATCTAAATACTTGGTGTAACATCATCTTTCACATTCTACAAAATCGGGCTAACTTTAATGTTCTTTTCTTCTTTTATATTCGTGAAACTGTTTTTTTCCCCCCAAAAAAAGCATTTGAAAAATTGCTGCGCAAATACCGTGTAACATAAAAAGTTCCAATGATCACCATTTTATTCCCTAGGGTGTCTGCTAAAAAACATATATATAATGTTTGGGGATTCTGAGTAATCTTCTAGCAACAAAAATTAGGATTTTTTACATGTAGGAGAGAAGTGTCAGAATTGGCCTGGGTGGCAAGTGGTAAATTACCATACGTGATACACAAATAAATAAATATATATATATATATATATATATATATATATATATATATATATATATATATATATATATATATATTGTTTTTAAGGTAATTTACTATATTTTCAAAAACTGTACTCAAGCAGGTGGCTTAACGGACAAATTACTGAAATTTAAAGTTATAACTTCAAACCCGTAATTTCACAGAAAATCGATAAATAATAAATTATGTTATAACATATGATTTAGCTTGATTAAAACAGTACCCTTTCAGCAGGCAGCAGATTCTCATTCTTCCCATTAACTGTAAGAAAAACATGGGATTGTGGGTAAATCTTATACCCATAAACTCATGCTTTTTCTTTCTAGTTAAGAGGGCTGGGCTGGAAGGGAGCATGTGCCTTTTATGACACTGTAGTGAGAGGAGAACCTCCACTGCAGCATTTTTATTGGACATCTTGTTCCAATGGTGTTTTACCATTGGTCCAAGGCTCCAAGCTGTCTATTAACCTCAGTGCTTCTGACAAGAAGTGATGACAGGCACTGTGAGCTTATCCTCTCAGTCTGCTGCAAACATAGTGTGCCAGCTTGTAGACATGTGCAGACTGAAATATTTTGTTTCGGAATTTCGTTTTCGTCCAAAAAATAAATTTATTTAGTTACTCCCGAAATGAATTTTTATTTATTTCGTTTTTCATTAAAAAATTGCATTAGTCTGAAAATCCAAATGAATTACGGTTGAATCTGTCATTGAAGGCTTATGGTGTCTGTCGGAATGTTTAAAGAAGATTCGATGGAGCCGCAAAACTCACTTATGATGCTGCAATCATACATTCCCGAATACTTAGACTACAAGCTATAGTAGTATTGTAATGTTGTACGTCTTCTATGGGTTTTTTAAGGCTATTTGCATTGCACACAGGTCATGTTGGCATTTAAGAAAAAAAAATATGCGTGTGGATCCCCCTTCGGGTCTTGAATGGATATTAAGGGGAACCCCGTGGCAAAAAAAATGGTGAGGGATCCCCCTCAAAATCCATACCAGGCCCTTCAGGTCTGGCATGGATTTTAAGGGGAACTCCGTGCCAAAAAATAAATGGCGTGGGGGTCCCCCTCAAAATCTATACCAGACCCTTATCCGAGCACGAAACCTGGCAGGCTGCAGGAAAAGAGAGGGGGACAAAAGAGCGCCCCCCCTCCTGAACCGCACCAGGCCACATGTCCTCAACATTAAGAGGGTGCTTTGGGGTAGCCCCTCAAAGCACCTTGGCCCCAACTCTGGCTGGTGCTTGTGGGGGTCTGCGGGTGGGGGGCTTATCGGAATCTGGAAGCCCCCTTTAACAAGGGGACCCCCATTTCCCGGCCTCCCCCGTCTGAAATGGTAAGGGGTACCCCTACCATTTCACCAAAAAAGTGTTAAAAATGACAGGAGACAGTCTTTGACAATTCCTTTATTAAAGTCTTCTTTCATCTTCTTTCTTCTGGTCTTCTTCCTTTCTTCATCCTTCGGTTTCCTCCTCCCTCTTCTTCTTCCTCTGATCCTCTTCTTCTTGGTCCGGTGTTCTCGCCCGGCATCTTCCTCCACGGCGTCTCTTGGTTCACGGGCCGCTCTGCGCAATGGGAGGCACCCGCTGTTTGACGCTTCACGGTTCCATGCGTCAGAGGGGGCGGAGTCACCGGGTGGCCCTGCCCTCCATTATAAAAGAACTGTCAGAAGAAGAGAAGCGTCACACAGGAAGAAGAAGATGGAGGAAGAAACCGAAGGATGAAGAAAGGAAGAAGACCAGAAGAAAGAAGATGAAAGAAGACTTTAACCACTTGCCGACCAGCGCACGCCGATGTACGTCGACAGAATGGCACAGGCAGGCAAATGGGCGTACATGTACGTCCCTTTAAATTTGCTGCCTTACCATCGGGAGCGCCGCCGGCGGCGTGCTCCCGCGCTGGTCGGGACCCCCGTGAGTCCGGTCGCGGGACCCGCGGACTCGATCGCCGCGGGCATACCCGCGATCGTCTCACGGAGCGGCGGAATGAAGAAATGCCGTTGTAGACAGCATTTCTCCATTCTGCCTAGCAACTAGTGACGCTGATCTCTACTCCATGTGATTGGAGCAGAGATCAGTGTTCACTAAATGAAAGCCCAGCCCTCAACAGTTAGTAACACACCCCTAGGAACACTTAACACCTACACTGCCACCCACTGGTTAACCCCTTCACTGCCAGTGTCATTTACACAGGAATCACTGCATTTATATAGCAGTGATTACTGTATAAATGACAATGATCCCAAAAATGTGTCAAAAATGTCTGATGGGTCCCCCACAATGTTGCAGTCACAATAAAAATCGCTGATCGCCGCCATAAAAAATAATAAAAAATTATTAATAAAAATGCTATAAAACTATCCCTATTTTGTAAACGCTATAACTTTTGCGCAAACAATCAATAAACGCTTATTGCGATTTTTTTTTTTTTTTTACCAAAAATATGTAGAAGAATACGTATCGGCCTAAACTGAGGGAAACATTTTTTTTTTATATATTTTTGGGGGATATTTATTATAACAAAAAGTAAAAAATAATGCGTTTTTTTTTCAAAATTGTCGCTCTATTTTTGTTTACAGCGCAAAAAATAAAAACCGCAGAGGTGATCAAATACCACCAAAAGAAAGCTCTATTTGTGGGAAAAAAAGGACGTCAATTTTGTTTGGGAGCCACGTCGCACGACCGCGCAATTGTCAGTTAAAGCGATGCAGTGCAGAATCGCAGAAAGTGGTCTGGTCTTTGACAAGCAAAATGGTCCGGTCTGAAAGGGGTTAATGAAGGAATTGTCAAAGACCGTCTCCTGTCATTTTTAACACTTTGTCACTTTTTTGGTGAAATGGTAGGGGTACTTTTGTACCCCTCACCATTTCACACGGGGAGGCGGGTCTGGGGGTCCCCTTGTTAAAGGGGGCTTTCAGATTCTGATAAGCCCCCCGCTCGCAGACCCCCACAACCACTGGCCAGGGTTGTGGGGATGAGGCCCTTGTCCTCATCAACATGGGGACAAGGTGCTTTGAGGGGCTACTTCAAAGCACCCTCCCAATGTTGAAGGCATGTGGCCTGGTACAGTTCAGGAGGAGGGGCCCTCTCTCGCCCCCCCCCTCTTTTTCTGCGGCCTACCAGGTTGCGTGCTCGGATAAGGGTCTGGTATGGATTTTGAGGGGGAACCCATGCAATTATTTTGGCGTGGGGTTCCCCTTAAAATCCATGCCAGACCTGAAGGGCCTGATATGGATTTTGAGAGGGACCCCCACGCCATTTTTTTTTTTTTTTTGGCGTGGGGTTCCCCTTAATATCCATACCAGACCCAAAGGGCCTGGTATGCTCTTGAATTGGAACCCATGGCCTTTTTTTTTTTTTACAGTAAAGTCGTGTTGTAAGTCGCGCTGTGATTCACACTCAAGTCGTGTACAAGTTGCCTCCCAAAGTCGTGCTGGAAGTCGTGTTGCCTCTGTGTGAATGAATGGACTGTTATGATACAAGTTCAATAGACACAGATTGTTATTGTTAGTCACGTCGAATCTCCTATCTGTATCGAACTGTGTCAGAACGAAAATAAAGCATTTATTTATGTCGGATCTTTTGTTTTTTGGACTCTGTGCTTTCGTTATCGTTTATCGAAACGATAACTAAAATACCTGAACTTTGGACGAAAATGCATTTGGATGAAAATGAATGCACAAACCAGCCCTGTATCTCTGGAACTATAGGTGGCAGGAGCCCCCAATTTTGACCAGTGATGGTGTAGGACTTCAGCTACATACACCAATGGGGATTTGAAGCTCGCTCTATTTTTTTTTTTTTTTTTTTTTTTTTTTATATTTGTGGCAGATGAGGCTCTGCCTCACCTACCTCACCTGTCTCCCCCCTGACTGCAGATCCCTTGGTGTAACATATAACATGTTACAAAAGGTGAACTTATCCTTTACCTTGGTTTAACAAAGATTGTAAATACTGATTTATCTCGAAACAATATGTTCTTATAATTTCTTATACTGACTTGCTTATAATTGTATCCCTTCGGGGGTTCTTTCTTTTTCTTATTTTTTTTTTTTTTATATCAATACATTTTTATTAAGCAGATTCACAAGAACAGAAACCTTATACATAAATGTGATACATCCAAGACCAGTCATGAAATAGCCAAAAACCATGCTCAGAGACAAGAGCTCATAACAATTCAATGAGAGTAGCCGGCTCGCATTATGATCCGTACCTTCCATTAAACAAAACTAGGTAGAGCCATAGCTACGCTATCTTGGCATAACCACTAATCTGGTATAATTTTCCCAAGTTTTTTTCTCTGATCAAATTGGGAGTTTGGCCTAGGAGTGATGGGGGGGGAAGTTAGGAGAGATAAGGTAAAGAAAAGAAGAAGAGGGGAGGTGGGAAAGGAAACATAAAGAGAAAGCGAGCGTAGTGAGGATGCCACCCCGAGGAGGCTGGGAGAGTTGTAGGGCAAGCCCTACTCGGGTCAGGGTCCTACGATAAAGTCTGTTATTTTACTCTGGGGGCGATAGCTCAGCCAGCGATCAGGTCACGGAAAGCCTTCGAGTACTTGAACTGAACCCAGGGGGACCAGGCTTTGTGGAATTTATCTGCTGTATCTTTTGCAGTGGCAAGCAATTCTTCCAATGCGAAGATGTGATTGACCGTGTGTACCCATTCCACAACTGAGGGTACCGTAGTGAGTTTCCAGTATCTAGGAATTAGTGATTTGGCCGCTATCAGCAGATACTTTGTCAAGGACCTATTGTACTTGCTCAGCGGCAAATTTGATATGTGCAGGAGACAACAGACCGGTGTAAGCTGTATTTTGGTGTTGGTAATCTGTATTATTAGTTTACGGATTTCGTCCCAGAAACTAGTCAACCGTGGGCAACTCCACCAGATATGCAGCATGTCCCCCTCAGCCCCCCCACAGCGCCAGCAGAGGCCCGAGGACGTCGGGTACCACCGTTTCACTTTGGTCGGGGTAGCATACCACTGCGAGAGCAGCTTGTATGAATTTTCTTGTAGTCTGGTGCTAATAGTACCTTTATGGGCTAGGATACAAGCATCACGCCATTGTGCGTCTGTAAAGCGGGTATGGAGTGCCTTCTCCCAGCGTTCCCTAAATCTATCTGACCCTGTGCGATCCAACTGCTGGAGACACGCGTACATGAATGATGTTGTTTTCTCCACAGGTGCCCCACGCAGACAAATCAACTCAAAGGGTGTAGGGTCCCTAAGAACTGCCTCCTTCCTCACAGGCGCCAAGAGGTAATGACATGCCTGTCTATAGCTCCAGAAGGACAGCGTGTCAGGAGGGAAAGCGTCCCGTAGATTAACAAAGGAGAGGATTTTTTTATTTCGTACCAAATGTGTGGCCAAGAGGGGGGATTTTTGCCATTCCTGTGAAGGTATTGGCCGACAACCCCGGTGGGAAGTCTGGATTGCCTAGGAGGGGAGTGAGTGGGCCGGGGGAGGAAGTAAAGTGGTGGCGAGAAGCCAGGCTGTGGAAGACCTTCAACGAGGCCCCAATAAGGGGGTGTTGCGATAGTTCCCTAGGACACCTAGTCCACGGGATGCAAGGGGAAAATCGCAATGGGGTCCTCGACACACTGTCCTCGGCCAGGGTCCAGTCCTTGCTACCCGCGTGGCAGTTCCAATCGATGATTCTAGCTAAGTGGGTAGCATAATAGTACAGTTTAAAATTCGGGAATCCCATCCCCCCCCCGCCTCCTTCGGTTTCATCAACAAGTTCAGACCAATGCGTGGTTTTTTTTGTGCCCATAAAAATTTCCACAGTAAAGATTGGAGTTGTTTAAAAAAGGTGGCCGGAAGCTCGATTGGTAGCGTGTGAAAAAGATAGAGCAGGCGCGGGAGCGTTATCATTTTGATTAATGCAGCCCTTCCAAACCACGAAAAAAGACCCCGGGACCATTTTGCCAAATCCAGTCCAATCTGTTTCAGCATGGGCTTAAAATTGTGGGTGAAAATGTTGCTTATCTGAGGGGTAAGGTTAACCCCCAGATATTTCAGTGAACCGGTCACCCACCTGAACGATGTGTTCGATTGGGCTTGGGGAGTGATAGGTTCATAGCCTCTGATTTAGAATAGTTAATCTTGAGGTCTGAGAGGTAACCATAGGTTGAAAAGGCCTGTAGCAAATTTGGAATCGAAGTATGAGGGCTGGTCAGAAAGAATAACGAATCGTCTGCGTAAGCTGCGGTTTTATAGACTCTCCGTCCCACTGGAAAGCCTGCAATGGAGGGAGTATTATTGACCGTGCGTATAAATGGTTCTAAGGTAAGTATGAACAAAAGTGGGGAAAGGGGGCAACCTTGTCTCGTCCCGTTGCGTATCTTCACGGGTTCGGACAGTGTCCCATTAATTTTCAATTGTGCTGTCGGGTTCTGGTATAGGGAGGAAATCCAGGAAAGCATACAAGGTCGCAAACCAACATGGGCACAGGTAGCGAACAGAAAATCCCAGTTGACTCTATTGAAGGCCTTCTCCGCATCCGTAGACAGGAGAAGGCCCCCGAGCAGAGTGCTCCGGCAGTGGTGGATCAGGTTCAAAGCGTTCGTTACATTATCCCTGGATTCCCTCCCCGGCATGAATCCCGCCTGGTCTGGGCCGATCAGGTGGGGCAGGAAGTTTTTTAGGCGGTTTGCTCTAATCTTAGACATAATTTTTTAATCGATATTAAGTAATGAAATGGGACGGTAATTAGCACACACTGTGGGGTCTTTCCCAGGCTTGGGGATCACCGTTATGTAGGCTCCTAAAAAAGAGGCCGGGAGTTGGTGGGGATCCCGAAGAGAATTAAGTGTTCTCAGGAGTGGTTTCTCCAGCAAGCCTGAGAAGACCTTGTAGTAATGTGCCGTTAGGACCGGGGCTCTTGCCCGGTTTGAGGCTTTTTATCGTCTTTAGTAATTCCTCTGAGGAGATCGGGTTCTCCATAGTCTCCGCATCCTCAGGGGAGAGAGTGGGCATGCCACTCTGGGATAAATAATCCTGTATAATTTGTTTTCTCTCTCCTTGCAACCCGCCTGGCTTGTGTTGAGGGGAGATGTTATAAAGATTAGTATAGAACTGGTGAAAGCTATCGGCAATTCTGTCTACGCGGTTCGTCAGATGGCCATCCGTCGATTTGATCGCTAAGATGTTGTTAGAAAGAGTGGCCTCCTTCACTTCTCTAGCTAAAAGTTTACCTCCCTTATCTCCATGTTCATAATAAATTTTTTGTTTTAGAAAAAGTGCACGTTTGCTTTTGGTCTCCATAATGCTTTTCAGCTCCGCCCTCGCCCGAGCCAATTCCTGAGCTGTCGTGGTATCTAAGGAGTGCTTGTGTCTGGATTCGAGCTGCGCAATTCTCGAGGCCAGAGTAGTGATCTGCAATTCCGCCTTTCTTTTACGCAACGCCCCAGCTCTAATGAACTCCCCCCTCATTACACATCTGTGAGCTTCCCAGATGGTTAAAGGGGAAAGTTCGTCCGAGATGTTTTCTTTAAAGTAGTTGCTGAGGGCTTCCATCAGTGTCGGGAGAAGTTCTACGTCCGTCAATAGGGAGGGGTTCAGTCTCCACATACAAGTCTTCAGTCTCGAGTCCGGGTGCGTCATTGATAACGAGATCGGTGCATGGTCTGAGAGAGTCTGGAGTCCTATGTGTGAACCTCCTACTTCTAACAAGTCCCGTTGTGAAATAAAGGTGTAATCTATGCGTGCATACTTGTTATGAGGTGCTGAATAACAAGTGAAATCCCTGCCTTCGGGGTTTAAAGTGCGCAAGGTGTCTATCAGAGTTAGTGATTGCAACAATTGTTTGATCTGTTTTAACGTGCGAAAGGGCATGCTCGATTTGCTCGAAGAGGTGTCTTGAACTGGATTGAGCGGCACATTAAAATCCCCACCTAATAAAATGCATCCCGTGGCAAAGCTTTTTAACTCCGTCACTACCTGTTTGCAAAAAGATACCTGGGCACTATTGGGGAAGTAAACATTGGCCAGCGTTAAAGGCGTGTTGCCCCACTTTCCCTTCAGGAACAGGTACCTACCCTCAGGATCTGCTAGCTGCTGGGTCACCTCAAAACCCGCTGACCTGTGAATTAGGATCGAAACCCCTTTCGTCTTGACCTGAGGGTTTGCTGCGTGGAACACCCGTGGGAAATGTTTGTTAAACAGTCTGGGGATTTGATTTGCCCAGAAGTGTGTCTCCTGCAGATATACAAATGAAGGTTTTACCTTATTCAACTCCCTGAGAATAGAGGTGCGTTTCTCCGGTAAGTTCAGACCCCTCACGTTATGGGATATCAGAGTCGGGCTACGACCCAACGATGAGTACGCCATGTCTAGGATATCAGTTCCCTCCTTGGGGGACTCGCCCTATAGGAAAAAAGGAAAGTGCAAAAGTGAAAGAAACAGAATACGGAGAGAGGGCAGAAAGAGAGAAGGTATAGGAAAGGGTATGGGTAGTGGCAAGGTGGATTGGGGAGAAAACCCTGCTCTCAGGGTGTATCTAGAGGTAGCGGCTTCTGCCTGCAGAACACTGTACTGCAAGCTAATGGGAGGGCAGGGAAAAGTGCTCCCAGGAAAAACCCGGCAGCACCACCCTGGCCCGCTTGTGGGGACGTGGGAGGAACACCCCCGAAGGGATGGGTGCACAGGATATGACAGAAAAAAAAAAATATTAAATATAATAGTATCAACGAAATAAACACTAAAGAGAAAAACAAAAAAGAGGACAAGAACAAATAAGAAAAACAAACAACCCAGAGTCACCAGAGGGGAGACTCACAGGTCCATATTTAGTGTAGAACGGTGCAAATGTACATCCCCTGGCCAGAGAATGTCAACTAGGCAACAGTTTAACAGATGTAAAGTCCGCTTAAGACCTCTGACTCGGGCAGCCATCCTCAACACGAGACGTGTATCTTGCTGGCGGAGATAGGTCACAAACAATACGAGTGCAGAAGTTCAGCAACTAGAAAAAAGTATTCAGGGTGAGTTTATATTCAGAGGTGAAAGAAAAAGTACACCTGCAAGTTAGACCTTGTCAGAAGTAAATGCGTAAGAACAGATGGAATAAACTAACGTGGACCGTGGTCCGTTATTCACTCAAGTGCGGTCCCGGCTTCTGGATTGCCGCGCAGCCAAGTAAAGACGCTCTCCAGCTCCGGAGCTCAGCCTGCTGCCTCTACTTTTCTTCGTTGGAGGATTCGCAGGTGATGTGTGGGGTGAGTCCTCCGGGCTGACAGCAGGTGGGGGGGTTTTGAACTCCGCATACCAATCGGGAAGATTTACGCACGGGATATTAAGTGCAGCACAGAAGTCAGGAAGCTCCTCCGGCAGTTTAAGCATAAATTGTCTCCCATTAACAGAGTCTTGAAGTGCAAAAGGGAAGCGCCATTTATAAACAATGCCCCTCTCCTGTAGTACTTCTAGTAAGGGACGAAGAGCCCTCCTGTTCTGCAAAGTGATGGGTGACAGGTCTTGATAGAGCGCAAGTTCACTGTCATTGAACTGGACCTGAGCGTTCTTACTAGCTTGATTAAGAATCTCCTCTTTCAGAGGGAAGCTCTGGAGGCAGCATATAATGTCTCTAGGTGGAGCAGCTTCCGCAGGTCTCGCCCGTAGAGCTCTATGCGCACGCACAAAGTCAATGGGGGTATCGGCCGGGTTCTCCAGTAAGTTATTAAATATGTAGCGTAGTGCGGATGGTATTTGATCGGGGGCCACTGTCTCCGGGACCCCTCTCACCCTGATTTTGCAGCGCCTGCCCCTATTATCAAGGTCCTCTAAATGTCTGTTAATGGTAATCAGGTGCGCAGCATGCGAGGCCGTTGTAGCTTCTAGCCTATGCACAGCCTGGTCTCTCCTGTACTCCGCTCTCTCCAGAGTGGACATTTTTTCAGTCAGGGAAAGGAGATCAGCTTTAAGATCTGTGATCGCTGTGAACAGTGTGTTTTTAATGTCTGAGGCTATGGACGTCATGTCACCCAGCGTGAGGGGCTGATCAGGGTTGCTCATACCGCTTACCAGGTCGTCCGCCGTACATTGAGAGCCATCACTCATCTCCTCCTCCTCGCCTCGTGGCAGCGCCATCTTGCGCGGCGTGTTGCGGCCCGAACGGGCTTGAGTTAGGAAGATGTCCTGGATGCTGCGGGTCTGGGACGAAGCAGATTGTTGCCGTGATCTGGTCCCAGCGTTATGCCGCCCTTGTTTGCTCATCTTGCGCTGCGAAATCGGCCAGGGAAAGCGCTGACGGGCCGTGAGTCTCCTTGAGCTCTGTGTCTATGCAGCCATTTCCTCCGTGCGCCAAGCCACGCCCCTCTTCTTTTTTTCTTATATAGCATCTTTCTCTTCATGTATGAAGCTTTATATAATTGTTTAGAAATAATTCAATAAAAATACTCCCTGGACCGAGTGGAGAGGGATTTAAACACCTTTTAGGGTTTTATTGCTGTCTTTGTCCGTTAGGGAGATTCACCCTCTCTACTTGTCATGTTTACCATTATCATTGAAAGTAAAACATTGTGGGTTGTCCCCAGAAAAGTAATAGAGGGAAAATATTCCAATGGGGACATTAGTTCTGGTGAACTGGGGAGTTGCCAGCATGTCTTTGAAGTGTGGGAAGAAACCGGAGTATCCACATGAAACCCATGTATGCCCAAAGAGAACATGCATACCCCAGGCAGGTAGTGCCATGGTTGGCAATCAAACTGACAACCTTAGTGGTGCTAAGCTGAAGTGCTAACCACTTAGAATCTATTCTGCCCAATTTGTGATCTTCTGCTGGAAATCTTTGGATGGATCCTGAGCTTTGCAAATTCCTCTCCGTTTTTGCCCCGGAGTACTTGTTACCCCAACTGTAGATTTTGGTTTGGCAATTTCAATCCCAAGATTGGTCTTTCCTGTGGAGTTACCTGCAAATCCTGATATTGATGGTATTCACCTTTGAAGGAGTCCTATCTGCTTAATTCCACTCCATTTTACTGTTGATAGCTGGTAATTGCTAATAGCAATGGCAGGAAGAGGAACCAAACACAGGAAATATGCCGTAGAAACTTTGACCTTCTTTTTTAACCACTTCCCACCCGGCCAATGTATATATACGGCCGGGTGGGAGCCGCCTGCTCCTGATAGGACGTTCAGGAACGTCCTTCAGGAGTAGCGGGATCGCGCGCGCGCTCGCCCGCGCAGCGGCGCGATCCCGATGTGCTCGTGTCACCCGGACACGGCACATCTCAGATCGGCAGGAGGGCTCTGTGATTGGCCCTCCTGATCACATGACGGCCGTGTCCAATCACGGCCGTCATGTGATGTAAACAAACAGCCGGTTGCTAGGCAATCGGCTCTCCTCTCCTCACACGGAAGTCATCGCAGAGGAGAGGAGAGCGGATCGCTGCAGCCGGCTGATGATCAGTGAGTATGGGCTGCTTTTCACAGCTTTTTACTCACTGATCATCAGTGTAGTGTCAACACACAACACACCACACAGTACAAACACAGTCCCCACATATGTCCCCAAAACACACATGTCCCAAAACATACATGTCCCCAAATAATAAAAACACATGTCCCTAATAATAAAAACATGTCCCCCACATATGTCCCACTAAAATCACATGTCCCAATGATTATCTGCACACATATGTACGTGATCACCTGCACACATATGTACATGATCATTTGCGTACATATGTCCGTGATCACACAAACCAATTATTATACACTTAACGGAATTTTTTTTACCAAAAACATGTAGCAGAATACATTTTGGCTTAAATTTATGACAAAATTTGATTTTATTGGATTTCTTTTCAAATAGAAAAAAGAAAATATTGTTTTTTTCCCAAATTTCCGCTTTTTTTGCGCTTATATAGCAAAAAAAAAAAAACGGAGTCGTGAATAAATACCACCAAAATAAAGCTCTATTTGTGCGAACAAAATGATAACAATTTCATTTGGGTACAGTGTAGCATGACCGCGCAATTGTCACTGAAAGCGCTAGAGCGATGAAAGCTGAAAATTGGGCTGGGAAGGAAGGGGGTGAAAGTGCCCTGTATTGAAGTGGTTAAATCCTCAAAACTTCAGCACTAGCATGAGGACTTTTAACAGCTTGACAACTATATAACTTACACATACAGTAGCAAGACAGCTCTACTGCGTGGCATCACGTACCTATTATGTGATCCTGCACTGCCAGTGATCCACTGCCGCTGTGATTATATAGAGCAGGAGGTGATCTACGAGTACCACGGACTCACTGCCGCCACCCACCAATCATTAGGCAGAGAGCCAGAATGGTGATCTGCCTATGTAAACAAGGCAGATTTCCGTTCCATCAAAGTGTCAGTTAGTGTCTGATTTGTTTGCTGCAATATCACAGTCCTGCTATATGTCGCTGATCGCTAACATTACTAGTAAAAAAAAATAAAAAATTCCATAAATATCCCAGAGTTTGTAGATGCTGTAACTTTTGTGCAAACCAGTCAATATACACTTATTGGGATTTAATACATATTGACCTAAATTGATGACGAAATGTCATTTAAAAAAAACATTTTTTATTGGATACAGAAAATGTCCGATCGGACAGTGTTGTCGGATAATCCGACCGCGTGTGGGCTCCATTGGACTTTTTCTGTCGGAATGTCCGACCAACAAAGTTTGAAAGCTGGATATAAAATATTCAGACAACATGATCCGATCGGACTTCGTCCGATCGTTTGTAGAGAATTCTGATCGGCCAAAGTGCCACGCATGCTCAGATCAAATTACAAGACCACAGCTATTGGCTACTAGCCTGAACGTAGTCCGTCGTAACTAAAAAAGGTCATCGCGTTCTGAACGATCGGATTTTCCGCCCAACTTCGTCCGACCGTGTGTATGCAACAACAGTTTTGGACAAAATCCGTTGGAAAAAATCCAACGGATTTTGTTGTCGGAATGTCCGACCGTGTGTATAAGGGCTTATAGTAGAAAGTAAAAAATGCAGAGGTGATCAAATACCACCAAAAGAAAGCTCTATTTATGGGGAAAAAAGGGACATACATTTTATTTGGGTACAGCGTCGCATGACGCGCAATTTTCAGTTAGAGTAACTCAGTGCCGTATCACAAAAAATGGGCTGGTGACGAAGGGGGGTAAATCTTCTGGAGGTCAAGTGGTTGACATCGATCAGGGTGGGAGTGATGATTACTTTCAGCAAGCATTGAAAGAGCTTAAAGTAGAGCTGAAACAAAATAAAAGATCTGGTGGCAGTTTGTTTAAAGTAACAGTTGACAATTCCACAAAGCTCCAGGCTTAACTTTCTCAAACTGGAGCTAAAGGATTCAACAAAGCTGCTTGAAGTCTACCCTAACCTTTGCAAAAACTTGCTGTAAATACTGCTCTTATACAAAGTCTGGCTCATGATGGTGATGCATTAGTAAAAATACATTCAGGAGGAGATTGTCCTACTGCCACCTTTTGTGGTTGAGTTTTCTAAGAAGACACCTAAATGGTTTGCATTTGTCATACTATATTGAAACTCCACTTCTTAAAATTAGAAGAATGTCTTAGATGAAACATTTAATGTTTATACCCAGGGCTCATTTACACATGATTGGATCACTTTTTAAAGGTGTTTGAGAGGCAGCGATGATGCGATATGTTGCCTCCCCGCCGCTTGACTTAACCCGCTAAACAACTTTCACTTCAATGGATCCTGTTCAGGTAGGCGTAAGTGTCCGCCGAACGTGAAGAGGATACACCCACAACCATTGCCTTTGCAGCTTAAAGGGGGTTAAAAAAATGAGGCTCAAGCGTTTTTATTGCCCCCCATCTTGTGTTACAGTTGTTTTGCTGTACTACCAATTCTTTTAATACAAGTTTATGAGTTGACTGCAACTGCGAACATTGAAAACAATACACACCTTGCGTTTATATCACGCAGGGAGGTTAAAATTGTCCAACACAGAGCTCCCTCTAGTGGTAAATCAACATATTTCTCTGTTTATTTTAAACTAAAAATGGACCTGAACAATCCTATGTTCTTACCAAGTTACACTATCCACCTTCAAAACCTCTCTACGCCATCAGCTTTATCTAAGAAAACACTTTTTTACGGACTTAAGCACTGAATCCTTTCAAACCCTTCCAGATAAATGTAGGAGAAGTTTTCTAATACCTCCAAATTAAACATTCCCAAGACTTTGGCTTGTTTGCTTTACAGCACCTTGCACCAGTCCATAATAATCCTCCTTTCAACATGCTGAAATGAGAATCTGACCTTGGAAAATCTTTTCTGCCTGAAATCAGATTTTGGATGTTGCAGATAAAAGCTCAGCTCATTAACTGGCTGTAAAAGCCGATTACAAACTCCTTCACTGCTAATTGTTGCTCTGTTTTAACATAAGCTAGGCTGGTGTGACAGCCCCAAGAACAAAACACTTTTGGAACAGGGTGAACTATCGGCTTTATATAGACACAGGTGTAAGCAAAGAAAAAAAAATGCAGTTTATGCCAAAAAAAAACCTATTGAAGCTGGTCATACACATCTTTACAGAAGTCAGAAAAGAATTAGCTAGGGCATGGAAGTCCTGCACAACAGTCTTTGTGAAATTAAACCATTTAGATTCCAAAGTCATGCTCTTTGAGAAATTTACTGCTATACAAACTAATACTATAAAGGCACTCATTGAGCCGTGGGAGGCGTGGATCAAGTTCTACGCTATTCTTACATTTCATGGAGACTCTATGACAATATGTCCTTTACCTACCCTGAGAGTTCTATCTTTTTATACTTGGGGACTGACTGATACCAGGGCCTCATTCCTAAGGATGGCAGTCTTGTTAGGCAACATCTCTCATACTCATTGTCTCCTCCCTTCCTGTGTTCCCTTTCCTCTGCTTTTATCTGTCCCCCCCCCCCTCCTTAATTTTTCTTGCCATTTTTTGTCTTTTCCCTTTTACCGACTGGCCAGTTAAAGTGGCACAGTGTTGAATAGCAAAAATGCCTTCCAGATGTCAAATGGTTAAGAAAAGCAAGACACTTTTTAGTTACTATTAAAAACGGAACTAAAATGCATTCTCAGGTTTTGCTGAATTTAGTTGAAGCAATGAGAGATAGTATACAACCAGTGACTCAACCATTTGTAGACACCTGAAATACTAATATACTTTGAGGGTCCATGTGAACCAGGCTTTAGGCCCCTTTCACACTGGGGCGTCAGCAGTAAATCGCCGCTATTTATAGCGGTGTTTTACCATCCTTTCTGTGGAGGTTTTTGACCACTAGCAGGGCGGTTTTAACCCCCAGTGGCCAAAAAAGGTTTAAAACGACCCGCAAAGTGGTGCTGCAGTGGCGCCTTGGCAGGGGTCCGGCATTCATTTCAATGGACACCGAACTGCTTAGGACTGCTCCAGAGATGCTGCTTGCAGGAGTTTTTTTAATGTCCTGCCAGCGGCTTTCACACTGGGACTGCGGGGGGGGGGGGGGGGGGGGGGGGACGGAGGAGTTTTTCAGGTGCTTTACAGGCACTATTTTTAGCCCAAAAGCGCCTTAAAAAAGCCTCAGTGTGAAAGTGGTCAAAAAAATCATGCTTCTACAGGAGTTTTGCATTTTTGCCCGTAGAAGCAGTTTAGAGGCATATTTCAAGATAAGAGGCAAAAAATAAAATAAAACCCATTAAGTGCGTTTTTAAGAGGAGTTTTCAGACAGAAAAAACACTAACCACTCATAAGCACGGCTGAATGCACCTAAATGTTCTGCGTTTTCAAGTGTACATTGATTATAGTGATAAATGAACAGAGGAGAATTTTTTTTAAATAAAAACACTTATTAAGCAAATACCCATAAACGCACCTAAACTCTTGTGCATCTTTTTCTGCTCTTAGTGTGCATGGACTCTGACTGTCAAAACTAACAACCTATGACTTTATGACATTATAGCTTGATTAAAAACATTTACTATAGTTACTATAGTTTGCCATAGATAAACACACTGTTCTGGGAGCTGGGTTTAGACCTTTGGATGCTACAGTACACCGCTCCATCATAACAATGGCCAAAAACTGGGATTTTAAAGACACAGTACATTTAAAAAAAAGTTTATAACAATTTTTATTACCTTGATCACCTCCTGTGTCATGATCTTCTTGTCAGCCACGGTTTGACACCAAAGAAATGGTTAACCCCGTCAAGGATATTTTATAAGGACAAAGATATACCACAGGATCCGATAAGTACCTTCCAAATTTCCTTTTTTCTCTCTTGGATATGGATTTATTTCTCTACACCTTACTTTGGATTACAACAAGGCCCTTTGGGATTGCATTTGATAGTGGTTTGTTGTGACAATGCTGATGAGCTTATGATACAGTGCGAGGGAGGCAGCTCAGGACATGGACTGCTTTACAAGAGTCTGAGGCTGAAACTTGTTCCTGATGTGTAGCTCCTCTGGACCACTGCTATAACTCCTAATACCTTTACCACACACCAACATTCCCTTTGGTCTTTCATCTTGTCTGGTCTGTATGGACTTCCAGATATCCTCAAATCCATTGTCCTATACTTCCAAACAGGATCCCTGGAGCATCGTTCAAAGGAATTACTACAAACCTTGGTTTCATATACACATACAGTATATGACCTACACCCTCTCCTTCCACATGACCATGGTGGACGTGGTTATTACACTATCTACAAGTTTTGAATTATGTGGTTTGAGCTACATGAGTCAGGAGGTGGTCATGTTGTTTTATCAGTATGCACAATTGTATGGTGATTTTAATGTGTAATTTTCATACTTACCTTTCCTAATAAATTAATTTGTTAATTTGGCATATACAGCGGGCTGTGGAAATTTTTGTTCACCCAGAGGAATGGTTGAGCCTAATCAGGTTATTTTTTATTCTTCAGTTACATGTATTGTTCATACCAAGGGCTCCCATTCCATACCCCTTCTCTCCCTTTGTCTAGGGGAGTACATATATGATCATTAATTTATAATTACAGTAGCCGGTACCTTGAGGGTTCCTGATTTTTATTGTTTCAATTTTTATTAACATCAAGTTAAAATCACATTTAAATATTTTGCCAGCATCTAAATTATAGTGGTGAGTTTGGTATCTCTCCATAACAGCCGCACTGGCTTCTTACTTAACATGTTTCACAAAAAGTGGCTTCATCAGGAGGAGTATTGCTGGTAATTAATAAGCTGCATACAAAATAATAAATATATAAGTTTAATACATTCGCACATATATTTCTATTTCTACACCATAACTACAAAACCACAATCCATGCTTACCCCATATGTTGTCATATGTAGCCTTTAGCCAGAAGGCAACGAGCGCCTTGAACTGAAAGAAAAAAAATATGTTAAATGTGTACATCTCAATGGCTCTGTATTGTTTTATGTAATATCAGCTTATGTCCTTTGGACGTATTCTGTCTATCTGGCTTTAAAAACCCTTGTACAGTGGGCACAGCTCAGAACAATAGCTTGTTTCACTATTTTCTCACTTGTGGTAAATAAACCTCTTCTTTGTATAGCAAGAAATCTTCATTCTTTTAAAAAAGGGGTGAGTCCACCCTATATAGTTCCTGGTGCCCCGTGTGAGGAGAATGACCACCAGATAAGTTAAATCTGGAAGATCATAAGGCTGGACACTGGATCAGACACAGTGCACCTTAGAAAGCATTAGACATATGCAGAACAAAAAAATTTGTTTAGTTTTGGATAGATTCATTATGTTTCTAATTTCGTTTCCGTTATTAATTTTCATTTTTAATTCGGAATTTGTTTAGTTTCATTTAGTTTCATTTTGTTTATTTATTTTCTAACTAATTCCAGATTTTCAGGAAAATGACTGACCAATCAGAATTCTGTGTGAAGAATAGCTGGTTGTTAAGGAGTGGACCTTAACAACCAATGACTCATCAACTGTCAGTGGGGTTCCCCGCTGACAGCAGAATGTAAAGAAAATAATTGCTGGCAAATAAAACTGCCAAAAAAAAAAAAAAAATACAGTACGGGGCTCCCATCCATACCAGTCCCTTCTGGTCTGCTAAAGATTTTAAGGGGAACTCCATGCCAAAATATAAAAAAAAGAAATGCCGTGGGCTCCAACCCAAAATCCATGTCCGCCCCTTATCCGTGCATGCAGCCCAGCAGGCCTGGAAGGGGGGATGAGCGAGCACCCCCCCCCCCTGAACCATACCAAACCACATACCCACAACATGGGGGGGTGTTTTGGGGGTAGGTGGATTCCATCGCAAAGCACTTAGTCCCTATGTTGATGGGGAATAGGTTCTCTTCCCCACAACCCTGGCCCCATGGTTGTGGATGTCTGCAGGCAGGGGGCTTATTGGAATCTGGAAGCCCCCTTTAACAACATAAATGCATATGGGGGTACATCGTGCCGCACAGAGTGAAGTTTTTGCAAGTGATCATTCTTTGTAGTTACTAATGGAGAAATTGTATCTCTTATCCATCAGTAGAAGTAACCACACAGCAAGATATATTTGCTTAGAAAATTAGGAGAGATTCACATACTGATAGGGAAATTTTATCAAATAGAAGAAGGGATCCACTACAAGGTGGAGTCACCCAGGCGAAGTCAGAGACACTCCCGGGTGACATTACAGAAAAAATAAAAAATAAAAAGTATCACCCTTTGGGACTTTATATGAGGTGTACACAATGGGCAGATGAAATTGACAAATATAAATACAATAAAAACATTTATTGCAGAAATAATCACACATAAAAGAGTAGCATAAACAGAAGGCAAAGCCAATACAGGTACATGGTTAAAGATCGCATTACATTAGAAATACATGAGTATACATAACATCTATAATCTCTGACTACTCTGTAGCACATAAAAGATGTGGCATGGGTGGAAATGAGCGACCTTGGAGGTCCTAAATGATCCGTTCAGGTGTCAATTATGATATAGTATGATATAATATATATATATATATATATATATATATATATATATATATATATATATATATATATATATATATATAATTAAACACTGCTACATTGGCAAAATAATCATGAAGTATATAATGGAATGCATGTATAAACTAGCCTGTTGCGATGGTAAGACAGGTAAAGGCCAAGGAGGAATGTGTGCAAAACTGCAGATATGTGAAAAGGTGTGTCAAATAAGACAATCCCTAAAAGGAAAAGGGGAAAAGTGTGAATATAAAAAACATAAACAGGCACATGAGAGGGATGAAAGATGTATACCTGTGTAGCACCCTGTAGTTTAGGCAGGGAGCTCCTCACAAATTTACTTGGCAAAAGTAGTTATCTTGGTCGATTGATAGGGATCTATTGATTTTTCACTTGTTGCACTTGTTGGCCTTGTTGCACTTTTCTTTTCTACCACTAGGTGGCCGGGTACTTGGTGGTACTAGATACGAGAAGGGCAACCCAAGGTCAGGTTATGGGTATATGGAAATCTTAGCCAATGTGCAGGGGTTTTCTTGAATCCCTTGGCCTGCTGGGAGAGCCTATATATTCCGGTGAGGTCAGGTGATCTGTGTTCTGTGCCACCTCGATGGCTGTCTGGGTGGATGTGTGTCGTATGCCCTGGCTGCTAGGCTAGAGATTGGGCCTATCCTGGGGGCATTTGGCTGCTAGGCTGTGTGAGGGCCTATCCAGAAGTGAGAGAGCAGCACAGGGTTGGGATTGCGGCTTGCAGTCCAACCAGAATTGATGATTCTGCTACACCTGTGTAGAATCAGTAGCTTGCAGCAGTAGAGTGAACTGTCCCATGTGAAGTGAGAGTGAAATGAAAGATCCCAGCCATGTATGTTCTCCTATTTATAACACCACAAGGGCTTCAACTGGTGGCGCCCACTGCGGACTCAGGGAGGCCACTAAAAGAGACAAGGGTTGTATCTGCCTACCCAGTCAGGTCACTGAACTAGGGAATTAGCTAACCCCTGACTACCTACAAGAGCCCACTGGAGAGTTGAAGGTGTTCCCTTCAAAAGCAAGTCTGAGGTTGGTGCCCTAACCCCTCAAGGGATATTATAAAATTAAGGGAGTAAGTAGTGGTTTTTAAATGACTGAGGCCAGTGCATTGGTAGGAGGCATTTCAAAAAGGATATTTCAAGCCTGAGGTTTGAGAGAAACTGTGGAGGGAGTTCCATGGTAATGACCCACCCATATGGAAAGAGCGCATGGAGCAGATGAATTAAATCCATACACACAGATCAGATAGTGATAACATTTTAACTATACATACTCATGCAATGAGAACTAAACTTAAAGCAAAAGCTAAAATGAAAAAAAAGAAAAAAGGCAAAAAGAACAAGGATAATTGCCAAAAGTAAAACTGAGATTAGAGGTGAGGGGAGTCCTTTGGCTGTAAAACCTAAACCTCAGCCCACAAAGAGTTCCAAACCACTCTCTTCTGAGCTGAGAGAATTTGACCATCTTTCTACTGATTTGGAAAAGTCACAAGGAGATACAAAAAGTGTACAGTCCATAAAGTAGATTCAGGAAGTTTCAAAATTAGCTCCACAAGTGTTGAAAGAACTAATACGCCTTAAAGAAAAACTGGAAGATATAATAATCAATGAGATAAGGGAATCCCCTGTCCGGTGTGCAGTATACTTTAACATATTAGAACCCCTCACAACTACTATACTTATAAAAGTACCCTCTACTTATACACTCATGACCCCAAGAATGGGGAGCCTTTCAGCCCCCTTACTAAATCTAGATGGCTGTGATTTAGCAAATACTGCTTATGTCCCTTTTCTACCAAGAATTCCAGGAGCTATTTCAAGAAACAGACCATCTTATCCTACTTCAAATAAGTTATTGACCCCAAATGCCAATTTTTCAGAATATTTGGGTTCCCCAAACCCTGATGGATGGGCATTGCTCACAGGTAGTGATGGCCGAACGGTTCGCCCGGCGGTCGTTTCGCGGCGAATTTCCGACTTTCGCCGTCCGCGGGTTCGAACGCCTTTTTCCGTCGTTCGCCCCGGCGGACTTACGTGTTTAATGTATACAAGAACTTTAACCTTTCGTGACACGTTTATCATGTGTTACAGGACAACCAATTGAGACATGACAGCTCATGGACACTTGGACATTCCCCCTAACCTATAAATACACCCGATCCGGTGGCCATTTTACATTCTTTCTTCTGTCACTGTAGGGAAAGGATCCTGTGTGGAGTAGGGACAGAGAAAACGCTAGCTATTTGGTACACAAAAGTTCTTTTCAGGACTGGTATAGGTGTTAGGTCAGCAGCCTGAGTTTCTTTTGTCAGTTTAGATAAAGGGACAGAGCGCTGTATGCTGCTATTTTAGGGACAGCTCAGCCAGATTAGTCTTTCTTCATCATCATCATCATCATCATCATTAGCTGTTACTATCAGGTCCACAAAAGAGCTGTTCCAGCTAATCGTTCCAGCCTACTCTTTTTTGCCAATTTGTATAGGGACAGGCAGGAAGCAGTGTGTCAGGCAGTGAGGATAATTTTAAAGACTTGCTGTTACTATTAGTTCCACAAAGGTTCTTTTCAGGACTGGTATCAGTGGTACGGTAATAGGCTTGTACACGTATAATATTCTTTCTTCCAAATATAGAAAGAATATTATACTTGACTGCTGCCCTTCTGCTGCAGTCTGCTAATCATTCACAACTCACTTGTTCCACAAAGCTCTTTATCAGGACTGGTAACTTGGTCTGTCTAGGGTGCTACGGTACATAGGCTTGGGTGCGGTACAGTCTGCTGTTCTGTAAGGACCGCTATCGGTCCACAATACATAGGGTTGCCGTGCACTACTGCTGACCGCTGCCCTATACTGCAGCAGTCCTTCAGCGGTATAGGGACTGACGCACAGTCTGCTAAACACTAATACACAACCTGCTTGGTCCACAAAAGTTCTTATAAGGACTGGTAACTTGGTATAGGGTGCTACGGTACATAGGCCTGAGTGCAGTACAGTCTGCTGTTCTGTAAGGACCGCTATCGGTCCACAATACATAGGGTTGCCGTGCACTACTGCTGACCGCTGCCCTATACTGCAGCAGTCCTTCATTGGTATAGGGACTGACGTACAGTCTGCTAATCACTAACACACAACCTGCTTGGTCCACAAAAGTTCTTATAAGGACTGGTAACTTGGTATAGGGTGCTACGGTACATAGGCCTGAGTGCAGTACAGTCTGCTGTTCTGTAAGGACCGCTATCGGTCCACAATACATAGGGTTGCCGTGCACTACTGCTGACCGCTGCCCTATACTGCAGCAGTCCTTCATTGGTATAGGGACTGACGTACAGTCTGCTAATCACTAACACACAACCTGCTTGGTCCACAAAAGTTCTTATAAGGACTGGTAACTTGGTATAGGGTGCTACGGTACATAGGCCTGAGTGCGTTACAGTCTGCTGTTCTGTAAGGACCGCTATCGGTCCACAATACATAGGGTTGCCGTGCACTACTGCTGACCGCTGCCCTATACTGCAGCAGTCCTTCAGCGGTATAGGGACTGACGCACAGTCTGCTAAACACTAACACACAACCTGCTTGGTCCACAAAAGTTTTTATAAGGACTGGTAACTTGGTATAGGGTGCTACGGTACATAGGCCTGAGTGCAGTACAGTCTGCTGTTCTGTAAGGACCGCTATCGGTCCACAATACATAGGGTTGCCGTGCACTACTGCTGACCGCTGCCCTATACTGCAGCAGTCCTTCATTGGTATAGGGACTGACGTACAGTCTGCTAATCACTAACACACAACCTGCTTGGTCCACAAAAGTTCTTATAAGGACTGGTAACTTGGTATAGGGTGCTACGGTACATAGGCCTGAGTGCGTTACAGTCTGCTGTTCTGTAAGGACCGCTATCGGTCCACAATACATAGGGTTGCCGTGCACTACTGCTGACCGCTGCCCTATACTGCAGCAGTCCTTCATTGGTATAGGGACTGACGTACAGTCTGCTAATCACTAACACACAACCTGCTTGTTCCACAAAAGTTCTTATAAGGACTGGTAACTTGGTATAGGGTGCTACGGTACATAGGCCTGAGTGCGGTACAGTCTGCTGTTCTGTAAGGACCGCTATCGGTCCACAATAGATAGGGTTGACGTGCACCACTGCTGACCGCTGCCCTATACTGCAGCAGTCCTTCAGCGGTATAGGGACTGACGTACAGTCTGCTAATCACTAACACACAACCTGCTTGGTCCACAAAAGTTCTTATAAGGACTGGTAACTTGGTATAGGGTGCTACGGTACATAGGCTTGAGTGCGGTACAGTCTGCTGTTCTGTAAGGACCGCTATCGGTCCACAATACATAGGGTTGCCGTGCACTACTGCTGACCGCTGCCCTATACTGCAGCAGTCCTTCAGCGGTATAGGGACTGACGTACAGTCTGCTAAACACTAATACACAACCTGCTTGGTCCACAAAAGTTCTTATAAGGACTGGTAACTTGGTATAGGGTGCTACGGTACATAGGCTTGAGTGCGGTACAGTCTGCTGTTCTGTAAGGACCGCTATCGGTCCACAATAGATAGGGTTGACGTGCACCACTGCTGACCGCTGCCCTATACTGCAGCAGTCCTTCAGCGGTATAGGGACTGACGTACAGTCTGCTAAACACTAATACACAACCTGCTTGGTCCACAAAAGTTCTTATAAGGACTGGTAACTTGGTATAGGGTGCTACGGTACATAGGCTTGAGTGCGGTACAGTCTGCTGTTCTGTAAGGACCGCTATCGGTCCACAATAGATAGGGTTGACGTGCACCACTGCTGACCGCTCACCTATACTGCAGCAGTCCTTCAGCGGTATAGGGACTGACGTACAGTCTGCTAATCACTAACACACAACCTGCTTGTTCCACAAAAGTTCTTATAAGGACTGGTAACTTGGTATAGGGTGCTACGGTACATAGGCTTGAGTGCGGTACAGTCTGCTGTTCTGTAAGGACCGCTATCGGTCCACAATAGATAGGGTTGACGTGCACCACTGCTGACCGCTGCCCTATACTGCAGCAGTCCTTCAGCGGTATAGGGACTGACGTACAGTCTGCTAAACACTAATACACAACCTGCTTGGTCCACAAAAGTTCTTATAAGGACTGGTAACTTGGTATAGGGTGCTACGGTACATAGGCTTGAGTGCGGTACAGTCTGCTGTTCTGTAAGGACCGCTATCGGTCCACAATAGATAGGGTTGACGTGCACCACTGCTGACCGCTGCCCTATACTGCAGCAGTCCTTCAGCGGTATAGGGACTGACGTACAGTCTGCTAAACACTAATACACAACCTGCTTGGTCCACAAAAGTTCTTATAAGGACTGGTAACTTGGTATAGGGTGCTACGGTACATAGGCTTGAGTGCGGTACAGTCTGCTGTTCTGTAAGGACCGCTATCGGTCCACAATAGATAGGGTTGACGTGCACCACTGCTGACCGCTCACCTATACTGCAGCAGTCCTTCAGCGGTATAGGGACTAAGAGTTTTGTCACAGGGTCATTTAAAAAATGACATGCAGAGGAAGAGGCAGGCCCTTCCGCAGGGGTGGTAGGGGTAGGGCAGGAGCAACAGGCTTGAGCCAAAGTGGGAAGTTGCAGAAGGTGCGTTCAATTACTTTAAAGGATGCACCAGACTTGGTTGAGTGGCTCGCTCAGCCTTACTCTTCTGCACCCTCCTCATCCTCTCGATCTGCACCCTCTTCTTCACTCTCTGCTATGTGCACCCCCAAAGACACTACCACCAACAACACGACCACCACCACCACCACCACATACCTTCCGCTTGAGTCACTGGAATTATTTTCCGATCCATATCAAGAGGACATTTCTGATGCGCAGCCACTCTTGGTATTGGATCAGGAAGAGGAGGTAGCAACAAGCGCTACTCAGCAGTCTGACGCCAGTACCCAGATCAGCCCAAGGAGGAGGTTGGTCCCCGGTGTTGCTGCCTACTCTACTTATAGCGGTGGGGAAGGTGACGTTGATGATGACGTGTCTAGTGATGTCACGTGGGTGCCCACAAGAGAGGAAGAGGAGGGGAGTTCAGAGGGAGATATGGACCAGCAGATAGGGAGGAGAAGCAGCAATGACTTACATTGCACAGCAGGGACAAAGCAGACTGCAAATGTATCAGGAGCGAGTCATCGACCATGTACGGTCACATCTGGCGCTCCCAGGACACCGGCACATGGCTCCGCAGTGTGGGCTTTTTTTAACGTGTCCGCTGCTGACAATAGCGTTGCCATCTGCAATCTTTGCAGTCAACGCGTTAGTCGCGGTAAGCCCAATACTCACCTAGGGACGACCGCCTTAAGAAGGCACATGAGCAGCCATCACCGAGCCCAGTGGGAGCAACGGAACACACAAAGCCACACTGCAGGCTCTCACCGTCCAGCCTCGTCTTCTACTTCTCCTTCTCCTCTCTCCTCACAATTGTCCTCCACTCCACCTTCCATCACGCCAAGCTCACATTTTTCTGCAAAAAGGCAGGCTTCCGTGGGCCTAATGTTTGAGCGTAAAAAAATGATGACGCCGGATAACCCTCTTGCCCAACGGTTGGCGGCTGGCTTGTCAGAACTCATAGCCCGCCAACTACTGCCATATAAACTGGTGGACTCGGAGGCCTTTCGCAAATTTGTGGCCATTGGAACACCACAATGGAAGGTCCCAGGAAGGAAGTATTTCTCAGAGAAGGGCATCCCAGAGCTATATGGCCATGTTCAGCGGCAAGTGAATGTATCTCTGGCACACAGTGTCGGTGCCAAGATACATCTGACCACAGACACGTGGTCTAGCAAACACGGGCAGGGAAGGTATATCAGTTTTACTGCCCACTGGGTGAACCTTCTGACGGCCGTCAAGCATGTAACCCGTGGCACCCGTGTAGATTTGGTTTTACCGCCACGGATTGCATGCAGGCCTGACTCTTCTTCTCCTCCTCCTACTCCATCCTCCTCCCTCTCCTCCTCAGCTGCCTCCTCCTTTTCCGCTGCTAGCGTCTCTTCCACTGCACCGCCCAAGCTCCCCAGAACCTATTCCACATGCCAGGTGAGACGTTGCCATGCCGTGCTGCGTCTGTTGTGCCTGGAAGCAAAGAGCCACACTGGCCCGGCACTCCTTTCAGCTTTGCGTTCACAGGCAGATGAGTGGCTAACACCGCTCAATTTGACAGTTGGTAAAGTGGTGTGTGACAACGGTGCCAATCTGCTTAGCGCATTGAAACAGGGCAAAATCACGCACGTGCCGTGCATGGCACACGTCTTAAACTTGGTCGTGCAGCGATTCCTTGTCAAATACCCTGGGGTCCAGGACATCTTGCGGCAGGCAAGGAAAATCTCGGCCCATTTCAGAAGATCTTACACGGCCATGGCTCGCCTTGCTGACATTCAGCGGCGACACCATCTGCCGGTCAGACGTCTTATTTGCGATTGCCCGACGCGATGGAACTCAACCTTCTATATGCTTGATAGGCTGCTCCAGCAGAAACGTGCAGTTAACGTCTACCTGTATGAACTCTGCGAAAGAAACGGTTCTGGGGAGCTGGGTTTTTTTTCACCGCGCCAGTGGCTGCTCATGCGCGACACATGCAGACTTCTGCGGCCATTTGAGGAGATCACCAAACTGGTCAGTCGCAGCCATGGCGCCATCAGTGACATGGTACCTTATGCCTTCTTTCTGGAGCGTGCATTGCGTCGTGTCATTGATCAGGCTGTGGAGGAGCAGGAGCGGGAAGATGAGGAAGTCGCAATGCTGGATGAATTCCCAGGGGGGGCTACTCTATCTGAGACAAGTCAACAACAGGAGTCTGATGAGGAGTCAGAGGAGGATGGTGCCGGGGCGGATGAGCAGGAGCAAGAAGAGCATGCTTTAAACCTTTCTGGGATCCCTGTTGTGCGAGGATGGGGAGAGGAGAATGAAGAGGACGACATTATCCTGGATGATGAGCAGGAGCCAGGCCACCACACCGCTTCCACTTTAGTGCAAATGGGGGCCTTCATGCTCCAGTGTTTTAATAGGGACCCCCGTATAAAAAGCATGAGGGTCAAGGACCAGTACTGGGTGGCAACGTACTTAGACCCCCGGTACAAACACAAAATGGCGGAAATGTTACCGCCGTCGCAGAGGGCTGTCAGAATGCAGCACTTCCAGGCCTTGCTTCGAGAAATGCTGCATTCTGCTTTTGCGTGCGCTGGCAGAGGAGCAATTCCCACTCCCAGAGAAGGATTTGCGGGTACCAATCCAACAGCGCCTGCAAGAAGAGGCCGGTTTGAAGATGTGTTGGTGACTTCGGATATGAGGTCATTCTTTCAGCCGACCCATCGACAGGTGTCATCCGGATCCAGCATCAGGGAACGCCTAGACCGTCAGGTGTCCGACTACATTGGGTTAACGGCCGATGTGGACGCTCTGAGGAGTGATGAACCCCTAGACTACTGGGTGGGCAGGCTTGACCTCTGGCCAGAGCTTGCCCAATTTGCAATCGAACTGTTGGCTTGCCCCTCATCCAGTGTCCTGTCCGAAAGGACGTTCAGCGCAGCAGGGGGGATTGTGACCGATAAGCGTACTCGCCTAGCTCACCACAGTGTTAACTACCTCACATTTCTAAAAATGAATGAGGCATGGATCTCGGAGGAATTCAACACATGTGATCAGTAGACCATGTATATGTCTATAAACAATTTTTGGAATCAAGCACACAGACCTTCTTAATTCATTTGGCTCACTTCCCTGACCCAAAAAAGCACACCGTACTATATGCCCCTACCCTCCTCTTTGAAGAGGTTGAGCGGTGTCATATTTCTACTGGGGCTGCTTATTATGAGGGGTTCCCACCATCCCTGTGCTGTGCTGACTTCCTCCTGGGTGTTCTTATTATGAGGGGCTCCCACCATCCCTGTGCTGTGCTGACTTCCTCCTGGGGGTTCTTATTATGAGGGGATCACACCATCCCTGTGCTGTGCTGACTTCCTCCTGGGGCTGCTTACGGTGCTGCTGTCAGCGCTGTATGTCACGGAGCTGCTGTCAGCGCTGTATGTCACGGAGCTGCTGTCAGCGCTGTATGTCACGGAGCTGCTGTCAGCGCTGTATGTCACGGAGCTGCTGTCAGCGCTGTATGTCACGGAGCTGCTGTCAGCGCTGTATGTCACGGAGCTGCTGTCAGCGCTGTATGTCACGGAGCTGCTGTCAGCGCTGTATGTCACGGAGCTGCTGTCAGCGCTGTATGTCACGGAGCTGCTGTCAGCGCTGTATGTCACGGAGCTGCTGTCAGCGCTGTATGTCACGGTGCTGCTGTCAGCGCTGTATGTCACGGAGCTGCTGTCAGCGCTGTATGTCACGGAGCTGCTGTCAGTGCTGTATGTCACGGAGCTGCTGTCAGCGCTGTATGTCACGGAGCTGCTGTCAGCGCTGTATGTCACGGAGCTGCTGTCAGCGCTGTATGTCACGGTGCTGCTGTCAGCGCTGTATGTCACGGAGCTGCTGTCAGCGCTGTATGTCACGGAGCTGCTGTCAGCGCTGTATGTCACGGAGCTGCTGTCAGCGCTGTATGTCACGGAGCTGCTGTCAGCGCTGTATGTCACGGAGCTGCTGTCAGCGCTGTATGTCACGGTGCTGATGTCAGTGCTCTGTATTACGGTGCTGCTGTCAGTGCTCTGTATCTCCTGCACCCTCTTGTTTGCCTACCCTGGTCCCTGACCTTCCCTCTCCTCCATTGCCTTCATTAGCTCCATAGTCCTGAATTGTCAGAACAATTTCCCAAATAAAAAAAAAATGCTTGTAGTTATCGATCCCAAATTCACCTCATACATGTATTATGCTATTGTCCAGGTGGTGGGACTACGTGCTACCCCCTAATAATTACCCCGTGGCCGCAAATTCGACCTAAAGGTTTGCGAAATTCGCCTCCCATTGAAGTCAATGGAGCCCGCGGCGAACGGTCGTTTTCGCGAACGTTTGTGTCCGTTCGCGTTTCGCGTTCGCGAAACGTCCCGTCGGAAGTTCGTCCATCACTACTCACAGGAAGATATAGGTATCTGTCTGGTAAGTAGTACCTAACAACACAGGGAGAAATACAGGAAGGGTAATTCACCATATTACCTGGACTCCCTCAGAGATTAAGGAATTTCTAAGTACCGTCCCCCATTCTAGAATGGATTTAATGAAAATGGTTGAGGAGCTCCTGGATATTCCGTCATTTTACTTTGGTTCTCTACCTGAGAGCAGTAGCAACAGCTGTTATATCGTTAATAATTGGGAAATCAGTTTGTTACCCCCCCCCCCCCCCATGAAGTACATGCTGTCTAATACATTTCAGTAGCAAGGCTGACCAAAGATGAATTGGCACTTCTAGCACTTGAGAATGTCACATTGAAAAGATGTAGCACCAGCTACTCTTTTGTTCTAAAAAAAATAATAAAATCAAACGGAACTAAAGTTGGGAAATAGGAAGTCATTTTTGCAGAGAGGAAATGCAAGGTCACTATGAGAAAGCAGAGTGTGTAAAAGACTCCCCCCATTATAGATGCTGACCTTGTTGTTTTTGTAGATGGGTCTCGCTATTACCTTAAGGAGGGACACCCAGTTTTGGGATATGCTGTTTTTACTAAAGGTGAAATTCTGTTTCAAACAAATTGAATGGAAGTCACTGAGCCCAGGTGATAAAGCTGCTAGCTCTAATGCAGGCCAGTATAATAGGGAAAGGCATTAAAATCAATATGCACACTGTCCCATGGTATGCTTTTGGCATATGTTATGATTTTGACAAATTGTGGAAACTGAGAGGCTTCCTAACAATTAGTGGTAAGCCTTTAAAACATGCTGGCCTCATTAAGAAAGTCCTCGAGGCACTTTGGTTTCTAAATGAAGTAGCCATTGTAGCGCTACCCCCTGCTGACACCACCAAAATACCTTGGGCAGGAAAGATACTACAGAAAAAAGGCGATATACCACAATACAGTACCACTTTAAGTCACACACACCCGTCATGCAGGACTGAAGATTTAAAGGTTAGCTCCCAAACTTAGAGAATTCCCCCAAGTGAGCAAAAAGAGAAAGGAACAAATGCAGGGCTAGATCACTTGTGGGCTTCCAGTGAGGTAAGCCAGAGTTTAACTCTCAGGAATTTAGACAAAAAAGAATGTAGGACAGGATTTGTCAAAGATATGTTCCTTTAAATAGAAAACTGGATGTGAGGAGCTAATTCCTTCCTTGGATGGCTTGAGTCTGAAGTGGCATGTGTGAAGGGTTCTGCCTAGCAGGTAGGCAAAAGGGGTTATCTCAGTTAAGGGCGATAAGCTACAGTGCTGGATGTTCTATAGCGTCTGTGCCTAAACGTAGAGGCCTGTACTGTTAAATGTCCTTAACTCAAAGCAACCTGGAAACAACAAATACACTTGAAACAAGGGCAGCATTGGTTGGGTAAAGGAACCCTCTCACCTGGTCCTTCAGCACAGCAGGACAAAGCAATGACCTTCCTTTTGAGGGGCCCCAAATGTCCTCCATGTATGTGGCTGAGAAGATAGTGGTGACCTGTACTGTCCACCCGCAGGCACCGCTAATCTGCCTCAGGATGCTCAGCTTTCTGGCGACTCTTGCAACTTTCCAGCTCATCCCAATCAGGCCTGGACCTAAGTGGATTCACTCAGCTCTCTCTCTCACATCCGGACTCCTGCACAGTCCCTCTCTCTCTCCTCCTCTCCTGTTCCCAGGCTTTTCCTTTTTAAATGCTCCTGCCCCTTTGCAACTACTCTTTAGCTGTTTATTTCAGTCTCAGTTAATATGGATGAAATGTTTTACTTTCAGCATACAAGTCCCAGCGTACCCAGCACTCCTGTATTGGGCTTTGTGATAAACCAAGTTGCAGAAAACTGCCATCTTGTGGTCAAATAAAGTTCTGTATACATTGACAATGCACAGTGTCACACCATTATTAAATGTAAAGCCCTTACCAAGGGCACTGATGAAATTTCAATGGGAAATTAAAAACCTGAGGTCACTACTAAATTATCTATACTAAATGGTACCGAACCTATGGACATCTTTGTAGCTACTTCCTCTCCTGAGTAACCTGGAGGCTTAACAGAGAAATTGCAATTGCAAACTGATAAAAAGTAAAGCATCGCACGGACTGTCCCATCTGTCCAAAGATACCATGGTGTTAACCATTACTGCACATTGGGTGGCCCCAGGGTTGTGAAACATGTCAAATACACAACCCTGGAAAACTTTTAATGTCCCCCGCCAAGTACCCTTTCCAAAGGTTTCTTTTGCAAATTGACTACATTCAATTGCCAAAATGTCAGCATATATTGTGGTGTGTGTGGACATGTTCACTGGATAGGTAGAAGCTTGGCCTGTTGCCAACACCACTGCTTCAGTCACTGCCAAAAAGCTGTTGCAGGACATTGTGTGTACATATCAGACTGTGGAAGAAAGGAAGATGAAGTAGAGGAAGAGGCGAGGATAGAAGGAGGGTGAGGGAAGGTGGGATAAAGGGGGGGGGGGAGAATGTGGAGTCGCAAAACACACAGACCAAATTCAAATGGCATGTTCGTTATTTCTGAGGTATCAAAAGTATTTAGAGTCAGTGGTAATTTAGTCTAGTGAATCACTTCCAAGAAGGGTTCGACCCTCGTCTGAATAGACGAATGTGTTCTACAGCGACCAGGTCGGGCATGGAGTTCACCAGAGCTTCACATTTTGCCACTGGAGTCCTCTTCTACTCCTCCATGAAATTGCGGAGCTGGTGAATGTTAGAGACTTTGTGCTCTTACACCTTCCGTTTTATGATGCCCCACAGATGCTCAATAGGGTTTAGGTCTGGAGACATGCTTGGCCAGTTCATCATCTTTACCCTCAACTTCTTTAGCAAGGCAGTGGTCATCTTGAAAGTGTGTTTTGGGTCATTACAATGTTGGAATACTGCCCTGCTGCCCAGTCTCTGAAGGGAGGGGATCATGCTCTGCTTTAGTATGTAAAAGTACATGCATGCATTCATGGTTCCCTCAATGAATTGTAGCTCCCCAGTGCTGGCAGCACTCATGCAGCCCCAGACCATGACACTCCCACCACCATGCTTGACTGTAGGCAACACACACTTGTTTTTGTACTCCTCACCTGGTTTCCGCTACACACGCTTGAAACCATCTGAACCAAATACGTTTATCTTGATCTCATCAGACCACAGGACATGGTTCCATAATGCATGTCCTTAGTCTGCTTGTCTTCATAAAAGTGTTTTTGGGCTTTCTTGTGCATCACCTTCCTTCTAGGATGACAGCCATGCAGAGAAATTTGATGCAGTGTGTGGTGTATGGTCTGAGCACTGTCAGGCTGACCCCCCACCCCTTTAACCTCTGCAGCAATTGTGACAGCACTCATACGTCTATTTCCCAAAGACAAGCTCTGGATATGACACTAAGCACGTGCACTCAACTTCTTTGGTCGACCATGGCGAGGCCTGTTCTGAGTGGAACCTGTCCTGTTAAACTTATGTATAATCTTGGCCACTGTCCTGTAGCTCAGTTTCAGGGTCTTGACAATCTTCTTATAGATTGGGCCATCTTTATGTAGAGCAACAATTCTTTTTTTTCAGATCCTCAGAGAGTTCTTTGCCATGAGGCGCCTGGTTGAACTTTCAGTGACCAGTATGAGAGAGTGAGAGCGATAATACCAAATTAACACACCTGCTCCCCATTCACACCTGAGACATTGTAGCACTAATGCGTCACATGACACCGGGGAGGGAAATTGGCTAATTGAGCTCAATTGGGACATTTTCACTTAGGGGTGTACTCACTTTTCTTGCCAGCGGTTTAGATATTAATGGCTGTGTGTTGAGTTATTTTGAGGGAACAGCAAATTTACACTGTTATACAAGCTGTACACTCACTACTCTACATTGTAGCAAAATTTCATTTCTTCAGTGTTGTCACATGAAAAGATATAAACTATTTACAAAAATGTGAGGGGTGTGCTCACTTTTGTGAGGTACTGTGTGTGTGTGTGTGTGTATATATATATATATATATATATATATATATATATATATATATGCTACTGAAAACTGCCGCCTGCTGCCACTTCAATTAAAACACTACTTTTCTGCAAGCTTATAAACCTTTATCATATATTTTAATTCCTAAATGGCAGAATCCCATTACTGACCTTTCCATAGGCCCAGGAGGACCTTATCTAGTAGTTTATTTGATTTTGTGGTTATTCATGTTGGCTGGATAGCATGTGCCCCTGTTCATACCTCTATCTGAATGTTACCTAAAGAAATTACTAATCCTTGCTTGGAGATCGTTGCTGTTTTAAAAGCAACAGGAAGTCCTGAGATGATCCCAGAAACGCTGTTAAGCCATCATCCTGGTGAGGAATCTTCTTTACTCTTCCAATGATGAAGGCTGAAAGAGACTCCTGTGCAGGTTCCTGTGAGTGCCTAGAGGAATAACTATGATGCCAACTCAAGGCCTGAGAGTTCCACTGAACATCAAGAGAGATTTAAGGTGTCAGACTAAAGTCCAAACGGCCTAATCTGAAGGATGACTTCCTTGTTTCTTTGCACTGCCAGTTCCAGTGTCTCTGGATGTTAAAGCGGAGTTCCACCCAAAAGTAGAACCTCCGCTTGTTCACCTCCCCCCCCCCCCCACTCCGGTGCCACATTTGGCACCTTTCAGGGGGAGGGGGAACCGGTTTTTGACAGGTCCCCTTCCCCACTTACTGGAGATGGGGCCACGGTCAATAAACTAATCAAATAAACTACTAGATAAGGTCCTCCTGGGCCTATGGAAATGTCAATAATGGGATTCTGCCATTTAGGAATTAAAATATATGATAAAGGTTTATAAGCTTGCAGAAAAGTAGTGTTTTAATTGAAGTGGCAGCAGGCGGCAGTTTTCAGTAGCATATATATATATATATATATATATATATATATATATATATATCCTCCACTGCTGGGCCAATTAGAAATGTGCAGTAGGGAACCGGCTGTAGTACTGGGTTCCCTTACCGATAATGGTGGCAGCTGCACTCGACAGCCGATCCGAAGATCGGCTGCAGTGCCAACATGGCAGGCTCCCTGGGCAGGTAAGTAGGCTAATATTAAAAGTCAGCAGCTGCAGTATTTGTAGCTGCTGACTTTTAATTTTTCGTGGGGTGGGCGGACCTCCGCTTTAAACTTTGGAGAAGCAAGCCTTAATGGGGTGGTGGAGGTGGATCTTTCCTGATTACATGAGTTGATACAAAATTCTTGAGGGTCTAAAGAAATACAGAAAATTAACTCATTGAGGAAAGATTATGTGGATTTTGAGCAAAATGAAATTTTTGAACATTTTCAAGGCTTTTGCCCTCATATATGAAGGACTGTTTTACTTGAAAGGCTGTTCTACTTAAAAGACTATCTCATTTTGCTAGAGACTCCATTTTCTGATTTAAAGACTGATGTCCTTTTTATTTTATTCTTTCCTGGATATCTGCTATACAGTTGAGATAACAGTTTAGATAACATTTACTTTATGGTTTGTAATGTTTTCATCTGACCATAAGGGCCAGTGTACGCAAGAAAGTAGTGTGGGAAACCCATGTTCTGTGCATTTTTCCTGCACCATGTTCAAAATGCATTGCAGTTGTAATCTGCAGCAGGTGTCAATATCAAGATAATGACACCCCAAACGCAGTGTGTTTGCCCACATCAGATCTCATGGTGCAGAAGTACCATACAGTACAGTTGCAGTGCATTTCCACAAGTAGTGCATTCACTACTTTTGCTGCAGTGCGATTTTTTGAATATGCTGATATGGCAATACACAGAACTAAATGTGAATCGCATGTGAATTCACAGCACATTCATGTGTGATTCCTGATGTGAATCGGCCCCCAGACAGCACCAGATCAATAGAGTACAATCCAAACAATATTAAAATCCACCCCAAACTGTCATTCACTCCCCTCCTGTATGTATCAGACCCATTCTGTCTCTGATCTGACCTGTGTATTAACCCTTCAGCTCTTTTATCCTGCACATCTATACATTTACCCCTTAATCGCTATCCTCCCACTGTAGGTGACCTGTACATTAACCTCTTTACCTCCTCATCCCTCTGTGTATGAGCTGTACATTAAATGTACCTAATGCACCAATACTAAGCTCAGTTTTTTAACCTCCTAAAACATCAGGTCATCTTGGAGTGTCTACTTTTCAAAAAGGGATAATTATGGTATTTTCATACTGTTCTGACAGTTTTATTTGCTATGTTTTAAAACAAAAAGTAAGTATTCTGTATATAGTAAAATAATTAAAGATTATATAAAATTCATTTGGGTTCAGTCTTACATGACCGAGTAATTGTCGGTTAAAATATCACAAAAAACTGAAAACTGAAGAATTACGTGGTGACGAAGAGGGTGAAATATGCCGGTACTAAGGTGGTTAAGGAAAAAAAAAATTCTGTACAGTGCATAAAGCAGACTCAGGTAGATAGAAATTCAGTTTGCATGCTTATTTTTAAATGTTGGGTTTTGCCTGGAGATTTCCCTTTCCAGTACAGTCAGAGAGAGAGAAAAAACAAAACAAAATGCATGTACTTAGTAATTGAATTGACCTAGACAGACTAACTAAACACAGAATGGCATTTGGTCAATATCTTCTTATTTTACAAAAATCTTATTGGCAAATGTTGCCAATTAAAATGTAACCTTCTTTCACCCACAGTTAAATGATTGCAAGCATGAATCCCAACACTGTTTCAACTCAGCGGGTACTTTTTCCCAATGTGATTTATTAACAGTCTAGCTGCTAGCTGTGAACGAATTCATGTACACTGTTGTGTAGAAGGAGAATGAACTAGGAAGACCTAATATGGTGAGATCTGCATTATGCACATGGATTCATGCTCTTACTAGATAAATTGCTCACATAAATGTTAATGGACAAATGAAAATGATGATTCCCATAGACCATAGTATATGGCTTCACTGGATTCCACTTGGCTTTTGGTCTTTTTTTAAAGTTTTAAATTATTTTATAAATGTTTTAGTTTTTTGTATAACTGTATTGTTTTTCAAATAACCATCTAATATAGAGCATTTTGTGGGTGTTGTGTGCCTCCAGCACAGCACAATATACACCTGTATCTACCCTTTATTGCTGGTGTTCTCTAATACCGCTATCTGCAGGAGTTAGTGGGTGTTGCGTGCCTCCAGCACAGCACAATATACACCTGTATGTACCCTTTATTGCTGGTGTTCTCTAATACAGCCATCTGCAGGAGTTAGTGGGTGTTGTGTGCCTCCAGCACAGCACAATATACACCTGTATCTACCCGTTATTGCTGGAGTTCCTCCAGCACAATATACACTACCCAATTGCTGGTTTTCCCATCTCCCTGCAGGCCATTACTATGTCTGGAAGGCCAACAAGGAGAGGCAGACAGTCACAAGCCAATAAAAGATGGCAAGCAGGCTCTATGTCTAGAGACAACAGTGCTGGTCATGGAGGCGGTGCATCATCATCAGCATGTGGCCATGGGACACGCTTGTCCTTATTTTTGGCAGCTGGATGTGTTGAGCCGCATCATGCTGAAGACTTAGTAGAGTGGATGACCAAGCCCTCTTCATCCTCCTCATGCTCTCTCACCCAGACTCAGGGTACTAGCAAAGCAGCTGCCAACGCAGCGCAGTATACACCTGTATCTACCCTTTATTGCTGTTCTCTAATAGAGCCATCTGCAGGAGTTAGTGGGTGTTGTGTGCCTCCAGCGCAATATACACCTGTATCTACCCTTTATTGCTGGTGTTCTCTAATACAGCCATCTGCAGGAGTTAGTGGATGTTGTGTGCCTCCTGCGCACTATACACATGTATCTACCCTTTATGGCTGTTGTTCTCTAATACAGCCACCTGCAGGAATTAGTGGGTGTCATAGGATGCGCACGGTTAAAGCACTCCGGCGCACAGCTGTGTGCAAGAGGAATAAACGAAAGCACACAAGCACACACACACAGGGTGTGACCCCTCGCTGACCTATAAAGGAAGTGAGGTCATCCAAACACACTGCTGGTTTGTCTTCAGCTTCCTGTGATTCCCACGTCTGCTTCTGTTATCTGTATTAACCGTTGTGACCCGGATTGCCTTATCGACCTCGCTGATCTTCTCCTGACCCGACCTCTGGCTTGATCTTGGACTCCTGCTTTCTAACGTGTTTGACCCTCAGCCTGCATCTGGACTTACCTGCTGTCTCCTGTGTTCGACCCCCGGCTTGTCTTGGATTATCCTTCTGTCTCAGCGTTCCTGGTACTTGTCTTCTGATCTGGACTGTGTTTGACCCCTGGCCTGTCTCCTGGATTCTGTCTTTGCCTTACGGACTTGCTACCATTGCTTTCGGACCTTCCCACGGGACATCACCTCTCAGCTCTGCTCAAGCTACCTGCTGATCTGCTAGCAAGTGACTGTCCTACTGGTAGCTTGTGCCTCTTGGTGCAACCACTCTCTGTGCCACTTTCAGGGGTGGTCTGCGCCGAGTCGCAACAGCGACCGCTCTCGGCATCTTGGCCTCGGTGAGTACATTTATATGATAGTACAAACCAGCCATGACAGAGGCCAACAGAGCGGGTTCGCCATTAGAAGTCCTGTGCCAACAAGTCTCTGCACTCACAGAAGCAGTACAGAGACTACAGGATGGCTATGCGCAGATCGACAGCAGGCTTCAGCGACTAGCCACAGCTCCGGCACCCACAAATCCTACGCAGGCCTCAGTCAGCGATGCCTCCACACCTCATGTCCAGCCTCCACCCGGTATGATGATGGCAGTACCCGAACCACGAGTACCCACGCCTGAGCGATTTGCAGGTGACCGAAAGAAATTCAGAGCCTTTAAAAATGCATGTTCCTTGTACTTGGCTTTGCAACCCAGGACCTTTTCTTCAGAGATTGTCAAGGTCGGGTTTATTATCTCTCTTCTGGCTGAGGAACCCCAGGCCTGGGCCCATAGCCTTATGGAACAGAGAAGCCCCTTGTTAAACTCCACGGACACCTTCTTTGAGGCTATGGGACAATTATATGATGACCCTCAGCGTACTGCCACGGCTGAGGCTACCCTGCATGCTCTCTCACAGGGGAGAAGACCGGTGGAGGATTACACCGTTGAGTTTCGCAAGTGGTCAGCTGACACCAGCTGGAACGAGGCGGCCCTGCGTTATCAATACCGGTTGGGGCTCTCCGAGAACCTAAAGGATGAGTTGGCCCGAGTAGAGACTCTTGCCTCCCTGGAGGAATTAATCCAGTTGGCTACAAAACTGGACAGACGGATGCGCGAGCGGCGCTCCGAACGCCTCCAGGCCCCTCGGCCTAGTTGGATGCTTCCTAAGGCCACTATCCCGTATCCGCCCATCCCGGTTCCTTCGGGTCCCTCAGCTTCGGAAGGGGAGCCCATGCAGCTAGGTTTGGTCCGTCCTCGTCTCACCCCAGAAGAGCGACAACGAAGACGCCAAGCCAATCTGTGCTTATACTGTGGGGGGCTTGGACATTTCATTCACAGCTGTCCCGTGAGACCCCGTAAGTTGCCCCCACGGTGTGTAATGAACTACCAGAGTGTTGGTCCTGCTCAAACTTATGTGACTCTCTCTGTTTCCCTACAGCTGGCAGAAGAGAAGATCCCACTCCCAGCCGTGATTGATTCAGGGGCATGTAGTTGCTTTTTGGACATCTCCCTCGCACAGCAACTACGCATTCCAAGCCAGAATAAAGCAACACATCTTCTAGTCCATTTAGCAGATGGATCTCTGCCACTCTCAGGTCCAGTAACACAGGAGACACTACCTTTGCTCACTATTACAGACTCTGGCCATAGAGAACTTCTACGCTTCGACCTAATATCATCTCCCATGTTCCCTATCATCCTGGGACTTCCTTGGTTGCAGGCTCATGATCCCCAGATCAGTTGGAACAAGAAGGAAGTGTCCTTTACATCCGCTTACTGTATGCAGCATTGTTTTGATTCTGTTCCAGCTCCTTGTATGACCGTGGCCCCCACCACTGATCACCTGCAGCACATTCCTCAGGTCTATTCCGAGTTTAAGGACGTCTTCGATAAAAAGAAGGCTGACCGTCTACCACCACACAGACCATATGACTGTCCCATTGAACTGTTACCTGGTTCTGAGATCCCTTTTGGACGAATTTTCCCCTTATCCGAGACTGAACTAAAGGCTCTCAAAGCCTACATTGATGAAAATCTTGAAAAGGGGTTCATTCGCCCATCTTCTTCGCCAGCAGGGGCAGGTATTTTCTTCGTGGGAAAAAAGGATGGATCCCTTAGGCCATGTGTTGACTACAGGGAACTTAATAAAGTCACAATCAAAAATCGCTACCCACTTCCACTCATCCCTGAGTTATTCCAGCGCTTAGGATCTGCCAAAGTATTTTCCAAACTGGACTTGCGGGGGGCCTACAATCTCATTAGAATCCGTGCTGGGGATGAATGGAAGACAGCCTTCAGATCAAGATTTGGCCACTATGAATATCTTGTTATGCCCTTTGGCCTGTGCAATGCCCCGGCCACATTTCAGCATCTAGTAAATGACATCTTCAGAGACTATCTTGATAATTTTATAGTGGTATATTTAGATGATATCCTTATTTTCTCTGCTTCTCTTGAACTCCACAGGGTCCACGTGCGGAAAGTCCTCACCATCCTCCGACAACATCGGCTGTACCTTAAGGCGGAGAAATGTGAATTTGAGATAACTACAGTTCAGTTCTTAGGATTCATCATTTCTACTGAGGGCATCTCCATGGACCCCCAAAAGATCAAGGCAATCTTGGAATGGCCTGCTCCAAGGGATAAGAAAGCCGTGCAAAGGTTTATAGGCTTCGCTAACTTTTATCGCAGATTCATCGCCGGGTTCTCTTCAATAGTCGCCCCCATTACTCAGCTGACCCGCCAACATACCCGATTTCAGTGGTCTCAAGAAGCCCAAGTAGCCTTTACCAAACTAAAGACCTTGTTCACCTCAGCTCCTATTTTACGGCATCCCGATCCAGTATTACCATTCGTACTGGAAGTAGATGCCTCAGAGACAGCCACAGGAGCCATCCTCTCTCAACGACAAGGGCCTAAAGCTTTGTTACACCCGGTGGCTTTCGCATCTCGGAAGCTAACCCCACCGGAGAGGAATTATGACGTAGGCGACCGAGAACTATTGGCCATCAAGTTCGCCCTGGAGGAGTGGAGATACCTCTTGGAAGGAGCCACTCATCCCATCACAATATTCACAGATCACAAGAATCTTGAATATCTGCGGACTGCCAAACGCTTAAGACCCCGTCAAGCCCGTTGGGCGCTTTTCTTTTCAAGATTCCAGTTCCATATCTCGTACCGGCCCGGATCCAAGAACAACAAAGCGGATGCGCTCTCGCGCATGTTCCCTGAGTCTTCCCAGGTAACGGAGCCTAGTACGATCTTGTCTCCTCACAACTTCCTTCTACTCCCACAGCCTGACTTACTTACGGCCATCAAAACAGCTTCAGTCCATTGCAATGACCCAGTCCTATCTACCTTGGAAAAACGTGACAATCTGTTTTGGGCCCGAAACAAGGTCTTCGTTCCCCTTGAGATTAGGACTCAAGTTCTAAGGATTTGTCATGATCACAAATTGGCCGGCCACTTTGGGACACAGAAAACAGCGGAACTGATCTCTCGTTCTTTCTGGTGGCCATGTTGGAGACAGGACTGCCAGACTTACATTGCCTCTTGTGTACCGTGCCAGCGTAGCAAGGGTCCCAAGATCAAGCCCTGGGGTCTGTTAAGGCCTTTGCCCATTCCTGACCGACCTTGGGCAGACGTGTCAATGGATTTTATTGTGGAGCTACCGCCCTCGGAAGGTTTCACCACAATTCTGGTAGTAGTCGACCGTCTTTCAAAGATGGCCCATTTCCTACCTATGGTCGGTACTCCCTCTGCTCTGGAAACTGCCAATCTCTTTATTAAGGAGGTTGTCAGGCTCCATGGGGTTCCCAGCAGTATCACGTCTGATAGAGGTCCACAGTTTACCTCTAGATTTTGGAGAGAACTCTGCAAGATACTGGAAATCAAGATCTGTTTGTCATCGGCATATCATCCCCAAAGTAACGGGCAAACGGAACGGACAAACCAAACCCTTGAGCAGTATCTTCGCTGCTTTTGTTCAGGATCTCAGAATGATTGGTCGGCCCTATTGCCATATGCAGAATTCGCCTACAATAATTCTATTCATACAACTACCAACCAGACTCCCTTTTGGATCAACTGTGGGTTTCACCCTTCTTTCCTCCCCAACTCCATCCCAGAATCCACTGTTCCTGCGGTCCAAGATCGGATAGCCGCCATCCAATCTAATTTCCAAAGGATCCAGGAGACCATACAGAAGGCCCAGGATGATTACAAAAAATACCATGATAGGGGAAGGAAGGAGAACCCTACCTTTAAAATTGGCGAGGAAGTCTGGCTATCTGCCACCAATCTCAAACTTCCTTCTCCCACACGCAAGCTGGGTCCCAGATTCATAGGACCATTCAAAATCAAAAGGGTAATAAATCCTGTAGCCTTTGAACTAGCCCTCCCTGAATCATACAGGATACACCCTGTTTTCCATGCCTCCCTTTTGAAGCCATTGGTTCCTAGTCCTTTTCCTGGAAGGGAAGTGCCTCCTCCTCCACCCATCAAGATCGATGGAGAAGATGAATTCGAAGTAGAAGCTTTACTAGGATGCAGGAAAGTCGGTAGACAAATACAATACCTGGTAAAATGGAAGGGGTATCCTTCAGAAAATAACTCCTGGGAACCATCCAAGAACCTTCACGCTCCCAAATTAATAAAGACATTCCATCAGCAACATCCGGAATTGATGGCTAGCTTGGGCGTCCGGAGGCCGCCCCTCGGGGGGGGGGCACTGTCATAGGATGCGCACGGTTAAAGCACTCCGGCGCACAGCTGTGTGCAAGAGGAATAAACGAAAGCACACAAGCACACACACACAGGGTGTGACCCCTCGCTGACCTATAAAGGAAGTGAGGTCATCCAAACACACTGCTGGTTTGTCTTCAGCTTCCTGTGATTCCCACGTCTGCTTCTGTTATCTGTATTACCCGTTGTGACCCGGATTGCCTTATCGACCTCGCTGATCTTCTCCTGACCCGACCTCTGGCTTGATCTTGGACTCCTGCTTTCTAACGTGTTTGACCCTCAGCCTGCATCTGGACTTACCTGCTGTCTCCTGTGTTCGACCCCCGGCTTGTCTTGGATTATCCTTCTGTCTCAGCGTTCCTGGTACTTGTCTTCTGATCTGGACTGTGTTTGACCCCTGGCCTGTCTCCTGGATTCTGTCTTTACCTTACGGACTTGCTACCATTGCTTTCGGACCTTCCCACGGGACATCACCTCTCAGCTCTGCTCAAGCTACCTGCTGATCTGCTAGCAAGTGACTGTCCTACTGGTAGCTTGTGCCTCTTGGTGCAACCACTCTCTGTGCCACTTTCAGGGGTGGTCTGCGCCGAGTCGCAACAGCGACCGCTCTCGGCATCTTGGCCTCGGTGAGTACATTTATATGATAGTGGGTGTTGTGTGCCTCCAGCACAGTACAATATACACCTGTATCTACCCTTTATTGCTGGTGTTCTCTAATACAGCCATCTGCAGGAGTTAATGGATGTTGTGTGCCTCCAGCACAGTATACACCTTTATCTACCCTTTATTGCTGGTGTTCTATAATAAAGGCATCTGCAGGAGTTAGTGGGTGTTGTGTGCCTCCAGCACAGCACAGTATACACCTATATCTACCCTTTATTGCTGGCGTTCTCTAATACAGCCATCTGCAGGAGTTAGTGGGTGTTGTGTGCCTCCAGCACTGCACAGTATACACCTGTATCTACCCTTTATTGCTGGTGTTCTATAATAAAAGTATCTGCAGGAGTTAGTGGGTGTTGTGTGCCTCCAGCACAGCACAGTATACACCTGTATCTACCCTTTATTGCTGGTGTTCTATAATAAAGGCATCTGCAGGAGTTAGCGGGTGTTGTGTGCCTCCAGCACAGCACAGTATACACCTGTATCTACCCTTTATTGCTGGTGTTCTCTAATACAGCCATCTGCAGGAGTTAGTGGGTGTTGTGTGCCTCCAGCACAGCATACACCTTTATATACCCTTTATTGCTGGTGTTCTAGAATAAAGGCATCTGCAGGAGTTAGTGGGAGTTGTGTGCCTCCAGCACAGCACAGTATAGATCTGTATCTGTTTGAGCACAGTGTTAGGTACATGCTCCAGGAGGATGCCCAGTGTTTTGAAGGCTCTGATGATGATACTCAGCTAGAGGAAGGCAGTAGCATGAGCGCAGAGAGAGGGGGTGCTCAAGAAGGGCATCAATCTGGCAGTCATGTTCCACCAGCTGCAGCATTCTGCCAGGATGATGAGGTCACTGACTCCACGTGGGTGCCTGATAGGAGAGAGGAGGAGGAGGAGGAGGCACATCTCCAATGAGGCGGCACATCTCCGATGAGGCAGGGAGCTGCCTCTGCGCATTATTCCAAAAGTTCTTTGGTGTGGGCCTTTTTTGAGACGAGTGCATCAGATCGCACCACTGCTATTTGCAACATATGTCTCAAGCGTATCTCGCGTGGCCAAAACATTAGCCGCTTGGGCGCCACATGCTTGACCAGACATATGTTGACCTGCCATGCAGCTCGTTGGCAAGCGTACCTTAAAGACCCACACCAAAGAACAAAGTGGACCTCTCCTTGCTCCTCATCAGCTGGGATCTCCAACCCCACTAGACCTTCAGTCCTCTCTGAAACCTGCACTGATAGGAATGAAGGTGTAGAATTAGGTGTGTCACAGCCAAGTGCTTGCGGGCACTCTGCTAGCAGTACACCGACGTCTGATTGTAGCAGGCAAATTTCCCTGCCCCAGCTGCTGGTCCGTAGAAAGAATTTCACTCCTAGCCATCCAAATGCCCAGCGGTTGAATGCTAGCTTGGCTAAATTGCTAGCACTTCAACTGCTGCCTTTTCAGTTGGTAGACTCGGCCCCCTTCCGTGAGTTTGTGCAATGTGTGGTTCCTCAGTGGCAGGTCCCCAAAGGCCACTTTTTCTCAAGGAAGGCGATTCCGGCTCTCTACCGGCATGTGGAAGGCAATGTCCTTGCCCCGCTGGACAGGGCGGTCAGCGGTAAGGTGCATATTACCGCTAACTCATGGTCCAGCAGGCATAGACAGGGACGTTAGCTATCTTTCATGGCCCATTGGGTCACTCTTCTGGCAGCTGAGAAGGATGCAGGACAAGGTGCAGTAGTGTTGGAGGTTGTTCTGCCACCACACCTCCAAAATGCTACTACTGGTTGTGACACACCTCTCTCCTCCACCCCCTCTTCTTCTTCTTCTTCCTCCATGGCCTCTTCCAGTGCTCTGTCCTCGGAACCAGCGGTGCTCCATAGGCGTTCAAGGGGCTACGCAAGTACGCAGGCAAAAAGATGCGGTGCTTGCACTGGTTTGTTTGGGGGACAGGAGCCACACTGGGGCAAATATTTTGTCAGCTCTGCAGGGGCAGGTCGAGAGGTAGTTGACGCCACGCCAGCTTAAGCCAGGAATGGTGGTTTGCGACAATGGCACCAACCTCCTCTCCGCCCTCCGACAGGGACAACTGACTTATGTGCCCTGTGTGGCTCACTTCCTTATCCTGGTGGTGCAGCCGTTCTTGGGCAGGTACCTGGGCTTACAGGATGTCCTGAAGCAGGCCAGAAAAGTCTGTGTGCATTTCATTTAATGCCAGTGCTCGGCTGGCTGAGCTCCAAAAGGAGTTGAACCTGCCCAAGGACCGCCTTATATGTGACATAACCACTAGGTGGAACTCAACATTGGCCATGCTGCAGGGGCTGCCCTTGCAGCAGAGGGCCATCAATGAGTACCTGTGACTACGGCACCAGGACAAGGTCAGGGGAGCTCGGTTTTTTCTCACCACGCTAGGGGGGCATGATCAGGGGTGCATGCATTGTCCTGTCACCGTTTGAGGAGGCCACAAGGATGTTGAGCAGTGACAGTGCATGCATCAGTGACACTGTACCTCTTGTCCACCTGTTGGAGCATACGCTGCGTGGAATAATGGACAGGGCTCTTGAGGCAGAACAGAGGCAGGAAGAGGAGGACTTCCTTGCCTCTCAAGGCCCCCTTTATCCAGACAGTGTTCCTGCTGTTCCACCCATCACACAGGAAGAGGAGGAGGAGGAGGATTGTGTGAGCATGGAGGCGGAGCCTGCACTCAGCATCAGCAGCAGCAGTCTTGTAGGGATGATTTACAGTCTCAAGAAACCCGTGGACTTCTATGTGGCTGGGAGGAGGTGGCTGCGGATCATGTTGTCCTTAGTGACCCAGAGGACTCATGGAGACTCACATTCTTCGGATCAAGGAGAGGGACCATTACTGGCTGGCCACTCTCCTTGATCCACGGTACAAGAGTAAGGTTGCAGACCTTATCTTGCCATCACAGAGGGAGCAGAGGATGAGACATCTCCGGGAGGCCTTGCAGAAAGGTCTGTGCAATGCGTTCCCAGAGATTGTGAGGTTACAAACTCCTGGTCCTGGACAACGTGTTGCTGAGGCTTCGGTCAGAAGGAGCAGTGCAGAAGGTGGCCATCTGACCGATGCGTTCAGACAATTTTTTAGTTCGCAGCCCCAAGGTATGATCAGTTCCAGCAACCATCGCCAGCATCTGATTTACATGGTGCAGGAATACCTAGGGGCAAGGTCAGACTTGGACACATTTCCCACCAAAAATCCTCTGGCTTACTGGGTCTTGAGGATGAATCACTGGCCAGAGCTTGCACAGTATGCGATTGACTGTCCTGCATCCCTCGTTCTTTTGGAACGCACCTTCAGTGCTGCTGGTGGCTTTGTAACCGATCACAGGGTGCGCCTGTCCACCAAGTCAGTTGATCGACTGACCTTCATAAAGATGAATCAATCTTGGATCACCACCAGCTACCAAGCACCTGAAGCTGATGTAACCAAATCATTTTTTGGGAAATGTCACATCCCTTCAAGACTGCCTATGCTGACGCTGAATGACTGTCCTGTTATGTTGACTGACTATCCTCTTCCTCCTCAATGATCGCGCTGATATCTTGGAAGAACATTTTTGGTTCTGGGTGATGCCACCAGCCCAATTTTTCAGCCCCTGTTTAACAGGGGCGTGCAATTACAATTTTTGATGCAATGCTTTGCAGCAGGGCTCATTCCTGCACTCCAACTAGAGTATCTGGGAGAGGTTGCAGTGTTGTGGCACCAGCAAGCAGTGCCTAAGGCCCAATTTTTCAGCCCCTGTTTAACAGGGGCATGTAATTACAATTCTTGATTAAATATTTCACAGCAGGGCCCGTTCCTGTGCCCACTGAGAGTAACTGTGAGGACTTATAGTGTTGTGGCACCAGCACCACCACCACAACCACCAAAGGCCCAATTTTTCTACCACTGTTCAACAATGACATGTAATTACAATTCTTGATATAATCATCTACAGCAGGGCGCTCCAGTGCCCACCAAGAGTCACTTTGAGGGCTTACAGTGTTGTGGCAACACCAACACCTTGTTCCGCCATTTCTGCAGAGCATATAGGGCAGGCCCCTACTTTCAAACATCCAACTTACAAATGTCTCCTACTTGCAAACGGAAGGAGACAACAGTAAGTGAGATGAAAAAAGATGGACGGCAAAAAAAATTATACAGGGGTGATAACCCTTCCCTATGTTTTCCTAAAAGCTTAAAAATTGATTTTTTGACTGGTGCTACACTTTAAAAATGTACCAGTTCAAAATTACAAACAGATTCTACTTAACACAACAAACCTACACAGTCCCTGTCTTGTTTGCACCGCCTGTATACTGGGGTTCTGAGTATATAGGGCCTGGGGGCCCCACGCTTTTCCTTTTTTTTTATTTTGGTATGGGGTTCCCCTTAATATCCGTACAAGACCCAAAGGGGCTAGTAATGGGCAGGGAGGGCTACCCATGCCATTTTTCTTAATGATTTTCATCCATATTGCCGGAACCAGATATTACATTAAAACCGCAAGAAGTTTTAAATGACTTTTTTTCCGTTAAATGTCATTTTGTGCAGGGACTGTTCTAAACACGGGAAACACGTGGCACTTCACAGGCATACTATGGACACCCCCCAGGCACGATATTTAAAGTAATATTTCACTTTTTTTTCACTTTAATCGTCATTAAAATCAGTGCTCCCAAAAAAACTGCCTTTTTAAAAACAATTTTGGCATTGACCCATGTCCCCTGGGGTAGGAGCCAGGTCCCCAAGCCCTTTTTAGGACAGTATCTTGCATATTAGCCATTAAAATTAACACTTTTCATTTCGAACATTTGAGTCCCATAGACTTCAATGGGGTTCTAAAGTTTGCACGAATTTTCGGTCCGTTCGAAAGTTCTGGTGCGAACCGAACTGGGGGGTGTTCGACTCATCCTCACTCACCACCTGCCAGATGCACATTGGCCCCATGTCCTCCACCTGGTGGATGCAGATTAGCCTCATGTCCTCCATCTGCTGAATGAACATTAGCCTCATGCTCACCACCTGCTGAATGCACATTGGTCTCATTCTCACCAGCTCTGGATGCACATTAGCCCCATGCTTACCACCTGTGGGATGCAGGTGGCAAATAAATATTCATACACATTATTTTATATTTATCTGACTAAAGTGAAAAACAATAAAGATGTTCTTTTTTTGTCCAAAAAAAGAAGATAATATACTGTATACATACAGTATATATTCCCTTAAATTGTTACATGCTCAAACTTATACTTGTTAACCCAGCTGAGAGTGGTTTGAATCAAGAGAACAAATTGGACCTATTTATAAGTACCTGTGAGATGTGTCTCAGCCCACGTACACACGGTCGGAGATTTTGCCAACCAAATCCGTCGGATTTTGCCCGTCGGATTTAGTCCGACGGATTGTGTCCGAAACTGTTGCATACACACGGTCGGGCCAAGTTGGCGAAAAATCCGATCTTTCAGAACGTGATGACGTAATTTCGTTACGATGGGACTACATTCAGGCTAGTAGCCAATAGCTTTGATGTAGGAATTTGATCTGAGCATGCGTGGCACTTGGTCCGATGAAAATGCTCTACACATGATCGGATTAGGTCCGTCCAGCCCAGTTGGTCGGGAAATCTTTCCAACATGTTGGAAAATTGGGTCGGACGGAGATTCGGACGGAATCAGTCCGATGCATACCACACACAGTCGGATTATCTGACGACACGGTCCGATAAGACTCATTCCGACAGATTCTCCGACCGTGTGTACAAGGGCTTAGACAAGTCATAACAAGCAATCATTTTCTCGGAGTTTCTTGTGGCGTCCCATAGAATTTTGTGAGTAGGGAGCTGGGCCATCACTCTTTCAGGTGATATTTATTGGCTATGAGCAACACTTCCACTTTTCCTTCTTATAGTGTTTGTTACAAATGGTCATCCAAACAAAAGAAAATTATGAGGAGACCTCATCTAGAGAGTAGCAGCACACCGCTTTAAGTCATTTTTTTCCAAATCAATGATTCAGAAGGTGATGCAGTCAGAGCATTATCATGACTGCCAGTAAAATAGCAGTTTCCGAATGAAAAGTCCAGGGACAGGCTTCTGTTCCAAAATCACAAGTAACACCTTGAATGTACGATTACATGTGAACAGCTGCAGTGCTTTTCAGCCTGTCATTGATGTGCACCTGTGAAACCTGCCAGAGATGTACACTCATCCTTCTTAGTATAAGGTTCAAAGTGGTCATGTGAATGGGGCCCTTAGAGGGAAGGGTTTTAGTTCCATTTAGCCTAAGTTCACCATTATCTATGGTTGTACATTGTGACCTTAATTTGAGGTCATCTTTCAGGCAGACAACTAATATTTTCAGAGAGAGATATGATAAGTCTTTTTTTTATCTTTTACAAATCTTTTAATAATAGATTTTAAATAAAGGGTACCATAGCAGGAACAAAGGTGCAATGTGCATACACTGTATGTTGTTGTCACATATTAAGCCCCGTACACACGAGAGGACTTATGTCCGACAGACTTCCGAAGGAGTTCCGTCGGAGTTCTGCTGGAATTCCGACGGATTTCTGACAGACTTTTCGGCTGAGCGGACTTGGCCACACACGATCACACTAAACTCCGACGGATTCGAACGTGATGACGTACGACTCGGCTCGAATAAGGAAGTTCATAGCCAGTAGCCAATAGCTGCCCTAGCGTTGGTTTTAGTCCGTCGGAGTAGCATACACACGAGCAGATTTTTCGAAGGAGACCGGGTCCGGCGGAGTTCCTTCGGAAAAATTTGAAGCATGTTCCATATTCTAAAGTCCTTCGGACTTTGGTGAGTCAAAAGTCCGTTGCAGCCCACACACGATCGGATAGTCTGACGGACTCAGTCCTTCGGACTTTGGATGTTGAAAAGTCCGCTCGTGTGTACGCGGCATTAGGCTTGCAAACACAAATACAATATCATATAATGCAGAATACAGTCTTAAAAAAATAACTCAAAGAAACGTGTTTAGTAAGCAATGATACTTGTAGCACTTCCCAGTCTGGGGTTGCTTGATAATGCATGTTCTCTTATGCCGCCATGACCATGTGAACTCTCCAGCCCCTTTGACACTCTGGGTTCGGACATGTTGTGTATACCTTTAAATGACACACAAAGCGAATAATTTCAACTCTCTCTGACTTTACTTATTCGAGATGAGAGGTTTAAAATGAGGATTGTTCAGCCAAATCCTGGTTACAGCCAAGACTAGGTTGAAATAATACTTGCAGCAATAGCAATTAGTAATGAAACATGAATGGAAACAATATACACAGTCAACATGAGGTATTGTAAGAAAGCTATCAATGGATATAAGGAGATGTGTCCACTTTAAAGAAGAACCCTGGGCCGGCCTATAATACCTTTTATCCTAATGAGAAATAATATAGTGACCAGTAAAGTGTCCCCTTTTAGCCCTTGTACACGCGGTCGGAAATTCCGACAGAAAATGTCCGATCGGACCGTGTTGTCGGATAATCCGACCGTGTGTGGGCTTCATCGGACTGTTTCCATCAGAATATCCGACCAACAACGTTTTAGAGCTGGGCTATGAAATTTTCCGACAACATGATCCGATCGGACTTTGTCTGATCGTTTGTAGAGAATTCCGATCGGACAAAGTGCCACGCATGCTCAGATCAAATTACGAGACCAAAGCTATTGGCTACTAGCCTGAACATAGTCCCCTCTTAACGAACGAACGTCATCACGTTCTGATCGATTGGATTTTCTGACAACTTCGGACAAAATTTTTTTGTGGTTGGAATGTCTGACCATTTGTACAAGGGCTTAGTTTTACAAGATTTCAGGTGTGAATGGTTGAGCAGGTGTGTTGTGGTGTTATCGCTCTCACTCTCTCATACTGGTCACTGGAAGTTCAACATGGCACCTCATGACAAAGAACTTTCTGAGGATCTGAAAAAAAGAATTATTGCTCTACATGAAGATGGCCTAGGGTATAAGAAGATTGCCAAGACCCTGAAACTGAGTTGCAGCACGATGGCCAAGACCATACAGCTGTTTAACAGGACAGGTTCCACCCAGAACAGGCCTCGCCACTATCGACCAAAGAAGTAGAGTGCACATGCTCAGCATCATATCCAGAGGTTGTCTTTGGGAAATAAACCTATGAGTGCTGCTAGCATTACTGCAGAGGTTGAAAGGGTGGCTGGTCAGCCTGTTAGTGTTCAGACCACACGCCTCACACTGCATCAAATTTATCTGCATGGATGTCGTCCCAGAAGGAAGCCTCTTCTAAAGATGATGCACAAGAAAGCCCGCAGACGGTTTTCTGAAGACAAGCAGACTAAGGACATGGATTACTGGAACCATGTCCTGTGGTCTGATGAGACCAAGGTAAACTTATTTGGTTCAGATGGTGTCAAGCATGGTGGCGGCAACCAGGTTCGGAGTACAAAGACAAGTGTGTCTTGCTTTCAGTCAAGTATGGCGGTGGGAGTGTTATGGTCTGGGGCTGTATGAGTGTTGTCGGCACTGGGGAGCTACAGTTCATTGAGGGAACCATGAATGCCAACATGTACTGTGACATACTGAAGCAGAGCATGAATCCCTCCCTTCGGAGGCTGGGCCGCAGGGCAGTATTCCAACATGATAACGACCCTGGACACACCTCCAAGATAGCTGAGGGTAAAGGTGATGGACTGACCAAGCATGTCTCCAGACCTAAACTCTATTCAGCATCTGTGGGGCATCCTCAAACGGAAGGTGGAGGAGCGCAAGGCCTCTAACAACCACCAGGTCCGTGATGCCATCATGGAGGAGTGGAAGAGGACTCCAGTGGCAACCTGTGAAGCTCTGGTGAACTCCATACCCAAGAGCGTTAAGGCAGTGCTGGACAATAATGGTGGTAACATAAAATATTGACACTTTGGGCCCAATTTGGATATTTTCAGTTAGGGGTGTACTCCCTTTTGTTGCCAGCGGTTTAGACATTAATGGCTGTGTGTTGAGTTATTTTGAGGGGACAGCACATTCACACTGTTATACAAGCTGTACACTTTACATTGTAGCAAAGTGTCATTTCTTTAGTATTGTCGGAACGGACTAAGTTCGAAAGGCTGTTTGTTTTGAACGTGATGACGTAAGACAGGACTAAAAAAGGAAGTTCAATAGCCAGTATCCAATAGCTTCCCTTGCGTCGTATTTGGTCCGCCGGACCAGCATACAGATGAAAGGTTTTCTCGATAGGAATTTAGTCCGTCGGACAGATTTGAAACATGTTCTATTTCTAGGTCCGTCTGATTTTTTAGATGAAAAATGATCGGATTAGCCCACACATGATCGGATTGTCTGACGGACTGATTCCGTCAGACCTAGTCTGCCGGAAAGTCCGGTCGTGTGTAGGCGGCATAAGACATCCAGGGTTACCAGATTTGGGTAAAATACTGTTGCATATCTGTTAAGATAGCCTGTTGATCATAATATCTGTAAATAACTGTAACTTTTTTTACTGCTTTAAACTTGGGGGGGTTTCCTTGCCCTATTGTCAAACTGGTAGCTGGAAATATATGGGTAACTAAGGCTCATGCAGTAAGATATATATTCAGAACTGGTTTGTTCAATAAAGCCTCATAAGGGTTTTTGTGAATACTCATATAGATCAGGGAGCAGATTCAATTATAAACTTGTATTTGTAGTCTGTTCAGCACTGGGTATGTCCACCATATGTGGGCCATGATGCCCTTGAGGTGGCAACCATGAATGCAAGTGGAGTAGTAACTGGGAAGAATTCTTATCAAATGCGTTGGGTTACATTGCCACCTATATAAAACTTTATACAAATTTTTTAAGATCAGTTCTGTTTTCTATAGTCACCATTTAGCAAAGGCTACAGAGGACCACCATTGAAAAAGTATAGAGCTTTCCAAGCCTGGGAGAAATAATATGCAGTTGAGCAGCTGCAATAAAGAAAGAAACAGGGAAGCGAGGCCTGGAGAAAAATTTAATGGCATCCCAGATCTTGAGCGTAAAGGACAGAATTGGATTAAGCAAGCACGGGCGATGATGCAGCAGAAGCCATGAAAGAGAAGATGGATATATAGGATGGAAATCAAGAATATCCATATAAACCCACACGGGGAAGTCACATGTGGTGTAGAGATGAGTTATAGGAGCTATATTAATGGCCAATAAATAATGCAATAAGTTTGGAACGCTGACACCCTGACTCTCTAGGAGCAAACAATAGATTTATTAACTCTGGGTATGTAACAACTCCAAATAAAACTGTAGAGTTTTCATTGTTGGATTTTCAATATATACATAGGGAAATAGAGACGGGAGGTACCCAAATGTGTATAACAATTTTGGAAGGTATAGTATGTAATTTTCATTGAATTTACTGTATCTGTCCAAGCCAGGTTATAGCAAAACCACGCCACAAGTCTAATAAAGAATTCAGTTGACAAAATAGAGGTGGAAAATTCACGTGATACAGGGTGTTGTATGAGTGAGTCAGAATTATGTCTATATAAGGCAGGGTGGTGGACCAGCGGAAAGGATATATATTATGAAGGGAAAAAATGGACAGTAACACCCCAATACAGGGTCAGAGGGCGTTGATCACCCCTAGTGCATAAAAAACAAAAAAGAAAGGATATCCCCAGGGTGGGGTTTTTTAACAGCATATATTACCTGTAGATGCTAATAAATATATATAATAGATGCCGACATGACACAAATGATTAATAATACAAAATTTTTTTATTAATAAAAAAAGAGGATTAGACAAGTGACACAATGGTCAGGGACAAAACTCCACTGTGTGGATAAAAATGTATGGTATTACATATGTATACAGAATTGATAGCACTTGAACCCTATTATAGCTATAGTTTGCAGTAAAAAATGGATAATAGATAATATGAACCCTTTACGCGTTTCGACCCTCTCGGGGGTCTTCTTCAGAAGGTTTATTGTCTATTCTAGGAAAAAAGACAAATATAAATATATATCCATACATAATATGCTGCAATAAATTGAAGATAGTATGCTGTAAGCAAAATATACATCAAACATAGCATAGTTACATGGCTAGTGAGCAATTAATGTACATTACAAATAAATACCTATATAGTCCACATGGGAGGTCCTCTTTAAAGTGTGAAGTCCACCGCCTCTCCCATATCCCTCATAGATGGGCCCAGACTTGTGTGGCTGGAATACGTCGCTGTGCTCTACCAATAAGGGGAGCGGGGAAGCGGAGTCCAAGAGTTAAATGGCTTGCAAGGGATCACATCCCTATTGCCCCCTCCAATGTAGAATACAATGGAGGAAGGTATAGGTGTAGGTAGGCAGGGGCCAAGGAGAGGGCAACCTATGATGAAATAAACAGGAAAAGGAAAAAAGGAAAAAGAAAAAAATGGAATATGTATATATATGGGAGAATCACTATTACAGAGGTGCCCCCACCATATAAGAAAACACAAAGTGCACCAGAGTGGGAAGGAGTATGTGGGTGCTAAGGTGAAGCATACTGGTTAAAGGTGAAAATACAGCCCAGGAATGAGGGATAGACAAGAAGAAGTAAAGAACCCATCAATGTGGATACACCAGAAAGAACCACCACGATAACAGGGTGCAACACCTAGTGTAAGAAAGAAAAGTAAGGTGAATTGGAATGGGTAAAAGAAAACCACCCATATAGCAGAATCCACCACAGCCCCACATGGCTGGGCGATTAACCATAACCCAGTATTTCTAGGTCCGTCTGATTTTTTAGATGAAAAATGATCGGATTAGCCCACACATGATCGGATTGTCTGACGGACTGATTCCGTCAGACCTAGTCTGCCGGAAAGTCCGGTCGTGTGTAGGCGGCATAAGACATCCAGGGTTACCAGATTTGGGTAAAATACTGTTGCATATCTGTTAAGATAGCCTGTTGATCATAATATCTGTAAATAACTGTAACTTTTTTTACTGCTTTAAACTTGGGGGGGTTTCCTTGCCCTATTGTCAAACTGGTAGCTGGAAATATATGGGTAACTAAGGCTCATGCAGTAAGATATATATTCAGAACTGGTTTGTTCAATAAAGCCTCATAAGGGTTTTTGTGAATACTCATATAGATCAGGGAGCAGATTCAATTATAAACTTGTATTTGTAGTCTGTTCAGCACTGGGCATGTCCACCATATGTGGGCCATGATGCCCTTGAGGTGGCAACCATGAATCCAAGTGGAGTTGTAACTGGGAAGAATTCTTATCAAATGCGTTGGGTTACATTGCCACCTATATAAAACTTTATACAAATTTTTTAAGATCAGTTCTGTTTTCTATAGTCACCATTTAGCAAAGGCTACAGAGGACCACTATTGAAAAAGTATAGAGCTTTCCAAGCCTGGGAGAAATAATATGCAGTTGAGCAGCTGCAATAAAGAAAGAAACAGGGAAGCGAGGCCTGGAGAAAAATTTAATGGCATCCCAGATCTTGAACGTAAAGGACAGAATTGGATTAAGCGAGCATGGGCGATGATGCAGCAGAAGCCATGAAAGAGAAGATGGATATATAGGATGGAAATCAAGAATATCCATATAAACCCACACGGGGAAGTCACATGTGGTGTAGAGATGAGTTATAGGAGCTTTATTAATGGCCAATAAATAATGCAATAAGTTTGGAACGCTGACACCCTGACTCTCTAGGAGCAAACAATAGATTTATTAACTCTGGGTATGTAACAACTCCAAATAAAACTGTAGAGTTTTCATTGTTGGATTTTCAATATATAGGGGAATAGAGACGGGAGGTACCCAAATGTGTATAACAATTTTGGAAGGTATAGTATGTAATTTTCATTGAATTTACTGTATCTGTCCAAGCCAGGTTATAGCAAAACCATAAGGCAGGGTGGTGGACCAGCGGAAAGGATATATATTATGAAGGGTTTCAAAGTCTTTTTATTAATAGCTCTGTGTTAGCAATGTCCTTTGTGACCTGGCCCATTGGAGAATGAGTCTGCTAAATTATTATATGGTCTCTGTTCCTTTGTTCACAGGCATCAAAAAAAATAAATAAAAATCTCTTATCAGAGAAATATGGAGGTTGCCACCGGAGACCTTTTCCTGAAAATACTAGCTTGGTTCTAAAGTTGGCCCACTGTATGTAATCCAATGGCAGCTGCATGTCATTGGTCAGGACAGCTTTCTGATGGTGACCACGGCAGAACATGTCGGTGAAAAAATGTTGACTCACACACTTAGATCTCCACTGGAAGCACACGTGACAGGGTGACAACTCAGGAGAGCAATTGGGAAACAAGGGCACATCAATGTCACCTTAGGAAAGAAGTGCTTGAACAAGAACCTTCATTGCAAGATCACTATTTGTTTAAAAAGACTAAAAATAGTTAGACTATAAAAAATGAAATTACATTAACACCTTAAAGGGGTTGTAAACCTACATCCTATGCATTAAGGTGAAAAAACACCTGGCAGTGACCAGCCCCCTAGCCCCCAGTTTTACTTAACTGAGCGCTAGAACTTGACCCACGGGGATGTGCTTTCTCTCTGCCTGGGGTTCTCAGCTCTTTATTGGATAGATTGATAGCAGCGCAGCCATTGGCTCCCGCTACTGTCAATCAAATCCAATGACGCAGGCGCTGGGGGGCGGGGTCGAGTCTTGCATTCGGCTTCTATGGACGCAGAATGCTGTACTTGGGAGCACGGCTGCAAGGTAACTCCCCGGGAGAGCGCTTCTCCTAGGGCGTTATCTGATGTGGGGAGGAGCCACGAGAGCCACAGAGGGACCCCAGAAGAGTAGGTTCGGGCCACTCTGTGCAAAATGAGCTGCACAGTGGAGGTAAGTATGATATGTTTATTATTTAAAAAAAAAAAAAAAAAACCCATACAATCACTTTGAAGTGATTGTAAAGCTTTTAACCGGTTCCCGACCGGCGCACGCCGATGTACGTCGACAGAATGGCACGGGCAGGCATATTGGCGTACAGGTACGTCCAATCTTTAATGCCACCCTGCCACCGTGAGCGCTCTGCGCTCACGTGCCGGTCGGGACCCCCGTGAGTCCGGTCGTGGGTCCCGTGGACTCGATCGCTGTGGGCATACCCGCGATCGTCTCACGGGGTGGCTGAGCGGAGAAATGCCATTGTAAACAGCATTTCCCAATTCTGCCTAGCAACTAGTGACGCTGATCTCTGCTACATGTGATTGGAGCAGAGATCAGTGTTCTCTAAATGAAAGCCCAGCCCCCCCACAGTTAGTAACACACCCCTAGGAACACTTAACCCCCTACACTGCCACCCACTGGTTAGCCCCTTCACTGTCAGTGTCATTTACACAGGAATCACTGCATTTATATAGCAGTGATTGCTGTATAAATGACAATGGTCCCAAAAATGTGTCAAAAATGTCCGCCATAATGTCGTAGTCACAATAAAAATCGCTGATTGCCGCCATTACTAGTAAAAAAAAAAATATTAATAAAAATGCCATAAAACTATCCCCTATTTTGTAAACGCTATAACTTTTTCGCAAACTAAAATATGTAGAATAATACGTATCGGCCTAAACTGAAGGAAAACATTTTTTTTTATATATTTTTGGGGGATATTTATTATAACAAAAAGTCAAAAATAATGTGTTTTTTTCAAAATTGTCGCTCTATTTTTGTTTATAGCGCAAAAAATAAAAACCGCAGGGGTGATCAAATACCACCAAAATAAAGCTCTATTTATGGGAAAAAAAGGACGCCAATTTTGTTTGGGAGCCATGTCGCATGACCGCGCAATTGTCAGTTAAAGTGACGCAGTGCCGAATCGCAAAAAGTGGTCTGGTCTTTGACCAGCAAAATGGTCCGGGGCTGAAGTGGTTAACATGTCATACTTACCTTCTCTGTGTAATGGTTTTGCACAGAGCAGCCCTGATATTCCTCTTATTGGGTTCCTCGCCAGTACTCCTGGCTCCTCTCCCCTGCTGAGTGCCCACCAAAGCAAGTCACTTCTTAAGGCAGCAATCATGCGTACGCCATCCTGCAATAAAGTGGATCGCATTGGAGTATGGCAGTCTGGATATTTCTTACATCTTCAGCCTGCGAGCTGAGCCAGCACCCAACTGGAAGATGAGTGGGGTATATGTATTACTAGACCTACCTCAAGCAGCCTTTCTTTGTCAGTAACAGGAGCCAATTGCTCCCACTGCTCTCAGTCAAGCCTGTGAGACAAGGGAGAGGGAAAATAAAGCTGCTGCAGACATGCATAGTGTTAGATCGAGTTCAGGCTCAGGTTAATACTTAGGGAGGGCTGTAGGGGGATATACTATTAAAAGTTTTTTTTTTACCTTAATGCGGAGAATGTATTGAGGTAAAAAAAAAAACTTTTACCTATACAACCACTTTAAAGATCACATGAGATTTTTGTGAATAGACTTACAAACAAATACCTGTTTTTAGTCTCTGTAAGATCCTTAAAGTGACACTAAACAATATCCTTATTCTCTAAAAATTCTCCATACACATCCACAACTTTTTGACCCTTTATTCTATTTGCATGAACTTGTTTCTTATGCCGCGTACACACGAGCGGACTGTATGGCGTACTTAGTCCGTCATACAATCCGACGGACAGTCCGTCATACTTTCGACTGAACGGACTTGACCACACGCGGATGCACAAACAGTCCGTCGAAAGCTTGCGCGATGACGTGTACAGCATGTACGACGGGACTAGAAATAGGAAGTCCAATACACAGCAAAGCACCCTTCCGCCGTGTAAATCCTTTCTGGGCATGCGCCATTCTTAGTCCGTCGAACTAGCCTACTGACGAGCGGATTGTCCGCTGAAACCAAAGTATGACGGACAGAATTTCGAAAAATCCAAAATACTTAATACGCCAGACTGCACGCTGAAAAAGTCCGCTGAAGCCCACACACGAGCGGACTGTCCGCTGAAATGTGTTTCGACGGACTAAGTACGCCATACAGTCCGCCCGTGTGTACGCGGCATTACTGTGTTTTTTCTGCCTCCTTGAAACATTCCCTGTGAGCAGTGCAAGTTAGTTGCATTTATGTACGCTTCTCTATGCACACTACAAATCCCATTATCCATAAACCATAGTCCATAGTTAATCCTTGGAGCAAAAAATAAAATATAAAATTAGATTTTTTAAAGAATTGAGAAGATTCTGAATTGAGAGAATTTGGAGATTTGGACTGAGAGCAATGGTAGGCATTTTATGAGTTAAGAATATATACTTGAATAGACTTTGTTTAACCACTTGCTTACTGGACACCTAAACCCCCCTCCTGCCCAGACCATCAGCTTTTAGCATTGTCACTCTTTGAATGACAATTGCGCGGTCATACAACGCTGTACCAAAATGAAATTTTTATAATTTTTTCCCCACAAATAGAGCTTTCATTTGGTGGTATTTGATCACCTCAGTTTTTTTATTTTTTTGTTCAAAAAATGAAAAAAGACCGAAATGTAAAAAAAAAAATACAAAACCGTTTTATATTTTGTTAATAAATTTTGCAAACAGGTAATTTTTCTCCTTCATTGATGTATGTTGATGAGGCTGCACTGATGGGCACTGATAGGCTGCACTGATGGGCACCGATAGGCTGCATTGATGGGCACTGATAGGTGGCACTGATGGGTGGCACTGAAGGGCACTAATAGGTGGCACTGATAGCTGGCACTGGTAGGTGGCAGTGATGGGCACTGATGGGTGGTAGTGATGGGCAGTGATGGGCACTGATCGGCACTGGTAGAAAACACTGATAGGCAGCACTGCTAGACGGCACTGATGAGGCACTGATTGGCACCACTGGTGGGCATTGATAGTTGGCACTCATGGACATTGATAGGTATCACTGATTGCTGGCACTTATGTACTGATTCGTGGCACTGTGTGGGCACTGGCAGGTGGCACTGGAAGGCGGTACTGTTGGGCACAGATGAGGCAGCTTCGCCTCTTCCAAGTGTGCCCCCCAAGTATGTTTTCATCTCTTCCTCTTCAGGACCGATGTCCATGGCACTGAAGCTGGTGATCGGCTTTTTTTCCTCCTCACGCTGTCAGCGTGAGAAGGAAAAAAAAAACTGATTACCGATCTTCTGTATACATCACGTGATCAGCTGTCATTGGCTGACAGCTGATCACGTGATAAGGGGCCAGGATCTGTGATCACCTGAGTCTCATTGACTCAGTGATCACAGCATGCACCATGTGCGCGGGGAGCGTGCAAAGGGGAGGACGTCTATTGATGGCCTCCCGGCAAAGTACATCTGTGCTATTGCCGTCATTCAGCTATAGCGCAGATATGAAGGGGTTAAACCAGAGTTTAGTGTCACTGTAAAGCTGGGAAATGCCCACCAGTTTAAGGAGTTTGTTACTTTTTCGCATATGGCTGAAAAACTCTAAAATAGCTGTTTAATAAATCAGTTTTTAAAGAATTATTTGACTAAAGATTAGAAAAGAACACTAGATGGCACTGTATCTACAGGGACACTGCCATAGGTCCTTGGAAGAAAAGCTGCCTTTCTATTCCCTAAAAGCTTTTTTGGCAAATTATAAATGTACTTTGTAGTCAATGAATGCAAGAGGGAATCGTTGTTACATGCTGGAGAGATGATGCCTTTTAAGGACGGAAATGGATTCAGTCCTGTTATGTATGCCATGTACTTCCAAGTCACAATAAACTGCTTATAGATTTTATTGCGAATGGGAATTAATGCACTTAATTCCCTTCCTATTACAAACAAGTTAACCTCATTTAAATCCCTATTCAAATTGTGGTTAATATTGTGCACATTCAACTGTAATTACAAATGTTATTTCATTATGTTGAGTGTAGGCATTGATGTGAGTGTGAATTGTGCAATTATAGCAATGAATTGATGCATATTGCAATTGCATGACAGTAAATGGGGCTGTACTGTGAATGACATGTACGCACATGCAATTATTATGCGATTACATAATACATGCGCTATAGCAGGAACCAGGGTTGACAAACACAAAATACTCAACTTTTTTTAAGTTGGTTAAAGACACACCAAATATTAAAGTTCAGACACATAGCTTAGTTCACATTTGCAATGTCTAAAAGTGAGCTGTCTTACCTATCAATACCCAACCTGACTTTTGTCTATTGCTGCAAAAGCAATACAGCTTGATGAAGGACTGCCCTAACCTGTTATTAGATAATAAAAGAGCAGCAACACATTTATGAAGTCATTCCTGAGCTGTCATCTTCTGTTAGCAAGCTGTCTCTCTACTTTATAATATAGTGAAGCCGGGTGCCTTCCAGTGCCGCCCTTTCCCCGTTACCTTCTGAATAATTCTGTGTAGGAAACAAAAAATATAAAGATGGTATCATTTAATAAAATATATTTAACGTCTTCTACCTACAGGTTTTTTTTTCTGTGCTTGACTTTTGAAGTGCTATTCAAAGGAAGTCATTTGTTTTTGATTTATATTTGATTTTAAATTTGAAATGTAGATGGCTACTATGAAGTTGCAATTAATATGCACTGCAGTAATTTGATGCAGCAGGTCCAATTGAGATTTATTTGTGTTGTTGGCAAAAGCAGGTCAAATGCAGCCCCTAACCCAGTGCTGCTATTAGATATCATGGGGCCCCGTACAGCCTACCCCACCCAAAAATATTAAATTATATTTTTGCTAAAAGTACACTAAAATCGTTATTGGTGGGCAAAAACACAAACTTTCTGTTTCATTTAATCGATAAAACTGTATTGAGTTAACAAATAAAGCTCTGTGTGTGAATGAGGTCTTGGGGCTCATTAACATGGGTGCTGGGGCCTGTGTGAATCTGTGAATTGTTTATGTGGCTGGAGCTGTGTGCAGGCAGCCAATGTTGCACTATGGGGCCACAGCAGTTGTAAGAACACAGCCACAGGTTTTAATTTGAGAGGCGTGTGGGTGCAAGTGTATATCCCTGAATAAAGACAGTGTGCATTTGGGTCTACTTATCCACACCTGCCAAATTAGGACCTGTGGCTGTGTTCGTACAGCATCTGTGTCTCCATAGCATAACAGGTGGCTTCAGAGAGCAAAGCACATGTGAATGAGCCCTACATTTAAAAAAATATTTTTTTACAATTCAATTTTTTTTTTAATTGTATTTATTTTGTTATATGTTTTTAACTAGTGTGTTGGGGAGGGCCCTAGTGAAAAATCAGGGGTCTAAACAAACCCTGATGTCTCATTTTTGAGACAGAAAAAGGGACTGAGGAAATTGATTCCTCAGTCCCTTTCTCCACCTCAGCTGCACTAGACAGTGATTAACAGAAAGAGTGGTTTATTCATAAACTGAAGCACAGCAAACATTTTTTACCTTTACATAGGGTATACCCCCTTCAGTCCATCTGCTGCTGCCAGGCTCATCCACCTTACCAACTGTTCAGTGTCTGCTACTCCTCTCTGTCAATCCCTCCACTGGCTGCTTCTACTCACCCAACCAATTAAATTCAAATACAAACAACAGCTTACGAAATCATCCACAACGCGACCCCCCAGCTACCCCATATATGTGACATATATAAAAAAAATGGAACAAGTTCCCCCACAATCGGGGTTTTTAGGCAGCAAAAAACAATAATAAATGCATATCAGAATAATATGAAAAATATTTTAATGTTTATTACCATGAAAAAATGGCAACATGGCACAGAGGTAAAAACAATATATTGTAAATATTGTAAATATATTTCTCTTCCATGTGGGACATTACTAACCTAATCTCAATATACCAACCTACTTGTTCTCTTCCTTCCTCCCAAGATCTCCTGCTCTCTAGCTCTCTTTTCACCCCCTCCCATGCTTGCCTCCAGGACTTTTTCTGAGCCCATTCTCTGGAACTCCCTACCCCAATCTGTCTGACTATCTTCTCTGTCCACTTTTAGACGATCCCTCAGATCTCTTCAGAGAAGCCTATTCTGCCTGCACCTAACAACTGTACTTTTTGTTTCTCCAACAGCTCACCCCCCCCCCCCCCACAGCTATTACTTTTTGTATCACTTGACCCTCCCTCCTAGATTGTAAGCTCTAATGAGCAAGGCCCCCTGATCCCTCCTGTATTGAATTTATTGTAACTGTACTGTCTGCCCTCATGTTGTAAAGTGCTACTTAAAGCGGAGGTCCACCCTAAAGTGGACCTTCCGCTCATTGGAATCCTCCCCCCCTCCGGCGCCACAATTGGCACCTTTCAGGGGGGAGGGGGGTGCAGGTACCTGTACAGTACAGGTATCTGCACCCACTTCCGGGATAGCTCTCTGCGGAAAGGGGCGTAGATCTACGCCCCTTTCCGAAAGTCCCCCGCTGCCTGCTGGGAAACACACAGATCCCAGAGGCAGCGGGTCCATCCTTATTGCGCAGCGCAACTCGCGCATGCGCAGTAGGGAACTTCCTGATTCCCACACCCAAGATGGCGGCGGCAGCGCCCGAGAGACGATCGAGAGATCGGTTTCGGGTGCCGACATCGCGGGCGCGCTGGGCGGGTAAGTGTCCTTATTTTAAAAGTCAGCAGCTGCAGTATTTGTAGCTGCTGGCTTTTAAAAAAAAAAACGGCGGAACTCCCGGCGGACTCCCGCTTTAACTGTTGACACTATATAAATCCTGTATAATAATAATAATATTTTGTGCATTTAGGAATACATCCAGCTTTTTTAAAAAACAAGCTACTGAGCTGGCCAGAACTAGTTCTTGAGGGAATCTATTCCACATTTCTAAGCCTGTAGACTTTAACTTGCACTTTAGACGTGTTTGGGGAACTGTATCAAATCATTTTGCAAAGTCCAAGTATACTATATTCACAGCCACTCTTTGGTATTTTGTACATCCATGCTGACTATTGCCTAAAATTTAGTTTTCTAGCAAAAACTCCTCTATGTGAGCTATTATTAAACTCTCAAATATTTTCTTAACTATAGAAGCTAAATTAACAACTCTGTAGTTGCTTGGTAAGGGCTTTGATCCCTCTTTAAATATAGGCACCACATTTTCCTTGCACCAATCCGGTGGTACTTGCCAGTCATTAAAATCTTTGTTTTTATTTAGGGCCTCTGTAAACTGTGTAGTGCCCTTGTCCTAAAACATGACTGCAGGTACATTTTTTTCATACAATTTTTATTTGGGGGTATAAAAAAGACAATACAGTTCAGATATAGAGAACACAGCACATGCTGGGATGGATGCAACCCAGGTGGTAAACATATACAGAATAAAGGTTCTATTTCCAGATTTGGAGTCTGACATTGGTGCATCCCTGTATCAATTTCACTCATAGAGAAAAAGAACAAAATCATAGGAAAGGAAACCATACAACTAATGTAGCACTAACCCCGAAGGAGCTGCTGAATTTTTCTGGGCTTACTGATTACCTCCTCCAGTTCGTACTCGTTGTCCTTGTCTAGGGGTTCCCAGGGTTGATGACCCAGTAACTGTAGAGACCTACACTTGAATTCCTTGTTAGGATTTTTATTTTGCATAAAACGGTTGAACAAACTCAGTCTCTAAGTTGGGAATAGAGGGTATCAAGGTAGAGTTTAGCTCAGGTGCTTGGAACTGCTGACTTCAAAAAAAGTTTCTATGTACATAATCCAGGGAACAGCCGCTCGCAACTGGATTCTTTAACCGGTGGATAAATCCTTACTTTTTGGGTTTAGCAGCCAACAGATAATTCTAGCTTTTCAAAGTCTCCCACACAGACTTGGTTGGAAACTTAGTTACAACTGGAACCGTAGAAGTAGGAACCTTTCTTACTGTACCACAATCTTTCAGCCGGTCTGGCAATACTGTAAGAATTGTGGATTCAATCAGTGTCCATTGCAGCTCAGCTTCCAGGCTGTTGCCGAGCAGCCAGCCTTGTGCATGGCTCTCTTACTGAAGAGCCCTCCCCTGGTTGCGTGTAGAATTGCTGGGCCTCTCCAAACCCTAGACGGCACCGGAACACCTTAGAATCCTCCTTCCAGTTACTGCGCCTCGAACTAGCCAGTTCTGAGTTTCGAAAAACGGATGGATCCACACCCCAGGCCATGAGGGCCTCTGGGGGCTGGTCAGGAGGACCAGGACCACGGAGTCAGCAACAACTTCTGGACCGGAACCCCGAACCACGTGACTTTGGCACCTTAAGTACCCTTTCCCGGATTACAAAGTGAGACAAATGCGCCCACTGATTGGTTCCGAGATAGAGATTGGTACCCAATGCGTCCAACCAGACTGCATTCTAAAGCCTCCCACAAGTGTACAACCCCACCTATGACCAGGCAGAACTTCTATACAGCCCAGCCAAACTGATGCCAAAGTACAATTTAGCACAATTAGCACCAAAACTCACTACAGTTTTGAGCAAACTAAAAGTTAAGTTAAAACTAAATTTAAACATATAGCACGTACTCATTAGGAGTACAGGCGCTCCACTAATAAAACAATCAAGAAAAAAAAAAACTCTGTAGAACAACAGTGTTGACTGCAGGTCAATTCAGCTGTGCTGGGTGATAGCTAGCTTGGCTAATTTGTAGTCTTCATGGAGCAAATGAGCTTCCTCCTAATCCTGTTTTAGTTGTGGCTTCTCCCTTTTGTCAGTAGGTGGCACTGTTGCCTTTGGCATTAGTATGATGAGTTACAGTGAATTCAGATTATGAGTAAACATACTTTTCTCAGCCAATCAGACTGGCCGCTATGCGTGCTGGGAGAGGATATTTATTTAGGTGATCTAGGTCTTCTCTGCCCAGACTGCGGTCTGGGTGGTGTGTGAGGAACAGCTAGTGCTGGGTAGGCCTGAAATCTGAGGCCTAGTCATGTGCTCAAGGTTCTGCAAGAAAGAGCCTGCTCACTACCTGGAAACAATGCTGAGAGGGATGGAGTTCTAGAGAAGCACCAGAGGTGACTCTTCATGGCCCGGGGACCCATGAGGTGGCTGGAAGAGCTTCAATAGAGAACTTATCCAAGAAAATTCTGTATGATGCTGTAAGTAAATTTCAGTTACTATAGGAGACAGCTTATTCTACAAAGTACAGATGTGCTGGTTCAGCTTAAAGGCTCTTTTCCTGTACTGTGGTCTGCCTTAGCTCACCTTTTTGCCTAAGGGGTCTGCCTGACTGCTGATCGTTATTATTTTTCACTAAGGGTGTCCTGTGCCCCATCCCCTCTCTCTCACATTTTCCTGTTTGTGACAAATAAACTTTTCTTTGTTCAAGCATAAACATGGCTGGCGCCCATCTTTCTATCTAGTACATCACCCACTATGCCTAGTAACCGGCACCCCTAGGAGGAATGTCGGCCCTCCCTTTCTCTGGGGTCACCACCAGGCCTCTGGAAATGGGATGGGACTCTACAACTGTATCATAAAATTGTGTTGTAATAGGTTTATACATTTCTGCTCTTTTTTGGTGCTCATGCACACTGAGTTTAAAAAACATTGCTTTTACAGGTGTTTGTCATCCTGTAAAAGCACCCCTATGTTAGCCCATGTGTCCATGCACACATAGGTATTTGCAGGAGTATTAGAAGAGGAGCGTTTACAGGCTGAAAAAAAAAATGCAAGGGCACATTCAGGAGAAGAGCTGAAGAGCAAAAAAACTGCTGAACATGTCTAAACATGTGCAGATGTGCCTAAACACTGGACCTATTTAGGCAAGTTTAAGCGTTAATGTTTTACATAGGCCAAAGTAAGTTTATATTCTGGCCAATGAAAACCATTATTGCTTGATGAACCTAAATTAACTTAAACACATCTAACCACATGTGCAATATGCAGCATTTTAACATGTTTTTAACCACTTCCCGTCTGGCCTATAACAGATTGACGGGCTGGCAGTGGCTTTCTCGTTCTGAGTGGATGTCATATGATGTCCTTCAGAATTTGCTGCTTAAGTGTGCCCCCCAGGTGCGGTGTGTCCCTCACATCACTGATCACGGTAAAGAGCCTATGACATAGGCTCTTTACCATGTGATTAGCTGTGTCCAATCACAGCTGATCACAGTGTAAATAGGAAGTGGCAGTTAACAGCATTCCTCTCCTCAGGATGACAGCACGTGAAGAGAGCAGAGTCAATAAGCGGCTTTCCTCAGTGCAGACATCTACACTGATAATCAGTGCAATAATTATCTGTGCAGCCCCATCAGTGATGCCTTTCAGTGCCTATCAGTGATGCCTGTCAGTGCCCATCAGTGCCTCCTATCAGTGCCGCCTATCAATGCACATCAGTGACACCTATCAGTGCTGAATATTAGTGCTGCCTATCAGTGCCCATCGGTGCTGCATATCAATGCTGCCCAACAGTGACCATCAGTGCTGCATATTAGTGCCTCCACATCAGTGCCACTTCATCAGTGCTCTCTCATCAGTGCCCATCAGTGCCACCTCATCAGTGCAGCTTATCAGTGCCCGTCAGTGTAGCCTCATCAGCGCACATCAGTGAAGAAGAAAAATTGCTTATTTACATTTTTTTACTAGAAACTAAGAAAAAAGTTTTTACTTAAAAAATGTTTGCCCTTTTTTTGTTTGTTTAGCAAAAAATAAAAAAACAGAGGTGATTAAATACCAGAAAAAGATAGCTCTATCTGTCTCAAAAAAGATACAAATTTTGTTCGTGTACAGTGTTGCATGACCACGCAATTGTCATTCAAAGTGCGACAGCACTGAAAGCTAAAAATTGGCCTGGGCAGGAAGAGGGTGACACTGCCCTGTATTGAAGTGCTTTTCTCCTGCCAGGAATTCTGGCATTCAGAGGATCTAAACCGACACCCTGTGTACATGAAGCCTTACTGTTCTAATAAAAGGAACAGTAAAATGGTAGTGCCATTACTACAGTCAAATTCTGGGTAGGAAAAATCTCTCATTATTATCACTGTCCCACCCTTGCAGCCATTTCTATCTGTGCATGCAGCGGATTCTCCACCTCATTAACTCTAGGTCACCTATAACAAACTTCATTAAAACTTTGAAGTACCCTAATGCTTCAGCGACATCACACTTTCCATTTACAAGGTCCTTTTTCACACTCACTTTGAGATTAGTTTTTACGTACAGACAGACACTACCACCTTTTTGTTTTACCATGTTTCTCTGAAAGAGAGCATAGCCAGGTGTATTAACAGCCCAAGTATATGAAGAATGAAGCCAAGATTCAGAAATACCAATTAATTAATTGATTACCGTATATACTCGAGTATAAGCCGAGATTTTCAGCCTCTTTTTTGAGGCTGAAAGTGCCCCCTCGGCTTATACTCGAGTCACCGCTGTCTGACTGCTCGATCAGCGTATCGAGCAGACAGACGGCGGACATTAAAATTCAAAAGCCGCGCCTCCTTCTCCGCCTCCGCCTGTGATAGGCGGAACACTGAATTTCCCAGCAGTCAGTGTTCCGCCTATCACGGACATCCGTTCATTCTCATACTACGGACGAGTATGAGAGGATGTCCGTGATAGGCGGAACACAGGCTGCTGGGAAATTGAGTGTTCCGCCTATCACAGGCGGAGGACGGAGGCGCGGCTTTTGAATTGTAGAATGGCCGCCGAGAAGAGCGGCGATCCTGGAGCGGCGATCCATCGGCACGACACGGGACGGAGGAGGCACGGGACGGAGGAGGCACGGGACAGAGGAGGCACGGGACAGAGGAGGCACGGGACAGAGGAGGCTCGGGACGACGGCGGCTCGGGACGGAGGCTTGGGACACAGGTAGGCTGGACACACACACAAGGCTGCACGGACACACACACACACACACACACACACACACACACACACACACACAGGGATGGATGGATGGATGGATGGATACACACACACACACACACACACAGGGATGGATGGATGGATGGATGGATACACACACACACACACACACACACAGGGATGGATGGATGGATGAATACACACACACACACACACACACACACACACACACACACACAGGGATGGATGGATGGATGGATACACACACAGGGATGGATGGACGGACACACACACAGGGATGGATGGATGGATGGATGGATGGACACACACACAGGGATGGATGGACGGACACACACACAGGGATGGACGGACACACAGGGATGGACAGCCATGTCTCACCCTCGGCTTATACACGAGTCAATAAGTTTTCCAGTTTTTTGGGGGTAAATTGGGGGCCTCGGCTTATATTCGGGTCGGCCTATACTCGAGTATATACGGTAATTCATTTATTCATTCCTCAGATTTTGTGCTTCTGTGTTTACATTTCTTTTCAAGTAGTACAAACAGCATTATAATTGTCAATAGTAATGCCAGGTAAGCCAAGATTCAGCAATACCAATTTAATCAGTTTTCTTCGTTCCCCAAAGCTTCCAACTCTCCTTTTTTGCTTGGCATACTTCTGGCACTGTGTGAACAAACACTTTAATTCATTGTCATATTTTTCACTTACAGTTCTATTTTAGTAGTGCAAACAGCACTATAATTTCTAATGGTAATGCCAGGTAAGATGACTGATACAGTCTACTGACCCAGTAATCCACGGTCAAAGGTTATATATGAATCAGTCAAAATAACCGGTGACCATTCTGTCTAGTAACTATAAATAACTGACACCTGTCATCAAGTCCCAGGCTTGGAGGTGGGCCATCTGTGTCTCCCAAGGATGGTGTTGGCTTACCTAGAGATACAGGAACCAAAAGTAGTAAGATCTCTTGGCATTGGTCTTATACGATGGATGCCTCAATTAAGCAAACCCCAGTCTCACTCTGCATAAGCCAACTGACAGCAAGCACAGGCAAAGTACCATTTGTCAGGCAGATGCAGAGTCATCATGGACAGGCCGAAAGTCAAAGTTGGCAGCATGGAGATGTAGATGATTTTCACAAGCATGCAAGTTTATTACCAAGAAGTCATTCATCAGGGTAGTAGGAATCTAAGGCAATGATGTTTGAAGTAAACATCAGAGCTAAGGAACGCTAGGTACCTTTGTGCTCATCCATCTCACTTCCTTATATTGTACTTGGGGGAATTGTCCACAGGTGCATCTGGGAAGTTCCAAATGAGTAGTGCTATCCTAAATTACCAGACAGTATGTATCTAGTCATTAGATGGCACGTGTATATAACCATGAGCAGGAACAGCAAGGGAAAAGTAATTTTAGCAAAGGCTCCTGGATCTGGCTGAGTGATAAGAGGGGAGGCTGCTGGAGCTGGGAGAGGGATTACATGAGCCATGCCACATTTTCAGAGAAATTCAAATTGTGGATCATGCCAGGAGAAATCGGCAAGCCAACTCAGGACTCCAGTTTACAAAGAAAATAATCTTTTTTATTTTATTTACAAAGGCGTTGTAAAACAAGGACTGCTTTTGGTTTAAATGTGTGGAGTTCAGATCAAAACCAAGAGAATTCTACAGCAGCAAAACCCATCGTTTTCTCCACACTCCATATTCCTTTCTTGAAATGAGTATTCATTGCTCTTTGAAAAGATCTATGAACTTAAACATACTGTACATATGTGCATATGTGAATGGAAATTTACAGTGGGGGGGGGGGGGTTCTCCAATTACCTATCTCACCACACCTTCAGTGTCATTTCCAACTCTATATCCTCTCTTATTCCTGTTTCAGTAATAATAAATAATAATAATAAAAGGTGGGAGGGCTCTGCCCAGTGAGACAGTCTGCATGGGAGAGAAGACACAGACAGGACACAGAAGAACAGGGCCTGTAATGCACACACAGGGTGAAGTGGTGACATGCCTTTGCCTGAGGACAATGCGTACAAGAGAAGGATGATATAACAGCCAGACAGCGGGAGAGCGGTACAGGCAGGGGTGATAGATCTCACGCATTGTGAAGGAAGTTATCAGTGCCCCAGCAACCGGGACCAGACCTGTGTGGCGGAGGCCCTAGGGACCTAGCTGCATTTTAGGGAAAATAAAAGAGTTAAATATGTGTGCACACAGGGTCCCTGCTGGTGCCCGGCAAGGCCCCGTTCTGTCATCGGGAGAAAGGTGGCAGAGTCAAGCTGGACTGGTGGTACGGGTCACTGCTCTGTGGTGTCTCCTTCAAAATGTGACATTCTGAGCAGGTCTATATATTGTGAGACTAGGAGGCACCTCTATGACAGCTTCAGGTTAGGATGCAGAGACAACGGGGTGTATGGCTCGCTTCTAAGTCGCGGTGCCTCCATAATATTTATGCCACAGGAACGTGACCCTGCCTGGTACCAGACATTAGTGAGTGTGCACACTGGAGAGTCTGAAATGAAGAAGAGGAGTAAGAGAGAGCAAAAATGCTCCATGTGCACCGACCGAGTCAGCGCCACGAACAACCTGATAGCCTCCCATGGCTTACAAAACCATTTCTACGCTGACAACACCCAAATCTATCTTTGAACCCCTCTGCCCACTTCACCACTCTTCTTCACATCCTTAACTATTTCCCACCCGGCCAATGTATATATACGACCGGGTGGGAGCTCTCTCCTTTTGACTGGATGTTCAAGAACGTCCTTCAAAAGGAGAGGGATCGCGTGCACGTGCCCGCACAGCGGTGCGATCCTGATGCGCTCGTGTCACCTGGACACGGTGCATCTCGGATCAGCAGGAGGGCTCTGTGATTGGCTCTCCTGATCACATGACGGCCATGTCCAATCACAGCTGTCATGTGATGTAAACAAACAGCCGGTTGCTGGCAATCGGTTCTCCTCTCCTCACACGGAAGTCGTCGCTGAGGAGAGGAGAGCAGATCGCTGCAGTCGGCTGGTGATCAGTGAGTATGAGCTGTTTTTTACAGCTTTTTACTCACTGATCACCAGTCTAGTGAAAACACACATGTCCCAAAAACACACATGTCCCAACACATGTCCCCAAATAATAAATACACATGTACCCAAATAATAAAAACACATGTCCCCCACATATGTCCCACTAAAATCACATGTCCCAATGATTATCTGCACACACATGCCCGTGATCACCTGCACACATCTGTACATGATCATTTGCGTACATATGTCCGTGATCACACAAACAAATTATTATGCACTTAACGAAAAAAAAAATTCCCAAAAACATGTAGCAGAATACATTTTGGCTTAAATTTATGACAAAATTAAATTTTATTGGATTCCTTTTAAAATAGAAAGAAGAATATATAGTTTTTTTTCCCCAATTTCCGCTCTTTTTTCGTTTGTATCGCAAAAAAAAAGTGGAGTCGTGCATAAATACCACCAAAATAAAGCTCTATTTGTGCGAACAAAATTATAAAAATGTAATTTGGGTACAGTGTAGCATGACCGCGCAATTGTCATTGAAAGTGCGAGAGCGCTGAAAGCTGAAAATTGGGCTGGGAAGGAAGGGGGTGAAAGTGTCCTGTATTGTGGTGGTTATTTTACTAATCGACGTAGCAGTATGGATACCCCTCTTTCAAATTAAATTTTTCCGAAAGTAAACTCATACTATTTCCTCCTCCTTTATGCCCCCACCCCTGCCTTATCCATCAAGATCAATGTCACAGCTATCAGTCCCTCCTCTCATGTTAGGGTGCTAAGTGTAACCCTGAACTCTGACTACTCCTTTCCACCCAAATCCTATCATTGTCCAAGTCTTGATGCCTTATCCCTGGTAATATCTCCAAACTTCACTCCTTCTTAACCAATCACACCACAAAGCTGCCAATTCACTTCTTGGTTATCTGCTGTCTCAACCATTGCAAATCCCTCCTCATTGGCCTACCTTTAAATTGTCTATATCCTCTTCAGTCCATCATGAATGTTGCTGCCAGACTCATCCATCCCTGCCATCTGTTCAGTGTCTGCTATCCCTCTCTGCCAATCCCTCTCCTGGCTTCTGCTCACCCAAGAAATACAATGTAAAACACAGCCCACAAAGCCATCCTCAATGCTGCCCCAAGCTACATCACCAACCTTATCTCAAAATACCAACCGAACCATTCTCTTCACTTTTCCCAAGACCTCCTGCTCTTCTAGTTTTTTTATCTCCTTCCATGCAAATCTCCCATCCTTTCAAAATCCTTTGATCCCTAAAAAGCCATCAGAGAGGCCTATCCTGCCTTTAACTAAAAATCTGTACTTGTAAGCTCTAACAAGCAGGGCCTTTTGATCTCTCTTGTATTGAACTTTTTATTGAAATTGAAATTATTTTATTGAAATTATTATTGAAAAATTTTGTAACATGCTGCACAAACTGTTGGGACAAACTGGGTAAATGCCAATTTACATTGCACAGAAATAAATGTAGGGATGGAGGCAGGGTCAGGACAAGGGGTGGGCAGAAGGGACGGCTGCCCTGGTCGCAGCATGTATTGAAGCTCCTTCTGCTATACGGCTGATGCCACATTGTGCCACAGGAGTAGTGACAGCGGCACCACTACTTCTGTCAGTCCAGTGCTGGATGAAGCAAATAGAGGAGGAGAGACCCGGGAGGAAGTGCAGGCTGTGCTCTCTCTCCACTCTCCTCATAAGCTCACACATAATGAAGGGGGGGGGGGGCGCAATGTGGCATCTTTGCCCTGTTTACTGGGTGATCTTGTCCCGGCACTGGATGGAGGGTAGGAAGACAAGTAAGCCAAAATAATGAATCAGTTAGAGCAATGAACAATGCTGATCAGTTGCTTTAGGTTGGAGCTTTTTCCATATTTCTCTGTTCCAAATAAATTATTTTAATTTAATGACTTTCAACACAAGTCTGCACCCTGGGAGAGAGAGGGGGAAAAAGAGAAAGAAATTATTCTAATACATGTTGGTAAGAATGTTAACACAAGATTTTTTAGGTTTATTGTTTTTAGGCTTAGGCCGGCCAACTATTTTCTGACTCTAACCCTCCCCCTCTCATCCTACACACACACACACACACACACACACACACACACCTGGAGAAGGCTGCTGTTTTTAGTAAGTTTAAAATCCATTTAAGGAGGAAACATTTATGTTTTGTTCCTGACTTTGCAGAACATTAAAAGACATTGCTGAAGCATATGAAATTCCTATCAAGCCTTTGGACTGTGATAGTATGTGCAGTAGTGTATAACTAACCAAAAGTTTTAGTTTACTAATAATACTGAAGTGCCCTTCTGAAGTTCTAAAAAAAGTGGTTATTCAATATCCATCAATTCTACCATGTAAAGAGACTCAAGCCTTATATGAAATGCATGCAAATGAGTATCACACATTATGGAGCTGGCTTGGATGCCTATCCAAGCATCAGCAGTAAGAAAAACATCATCCACAATGATAAGGGACATCCTCTTTGCAAATCTCTAAATACGGCAATAAATAAATACCACAGGTGTACAATATTTGTACTTTATCCAATATACTGGGGTTCATTTACTGAACGGAAATAGGCTTTTAAAGAGGTATGCTACAGAAGGGAGGTGAGTAAATGTTCCCTTTATTTGGTTACTCAATCTGGCAACTGCATTGACCTAGCGTTGACTATGGGTAGGAAGTAGGATCACTGTACCAAGTTGTCAACCTGATCCTGACATAGTCACTATATTCTACAGGCTAGCATACAGGTGTCTTCCTTAGTGACAAGGTCTAATACATACAGTGGTGTGAAAAAGTGTTTGCCCCCTTCCTCATTTCCTGTTCCTTTGCATGTTTGTCACACTTAAGTGTTTCGGAACATCAAACCAATTTAAACAATAGTCAAGGACAACACAAGTAAACACAAAATGCAATTTGTAAATGAAGGTGTTTATTATTAAAGGTGAAAAAAAATCCAAACCATCATGGCCCTGTGTGAAAAGTGATTGCCCCCCTTGTTAAAACATACTATAACTGTGGTTGTCCACACCTGAGTTCAATTTCTCTAGCCACACCCAGGCCTGATTATTGCCACACCTGTTCAGAATCAAGGCATCACTTAAATAGGAGCTGCTTGACACAGTAAGGTCCACCAGAAGATCCTTAAAAGCTACACATCATGCCGAGACCCAAAGAAATTCAGGAACAATTGAGAAAGAAAGTAATTGAGATCTATCAGTCTGGAAAGGGTTATAAAGCCATTTCCAAAGCTTTGGGAATCCAGCGAACCACGGTGAGAGCCATTATCCACAAATGGCGAAGACATGGAACAGTGGTGAACCTTCCCAGGAGTGGCCGGCCGCCCAAAATTACCCCAAGAGCACAGCGACGACTCATCCAAGAGGTCACAAAAGACCCCACAACAACGTCCAAGGAACTGCAGGCCTCACTTGCCTCAGTTAAGGTCAGCGTTCATGCCTCCACCATCAGGAAAAGACTGGGCAAAAATGGCCTGCATGGCAGAGTTCCAAGGAGAAAACCACTGCTGAGCAAAAAGAACATCAAAGCTCGTCTCAATTTCTCCACAACACATCTTGATGATCCCCAAGACTTTTGGGACAACATTCTGTGGACCGATGTGACAAAAGTGGAACTCTTTGGAAGGTGTGTGTCCAAGTATATCTGGCGTAGAAGGAACACTGCATTTCATAAAAAGAACATTATACCAACAGTAAAATATGGTGGTGGTAGTGTGATGGTCTGGGGCTGTTTTGCTGCTTCAGGACCTGGAAGACTTGCCGTGATAAAAGGAACTATGAATTCTGCTGTCTACCAAGAGATCCTGAAGGAGAATGTCCGACCATCTGTTCGTGTACTCAAGCTGAAACGAACTTGGGTTCTGCAGCAGGACAATGATCCTAAACACACCAGCAAGTCCACCACCGAATGGCTGAAGAAAAACAAAATGAAGACTTTGGAGTGGCCTAGCCAAAGTCCTGACCTGAATCCTATTGAGATGTTGTGGTATGATCTTAAAAAGGCCGTTCATGCTCGAAAACCCTCTAATGTAACTGAATTAGGACAATTCTGCAAAGATGAGTGGGCCAAAATTCCTCCAGGACGCTGTAAAAGCCTCATTGCACGTTATCGCAAACGCTTGGTTGCAGTTGTTGCTGCTAAGGGTGGCCCAACCAGTTATTAGGTTTAGGGGGCAATCACTTTTTCACACAGGGCCATGATGGTTTGGATTTTTTTTCACCTTTAATAATAAACACCTTCATTTACAAATTGCATTTTGTGTTTACTTGTGTTGTCCTTGACTATTGTTTAAATTGGTTTGATGTTCCGAAACACTTAAGTGTGACAAACATGCAAAGGAACAGGAAATGAGGAAGGGGGCAAACACTTTTTCACACCACTGTACTCACATTCCTTTTTTATTGTGAAGCACTAATAAAAGTATCTGAGCAGCCCTTACATTTCTATAATTATACTCATTTTATATATAGATATTCCAAGGAAGGCCAGAGACAGACAGAAGCACAGGTCAAACTGTCTATAGAAGTTCATCTCACTCCAGGTTTTCTTTATTATGGTGCTCCTATTCTCTTCTATGTGATCAGACAGAAGTGTCTGGACAGCCTGAATGTTCTCATGCAGTCACACTGAATCATGATTCTGCCTTGCCTATTCTGATACAATAATAACATTCAGCCCAGTTTGTGTTCAGACCTCTAAAGTTGGCCATAGACTGTTTGAATATTGGCTGGTTCAGCAGGGATTGGCTGAGATTCAGACCATCTATGAGCAGGCTTTTTGTACCCAAGCCGATCCATCGATTGACTTGGGTTCAATCAGCATGTTGGATTTTTCATGCGATTATTGCTAGCAGCTATAGCCACTAGCAATAATCACTGTGTGATCTTGATTTCCCGCACCCCCCCCCCCCCCCCCGCCAGGGGGAACACAATAGCTCCATTTATGGCCAGCTTAAAAGAACGTGCAACAGGCTTCTAGCAGAATTGTTCAAACAAAGAGATGGATATATTTTTAAAGTACAAAATATAAACAATTACATACATTTATTAGAAATACAAAATATGGAGTTGTTCCAGGGATTTATTTCATTGCCTTTTAGGGCCAGCAATGATTTTTTCACTTTTAAATGGTTTATATCAACAAGGTAAAGAGTTCTATGATTTTTTTTAAATGGCTGAAATCAAAGAAAACATGCTTTCTTTACCTATGAGTACAAAGAAAAACATGCAGGGAAACTTGTATACAAATAATGAAAAGCTTTATCACCCTATAGTGTATAGTCACTTAATGCTGGAGTTCCTTTCCATATAAGTGTATCAATGAGAGAAATAAGGTAGTATGTTGGTTAAGATTTTATACAACTCTGAAAAGATAAACAGTCATTCCAGAAAATTCTACAGGCAGTTTTATAGGTAGGAGAGAAGTTGTGTCTCATCCGTGCTACTATATGGAAAGATTGCATTGTTAATGTGTGTGTGTGTGTGTGTGTGTGTGTGTGTGTGTGTGTGTGTGTGTGTGTGTGTGTGTGTGTGTGTTGGGGGGTTTAATACTGCAGATAAGTTGGCCGTAGATGAGTAGAGTTTCAACTGAAAATTCTTAGAAAAAGAATATTCTGATAAACTTTGTTTGTTTTTCTTATCATTAGTGGGTCAAATCGATGTTTGTTTCCGATCACATTAAAAAGAAATGTAGAAAGAGCAGGTTGGAAAATTTTTCTCAAACAAATTTCCAACAGTGTATGCGGTTTTTGTTTGGTAAAGGCCATTTATTCTAAAATCAAAGACTTGCGAGCAATACTTCAATAATAGAGCAATAATTGAAGAAATAATTCTAGCACCAGACCTCCTCTGTAACTCTCCACTGGTAACCTCTAAAGGCTTTTAAAGTCTATAGTAGCCCATGAAGATTTTCAAATACTGTAGTTTAGCACCATTCCACGAGCGTGCGCAATTTTAATGCATGGCATGTTAGGTATCTATTTACTGGGCGTGACACCATCTTTTAAATTTTACAAAAAATAGCTATTATATTGTGTTTGTGTGCATTAAAGTTCATTAAAGCATATTTTTCCCCAAAAATCTGCATTAGAAAATCTTCTGCGCAAATACTGTGTGACATACAAAATTGCAAAACCCATCATTATATTCTATAGCACCTCTGTTAAAAAAATATTTATAATGTTTGGGGGTTCTAAGTAATTTTCTAGCAAAAAAATAAAAAATGGTTATTTTTACATGTAAACAAAAAGTGTCGGAAAAGACTTGGTCTTTAAGTGGTTAAAAGCAAATTAAATCTTTTGAATGACACTCGAATGCTCTGAGAATGTTCTGAGAATCTTTGTATGGATTTTCCTAACACCTTTCTTAAGATTTTCATTCAAAATTCTACCCATTTATGGCCAGCTTTAGCAATGGTTCTGAGATGTCATCATAGAAAATAATAACACCAAAAAAGTCAAGGTACAGAAAAACTAAACATGATATTGTCCCTTTAAAGGCTATTAACACAGTATGTATTTATGCTTGGGTATTGTGTATAACTAGAAAAAACATTGTACCTTCTGTATTGTTAGTTTATATTACATATCAAATAATAGTTGTGAGAACACAGCTGCCTTGAAAGTTTAATCTTGCCTAATATCACTTAATAGCTCTGCGAGTATCTCCGTTGGTTTAATTTGTTGTTGAAGAGCCTTTGTGTAGCTCAAAAATATCTTTGTAGGTAACATTTAAAGCAGATCTAGGATTATTCTATTACAAAACCACATATGCATACACATTTCTCCTTGTTTATTATATTTTTGTGTTTCATGAAATATTTTTCTGCACTGGCTCAGATTAGAGGCATCACTGGATCAGGCCAGGGCGCTTGACCTGAAACTTGGCTAAGAAGAAGCCAATTGGCAGATGCACAGATTCTTGGCTGCCTGGTCTGCTGAGACAGAGATATCCATCCTGCAATGTAGAATGTGCATGACTCTGGCTTGGTGCCAGCTGTCTCATTAAGGATAGATGGATGTGCTTCACAGACCTTCTGGTGACAGGCAAAACTATGCTGCGGACATACAAGCAAGCACCAGGTGTTGGGATAAACACCCTGTTTGCTTAAAGCCACTATCTGTTATTCTCCTGGATCACTCAGCAGTATATCACTTACTAACTTCAAGTACCTTTGCAGGTTGCAAATGCCTTTTCTTTGACCTTACTCTTAGCTTTATATAGTTATAAGAAAAAGGTACTAGCAAATCATGTGAGCTTGGAGTCATTTTGGAAGCAGGCACAGGTTTCTAGATAACCTTATTACTATTTAGAGCAGCTTCAAATCATGATTTTCTTGTGACAAATATCTACTTTAAGAATTCCACACAGACATCAACGTTATAAGTAATTTAGATTTGCTATTTCCACTGACCTTGCTTTCTTTTGACTTTCTACACATCTGTTCTATTATATTCAATACAATTATAATCATGATTACCATTTGATCAGTTTCTTTTTGTGCATGCCATAGCAGATTAAATAAAAATTGTTAAAGAAAGCTAGAGGAGACAATTCCCACATATGTCTCCCTGTATTTAGATGAATGGACTATCTCGGTACCCTGATGGATTACACATAAAGATAAAAATACATTTTTTATAGGTACAAAATAAAAACAGAGGTATCCAGATTTAGACAACACAAGTTAAGACTGAGTCCATTCATCTAAATAAAGGGAGACATATGGGGGAATTGTCACCTCTCGCTCTCTTTATCGTAATTATTAGGATGATGGTACTCTTATATCTCTCAATAGTGGGGGCTTTTTTCTTCATTAAATAAAAAATGTTTTGAGTTTGTACAGTACATGGTTCCACTGCTCACAGATTTAGTATACCGTTTCTTAATAAAAAAAAGTGTTTAAATCTTAGCCCTTGTACACACGGTCGGAGATTCCGACGGAATGTGTCCGATCAGAGCGTTTTGTCAGATATTCCGACTGTGTGTGGTCTGCATCGGACTGTTTCCGTCGGAATATCCAGCAGACCAAATTTTCCAACTTGCCAGAAATATTTTCCGACAAAATGCTCCGATCGGACATACTCCGATCATGTGTAGAGAATTCCGATCGGACAAAGTGCGTTCAAATTCCCACATCAAAGCTATTGGCTACTAGCCTGAACGTAGTCCCATCGTAACGAAATTACGTCATCACGTTCTGAAAGATCGGATTTTCCGACAACTTTGTCCGACCGTGTGTACAAGTCCGACAGATTTGGTTGTCGAAATCTCCGACCATGTGTACAAGGGCTTATACAGTTCGCACAGTTTCTTCAGAAGAAAGCTGATGGTGAAGGGAGTTGGCAGAGAGGCAGAAATGAATGTAAGTTGACGGTGGTGGTGTCTGGGTATTTGAATTTAGTTATTTTTTTGGTGGGTCGGCGTTAAAATGTGTATATACCCAAAACTTTTTTTTTTCAGTTTTCGATGTAATAGGAAAGAGTTAAAACCCATCAGTTTATTTTTTTTGCCTATGCCATGGAGATGGAACAGGAGGAACAATGTTTCATGGCTGCTGGACTTGTCCTCAAATAACATGACATTGGACAAGAATATACATAATGATTGACTATGTTACCAATATTATTGTTCCCAAGACTGTGGTATTGCCCTCTTGAATGAACTGGCCACAGATATTCCCAGATGTTCTCAGAATAAAATGTTTTATTTATTTTTAACAGCAGAAATGTCCATTGCTAAAGCATGAAAATCTCCTTTGGTTGATATTCCACGAGAATACAAAAAAAAACACAAAAAAAAAAATCTCTTGGATTATATTCTATGAAAGGGATGCTACAGGACAAGCAAGTGAGGTTTGAGAGGATCTAATGGATATGCTTTATTTGATAATCGAAGCTTAAAAATATGGATGAGGGTGAGGAAGGATGGGACAAATTCTTGGTCGGGGAGAGATTTTCATTTGCCCCTTTCTCTTTTCTTGTTCTGTCTGATAAAGCCCCTCTTTTTTGGACTGTTTTAATTCTGTTTATCAGTTTGCTCAAAACTGATGCTCTGGTGGTACTGGAAACTTGAATGTTAGAGACTGGACCCTGGATTTATTTCAAGATTGTTGGAATCAGTCTGATGTAGCCCTGCCCTGCTGCAAGCTGAACCCAGAACCTACCCCTTGAACTCAGGTTTAGTTGCCTGTGCTCACACTGTGCCTTGTTAAACATATTTGTAATTCCCTTTATCTTATTGATGCAGTCTTATGAATAAATAAACACCAGACATACTATGTAATATGGGAGATGGATTATTTTACGCACCACATCCCAGTGATTTTACAGAAAAACGAAAAGTAATACAGGACTTTTTTTTCAAATAACAATTTTTATTGGTAATCTCAGAAGAGAAAGGAGCAAAAACAGAATGTAAAATCTCCAATTAGGAATAGTTAAAGAATGGCAAGGTAAAGAAAGTGAACAGTTACAATGTTCACAGTACACGTTACATAGTCAGTTACGACATCGTCAGGGAAGCCTGGGTATAACAAGTACAAACACTGTAGTTTCAAATGGCGCAATATCACTCTTAGGCCATATTATTAACTGTTAAATGGTAAAATTAGTACTAATGACTCCAAACTGTCTATTCGCTACGTCAATCAAGTCTATTCTTGATTGACGTAGAAGATTCTTCTTGTGTTATCGCCTGTCTTGAAGAAGAGGGACAAAGCCCACCTGGTCCTTATGAATAAGAGAGGGTAAGACTGCGTTCAAGTGAATCGAGAAAAGTCTGGTAAAGATTTTTAAGTCAAAGTTCAAAAGTGCTATGGGCCTATACCTAACACACAAGGAGGGATCCTTACCTGGTTTCGGGATCAAAGTAAGGAAGGATCTCTGCATGTCTGGTGGGATGAGGGTTTTCTGAAGGAAGGCGTTGAGTTTACACATGTGTGGTAGCAGTAAGGGAAGGAAGTAGGGGAAGGAGTAGGGAAAGACTGACCGGGCCAGGGGATTTACGTGTGGGTAGGGTTTTGATGGTCAACGTGAGTTCCTCTTCTGTGATGGGTGCATTGAGGGGGAGGGGCGTTATGAGGAAACCCGGGATTATCGTATAAGGCAGAATAAAGATCCTCAAACGAGTGAGCAATATCTCGAGGATGGGAAAACAGGCAGCCCCATCTGTTCTTAATTTGATGTGGAGTAGTCGCATGGGAGCGGTCGGATAGTTTTCTAGCTAAAAGAGAGTGGGCCTTATTACTCTTGTCGTAATATAACTATTTCAGCCTAACTATGGCTTTTTCTACCTGACCTAGTACCAAATCTTTGAGAGTCAGGCGGATCATTTTTTGGAGTAGGGATAAGGATGCAGAAAGTTGTAACCGAAGCTCAAGGACCCTGAGTTCCTTTTCGGTTTGTAATTTGGTGATGCTAGCATCTTTTTTCATGGCAGAAGTGAGCGCAATACATCGACCTCGGAGGACTGCCTTATTGCTTCCCAGAGAGTAGAAAGGGATACATCGGGGTATTGTTCTTATCGAAATAAAGTTTTAAAGTAGATTCTAATTCCATTTTAGAGGAGGGATGCTGCAGGAGGAAATTATTCAGCTGCCAGTGGCATGGCATGCAATTAGGGGTGCCTAAATCCAGTGTGAGTACGATGGGGGCCTGGTCGGACCCGGAGATTGGGAGTATCTGTGTGGACCGGGTGAAGTGTAATGTGGCGTTATTAACAAAAGGTAATCAATACGTGAATGCGTGTAGTGAGGGGTGGAGTAAAATGTGTACTGTCGATCACCAGGGTAGAGAACCTGCCAGGAATCAAAGAGGGCATAGCATCTAGCAAGTTCACAAAGAGTTTTGAGTCTCTAGAAGCTCGGGCTTGCGAGTCCTAGGGGTTCACCACATGGCAGTCAAGAGCCGTGGAATGAGACAGATTAACTATTAAGAATTCATGTGGCGACCGGAAGAGGCGGGCAAATACTCTAGTTAGAAAGCTGATCTGATGGATATTTGGGGCATATAAGGTGCTAAAAGGTGACTGCCTGTGCCTGCCATTGACCGCGTAGTGACCCCGTGGGTCACTGTAAGACTCAGAGCAGGTGAACAGAGATCCACATTTAAAAAGCATGGCCACACCTGCACAGAAGCAAATGCGAAGGAGTCCCCTCTATTAAAATGGGTTTCTTGAATCAGAATGATATCTGCCCCCGACTGCCTGAATACTCTAAGCTCCAGGTGACTCTTTCTGTTAGAATTTAGGACATGGATATTTAGCAACAGAACCTTAGCCATGGTGTTGGATAAAAGCAAACACAAAGGCACTTATCTGAGTCATCTGGAGGGATATCGTGGTACAGGGGCCAGGAGCGTGCCATCCCCAGGAGGAGTTTGGTTGTAGAGGATCGCAAGGTGAGCCAGCAGATGGGAAATAGAAAGAAAAGAATGAAGAAAGAGAGAATTAGATCATTAAAACATATATTGAGTACAACATACATTATTAACATTAAAAAAGTGTAATACTGCGCTGACCTAATAAAAGTAAACAAACATTACTAACTGCTGCAACTAAATTATGTGAGATACCCACACCAAAACAACGATACCAATACTAATTAGCTGCGCTGAAAGAAAACATACATAAATTGCCTCGAAGTACCAATGAGACTAGTGAGACATTAAGGTGTTGAATATAAATGAAAACATCCAAACCAATCAGTGAAATAACATAATCTGAAAACAAAACAGATTATTAAATAAACCAATAAATAATACAGTCCTGGAAAAACCAGTCCAAAGGTGAAGTTCCACTAAATATAATTGAATCCTCAATGGTCTGTTAATGGTGACACCACACAAAAACACCCAAGAAGCAGTGACGAGTTCCAATAGAAAGAGTCCTCCACCACTATTCACACTGCCGCTTACCAGATTCTGAAATCTCTTTTTAGGGAGATCTGCAAAAGCTTGTGACTCCTTTCCCAGACAGGGGTTCAATGTAAGACTTAGAAGAGGGGCCCCCGCTATAGCATCCCAGATGGTAACGAGATATTCTAGGCAGCACTCATCACCCATGTAAAAGACAGAAGAGCCTACATTGTCTAACTCTCACAAAGATTATTTATTAAATAATAATAATATCGCACTTACAAAAGTTCATTCGTTAAAGCGCTCTTTAAAAAAATCAAGCTGGCCGGCTCTTGGATGCTACCCGTGTCTTCTGAGACCACTGCGGTAAGCGGTGATGTCAGCATGTTACTCCTCCCTACGCCTTTTCGTCACAGATGACGTCTTCGAGGGGCACGGGCGGTGTGCTGACTCACCACCATATAAACATACTCAGACACGGAAGAAGATGCCCAGCGCTGAACTCCTGGCAATCCTCCGCCTCCGCCATTCACTAAGTGGGCAATTACGTTTACAACTGTGCCCTCCCCCAGTGGTCTCCTGTTAAATGCATATACATTACAACTGTTCTGCGGCCCATGTGTGTTAGTCCATATCAATACAGACAAACACACAGACAATGCTAGACTCTAAAAATGTTTTTTTTTATATAAAATTACATATCAAGAATATGTAAAGAAGAATATAAGGAGAGACTGTCAGTGAGTTCATTCATCCTTAAAGGTAAATTAATCACTGAACTAAGATACGTCTCCATCTGCCAATTTTAATTCCCAAATGGAAGACAGATCATCATTATATAAAAATATTCCCCTATGCTGTAAGAGATTAATTCAACAGTAATTGGGAAGAATATTTTTTTATAAATAAAATGAATTAAAATCAATTAAATTAATAATTATAATTTTTAAATGGAAAAAAAAAGGGGAAGGAGGGAAAAATGGGGTACCACAATCCATTCAGAGCAGGATATCTCCCCAAACTTTTTTAAGGTTCACCAAGAATTCAGCGCTAGTTCACATATAAGTTCAGCCACTATCAACAAGTGCCACTCTACGCAAAAATCCCCCCATGAATTCAACTATTGTCGATAAATGCATTGACATCTGTCTCAACATTAAGGCCATAGGGGATGTAACACCGTACCCTGTATATCCACCTCATTTCTAACCTGGAGAGTTCCCTGATTAGGGAACTCCCCCTCCAATGGGCGCTGTATTTATCAATCCCTAAGAATAATGTGTTAGCTGGATTGCGATTATGGTGAATCGCATAATGTTTGGAAACAGAATGGTACTTAAAACCATTCTTAATATTGGTAATGTGTTCCCCTAAGCGAACCTGCATGGATCGCATAGTTCTACTAATAAACTGGTGCCCACACGGGCATTGTAACAAATAGACAACGCCCGTTGAGCTACAAATGGTTCTATTTTATGTGTAACTGATGTACTAGTGGAAACAAAGGACTCTGTCTTTCTTTGCTTGCTTACATTTAGTGTACAGACCTGACACTTGCAACACTGATGGTATCCAGAAAGATTTTGAAAGAAAGAGACCTTTTTATTCGGGGGATTCACTACATTAGGGGCAATCCTATCCCTAAGGGAAGGGGCCCTCCTAAAAATTACCTGCGGCTGTACTGGTAGAAAAGTTTTAATAATTCTATCATTTCCCAATAGATGCCAGTGTTTCCGAAGAATTTTACTGATACAATAATGTTGACTTGAGAAGGTGGTAATAAAAGGTATAGTAGGTCTCTCACGTGCTTTTTTATTCATAGAGTCATCTGAGAGTAGGGTAAGCCTATCAATATTCACCACCTCCTCCAATGTTTCCTCTAATAAATCAATCTCATAACCCTTCTCCTCCAACCTATCTTTAAGAATCCCTGCCTGAACACTATAATCCTCCAAAGTCATACAGTTCCGTCTCATCCTGATGAACTGACTCTTGGGGATTGATTTAAGCCAAGAGTCATGATGGCAACTCCCCAAGGGTATATAGGCATTCTGATCTGTCTTTTTAAAATAAGAGATCGTCTTAAACGTACCCTCCTCCTTCGAGATAGTGATATCCAAAAAGTTAATTTTCTCCAGGCTTGCCTCATGTGCGAATTTGATGCCCCTATTGTTTTCATTCAAAGAGCAAAAAAAATTATTCAATTCCAGAGCAGTCCCCTCCCATAGGATCTATATACCTAGCCCAGAACCGTAGGTGTGGATTTCGGTCCTTATAAATGACGTCCTCCTCCTACTTGGCCATAAACAAATTGGCTAGGCTGGGGGCATATTTAGCCCCCATAGCCACGCCACATTGCTGTTTGTAATACTGGTGATCAAACCAGAAATAATTGTGACCTGCTGCATATTGCAGCAGGTCACTAATAAAGGCCTGTTGTTTTCTAGATAGAGTAGAAGAACTACAGTGGGGATCAAAAGTTTGGACACCCCAGGTAAAAATGTGTATTAATGTGCATAACGAAGCCAAGGAAAGATGGAAAAATCTCCAAATGCATCAAATTACAGATTAGACATTCTTATAATATGTCAAAAAAGTTAGATTTTATTTCCATCATTTACACTTTCAAAATTACAGAAAACAAAAAAATGGAGTACTGCCCCCTTTGACAAGTATCACAGCTTGTAAACGCTTTTTGTAGCCAGCCAAGAGTCTTTCAATCCTTGTTTGAGGTATCTTTGCCCATTCTTCCTTACAAAAGTGTTCCAGTTCTTTGAGATTTCTGGGCTGTCTGTCACGCACTGCTCTTTTAAGGTCTATCCATAGATTTTCAATAATGTGGAGGTCGGGAGATTGGGAAGGCCATGGCAAAACCTTCCGTTTACGCCTCTTGATGTAATGCCCCGTGGATTTTGAGGTGTGTTTAGGATCATTATCCATTTGTAGAAGCCATCCTCTCTTTAACTTCAGCTTTTTCACAGATGGCATCAAGTTACCATCCAAAATTTGCTGAAATTTTATTGAATCCATTTTTCCTTCTACTCGTGAAATGTTCCCTGTGCCACTGGCTGCAATACAACCCCAAAGCATGATTGATCCACCCCCATGCTTAACAGTTGGACAGAGGTTATTTTCATTAAATTCTGTGCTCTTTCTTCTCCAAACATACCTTTGCTCATTCCGGCCAAAAAGTTCTATTTTAACCTCATCGGTCCACAGAACTTGTTTCCAAAATGCCTCAGGCCGCGTACACACGGGCGGACTGTCTGCCGAAACTAAGTTCGTCAAACAGTCCGCTCAAACTTTTGAATGAATGAACTTGCCCACACACGGCACTTTTTGAGCGGACTAAGTTCGTCGTACTAAGTCCGCGCAACTTTTGAAATGAACGGACTCGCCCACACACGAGGAGGACAGTCCGCTCATTTCGAGCGCGTGTCAAGGTAGGCGGGGCCCGCGACAGAGACGTCGCGGGCTCCGCCGCCTGGAATGAACTTAAAGGGGAACCCCAACGCCGAAAAAAATCGGCGTGGGGGTTCCCCCAAAGTCCACAACAGACCCTTGTCCGAGCACGCTACCCGGCCGGCCAGGAAAGGGGGGCGAGCGAGCGCGCCCCCCCTCCTGAGCCGTACCAGGCCGCGTGCCCTCAACATGGGAGGTGCCTTGGGGAAGGGGGGGCCGCGCGGCCCCCCCACCCCAAAGCACCTTGTCCCCATGTTGATGAGGACAAGGGCCTCTTCCCGACAACCCTGGCCATTGGTTGTCGGGGTCTGCGGGCGGGGGGCTTATCGGAATCCGGGAGCCCCCTTTAATAAGGGGGCCCCCGGATACCGGCCCCCCACCCTATGTGAATGAGTATGGGGTACAATGTACCCCTACCCATTCACCTTTAAAATAAAAGTACCCAAAAAAAAACACAACACACGAGATAAAATATTTTATTGCACAGCTCCGGGGGTCTTCCGTCTTCGGGGGTCTTCTCGCCGGACTCCTCCGCTATCTTCTTGTAGCTCTTTTGCTAGCGGAGGAGTCCGGCTTTCTTCCTCCCCGCCGCCGGCCTCTTCTCCCGACTTCGGGGGTCTTGTTCCCCTCTTCGGTTCTTCTGCCGGGCCACCGCGCCTTCTTATAGCTCTTTTGCAGGCGGTGGCCCGGTCTTCTGTCGCCGCTGTCGCCGTCGCCTTCCGTTCTTCTTCTTCTTCTTCTTCTTCTTCTTCTCCAGGAGATTTTGACACTTCGCTCTCTCCGGCCGGAATGCCAGAGCCGCGCTGCGCGGCCACTTATATAGTGACAATGGGGCGGTGTCACATGGTATATGTCACATGGGTGTGTTGTGTTTTTTTTTGGGTACTTTTATTTTAAAGGTGAATGGGTAGGGGTACATTGTACCCCATACTCATTCACATAGGGTGGGGGGCCGGTATCCGGGGGCCCCCTTATTAAAGGGGGCTCCCGGATTCCGATAAGCCCCCCGCCCGCAGACCCCGACAACCAACGGCCAGGGTTGTCGGGAAGAGGCCCTTGTCCTCATCAACATGGGGACAAGGTGCTTTGGGGTGGGGGGGCCGCGCGCCCCCCCTTCCCCAAGGCACCCCCCATGTTGAGGGCACGCGGCCTGGTGCGGCTCAGAAGGGGGGGCGCGCTCGCTCGCCCCCCTTTCCTGGCCGGCCGGGTAGCGTGCTCGGACAAGGGTCTGTTGTGGACTTTGGGGGGACCCCCACGCCGATTTTTTTCGGCGTTGGGGTTCCCCTTTAAGTCCATACCAGGCGGCGGAGCCCGCGACGTCTCCTTCGCGGGCCCCGCCTACCTGGAGACGCGCTCGAAATGAGCAGACTTTTCTCCGGGCGGGAACAGTCCGCTCATTTCGAAAGTACAGCGGACTGGCCCACACACGGGCGGACTGTCCGCTGAAACCAAGTTTCAGCGAACAGTTTTACGGAAATTCCGTAAGACTTTGTTCGTCAAACAGTCTGCTGAAACTGTCCGCTGAAGCCCACACACGAGCGGACTGTCCGCTGAAACACTGTTCAGCGGACAAAGTTGGGCGAACAGTCCGCCCGTGTGTATGCGGCCTCAGGCTTGTCTATATGTTCATTTGCAAAGTTCAAACGCTGATTTTTGTGGTGAGGACATAAAAGAGGTTTTCTTCTGATGACTCTTCCACAAAGACCATATTTGTACAAGTATTCCTTTATAGTGGAATAGTGTACCACAACTCCAGTGTCTGCCAGATCTTTCTGGAGGGATCGTGCAGGCAAACGTGGGTTTTGAATTGCTTTTCTCACAATCCTGCGAGATGTTCTGTCTGATATTTTTCTTGGTCTTCCAGATCTTGCTTTAACTTCCACTGTTCCTGATGACTGCCATTTCTTAATTACATTCCAAACAGAGGATATTGACATCTGAAAACGCTTTGCTATCTTCTTATAGCCTTCTCCAGCTTTGTGAGCGTCAACTATTTTCAGTTTCTGTTTTCTAGACAACTGCTTAGAAGAACCCATGGTGCTGATTGTTGGGGCAAGGTCAGATGAGTCTGGCCATTTAAAATCTTTGAGATTGACATCACCTGGTCTTCCCAGACGATGATTGAGAACAATCCATGACACTGGCAGGTCTCAGCTTTGCAAAGGGGGCAGTGCATGCTATAAATTCTGCAGGGTCCCCGAACTTTTGCAGACACCATTTTTTTGTTTTCTGTCATTTTGAAAGTGTAAATGATGGAAATAAAATCTAACTTTTTTTGGCATATTATAAGAATGTCTAATCTGTAATTTGATGCCATTTGGAGATTTTTCCATCTTTCCTTGGCTTCGTTATGCACATTAATACACATTTTTACCTGGGGTGCACAAACTTTCGATCCCCACTGTACTTAAGTAATATTTGACTGCCGCTATCCCCAGGTCATGCGGTATAATGGTATACAGAGATATTGCATCTGCAGTTACCAGTATAGTATGATCATTCGGTTTTAGTCCAGATATCATATTAATCACCTGTCTGGTATCCTTAAGATAGGATGGCATTTGCCGTACCAGCGGCTGAAGGAAGAAGTCTATGTACTTGCCCACCCGGGACGTGATGGAATCAATACCACTCACTATTGGACGTCCCGGGGGGCAAGTAAGGCTCTTATGAATCTTCAGAAGGCAGTACAATACTGGCACTCTCGGGGCCCTCGGAATCAGATAGGCTCTCTCCTTCTCATTCAAAATATTTGACTGAAAGCCCTTATCTATTAGGGACTATAGGTTTTTTTTGTATTGGGTGACAGGGTTACCAGGCAAAATGACATAAGTATCCCTGTCATCCACGATATTATGCATTTCTCAAAGGTAATCGCTCCGATCAAGGACAACGATTCCTCCTCCCTTATCCGCAGGGCAGATTACCAGATTTTTATTGTTGCAAAGGTAATCCAAACCCTCCTCCAACTGTTTCCCCATTTTCAGACTAGGAATTTTGATATTCTCTAGGTCTCTTAAAACTACATCCCTAAATACTTTCAATGAAGGGGCCAAGACACCCGGGGGATTAAAGGTTGAGGCATTGGATAATCCAGTGTGTTGGTATCCATCTTGGACCGCTACACTCTGTGTAGTTTGATGTCCATATAAGTTTTGAAATTTCCTCGGCGGCGCAAATTTCAAACCCTTATTCAACATAGATTTCTCAGAATCAGTAAGAGTCTGAGAACTCAAGTTAAAAATACCCTCTCCACTTATTTCTTTAGTTTTTTTTTACTGTGCTCTCCTCCTCTTCCTCTTTGTTTTCTCCCTGCCTTTTTACCCCTTGATTGGGTCTGGGAAAACCCCAATATTGCTGTTCCTGATTCCTATCGTAAAGGTTTGTTGGATTGAACATCTGATGGACCAGGCCTATTATCCATGTCTTCCCCACCCCGATCACTGGCACCATGGTAAGTGGGGCCCTCTCTATCTCTTAAAGGAAAAAAAGGATTCTGTGTTTCCACACCAAACTCATAGTCGTGATCATCTCCTTCTCTTCCATATTGGGTGCGATTTCCGTAGAAGGTACCCTGATTGTAATAATTATTGGGGCCATAATTACTATACGGTATTTGCTCGGATCCCCTCATATTGTAAGAGAAATCTCTATTATGCTGATAATATTGACCCTGATTAGATGGCTGTCCATATCCACAATCCCCCTTCTCCCCATGTCTTTGAGGGGGTGGTTGGTTCCTCATTGGACTTTTATAAAAGCCCCCTTTAGTGGGTCCTGGTCCCTTCTGTGGGGATGTGTAGGAAACTCTCCTACCTTTTTTGCCTGATTTGTTGCCCACCTTTTTAGGATAATTTTGTAATTGTTTACCCATTGGGAAATGTTGAACCACCGAAGGTGTTGTCGGTGAGGTTACCTCACCCTGCATAATGGCCTCCATTTGGGTTTCCGAACTGGCCAATTGTTCAGCTGCCAATTTTTGTTGCCAGGCAAAAACATTATTTGCCTGGTAATCACTATAATCCCTATTATACTTTTTTTATTTTTTTCATTTTTTGTTCCCTCTCTTCCCTATCTAAAATCTTAAGTAAATTGTTAGTTCTCTCCTTATATTCTTCACTATCTTTGTGAGGAAGCAAGTTGCCCTTAAGAGTTTGTATCTCCAAATCTAATTTAGCCAACTTGCTATTTTTCCTAGATACCAAGAAGCCTAGGAAATTAACTCCTGCTTCATTAAAATATCGGAACCATTCCTCTAACTCTAATTCCCCCTTCAGGGGACAGACTTCCCATCTCAGGCTTCTCGGGACCATTTTCTATTTAATATAGGTCTCCAAGTATGCTATATCCCACTGGGTATGGATCTCTGAGATGGTCAGATTTTGGAGTCTCATAAATAAACTTCCCAGATCTCCCTAATTTTCTCTGAAGGGGTATTAGAAACATTTAAAGAAAATGAGGGGGAGTACAGGGTACGGCGTTACACCCCCTATGGCCTTAATGTTAAGACAAATGTCAATGCATTTATCGGTAATAGTTGAATTCATGCAGGTATTTTTGCGTAGAGTGGCACTTGTTGATAGTGGCTAAACTTATATGTGAACTAGCGCTGAATTCTTGGTTAACCATAAAACAAATATATATAATTATTAATTTAATTCATTTTATTTAATTTTATTTATAAAAAAAAAATTTCTTCCCGATTACTGTTGAATTCATCTCTTACAGCATAGGGGAATATTTTTATATAATGATGATCCGTCTTCCATTTGGGAATTAAAATTGGCAGATGGAGACGTATCTTAGTTCGGTGATTAGTTTACCTTTAAGGTTGAATGAACTCACTGACAGTCTCTCCTTCTATTCTTCTTTACATATTCTCGATATGTAATTTTATATAAAAAATTTTTTTTAGAGTCTAGCATTAATATAGCCCCTGTGCGTTTGTCTGTATTGATATGGACTAACACACATGGGCCGCAGAACAGTTGTAATGTATATGCATTTAACAGGAGACCACTGGGGGAGGGCACAGTTGTAAACGTAATTGCCCACTTAGTGAATGGTGGAGGCGGAGGATTGCCAGGAGTTCAGCGCTGGGCGTCTTCTTCCGTGTCCGAGTATGTTTATATGGCGGTGAGTCAGCACGCCACCCGTGCCCCTGGAAGACGTCACCTGTGATGAAACTGCATAGGGAGGAGCGACGTGCTGATGTCACCGCATACCGCGCTGGTCCCGGAAGACACGGGCAGCGTCAAAGAGCTGGCTGGCTTGATGTTTTTAAAGAGTGCTTTAACAAATTAACTTTTGTAAGTGCGATATTTTTATTATTTAATAAATAATCTTTGTGAGAGTTACACTATGGAGGCTCTTCTGCCTTTTACATGGGGGATGAGTGCTGCCTAGAATATCACATTACCATCTGGGATGCTATAGCAGGGACCACTCTTCTAAGTCTTACATTGAACCCCTGTCTGGGAAAGGAGTCACAAGCTTTTGCAGATCTCCCTAAAAAGAGATCTCAGAATCTGGTAAGCAGCAGTGTGAATAGTGGGGGAGGACTCTTTCTATTGGAACTCGTCACTGCTTTTTGGGTGTTTTTGTGTGGTGTCACCATTAACAGACCATTGAGGATTCAATTATATTTAGTGGAACTTCACCTTTGGACTGGTTTTTCCAGGACTGTATTATTTATTTATTGGTTTATTTAATAATCTGTTTTGTTTTCATATTATGTTATTTCACTGATTGGTTTGGATGTTTTCATTAATATTCAACACCTTAATGTCTCACTAATCTCATTGGTACTTTGAGGTAATTTATGTATGTTTTCTTTCAGTGCACGAAACTAGTATTGATACTTTATTTACAGACCCCGTGAGACCTGTGGAACACAGGCCTGACAAAGTTTCCTATATGTCTTTCCAACAAGAAGTAGAAAACGGGTCAAGGAGACACAGAGACATAGTAATAATTACAAAAAATAGACAGTAAAATAAGGGAGGAACTCTAGAAGGTAAACCAGATGGGGTTAGTAAACAGAAGGGTGACCACTCTCAGCCCTCAATCGAGACAATCCCAAAATATTAAGCTAGGGTAAACCAGGGGCCCAAGGGGACTAATAGCAAGTTATTAGGGTAAAGCCATGGGTGTCAGCCAGGTGGAAGCTCGATCAACAGACAGATGCAACAAAAGGGAAGGCCCTACATAGGTCAACCATTTTTGTGTTTGGTAGCTTTAAGGGGAGTATCTGGGCCCCGGGAACGTTTGGCAGGGGAAACCTTCTGCCAAACCGTGCTGGAGGTGGGGTAGCTACCAAGTTCCAGTCAGGGAGGTGGGGGACAGGAGTCCCCAAAAAAATCACAGAAAGTGTGCAGGTCCAGGCGCAGTAGGGCAGATTGTCCTTGACGTCTCGCTGTGAGGCTGAAAGGGAATCCCCAGCTGTAGATGATGTCCTCTTCCTGTAGCGTACAAAGAAGGGGTTGAAGGAGCCTGCATTTTTGTAGAGTAATCCAGGAAAGGTCTGGATATAGCTGTACCGGTGTATTTTCAAAAACTACTTTGCAGATGAAACGGGCTTTGAGCATGATATCTTCCTTCAGAGGATAAGAATGAACCCTACAATTGACATTGTGTGGTTTGGAAGCAGGAACTTAGGGTGCAGGGCAGGATGAGCCTTATCCATTTTGACATGTTTAGTAGGAGGCTCACCCAGAAGGTCATTGAATAGGGCTTGAAGGGTAGATTGCAGGTCTTCTGAGCCTTCTGATTCTTGGAGTCCCCTTAGAAGGCTGTAAGGCTGCAGGCTGAGAGAGAGCTAGGAGATTAAGCATCCATGCAAGTCGACTTCCGGTAACCAATACAGGACTTTTAAGGTGCTTGAATAACATAAATGGGTATAAATATTCAGTAAAATCAAACAATTTATTCAAAATCCAATAAAACCATAATAAAATCACATAGCCATATCATAGTCTTGTTTGCCAGAGACCATCTGAAGTGACATTTTCCATGCTACAATGATGTTACATTCTCAACATGTTTCGACGAATACATAGCTTTCCCAGTAGATATTATAGTTTTAAGACTGTGTAAAAAATAAATAGACAGTAAGAATTTATGCAATAACAATATTACAATGTTAAGTTTTTTTTTCATTTTGTGTTTTTTTTTACATTGGAACATGTCATGGGTACTTATCTATTCAATAGCTAGAGTATAGTAATCTCATTCACAAAGGAACCATTTACTACTATATTGAGATGTTTATGCCCACAAAAGAAGACAATGGCAAGATGGTGACCATAAGAGAGATAAAGGGTCCTGGCTATAATAATAAAGGGGTTTTAACCAATGTTCATAAAGCTTCCATCATTTCTATACGATAATCCCTAAATATAGTGATACTTACAAAAATACCATATAAGTGATAAACCACTGGAGGGGTTTTAACCAATTTTCATAAAGCTTCCATCATTTCTATACGATAATCCCTAAATATAGTGATACTTACAAAAAGACCATATAAGTGATAAACCACTGGAGGGCACCAAAAAGCCTTGCCTCTGCTATGGAATGTATGTACTAGATCAAAACATCATAATGTTGTATTAGTAAAAAATAAATAAATACCCTGGAAGCATTATGGATAAGCCAGCACATTTGTCCAAATTAGTTAAGCAGTCTAAATCTCTATTACTTTACAGGTTACCAAAAAAGAAAGTGAAGGTAGTAACTAATAGTTAACCTCTAGAGGTCTATATTACCTCTAAGAAGGAGAAATAGTACTATGTTATCCCATGGAAACATATACTTTCCTCCCCAGTAATAAGTAGTAAACGCCTCTATAATCAACATATACGCATACTAGTACTGTAACTTCTATCTAGTTTAATTTAGAAGTAACTTGCTTAGCAGCCAAACATGGGTGGCATCCACATGGCTCTGGCAAGATGGCCATGGGTTGGCTGACCTTTTAACCCTCAGACGCCAGGTGGGGCATGGACTCCACTTAGTCCCCATGCACATGTGCAGACAGTCTTTGTCACCACCATAGGACCTGGTTTTCATACCCTTGTTGGAAAAAACATATAATATGAGGTCAAATCTAAACACGTTCAATGTGTGTGCAATCAGACAGGCCCTTGCACTACACAGTTGAAGGTAAATCTAAAGGAAATTGAATAAGAAAATTGTATGGTGTATGGCCAGCTTTAGAACTAGAGCCAACAGGCAGGAAAAGAGAATTAAAGGAGAAGGAGCCACGGTGAAGAAGACAAAAAGGAAGGGGAAGGAGGGCACAATATATGATGCCAATGAAATATTAAAAAGATATCAAAACATGGGGTAGAGGAGAACTATAAATGAGAGAAGAGTGAAAGGCGGTGCCTGAAACCTGAGCATGCAAACGTGAACAAACATGCAAAAAAACTTTCAGTATGTCTGACAAAAAACAAAGTTACCTTATGTCTTTCTAATATACAGAAAGGATTAGGCTTACAACAGAATTAGAACCTATCCCAAAGGTTTGTCAAAATTGAAGATACCAAATATAAAATACTTATATGTATTGCTCACATTATTGGAAACTCTCCATATACCCTTAAACCCAATTTATATTAAAAAAAAAAAAAAATCACTGGAGAGATACTGAGCAGGTTTAATATTACTACCTGCAAGGAAAATTGGTTCTCCTGACCATTTGGCTTCTTAACATATCACAGAGGAGGAACAGCCTTAGGTCCTGATTTAAGTTCAGTATGTGATTTCTTTTATCTGAGGTTTGCATGCGGTCACTTTGATCTGAGGCCTGTCAAAGGTTTAAAGTGAGGAAGTCTGGGTCAATTTGCCTTGCAGTCATGCTCATAGATTATAAAAATAATGTATGTGTATGAATTTATGTTTTCTTTTTACAAGGGTTTAATCAGAGGTCCAAATGTATAAGTGCTGCTCTAAATATACTTGCCATGAGGAAGAACTGAAATAAGTATAGGTAACCCCTTTGTGACATTAATACCTTACATTTACATGAAAAACGCCTCTTGCTGTGAGAATGTTAATTCCTGCAGCAAGGAACTAGGAATGCACAATTGTGTATGTGCCTAGCTCCTAGGCGCTGTGCTGATTCTCACAAGAAATCTTTGGTCGGTCTCATCACCAGTAGCAATTCTTTCTAATTTGTGCTGCAGAAGGGATGCTGCTTGGCCTGAAATGTTGCTTGACATATGCTGAAGTTCATTGCAGTTCCTTTGTGTTGATTTCTGGACAGGGCATATTGCTACAATTTCTGATTTCATGATGTGATATCGCCTCTAAGATCTCTCCTTGACCGTATTGTACTGTATTGGTTTATGCAGGTATCTACACTGGGGGTTGTCCAGGCAGAGAAAAATGCCCTCCTACTGTTTAGAAAATTGTAACTGTATAGGAAGTAAATAGCTTTGTTGCAATGAAGTATGGATTTAATATAATTGTGGGAAAACATGAAGTTCATTCAGGCAGGAAAATGTGACTGTAGCTGAGTGTAATGATAAACAGTCTAATGCTAAACATGTAAAAGGATGTAACCTTCAACCACTTCCAGACCACTGCATGCCGATATACGTTCTAAGTTTGAAGAGTAATATCGTTGTTATGGCAGCAGCTAGCTGCCATAACCCCCAGTATCCTCTTCTTCGGCCGGCTGTCCGCTTCCCGATAAGAGTGCAAGATCACTTTTATCTGTGGCGGAAGAGGAGCTTACCGGATCCCTTGGCAGCAGCAGAGGTGATCGGATCTTCACCCTTGCTAGGTATCTAGCCGAGTGAGGGGAAGATGGCCCCCACCCGTCTCCATAACATTGCAGGGAAGAAGCGATGTCAAAACGTCACTTCCACAAATAGCTCTTATGTGTTCAAAGAACACGTGAGATATCACCGCAATCGGTAGAGTGAGAGCAATAATTCTAACCCTAGACCTCCTCTGTAACTTAAAACATGCAACCTGTAGAATTTTTTAAACATTGCCTATGGAGATCTTTAAGGGTAAAAGTTTGTCGCCATTCCACTCGCGGGCGCAGTTTTGAAGCATGACATGTTAACTCGGCGTAACATTATCTTTCACAGTATAAAAAATTTGGGCTAACTTTACTGTTGTCTTACTTTTTAATTCAAAAAAGTGTATTTTTTCCAAAAACAGTGCGCTTGTAAGACAGCTGAGCAAATACGATGTGACAGAAAGTATTGCAACGGCCGCCATTTTATTCTCTAGGGTGTTAGAAAAAAAATGTATAATGTTTGCGGTTCTAAGTAATTTTCTAGCAAAAAAAAACAAAACGGTTTTTAACCTCTAAACAACACATCACAAACAGAGATTTTGGTCCTTAAGTGGTTAACCCATACTCAACCCAAGATAGAGTGGCTGGGGGACTTATTACAGACTGGAGGAGACAAAACATTCCTACGGGACAAGCTTCTGGGAGACTGGTTTAGTAGAACACAATTATCCCTATAGTATGTTATCGTAAAATAGTGGATCTTTTTTCTTGAATGTGTATAAAACAATTCTTTGAACCAGAGGTTATTGAACGACAATGGTGGAAAGTATTTTTTTAGAATGTTGTTTGATTACATTACCCTTATTGTTTTGCTTTTCAAACCAGAGCCGTCTGACACATAAAAGCTTGTTTCTACAGATGAAAGCAGCACTTAGTAACTATTGTGTATTTTAGCTGCAAAAAAATGGGAATGCTCAGCCATGCATTCCAATCTGTGCATCTTGAAAAGCTTTACCAATACGTAATATTCGCTTAATAGCTTTGCACATTCACATATAGACAAGAGTACACAAAGACTAATGATAATTGCAAGAACTACTAAACAAATACTTTTTATGAAGGTCACAGGTACAGCACAAATCCAGCAAGGTTTTTTTTTACCAGGAACTGCAAGATATATTCACAAACCATGATGCTGCCTAAGGAAGGACTTGTAAAAAAGTATATTATATATTTTTATACATAGATTTATAGAAAGAATACAGAGAGAAAAAAAAAAACGACACATTTTTGTGAGATATATGAAACCCCCATTTTTTAAATCTATAGGTCTATATTATTTTATCTTATAATCCATGTATTTATTCCCATTTCCATATTCATGGTGACAGAATTCACCCATTGCCTTACGATGGGCTATAGCATTTTCAACCTTTTGTGCTTACTCTCCCTATGAGACTTTAGTCTGATGTCCTAATAGGAAGCTTAACTGTAAAAATTCAAGTTCACTTCTAGTTTGTGTGCCTATGTGCTTTGGCCTATAAGCCAAGAAGTGAGACTGCAGACGTCAATCATCCTTCTCTCTCTGCCTGCAGCAGCAAGCAGTTCTAAAATAGGTTTAGACCAGAGCAGAGCATTAACTTTTTCTTTTTCACATGAGACCAGGGGTGTTTCGAGCATGCAAAAGTCCAGGGGCGCCCCTTGATACTTCAAGGAGAAAACAAAATGCTACAAATTGTGGCCACACTGTGTTGACAGTAGGTGGGGTTTAACCGGTTCCCGACCAGCTCACGCAGATATACTGCAGCAGAATGGCTCCCCTGGGCGAAATCCTGTATGGGTACGTCCATTCCTTTAGTGGCCACTGCACGGTGGGGGACCCAATGTGTGTGGCTGGTGGGCACAATTTTCAATTCTTGCGCAAACCAATCAATATACACTTATTGTGATTTATTTTACCAAAAATATGTAAAAGAATATATATTGGCCTAAACTAATGAAGACATTTGTTTTTCCTGACAGACTCCATGGCAGCCTACGTATGGGTTAATCCCGCCTCTCATACCTCATAGGACCCCACTCCCATAAATCTTTGCTCCTAATCAAAGACCTTGTTCCTTTTTTGTCCTCCTCCTTAAAGGACCAAGGGATAGTTCTTACCTAAAGGAGTTGTGAATCCGGTTCTGGTTCCTGTTTTCCGTTCACACACGATGACGAATTTCTGGTGTCTGGAGTCCAGCTTCCCAGCTATTAGCAGGGTGGTTGCAGGGATTATGATCAATGCCATGAAGAGCTTATTACCCAGCCATTGGCTGGCAAGCGGCAGTGTGGTCATTTGTCCTAGCTATTAGCGGGAGGCCCCCCTTTTTGTGATCCCTGGTGATGCGCATGTGGATTGGAGCCAGGTCGGATGGTTAGTGTGCTGGAGGTGTGATGTATTCATGGAAGCCTGTGTTTGTTTTGTTGTCTGCCTATGCTGAGAATTGCAGGTATGGCAGCTGGGATGCATCTGCATTCCAGTTTGCTGCTTTCTGTCTGTACTGCCCAGCCACATAGTCTCGATTGAAAGCAAGGCTTTGTTTGCGCATGCGCAGTGGGGATGAGATGACGGCGATCGAGCATGCATGCAAGTGCCATGCAAAACTACGCTGGCAGCGCTGGATGACGTGATTACGTCATTCGGCAGCAGGTTTAAATACCTGTCAGATTCAGATTATTTTGGCTGCTCATTAAGGCGATTGCAGTATCTGGTATTCTTAGATACGGAGGTAAGGGACTTGATGTCTGCTGGTCTTCACTGTATTTGGGCACTGTATGGCTGCAGTTGTTGGCACTAGATTTATTAATTAATTTATTAATTAATTTGCTTGTGTGTTGTTATAGCCTATCTGAATCTGTTGCCATGGATGTATCATCGCCCCCTTGTGGCCAGCCCTTAGGCCGCAGGTAGGATGAAATTTTGTTGTTCCTTCTACCTGTTTGTGGGGGTTGGTAGAGTATGCAGGATAAAATTAGAATGTTTTTCCTTATCATTTATTTCAGCCCTTCTGGACCTGATCTTCGTTCGTCAGCACACGAAGATAATGTTCAGTCTGGGTCATGACGTGTCCACTTGACGTCAAGTTCTAGACACCCTAAGGCCGCGTACACACGGGCGGATTGTCTGCCCAACAATCCGCTCGTGTGTGGGCTTCAGCTGACTTTTTCAGCGGACAGTCTGACGGACTAAGTCTTTCGGAATTTCCGTAATTTTGTCCGTCCAAACTTGGTTTTGTCCGTCCAAACTTGGTTTCAGCGGACAGTCCGCTCGTGTGTAGGCAAGTTGGACGGACTAAGTATGGCGCATGCTCAGAAAGGATTTACACGGCCCGAAGGTTGCATTGCAGTGTATTGGACGTCGTATTTCTAGTCCCGCCGTACGTGCTGTATACGTCATCGCGCAAGCTTTCAGCGGACTGTCTGTTCATCGTGTGTGGTCAAGTCCGTTCATTCAAAAGTTGAACGGACTGTCTGTCGGATTGTCTGACGAACTTAGTTGGGCAGACAATCCGCCCGTGTGTACGCGACCTTAGTCTTCTTCTAGACACCACACTGATAGATCCAGGTCTGGATCCCGGCACTAGTCTCACCGCCATTCTGGCCACTCGGAAGGAAGATCCTGTTGGGGATGTAGAGCTCAAGTGCCAGAGGAAAAATCTCTCTGTGAGTTATGTTATTCCCGAGCTGTGAAGGAAAGAGGTGCCGGAGACCAGCAAGTGGAGGCTTTGGTCAGGAAAGTTGTTCAAGAATCTTTGAATAAATCTGATTCCACTCACACAGTCATTCCTCCCTCTGTGCCAGCTTCAGCTGCTGAGGTAGTGCATCTTAAAATTCCTGGACCCTCCTATGACAGTTTTTCTTTTAGTGGATCTTCTGAAAGTGAGGCTGAAGTGGATGATTCCGGTGCAGGATTTGATTTCTCCCTGGTTCCTCATCTGGTCAGAGCAGTGAAGGACGCACTGAGATGGGAGGAGCCGGTAGAGGCACCCTCTAAACAGAGGAAGTACTTTAAGCATCTTAAGAAAGAGCGCTCCAAATATTTCCCTTTTTGGGTGAACTGGGTGAAATTATCTCGGATGAATGGAGTAAGGTGGAGAAAAAGAACTCACTCTCTAAACTGGCAAAAATGTACCCGTTTAAAGGTGAAGAGGTCAAACATCTGGAGTCTGCTCCCCTCATTGATGCGGCCATGATGAGGTTGGTGAGACATGTCACGCTCCCTCTAGAAGACACCGTTTCTTTCAAGGATGGTCTAGAGAGAAAACTCTATACTGATTTAAAACGTATCTATATTAAGGCAGGGATGGCCTGTAAGCCAGCTTTGGCTTTAGCGGCATTATCCAAAGCTATGGAGTGCTGGACGGATGATGTGGGTGCGACTTTAGGAAGTATTTCTGAGGAAGCAGTCAAGAATTCCCTGATACATGAACTGAAGATGGTATCAGCGTTTCTGGGTGAAGCCTCCCTGGATATTATTCGCCTGGTAGCACGTGTCATGCTTTCTTCTGTTACAGCTAAACGTGCCTTATGGCTACGCCCTTGGGTGGCGGATCCTGCCTCTAAACAGGCATGGTGTAAGATTCCTTTTGAGGGTGCTTCCCTCTTGAGGAATAAACTTGATTCAGCTATCACGCGTGCTACTGGGGGTAAGTCGGAATTTTTACCCCAGGATCGCCGTCTTTTAGGCCAGAAGAGAGTTCAATCCAGACAAAATCCGGAGCGTGCTAGGGATGCGCGTCGCTATAGGACGGGTCGTGAATTTAAGAAGAATTGGAGGAGAACCCAGCCTTCTGGTCAGAAACCCTCAAAGTCAACATCTTCTGGTGGACGAGAAGCTGCACATTTTTTTTGATATAGAGCCTGTCCAGGCAAGTAGAGGCTCATCTACTACGTTTCTGCCACACCTGGGCAGCCTCGATTCAGGATTATTGGGCCATCAAAACAGTTTCCTTAGGAAATGCCAGGGTATTCAACAGTCCACCCACACATCGTTTTGTTCCCACGAGTCTTCCACAATCAGAAGAAAAGAAAGAAGTACTTTTGGCTTACACAGACTCCCTCATCGCTCAAGGTGTCTCCATCCCGGTTCCAACCGTTTACTCCCCCTTTTCTGGTCCTCAAAAAGAATGGTTCATGGAGGCCGGTCATCGACTTGACATATCTGAACTCCTTCATAAAAAAGGAAAAGTTCAAGATGGAAACTTTATTAACTATACACCAGACAATACAACCGGGAGATTGGTTGGTCTCAATAGATCTGAAAGACGCTTACTTTCATGTACCAATTGCGAAGGATTTTCAAAAATATCTCAGGTTTGCAGTAGACCAAAGACATCTCCAGTTCATATGTCTCCTGTTCGGGCTTACAACATCGCCTCGGGTATTTTGGAAGCTCTTACTGGCGGTAGTCGCTTTGATCAGAGTCAGAGGTATCCGGTTACATCATTATCTGGACGATCTACTTCTGCTGTCACAGGACAAGGAGCAATTGTTGTTGCATCGGGATCAGGTCATCTCTATCCTGATAGAGTTCGGCTGGCTCTTGAACAAGGAGAAAAGTCATTTGGATCCGACACAGCCACTAGTGTTTCTCGGGGCGCAGTTCGACACAGTGAAGAGCACCATCTCTCTTCCTCTGGAGAAGATCCCGGTGATCCGGGACAGAATTAACCTTGCAATGTTGGCTCCCCTTCTCAGGGCTTCTCAGTGTCTCAGGATAATCGGCACCATGGTAGCCACAGCCCCTATAGTGAAGTGGGTGCAATGGAGGGTGCGACCCTTTCAGAGGGACTTCATTCAACAGTGGAATCCGGAGTTGCAAGATCATCTTGTTTGGATAACTCCTTCCATGCGGGAGAGTCTCCCCTGGTGGTTGCAATGGAAAAATCTCCTCAACTGCCATTCAATACCTCCAGTGTCCTGGATAACGGGGGCGACAGATGCCAGCAGCAGAGGTTGGGGCGCTCACTGTCTGTCAGAAGTAGCCCAAGGCAGATGGGATTTTCCACCCCAAGGTGTGGTCTTGAATGTGTTGGAACTTCGAGCTGCCTTTCATGCCCTTCGAGCCTTTCTCCACTTGATGTCTAATCTCATGAGCCTCAGTTCTCATGAGATTAGACAATACGCAGTGTCATATATCAAAAGACAGGGGAACACTCGCAGTCTCTCCCTTCTGAAAGAAGTGAGTCCAATCATGTTCTGGGCCCAGGCGAACTTGTCGGACTTGACAGCTGTGCATCTTCCCGGGATTCAAAATGTCCAGGCGGACTTCCTCTCAAGGGTCTCTCTGGACAACAACCAGTGGTCTCTCCACACAGAAGTTTTCAATTGGATCCTGTCATTGGGAATGACACCGGAGGTGGATCTATTTGCATCTCCCTGTAACGCCAAGCTGAAAAAGTACTACACGAGATGTCGTTGTCCTCAGGCCATTGGAGTGGACGCTCTCACGGATTGGTGGAGATTCCACAGGGCTTATGCCTTTCCTCCAGTCCCGATTATTCTTCAGTTTCTTTCAAGGCTCAGGCAGGAAGAGGCCGAAGTAGTAGCAATCATTCTGTATTGGCCCAACAGGCCATGGTTTCCACTCCTGTTACAGCTGAGTTACAGGGACCCAGTTGCTCTCCCTTCCAGGCCAGATCTCCTGCTACAATGAACATCTCTTCAGTTCATCTGCCCATCCCATCTCCATCTGATGGCCTGGTGGTTGAGAGGGAAAGGCTGTAAGAATTAGGGTGTCCAAGTTCAGCAATTGCTACCTTGTTAAATGCCAGAAGACAGGGTACTAACAGAGTCTACCAGAGAATTTGGTCAAGATTTATGGACAATGTCTCCTCTTCTGGTGGTTCCTGTAATGATCCGAAAATAAAAGATGTTTTGGGTTTTCTACAGTCAGGTTTGGATCTGCCATTATCTGTGAGCTCTCTACGGGTCCAGGTTTCTGCAATCTCTGCCTTTACTGGTGTATCCTGGGCAAGAAATCCTCTTACCAGACAGTTTTTTAAAGGAACAATGAGACTTAGGCCTCAAAGAAAACTGAGATTCTCCAAATGGGACCTTCCCCTCGTCTTAGATTTCTTCTCAGGAGAAGATTTTCAACAGATGGATAAGTTATCGATGAAAGATCTTTCTCTTAAAACGACCTTCCTGGTGGCTTTAACATCGGCTACAAGAGTCTCCATTCTCTAGGATTCAAGGAACCTTTTCTTACTTTCTTCCCTGATTGGGTAGTTTTGATTTCAATGTTAGGATCAAATCCTAAGGTGAGGTGACATCTGTATTCCACGAGAATCAGGAAATTGTTCTTCCAACTTTTCAGTCAATAGATTCTTCAAGTGTCCATCCTCTTGCTGTTGGGGAAGTCTTGAAACACTACTTGGAAGCTAGAGTGCCTTTTAGAAAGTCGGATCATCTATTTGTTTACTTTTATGGAAAAAACAGGGGATTGCGTGCTTCCTCTAGAACCATTGCATGCTGGATTGTCCAGGCTAGTCAAAAGGCGTATAAGGCTAAAGGGCTGGCTCCTCCGGAATTTGTGACTGCTCACTCTACTAGGAGTGTGTCTACATCATGGGCAGCTTCCTGTCATGTGTCGGCGGAAGTGATTTGCAAAGCAGCTTCATGGTCATCGATAAACACATTTATGATGCACTATTGCATTGAGCCAGCTGCTCTATCTTCTGTTAACTTCGGTTTAAATGTTCTATCTGTTTAAGGGTGCCAATTAAACCTTTTCTCTTTGAACCAGCAATTTGTTCCCACCCAGGCATGCATGGCTAGTTATTTACCATAGGTAGGCTGCCATGGAGTCTGTCAGGAAAACTAAAAATTTATATCAAATACTTACCGTAATTTTCCTTTGCTGATGGACTCCATGGCAGCAGGTGTTCCCTCCCATTTTGCTGGAGTAGGCTAAGTGATGGAACACGGTCTCTGATTAGGAGCAAAGATTTATGAGAGTGGGGTCCTATGAGGTATGAGAGGCGGAATTAACCCATACGTAGGCTGCCATGGAGTCCATCTGGAAAGGAAAATTACGGTAAGTATTTGACATAAATTTTCCGTTTTTATTTAAAAAAAAAATTGGGAGATATTTATTATAGCAAAAAGTTAAAAAATATTGTTTTTTTTAATCAAAATTGTCGCTCTTTTTTTGTTTATAGTGCAAAAAAAAAACTGCTGAGATGATAAAAAAAACACCAAAAGAATGGGGTAAAATCTTTGGGGCTGAAGTGGTTAAAGGGGCATATGTAAAGCTGAAGTTTAGTTAACCATTCGACCTCTGGAAGGTTTTACCCCCTTCATGAACAGGCCAATTATTTGCATTACGACACTGCATTATTTTAACTGACAATTGCGCGTTTGTGTGACACTGTACCCAAATAAAATTGATGTCCTTTTTTCCCCACAAATAGAGCTTCCTTTTAGTGATATTCGATTACCTCTGCATTTTTTTTGAGCTATAAACAAAAATAGGCCGACATTTAAAAATATTTATTTATTTAATATTTATATTAATATATTATTTTCCGCTATAAAACATGTTGCAAAAAAAAATACACATATTTTTGGTAAAAAAAATATCAATAAGCGTTTATTCCATCCCATGTCTTTATTCTCCTTTAGTCCTATCTCTTCCTCCTCCAGTCCCATCTCTTCCATCCCACATCCTCCTCCTCCTCCAGTCCCATCTCCTCCATCCCACATCTTCCTCCTCCTTCAGTCCCATCTCCTCTATTCCATGTCCTCCTCCTCCAGCCCCTCTCCTCCTCCACCAGTCCCATCTCCTTCATCCCACATCCTCCTGCAGTCCCATCTCCTCCTCCTCCTCTTCCAGACCCATACCCTCCATCCCTTTCCCCTCCTCCAGTCCCATCTCCTTCTCCACCTCCAGTCCCAGCTCCTCCTCCTCATCCAGTCCCATCTCCTCCATCCTCCTCCTCCTCCAGTCTCATCGCCTCCACCTACCAGACCCATCTCCTCCATCTCTTTCTCCTCCTCCAGTCCCATCTCCTTCTCCTCCTCCAGTCCCATCTCCTCTATTCCACGTCCTTCTCCTCCAGTCCCATCTCCTCTATCCCATCTCCTCCTCCTCCAGTCCCATCTCCTCTATCCCATGTCCTTCTCCTCCAGTCCCATCTCCTCTATCCCATCTCCTCCTCCTCCAGTCCCATCGCCTCCATCCTGGGAATCTGGTTCTGATGTAAAACATGAAGGTACCATCTAGAATGTTGGTTCTAACCTAGAACACATCGAGAGGCAATATAGAGATCTGGATAGAATAGCAAAATTACCATATATTTATCCGTATGAACTCTTTCTGTATACATTAACATAGACTCCATATGTTAAAAACATTTATGTATGATATACTTAAAATTTTGTATCACTGCCACCTATATTATTTTTTGAATTATAGACACTTTATTATATTGTTTAAACTATTATAATTAGCATTTAGGTTTTTATCATATATTTTAATTACTTATATGGTATTAAGTGACCTTTTATGTCTACTCGAGAGAGTTAACATATAGGTTGTGGATGCACAGCCTTGACCTTTTTTTCATTTATACACCTTTTCACCAACCTTTAGGGTTTATGCAATTTTGTGTGTTTCACAACTATCTATATATTTGATTTTTGTGCAGTCTTGGTGGCTCATACTTATATCACTATGTTCATCTAGAGCACACGTTTTCTATTTTCTTTTGAATTTAAAATTTGATTTGGGTGTGTGTGATTTTGGAGTCGCACTTTGTCATACACACTTTACTTGCAACACTATTCACGTACATTTACACAATACTTGTATTTCACATTTTCATTACAGTGATATGTGCGACTTTGAATTCAGGCATAGTCGCATGATTACATTCAATATATGTTTTTCTCTATATATATATATATATACCGTTTCATTCACTCTGAATCTCAGAGTGTTACATTATCGTCACAATTTGCATCCAGATTCACATTCTACACATTCTGATATGCTTTCATGAATTATATACATCATTAGCGCTACACATTTATTCACATTTCTCTCTCACTACCTGTTGTGTCAATGGGACCTTACTATGGGACACAGATGGTAAAAAATAGAATGTGGTTTTAACTCTTCCATAATTTATCCAAAATGGAAAAAAAAAGTGCTTGCTTTATATATACTTTTTATACATACCGTAATTAGAACATCTAATAGGGTTATATCATTGCATGAGATTTCCCATCACTTCCGGTTTTAGTGAATGAATGAATAACTTGTATAGCGCTACATATGAAAACTAAATTGACTTAGGGCGCTTTTGTGACCAGTGTCCATCTGGGTTTTCAGAAGAGATGGGCCTTGAGCTTCTTCCTGAAGGCCAGATAGTTTTCCTCTGGGCGGATGTCCGCGGGTAGAGCATTCCATAGCTGTGGTCCTTGTACTGCAAACCTTTGTTTGCCTTTTAATTTTTAACGGGTCTTGGGGATGTGGAGGAGGTTCTGGTTAGTTGACCGGAGAGTGCAACCTGGGGTGTAGTGCTTTATTTTGTCGCAGAGGTATTTCGGGGCTTTTCCTTGTGCACATTTGTGAGTGAGACAGAGGGTCTTAAATGTAATTCGATCCTTCACGGCTAGCCAATGGAGGTTCCTCAGGGATGGGTTGATTGATTCCCAGGGTTTTTTTTTCCAGTTACCATTCTGGCTACTGTGTTCTGGATGGTTTGTAGATGTGAAATTTGGTATTTTGGAAGTCCTAGGTAGAGGGAATTTGCGTAGCCGAGTCGAGAATTGATGATTGTTCCAACTACTGCTGCTGTATCTCCTTCCGGGATGAAGGAGATGAGTCAATGCAGTAGGCAAAGAAGGTAGTGGGATCTGCTGACTACTGATCCTATTTGTGCATCCATCATCATGTTTGAGCCAAAGATGACTCCGAGGCTTTTGGCTTTAGTGCTGGGGGTGATGGGTTGTCAGAGAATGGTGAGTGGTGTGGACATCATGCCAGGGTTTTTGTTTCAGTTTGCGTGAAGGAAGAGGAGTTCTGTTTTTTTTTTGGATCCATTGAGTTTAAGGGAGATCTCCGTCATCCAATCGTCGATCAATGAGAGACAGTTTTCCAGTGCCTGGTATTGGTCTTTTTTGTTGGTGATGCGTAGGTAGAGTTTGATGTCATCCGCATAGGAGTGATAACATAGATCCTGGTTTCTGATGATTTTGAGGAGTGGGGGGAGAGAGATGTTAAAGAGCACAGATGACAGGGGTGATCCTTGAGGGACTCTGCATGTAATTTTTCATGCTTCCGAAGTGAACGTTCCTAGTTTCACTTTCTAAGATTGGTTTTCTAGTAAGGATGCAAACCAGAGTAGGTCTGAGTCTGCAACTCCAGCTACTTCTGTGAGATGAGTGAGCAGGGTTTTGTGGTCTACTGTGTCAAACGCTGCACTAAGGTCCAGCAGCACCAGGAGACACGATTCTCCTTCATCTGCTGCTTCAAGGGTGTCTTCCCAGATTTTGAGTGCAGTTTCTGTCCCATGGCCAGAGTTGTAGCTGTTGTAGTACTGCTTTCTCGATAATTTTGGAGAAGGTGTTGAGGCTTATGACAGGTCTGCGGTCGTTTGGGTCTTTGGGATCAAGGTTAGGCTTCTTTAGGAGGGGTTTGATTGTGCCTTGCTTGGTCGGGACAATTCCTTCCTTAACCACTTGACCACTGGGCACTTAAAGCCCCTTCCTAATCAGACCAATTTTCGGTTTTCGGTGCTCTCACACTTTGAATGACAATTACTCAGTCATGCAACACTGTACCTAAATGATTTTTGTCCTTTTTTTGACACAAATAGAGCTTTCTTTTGGTGGTATTTAATCACCACTGTTTTTTTATTTTTTGCGCTATTTTTGCGCTATTAATCAGTATTGGTGAGTATTGGCAGAGTATTGCAGAGTATTGCAGAGTATTGGCAGAGTATTGGCAGAGTATTGCGCAGTGTTGCAGAGTATTGGCAGAGTATTGCACAGTGTTGCAGAGTACTGCAGATTATTGGCACTGAGCAGTGCTGTGGGCACTACATATCCAGCCCACAGCGCTGCTGCCAACTCTCCCCTCCCCCCTCTCACTGTACCGATCGGTACAGAGAGGGGAGGGAGGAACCAGCATCATGACGGGATGGCGGTTTGTTTACAAGTGATTGCTCCATCATTTGACGGAGCGAGCACGTGGTAAACAGCCGCTATCAGCTTTTACCATGATCCATGGAAGACCCGGCGGTCATGGATGTTCCCGGGTGCGCGCCCCAGGGGGCACGTGGGAGCAAGATTCTAGGAGGACATCCATGGACGCCCTCCAAGAATAAGCCGACCGCGCCGTAGCTGTCTTTCGGCTATGGCCCGATCGACATGTGGTTAAATGACTGGTTTATGAGGTATGTTATGATAGGTGTCAGGATGTCAGTACATTCTTTCAGAAGTTTTGTGGGAATGATGTCTCAGAGGTTTAGTGTGACCAGAACAGGAAGTGGGAGAATCTCACTGTGGGGAAATAGCTTGCAATTGCTGCCTTATAATGTCTATATTATATTATATATATATATATATATATATATATATATATATATATATATATATATATATATATATATATATATATACTGTATATATATAAACAATTGCTGGCTATATCCCCACAGGGAGATTCCCTCACTTCCTGTCTTGGTGACACCAAGACAGAAAGTGAAGGGAAATCTCCTGCAATGATATAACCCTGTTAGGTGTTCTAGTTGTATGTATAAAGCTAAAAAATATATATAAAGCAAGCACTTTTTTCCCATTTTGGCCAAATTATGAAAGAGTTAAAACCCCATTCGTTTTTTTCCCATCTGTGCCCCACGGGTTGCAGGAAAAAAAATTGCTTGATTCCCCAATTAACACAGACAGTGTTGATGGGGGTATCCTTGCTTCGGAACCATTGTATTCTCCCACTGGGGGGTGGGAAAACCATCCCCGCCAGGAGAACACAGTGATTATTGCTAGTGGCTACAAGAGCTACTAGAGATAATTGTATGTAAAATCTGACAGGCTGGTTGTACTTAAGTTGATCAATCAACTTGGGTACATTTAGCCTTCCCATACATAGTTTGAATCTCGGCCAGTCTCTGCTAAACAGACTGAGATTCAAACCGTCTATGGCCGGCCTTATCTGCATTCTAGCTGCAATCTTCACAGGGGCCGATCCAGTTTTTCTCAGCAGGGGATCTGTCTGTGGATCCCTTGCTGAGCTGACCGGGCAACAGATCTGTGTCTGCTCATGCTGTCCGTTTACACCCTACTGTCCTCTTATACAGCCAGATGGAGGGGAATGGAGGCCATTACATCTTTTCTTTTTGCCAGATCAGATAGGAGGTAGACAGGTGTAAACGGACATATTTCCATTTAAATCTGCCATTCCATAGAGGAGAATGTGTGGTCCGAACGGGTTTGCCTCAAAAACGGGCAGAAGGACCCGATCGGACTACTCATGAGAAAGGAGCCTGAAAAACAATCTGCATGGATTGCTTTTCAGAGCATTGGCTAGTTTAGTGAACCTGGACTAGTAACACTTACTGTAATGCTACCCAGATTGCTGTCCTTTTAATATGGTGACATCAGCTGTAGGGTTGCCACCTGTCCAGGATTCACCCGGACAGTTTCGGGTTTGAAATCATACGTCTGGGTTTCAGACTGCCTCCCAGCAGGGTTGCTGGCTGCAGTTGCCTAAGCTGAGAGTGTGTGTTACCCTCCTTCACACTGCCCAAAGCCAACACTAACAACCCCCCCCCCCCAAACACACCCACACAGGCAGGAGAGAGGAGAGGGCTCGATCTGCACCTCTTCCCCCCACCCCTACTCCTGTGTCTGCCCACACTCCAATCTCTGGCGCTGTTCCTTTAGAAAAGGAGAGTGCGAGATGGAAATTTGAAGCCCAGCAGCCTCAGATAGATCTGCATGAGAGGTGCTGACTGCCAAGGGGTGAGTGAGCTCACCATCCATACCTGTCTGTGACTGAAGTCCCCCCCTTTTCTCTCCTGCCTCTGAAGTACACTAAGGTAAATCAGCATTCTCGGAGCACCCATTACATTAGAGTTACCCTTTACATTAGAGGTCACTAAGTTTCCCCTTATATCAGAGTCTTCTCCGTACATCAGAGTTCTCAGTGTTCCCCTTAAATCGGGGTTCTCAAAGCACCCCTTACATCAGAGTTCTCCTTTACACCAGAGGTCACCATGTTTCCCCTTACATCAGAGTCTTCTTCATACACGATAGTTCTCAGTGTTCCCCCTTAGATCAGGGTTCCCAGAGCATCCCTTATGTTAGAGTCCCCAGAGCTCTCCTGTACATTGGAGTCTGCAGAGTCCCTCCTTACAGTGAAACAAAAAAGAGAGGGTATGACAGGGTCACGTAAATTTGTTGTGCCACATCCTAAAACATCACAACAAAAAAAGAGAGGGGGTCCCCTGGGGGTGGACTTTTAAGGCACGTATGAATTATAATAGTATACAAATTATTTTATTACATAAAACCAACAAAAGGTAATTGAATATACAGTATACATTAAAAAGTACACCAACAGGTATATATACAACCAGTATTGATGCTATGTCGTATCATTCATTTGAACAGAAACACCCTACGCGTTTCGGAGCTTAGAAAAGCGTGTCCTTCTTCAGGGGTGTGTGGATACAAAGTTTCTGTAGAATCGAATAAATGGCAAGAACAGGGTAGCACAGTTATATAGTATCTACACAGGTGGTGACACACGGGTACAAAAAATAGTTAAACAGACGCAATTTCAAAATACTTACAAAACTGTTAACATATATGACAATAGCCGCTGGGCACCATTTGATAAAAGAACAAACAATTGTACAGGACCATATGGGTATATTTGACTCCGCCAATGCTCGAGGTATATGCCCCAGTCTATCTCTATTCAATAAAGTGTTGTAGAGATCCTGCAGGAGTGGTGTGAAAACAGGTCTGCAGTCCCCTATTGGGGGAAGAAGATTTTTTTCATATAAACTGGGACTTTTATAGTTGTTTTACCCAGAACACCACCTGGATAGGAAAAAATGAGAAATAAAAAGTAATGATAGTAATTTGAATGGGGTAAGAATATATATAAATAAAGACTGAAAGTTAAACATTAAACAATGTTAACAAAAAAAAATAAATAAAAAAAAAATAATAATAATAATTAAATAAAAAATAAATAAAAAATAAAATAAAAATAAAAGATTTGACCCCACCGGGTGAGCGGTGCAAGTGGGGAAACACTGGGGCTGACAATTACAGTGCAGGGCAGAAACTAGCGCGTCATTTAAAAAGTACAAATAAAAAAAATCGCCTATCTTGTTTCTCCTGCGGACACCCCTGCCCGCTGGAGTTTCTGTGCCGGTGGGGGGAGTGGGCGGGGCCTCGCTCCGGCGCTTTCGGGCCTCTCTGGCGGCGTCATGGGAGCGGTCTCGCGTCCTGTATGCCGGCGCCGTCTTGCTAGTCCCTGGGGGCGTGCGCTGTCCCCCGGGGGTGGCGTCTTGATGGCGCCGGGTGTGGTGGGCGTGCCCCCTGCCCGGCGCCATCTTGCTACTCCCGGGGCACGTGCGTTGTCCCCGGGATGGATGCTCTGATGGCGCCGGGTGTGGTGGGCCTGTCCTCAGCCCGACGCAGTTTTGCCACTCCCGGGGCACTTGTCTTGTCCCCGGGATAGGCGTTTCAGTGGCGCCGGGTGCAGGGGGCGGGTCCCCGGTCCGGCACCATTTGTGGATTGGTCTGGGTGGCGTGGGGGGCTTGGCTCCGCGCACACCGCCCAGGGGGCTGACCTGTAGCAGGGAGATACGTGCTCACCAACAGCTGATGCACTGCAATCAGCATCAGCTGTTGATAGTTAAAGGGGCCTTTATTATCAGAGCCGCCCTGATCGGTGTCTGCAGACCTTATTTGCAGGACGCCGGCTGGACGGACCTCTCATCCTCTCCCATAACTCCACATGGTGAAGTAAGTTATCAAAGTGCGGTTCACCCTGCGTTTCTTACTCCTATGTAATATTGATCATAGCAGGTATAGTTTTTCCCTGTTCTATACTTCTAAGGTGAATTCTGCTTGTGTTATTCAGTGTATATTTGTTTGTTTATACAGATGATATCTGATATCTCAACACTTTTTACTCTATTACATAATAAGCAGATTCGTCTGATACACATAATATATAGGGAGGCCCCCTTTTGCAGCACTGTCAGTGCCGAACATTTTGTTACTACATTGCTGGCTGTCATCTTTTAATTTACTCAGATGCAACCTATACTTTAATTAATTTTTTTTATTTGTACTTTTTAAATGACGCGCTAGTTTCTGCCCTGCACTGTAATTGTCAGCCCCAGTGTTTCCCCACTTGCACCGCTCACCCGGTGGGGTCAAATCTTTTATTTTTATTTTATTTTTTATTTATTTTTTATTTAATTATTATTATTTTTTTTATTTTTTTTTGTTAACATTGTTTAATGTTTAACTTTCAGTCTTTATTTATATATATTCTTACCCCATTCAAATTACTATCATTACTTTTTATTTCTCATTTTTTCCTATCCAGGTGGTGTTCTGGGTAAAACAACTATAAAAGTCCCAGTTTATATGAAAAAAATCTTCTTCCCCCAATAGGGGACTGCAGACCTGTTTTCACACCACTCCTGCAGGATCTCTACAACACTTTATTGAATAGAGATAGACTGGGGCATATACCTCGAGCATTGGCGGAGTCAAATATACCCATATGGTCCTGTACAATTGTTTGTTCTTTTATCAAATGGTGCCCAGCGGCTATTGTCATATATGTTAACAGTTTTGTAAGTATTTTGAAATTGTGTCTGTTTAACTATTTTTTGTACCCGTGTGTCACCACCTGTGTAGATACTATATAACTGTGCTACCCTGTTCCTTGCCATTTATATGATTCTACAGAAACTTTGTATCCACACACCCCTGAAGAAGGACACGCTTTTCTAAGCTCCGAAACGCGTAGGGTGTTTCTGTTCAAATGAATGATACGACATAGCATCAATACTGGTTGTATATATACCTGTTGGTGTACTTTTTAATGTATACTGTATATTCAATTACCTTTTGTTGGTTTTATGTAATAAAATAATTTGTATACTATTATAATTCATACGTGCCTTAAAAGTCCACCCCCAGGGGACCCCCTCTCTTTTTTGTCCTTACAGTGAAAGGGAGTTCAAAAGTAAAAGGGGGACTCTAATATAAAGGGGATGTTTGTTATTAACTTCATATGATTAGAAATGTTATTTAATAGCAAAATATATGTATAGTTTATACAATAAAAAAAAAATTGGCATACGCTGCTAAAGTGTTCGGGTTTGACTTGAAGAAAAGGTGGCAACCCCAATCAGCTGACACCTATGCTACACATATGTAAAGTTACTTTCACTCTGCTAAAAGGACAGCAATAGGGCTGGCAATACAGTGATGCTTCAGGGAAACACTTTTTTTTCTTTTTTCCACTCACTTCAATCTCTGCAGCAGCTTCTTTGCAGAGGAATTCTGTCCCACCAACACAGGAAGCACGAGGCTCTACAGTGAGGGACAGTGCACCCTCTGTAACTATTGGCTAAGGAGCCAGCAGGAGACCAGCACAGGAACTTCTGGGTGATTATAATGACTCATTTCCGGGTCAGAAGGTGAAACCACGCTCTTTTGATCACAGCTGCGAATATTTGATCGCAACCACAATTACATTTTTTTTATTTTTGCTTATTTGCAGATATGCGAATCTCTGTTTCTACATATAACCATATTTGAAGGTAAACTTAAGGGAGTTCGATAAGAAATGGTGTCCCTGGGATAGCAGCAGGTGAATTACAAAGATGAAGGCCCATTCTGAGCCCTGGTTCACACTGACAGCGGGAGGAAACTGTGCAAGTTCAGCTGAATTTCAGAGACATCTGTGCAGGTTTCTGCACTGATGTCAATAAAAATCACTCCCCGAAGTCACCAAAAAGTAGTAGAGAAACAAATTTTGTAAATTGCGGTGCTGCACACCGATTAGGACTGTGCAATTGCCACCGATTTGGCACACGATTTGTCAAATGGCACTAATGTGAACCAGGGCTGACACATACAACACTGCCTATCCACCAGCTGAATTCATTACCTGCATTTTTCCACAACTGTTATATACTGTATAAAGATTCCACCTTTATCATTTACTTGCAGGTGTGCTGAAGAGATTAGTTTTTTGGTGCACAAATACATATAGAAATAAGATATAAAAGAAAGATATGGCACTTCCCCAAAACTAATTAAATAGAAGAAAGAAAACAGAAAACAAAAACTAGCTCAATAATGTACTTTTAGTTTCTCAGCATAAATAAAATTATGTACATTCATTTACTAGCATAAAAAGAAATTATACAGGATATATGGTGCTACATTTAGCAATTGGGTTTTAAGGGCCCTGCTCATAGGAGCTTACAATCTAAAATTTGTCTAAACCTTAGAGTGGACGCAGCTTTACTTTCAGTGTATAACAGGTAACATTACATAGTACAACTACTCACCCACCAGACCACATCATTTTATCTGCAAGATTATAGAAACATACTTAACATTCATTATTCTTACAAAGAATTCCAACATAATATTAAAAAGGCACATATTAAAAATATAACACCCACCACCAGCCCAGAATCCACACACATACATACATTGGTGAGTATGTTCTGCTAGAAGCTGCATTTCTGTGTACATGATTAAGCAATGAGATCAAAGAGCAAAAGGTCAGCAGATGCTCTCAAACCATGAATCAGACAGGAACAATACACACACAACATTGACAGCACGGTCACATAAACCCACTTTTGATTGAAAAAATGCACAAAATGCACAAACAGCCCTAGTTGGGCATTTGTAAATATGCACAATATCATTCCTTCTCCCCCACAAATGACAGAAAAAAACCTGGCCCCTGCACAGGCCAAACGAACCACCCCCCTACTGCAGCCCTTTATATAAGATAGGTTTTATTAGCACACTGACACTCCGTTAATAGAAGTACACACCCACGAGTATCTTTCAAGCTGTCTCTTCATGTATGTCTAAAGTGATTGCACCTGATGAGCAGAAACACATAGTTACATATAGTTACATAGTAGGTGAGGTTGAAAAAAGACACAAGTCCATCAAGTCCAACCCGTGTGTGATTATATGTCAGTATTACATTGTATATCGCTGTATGTTGTGGTCGTTCAGGTGCTTATCTAATAGTTTCTTGAAACTATCGATGCTCCCCGCTGAGACCACCGCCTGTGGAAGGGAATTTCACATCCTTGCCACTCTTACAGTAAAGAACCCTCTATGTAGTTTAAGGTTAAACCTCTTTTCTTCTAATTTTAATCAGTGGCCACGAGTCTTTTTAAACTCCCTTCTGCAAAAAAGTTGTATCCCTATTGTGGGGTCACCAGTATGGTATTTTAATATTGGAATCATATCCCCTGCAAGCGTCTCTTCCTCATAACTAATATCGTCCAGACTCTTTATTAGCTTTGTTGTCCTTCTTTGTACTCGCCAAATTTTGAAGATGCACACAAATTGCACCCCAAAATGCATACATTGATATCCCATGATGGCAGATAGCACATGTTGACACACTGTGTGCATCTTCAAAATTTGGCTTTGCAATTAATTTAAAATTTTTTAAAAACATACAACAATAACGAAAAAATTTATATTTTTTTGGGTTCAATTTTGCCTAAAACATTAGTGATGTTGGTCAGTCTTTTTTGAACGTCATTGATATTTTGCTTCAGCTTTTCTATATCCCAATTGCACACCATGATGTCACTGATAAGTACTTGTGCACTTGCACTGCTGAAGGGAGTTTTTTCTTCCAGAACATCCACATAACCTAAAAATAAAAAAAAACACACCATGTATTATAAATATGCAGGCATCCATTTATTACCGGAAACTGTGGTCTCAGACATGACCTGTTGCGGACACCATTTCGACCACTTCCTGAACCTCTGCATACACATCCTCAGGTTCTGCATCCACTTCCTTAGTTTGTGTGCCAAGTTCTTCAGGAGGTGTGGACTTACTGGTGTCCTCAGATGTCCCGATTCTTTTATCCCCTATGTGAATACAAAAAAGGTGTACTTAACAGACAGATGTTTGAGGCTAAAAAATAGTAATAGGAAACTTTGCTTGGAAGTGTCGTTGTCATGTACCTGGTGGTTTTTAGCCCGAATTGCAGATAGAGGCCTCCCATACAGCTCCTATTCACAGCCCCCTGGAATGGGGACAGAGGGCACAGGAGTGAAGAGTGGTATGAGTGCCTGGCAGGATCAACAGTCAGTTCAGAAGTCCAGGAATCACTGGCAGAGACAGGAGACTGTAACTGGAGAGTAGACTGGAACTGGAGTGCTGGACTGTAACCAGGAACTAGCAGCAGGCAAGTAGGCTGGAGATCGGAGTGCTGGACTGGAACCAGGAACTAGCAGCAGGCAGGAATACACAGAGAGAGGTCAGGCAGGCCGGGTCAGATATCAGGCAGACAGTGGAGGTACCAGGGAGCAGGCAGAAGAATAGCCAGGCAGGCTGGTGGCCAGGTATCAGGCAGACAGCAGAGGTACCGAGGAACGGGCAGAAGAATGTTCTTGGCAAGCTGGAGGTCAGATGCAGGTAGATAACTGGAATGGTCACAAACAGATAGCCGGGTCTTCACAGGTAAGTCCCAGATCAGATCAGATAAGGCACACAGAATGCTGTAGAGCAGACAGCGGAGACTGTGTGTGACAGACAGGCTTAAATAGCCTGCTTGGTGCCAACAGGAATGCGCGCCAGTGAACCTGGAGCGCGGATTACTGGCAGGATCTTCCTGACATTGCCACCCCAAGGGGCAGCCTCCGGATGCCCACCCGGGCAAACCTCTCTGGATGAGATCTTTGTTATCTTTCTTAGCGTGGATGTTACCCTTGGGCTCCCAAGAGTTTTCTGTGGGTTCAAACCCTTAACCTTAATCCACTTAATCAGGAATTGGTTCTGGTTATTTCTCCTCCTGTAGGCCAAGATAGCATCTACTTCAAATTCTTCCTCGCAATCTACTAGAACAGGATCTGGGGGACCCGTACTTCGACCTGGAAATGGGTTGGAAATAGAAGGTTTTAGTAGTGATACATGGAATACTGGATGGATCTTTAGTGAATGAGGAAGTTTTATTTCATAGGCCACCCTCGTTTATCTTCCTCCTGATAGGAAATGACCCCAAGAACTTAGGACCCAGTTTTTTTTGAAGGACGTGCCAATTTAAGGTTTACTGTGGATAGCCATACCAGGTCGCCGGGTGCTAGTATTAATTCACCTTGTCAAAGATTATCTTGTTGTGTTCCTGAGTCCTGGTCATGGTTTCCTGTAGTAGTTATTGGAAGAAAAGAAGTTTATTTTTTCCTGAACTGCTTACTGTACATTTGGGAAGGGAATTGGGCAGAAATGAAGGATGGAAGCTATAGTTGACGAAGAAAAGAGTCTGCTTAGTAGTGGATTTATTGTAGGCAAATTCAGTCAATGGGAGCAGGGAAATCCAGTCATCTTGGGCAAAAGAGGAGAAGCAGCGTAGGTATTGCTCGAGGGTTTGGTTAGTCCTCTCTGTTTGCCCATTGGTCTGGGGATGATAGGCAGAGGAAAATGACAGTTCAATATTCATGGCTTTGCAAAGGGACCTCCAGAATTGGGAGGTAAACTCTACCCCCCGATCTGAGACAATGTTGGCTGGTACCCCATGGAGTCTGGCGATTTCTTTAATGAATACTTGTGTAATTTCAGGAGCTGAGGGAGTACCTTTTATTGGGACAAAATGTGCTATCTTTGACAGTCGATCTATTATCGCAAAGACAGTGGTATGACCCTCCGCCGGAGGTAGCTCGACAATAAAGTCTATGGATAACATCTTCCATGGTCTGGCTGGGGCAGGCAGAGATATTAGTAGTCCCCATGCCTTAGTTTTGTAACCTTTGCTCCTAATGCAGGTTGTGCAGGATTCCACAAACTTCTTACAATCCTCACGTACCTAAGGCCACCAAAACGTACACTGTACCAGGTCAGTGGTCTTGGTTATGCTGAAATGCCCAGCCAGTGCATGATCATCGCAAAGTTCCAGTATGGACACTTGTAGGTTTTCGGGGATGTAAATTTTGTTCTTGTGCCAAAACAACCCATCTCTGACCTGTAGTTCTGGCCCAAAGGAAGGTCTCTGTCCTGCGGAAGCTTGCTTAATTTATGAGAGCAGATTTTTTGAAGCAGAAGAAAATTCCCAGGAGACAGGATAGTGTCTGGAGATGAAATTTCTTTGAGTTTGTGGAACATCCGGGATAGGGCATCGGGTTTCATGTTTTTGGAACCAGGGCCGAAAGGGAATGTGAAAAGAGAACCTGGAGAAGAAGAGGGCCCACCTAGCTTGTCGTGGCTTTAAACTTTTTGCAGATCTCAGAATTGGATGTGCGGCTCCTTCCAGAAGGTAGCGCCATTCTTCCAGTGCAGACTTTATTGCTAACAACTCTCAGTCATTTTTCTCCGCTGCCGATAATTTGCGGTAGAAGAAGGCCACTGGGTAAAGCAGGGACCTGGTTCCTTGTCTTTGAGACAATATTGCCCCCACAGCAATTTCAGATGCATTCACTTCAAGTACAAATGGTAGAGAGGAATCTGGGTGTTTTAGTGCGGAGGCAGAAGTAAAGAGACCCTTGAGGGTCTCAATGGCCTTTTGGGCTTCAGGAGACCAATGAAAGAATGTTCTCTGTTTAGTTAACTGGGTAATCAGAGTGATGAAGGCTGAGAACCCTTTAACCTCCCTGACTGTATGATTATGTCGGATTTTAGGTGCTGAAGGCGGCACAATTATTTTGCATGGAAATTTGGCATTTTATATTGTAGGCCTGTAATTTTTATGCCGCGTACACACGAGACTGGAACAAAGCGAGACTGGAACAAAGCTGTTTCTGTCTTCGTTCCAGTCTGTGGCTAGCCCCTGGAAGTGGAGGTTCGTGAATTGGGTCTCCCGGTGGGACGGGAGGCCCGTTCAGAGCAGTGGGAGGCAGCGAAAGGGGGGTAATCCCCTCCCGATCCTTCCGGATAACAGCCGAGCGGCTTTTAGCCGAATTGGTAGTCATCCCTGGAAAGCCGATCGCCGGCTCTAAAAAAACAGTACCGGTATAATGCCTACAGCTGCGGGCATCATCCCGGTATAACTCCCAAAAGCCGAGTACACACATCTGGGTACGCTCGGCGGGAAGGGGATAATAACCGTCCACACGTTTCAACGCTGCATAGGAGATCTGAGAGGTGCCCCTGGAAGAGTCCAAGGCCAGGTCCATGACGAAGTTCGTGTCCCCCCCCCCCACGATCACCGCTTCCTCCACAAAGTCCCCCAGTTTGGTCAAAATTGGTTCCAAGAAGTCGATCTGGTTTGAGTTGGGGAGGTAGAGGTTCACCAGGGACCCCTCTAGCATTCCCTTCACAAAGAGAGCACATCCCTCCGCATCACTCCACCAGTCAGTGGAGCACCCGTGGTATACCATTGGGAAAAATTGGTCATAGAGTTTTGGTATTCTTTCAGCACGAAAATGTGTCTCCTGGAGAAAGCATACATGAGCCTTCCTATGTTTCAGGTTAGTAAGCACCATGGAGCGCTTCTTCGGGGTGCTTAGTTTCTTGACATTGATGATGACAAGAAAAACAGGCTCCGCTTTACCCACGCCCATGCCGGGCACTGGTGGAGTCCCCCAAGGGGAAAAAAAATGGGGGGGGGGATGGAAAGATGGGGAAAGAAAAGTGAGGAAGGGGAAGAGGAGAAGAGCAAAGATAGAGAGAATAGGGAATCACAGAAAGCTAATTTGCCAAAGGCGTAGGAGAGACCTGGTCTCAAAGCACCACAGTAGCTCTAAAGAAAAAAATGAGTCAACTATCAGGTTCGACCCTATGTGGCGGAAACGGTTGTACACAGCAGGGGTCAGAGGCCTGACCCACACCATATAGAAAAAAAGACAAAATACATAACATATAATATAATAGAGGCTGGTATGGCAGACAATGCCACCCCCGGTGCCCCGCCACACTTGTTGCAACACATGGTATGGCACAGCCTGCAAGCTTAATGATAACATTTAGAACATAACCATAGGAGAAAACCATAGATAACATCTTCACACAAAATGGCAGACTACTCAAGTTCATGGGGGGCATCCCCCGCATTAAAAACAGCATGATAACTGTTGTTTTGATAATTTTTTTAAAGACAATAAAACCTGATTGTGACTGAAGCACCCCCACCCCCCCAGAAGGAAAACAGGGCCATGGGGAAAGCGATCTGGCCTGGCCAGCAAGAGAGATGGTGTGAAGGAAGGTAGGAGGCAGGGGAGTAAATCCTGGGTGGGGAAGGGTGGAGGAGGGGGGAGGAGAAAGAGGAGGGGGAAGGGAAAGGGAAGGAGGGGAGAGGGAAAGGGAGGAGGAGGGGGAGGAATAGGGGAAGTGGGAGGAGAAGGAGGAGGGGAGGGGATAGGAAGGAGGGGGAGGAGAGGAGAAAGAGGGATGAGGAGAGGAGTAAGTAGGGGGAGGGAAAGGAGAAGGAGGAGGGGATGGGATAGGAAGGAGGGTGAGGAGAGGAGAAAGAGGCGGAGGAAAGGAGTAAGAAGGGGGAAAAATGGGGGAGGAGAAAGAGGGGGAGGGGAAAGGGGAAATGGAGGAGAGGGCAGGGTGGGGGGGGGGGACCCCAGCAAAATAACAGTTCCGTCTCAAGGGCATGGAGTCTCCCCCATTATCCCTCCCCTACTCGGGAAAATTAAACCTGGGCAAAGATGATCCCCTACTGGCATTGCACACTGAAGAGATCCCCCCAGCAGGCACAAGAGCAAGCCCCACATAGTAAAGTCCCTTACCCCACCCCCCCACAATCACGGCGGCCCTGAACCCCACAATATCAACATAGCCCCGAGACCTCTGCTGGAAGTTCAAAGTACAGCTTCTCTGTCCTAATAAGTACAGATGTGCTGATGAGACCATCAGGCAGGAGGATATGCACCCAACAATCAATCCCGGGGGGTGAGTGGGGACAACCCAATAAGGCCATCACAAGATCAGAGCTGGGGATGTGACGGGGGGACAGAGTCTTTGGAAGCTGAGTTAAAGGGTCTCTTTTTGCATGGGTGGATCCAGCCAGAGCCAAAGGACAGACCAGACCACGGACCTCCCGTCAGCAAGGGTACTCCGTCAGTGGATAACAGACCCAAATTTAAGGCTTGTGGATCCGAACTGATGTTAGGTCACCTCTCCTCCGCCTGGTAAATCGGTGAGGAAGCCCGGGTCTGGGAGCCCGTGCGATAGATCTAGAATCCCTGCTAGGCATTGGGTGCAGCCAATCAGGTATAGATATGGACTCCATAGCCAGGAAGGTGAAGAGAGCAGGTAGCTCTGAGTGGCGGCATAGGGTGAAATGTGAACCGTCTTTGTGAACTATCACCTAAAGTGGAAATCCCCAGCGATATGGCAGTGCCACCCAGTGCCGCTGGGGAAGCCTTAAAAGATCCTCTGGTCTTCCTGCATTTACGGTAGGTCATGGCAGGGGGAAAGACAGTGATAAATAGGCATATCAGCCTTGTTAAGTGGGTCAGGAGTCCGGAGCTTAAGCAGTGAGCGCCTTCACGCCGCCATGTTCAAGCCATGCCCCCATGCAGATTTCTTTTGATCGATTTCTGCGGTGCTTTTTGCAGTATTTTTTTGCCCACACATTTTTGATGTGTTTTTCATGCGATTTTTTTTAATGCATATTTGGGCAGATTAACTGCTTAAGGACCGCCCCATGTACATACACTATAGCAGGGTAGTCCTAAGAGCAAAATCATGTACCTGTAGGTGATATCTTTCTTCGGGTCTGAGGCATGAGAGCCCCTGCAGCTGGCTATGTAAACAAGGCAGATCGCCGTTCTGTCAGAGGGGAAGATGGAGATCTTGTGTTCCTGCCAAGCAACACATTTAACTCTGTCTTCCCCCCAGTGAAAGCACCCCCCCCATACAGTTAGAAACTCACAAGGAACACATTTAACCCTTTGATTGCCCCTGATGTTAACCCATTCCCTGCCAGTGTCATTAGTACAGTGACAGTGCATTTTTTCTAGCACTAATCACTGTATTGGTGTCACTGGTCCCCAAAAAGTGTAACTTAGTGTCAGATTTGTTTTCTGTAATGTTGCAATCTCACTAAAAATTGCTGATCGCCGCCATTAATAGTAAAACAAATATATATTTTAAAAAAAGTCCTTAAATTTATCTCAGTTTGAAGACGCTATAACTTTTGCACAATCAATATATGCTTATTAGGATTTTTTAATCAAAAATATGTAGCAGAATATTGGCCTAAATTGATGAAGAAATTCGATTTTTTTTACATTTTTTTATTGGATGTGTTTTATAGCAGAAAGTAAAAAATATTGTTTTTTTTTTTTCAAAATTGTCCATGTTTTTTTGTTTATAGAGCAAAAAATAAAAACCGCAGAGGTGATCAAATAGCACCAAAAGAAAGCTCTATTTGTGGGAAAAAATTTGCATCAATTTTATTTGTTGACAGAATTGCACGACTGCACAATTGTCAGTTAAAGCAATGCAGTTCTGTATCACAAAAAATGGCCTTATTAGGAAAGGGTGGGGTGAACCTTCCGGAGCTAAAGTGGTTAAAAAACGCAAGATGCGCCAAAAACGCACTACATGCATATCTGCAGCGTCTCCATTGAAGTCTGTTGAACCAAAAACTCACCGTTTTGCATTTTAAAAAAGTCCCTTTCCTGAGCCTTTCCAAAAATGCAGCAGCTGAATAAAATATAGATGTGAACGTGCCCCATAGGGAACCATGCTAAATGGACTGTAGTGCGTCTCTGCAAAAAGAACCAAAAAACGTATAGGTTTGAACCAGGCCTGACAGTGTCCCAGTTTAGAAACACAGAAACACATTTGAAGCATTTCAGAAGACTGACCAGAGTTTTACCCAAGTTAAATCATTTACAGTTCCTAATATTAAGGGGTTAATGGTAAGGATGCCAGTGCTTATGGGTTTGCCCCTGTAGAAAGGGTACCTGTCATTCTCATCTCCAGCTTTGTGATTTACTCAGCAAAAGGTAATTTTCTTTTCTGTAAAAAATAATAGCCCCGCTGAATATGCGTGGGAAAGTCTAAGGCCTGTACATCGCCAGGCCTCCATTATCCTCTGAAATCTTTCACTCTAAAACAGCAGCTGTGCTTTCATGAGTTGCAAACAGCCGTCTGCCTCTTAGAAAGCCACCGCTGCTAAGGTAATGACAGGTTGTGCTTATATACACACACACACTTACACGCGTGTGTGCGCAGAAAGGCACAGTCAGGGCTCGGCTAATGTAATCATTAGGAAGAAGGACATAACTGGGAACAGGTAGCAGTGCAGCAGGGACCAGGCAAACAGCAGCCTTCATTCCAGCAAAACAATTAAAAGCGGGACAAAGGCCAAGAGCACCGCTGGTTAAATGCTTATTTTGGATGATGTTTTTTTTCTTCTATAGGTGGGTTGCCTATTGAGCAAAATAGCTCTAAAACAATATGTATGCTTTTCCAACATTTTACAAATACATTTAAAAAAAAGAAAATAGAGATTTTTTTTTATCCTGAGACATTAGATTATCTAAAAAAAATCTAAATCAATCCATGGTGAAACTGTAAGGATAAAGCTGTTTTCTCATTCATTTGTATGCTATGATGTAAGTGCATATTGGGTCTGCCCCTAGATATAAGCTAAGATAAGCTTTAAAGCTAAGGTTTTAACTGCTTAGATTTTGCCTACCCTGATTTTCAAATTTTTAACACGCTAATAGGGATTGGTTTGCACCAGAACATGCAAACAGGCAAAAAATTTGTGTGAACATGCAAACACCATTAAAGTCTAGGGGACACAAACATGAAAAATCAAAAATTCTCATGTATAGGGACCCGGGTACTGCCCCAGGAGCCATATATCAATGCAACAAAAACTTTTACAATCGACCGTTTTTTTTTCAGGTGCAGGAGCAAAATTAAATATTCCTAAAAAATATCAAGCCTGGGGAGGGGGGGGGGGGGTCCCCTTAGTCTGCCTGTAAAGTAGCACATCTGTGTGATGTGCTTTACAGTCCTGTAGCAAAATTATATTTGTAAAGAAAAAAAATGTAATTTAAACTTGCTCATGGCTGTAGTATATTGCCGGTTCCCGGTAATATAGATAAAAATCAAGGAAAAAAAACAATGTGAGTACCCCCTCCCCCCAGTCCATACCAGGCCCTTTGGGTCTGGTATGGATATTAAGAGGATCTCCATGGCAAAGTTAAAAAAAAAAACTGCGTAGGGTCCCACCCCAAAATCCATACTAGGCCCTTTGGATCAGATATGGATTTGAAGGGGAACTTCAAAGCCAAAATGAAAAACAAATTGGCATGGGGTCCCCCCCCAAAATTCATAACAGACCCTTATCCAAGCATGCAGCCTGGCAGGCCAGAAAAGGGGGGGGGAGCGAGCAAACTCGAACATCGGGCTCATCTCTACATGCTAATTATGTTTTTTAAATCAAATTTTTTTTTATTATGAAACATATAAACAAATAATATGTCAAATTAATCCACAAAGTATTAAGAAATAAGAAAACACACAAACCAAACAAACCTTACACCTCTTGGGCTAAAATAACTTAACGTATAATAAAGAGAACATAAATGAAACATGGATACATTCTACATTTTATTTAAAAAAATAATAATAATAATTTTTTTAACTAAATCAGTCTGTGTGCTTCTTTATGCAATACAGACAGATCGTGGCTGATGGGAGGGGCCATGCAGGTTGCTGAAAATAGTTTTTTAAAACCATCACACCACCATGCCTCAGTAATCCTCTCTGGAACTCTCAGCCTGATACAGGCCTGGTCTAGCTCTTGGGAGGACTTGTGCAAATATCCAAATGTCCTGATTAGGGATGAGCCGAACACCCCCCTGTTCGGTTCGCACCAGAACCTGCGAACAGACCTAAACTTCGTGTGAACTTTAGAACCCTATTAAAGTCTATGGGACTCGAACGTTCACAATCTAAACTTTTGTACCCCTTACCATTTCAAACAGGGGGGGGCCGGGATCTGGGGGTCCCCTTGTTAAAGGGGGCTTCCAGATTCTGATAAGCCCCCCGCCCGCAGACCCTCACAACCAACGGACAGGGTTGTGAGGATGAGGCCCTTGTCCTTATCAACATGGGGACAAGGTGCTTTGAGGGGTCACACACCCCCAAAGCATCCTCCCAATGTTGAGGGTATGTGGCCTGGTACGGTTCAGGAGGGAGGGGGGGCCGCTCTCTCGTCCCCCCCTCTTTTCCTGCGGCCTGCCAGGTTGCGTGCTCGGATAAAGGGTCTGATATGGATTTTTAGGGGGACCCCCACGTCAATTAAAAAAAAAAATTTGATGCGGGGTTCCCCTTAATATCCATATCAGACCTGAAGGGTCTGGTATGGATATTTGGGGGGACCCCCACGTCAATTTTTTTTTTAAATTTGACACGGGGTTCCCCTTAATATCCATGTCAGACCTGAAGGGCCTGGTAATTGAATTTAGGGGAACCCCCACGCTTTTTTTTTTTTTTTTTTTTTTTTTTTAATCAATGAATGAATGAATTGTCGGCTAATACAGAGAACACTCATTGAGTGTTCTCTGTATTACGGAGACCCGACAATTTAGCCGCAAGTGATTTTAAAAGACTTTTTTTCCTGCACAAATGACACTTTGTGCAGGGACAGTTCTAAGCACCAGAAACATGCGCCCCTTCACAGGCATACTATAGATACCCCCCAGCTACGAAATTTAAAGGAATATTACACTTTTATTGTTTCACTTTAATCATTATTAAAATCACTGCTCCTGAAAAAACGGCCGTTTTTAAAACTTTTTTTGCATTGATCCATGTCCCCTGGGGCAGGACCCAGGTCCCCAAACACTTTTTAGGACAGTAACCTGCATATTACCCTTTAAAATGAGCACTTTAGATTTCTCCCATAGACTTGTATAGGGTGTTCCGGCTTTTCGAATTTGCTGCGAACAGCCCAAATTGTTCACTGTTCGCTGAACAGGCGAACAGGCAATGTTCGAGTAGAACATGAGTTCGACTCGAACTCGAAGCTCATCCCTAGTCCTGATGGGTGGATGTCAGTCTGGAGGAATGGGCATTTCTAGGCAGGGTGCATTTGAGTACATAGTTCCCTAGGTCAATGATTCTAAAGTCCAGTCCTCAAGTACCCCCAGCAGGTCATGTTTTCAAGATTGCCCTCAGATGAAATGGCTATGGTAATCTCTAAGGCAGTGAAACTTATTAAATCACCTATGCAAAAATATAAGAAGCCTGAAAACATGACTGGTTGGGGATACTTGAGGACAGTACTTGAGAAACATTGTGAAAAAGAGTGGCTGACAACACAGCAACTATTAAACCCCGCGCCACTAAAATTAATAATAAAAAATGTATGAAAAATTGAACAATCAAATAATCAATGAATCAAATATGTGCTAAATGAAACACTAATAGCTGCTCCCTAGAAAAACAAGAAAAAAACCTGTAGTGCTATAAATATACTCATAATAGGGGCGCTAGACCAAATACCAAACAATAAAAAATGTGAGACTAGTGATCATACAATATCTAAAATGATACATAACATATCACAAAAAACTGCAATATACCAAAAAAAATTGCAAACAAAATAAGGTGAACAACAATAATAGGTGAAGTCCCAATTAGGTGCTAACACCAAAAAAAGGAAATACAGATAAATAAATAAGTATAAATCCAAAAGTCCAAAGCAGTGTTTTTTTTTTTTTTCAGTGAAAACCTTCTTCTGAATCCATAAACAGAACAACTGCTGGGATCTTCTATAACGTAATAAAACAATGTCCCTTCACCAAGAATTTATGGACATAAAAAAGGCACCCCACTGAAGAAATAGATGTCTTCTTACCAGATGCTGTTGACTACTTTAATTAAAAAGATAGTCAAATAGGCTTATGCAGGGTAAAATCCCTGCTCACATGGAATCAGGTGGACCTCCTATGGACAGAAGCTTCTCCTCATAGACTCAGATGGGTCATAAAAAAAGCCAAACAAAAATCCATAGCGTAATACCGTTTAATAAAACATAAATTATAAAACATAAGGCCAAATGGCTGCTTACATATGTTGGTGCCCAACCTGGCACTGGGGCTGCTTGCTTAAAACAAAAGTTTTCGTAATGGATACGTAGTTCCTCGTGGTATAAGGCGCGCGTTCCACCGAAGGGCAGCCGATGACCAAGGACGACCGGAACTAGACGTAAACGAACGTAACTGGATACCGCCTCGCCGTACGTTTCGTTTGACACGTCATCAGGAAGTAGTTAATTCTCAAAGATCCTCAAATATACTTCAAAGTTGGCTTAATCAGATTCGAACACATGTGTGTTTGCACAGGGCTGGAAGGTTATCAAGATTTGTTGCTATAGAAAGAGATGCAGGTGTTGGCCACTGGACCAGAGACAGAGCCCCAAAATAAAACAGGACGGCTGCTGGGAGGTGAACAGATGAGGACAGTGGAGGGTTGGGGGCGGGGAATCTTGTGTGCAAAGGTTGCAGATGTCAGAGTTGAAGAAAATGGCTGCAGAGCTTAGCTTCTGAGGAGAAAGGTTTGGGGTGGTTACAAAGATAAGCTTTTGGAAAAGGGTGTAGAGGTGAACTTTGGATTGGGGATCAGAGGTGCACTCTCTGCATACTGCACTCCTGAATCCTGCATTCTGATTGTAATGCAATCCTGAATCCTGCTTTGAGCGTAACGCATTCCTGAACCCTGCACTCTCTGCATAGAGCACTCCTGAACCCTACATTGTGAGCATAACACCCTGCTAAACCCTATATTCTGAGCATAACACACTCCTGAACCCTGTGTTCTGAGTGTAATGTACTCCTGTATCATGCATGCTGATCACAACGCACTCCTAAACTCTCATTCTGAGCGTAACACACTGCTACTACGTTACTGCATTCTGAGAGTACCAAAAAAAAATAAAAAATCACATTGGCAGGTGCAAGATTATCTACTTGGTGCAGGGCCATCTTCAAGGCAGGGCAAAAGGAGCAGCTGCCCTGGGCACTGTCATTGTTGTGGGGCCCAAAGCAGCTGCCTCATACTAGCCAACTATCCCAGTTTAAATTCCCTCGTCCCTTGAGGTTTTAGTCCTGTGCTGTGTCCTGATATCTCAGTGTGAAGTTCTGTTACTAAGGCTGCCCAGCTCTGCCCTATTGTTATGTACAGATGACTCACCTGCAGACCCTGTGTTTACATGTAAATACTGGCCCTGATATGTAAATAGCGACAACATTCATATGTAAATAGCGGCGGACGGCTGTACAAATTCGGGAAGAAAGTCCCAAATCCTTTTTCAAAATCACACGGTGCCAAGGCACATGTCAGCAGATGCGTGAGGGTGTCATTAACAATTAATGGCACTACTGTGTATCTGCTAAAGGGCAGCACGTTTCTGTGGTATCAGGAAAGCGATTTTGCACACGTTCCCGACACACACAAATGTGAACGCAGGCTAAATATCTCAGTTACATTGGCGGTCAGTGTAAATCTTCTCATTACATTGGTGCTTGGTGTAAAATCCTTTCATTCACACTAGTGGCCAGTGTGAATGTCCCACTTACATTGGTCAATGTAAATCTCTCCTTACATTGGTGGTTACTGTGAATGCTTCTATTACATTAGCGGTCAGTGTAAACCCCTATTACATTGGTGGCTGGTGTAGAAACTCCTTTTTATATTGGTAGTCGGTAAAAAAAAAAAAAACAGCATTGCCATTGATCACACCCTGTAAGAGAACCAGTTGCTCCCATCCATTGCGCGTTCGCACATACCTGTGTGCGCTAATGCGCGCGCACTGGGTTCCGTGCACACGTGGGTGTCCGCACATACCTGTGCATGCTAATTGTCGCCAGAAGGCCTATTTAAAGGAGTGTTCTGACCCCAGATGGTTGCTGACTGATCTTCAGCTGTTCCTGTTACCCTGCACCCGCTATTCTTCTGCCCGATACCTCCTGATGAACCCAGCTTGCTCTGACCCTGCTTCTGGATCCTGTTCTGGCTCTGACTACCAGCTCCTGACCCTGGCTATCCTTGTGACCTCGCCTCTGCCCGCTGACCTGTACCACGTTGCCTGCTGCCGAACCTGGCTTTCTACAAGACCCTGCTTTCGCTGCTGCTCGTCCTGCCGGTGCCTGATACCTTGACCCAGCGACCTTCTGCGATCTTCTGCTGTAAGCCTATCAAGGACCTAATCACACTGCACGTTCCAGTTCCACTGTTCCTGTGGAGTTCCCCCTTAGGTCCAGCTGATCCTGGGTACCAAACGATCCATCCAGCCCTGACGGCTCATCTGCCTGTCCAAGTCCGCTTCCTCTGCTGCAAAGCTCCTGGTCCACAGTTGCAGGCACTAGTGTTCCTTCTGGCCCTCGGTTCCCCCTGTACCACTCCCAGTGGGGCCTGGGTGGAAGATACAAGAGAGGCCGACCTCATCAACTCAGTCTCCTCCAAGGTACGTGACAGTATCAGTCAGCCACTAATGGAGTCTGAAAGGGAGGTCTCTCTTTTGTCAACCCTCTGTCGGACTGTTACTGTACTCTCTCAAATGGTGCAAGGGTTGCACATGGACTTTGCTCAACTACACGATCAACTACAATCGGTGCCCAGACCAGCTATCACCTCTGAATCTTCAGTAATCAATAACATGTTCCTGAGCCTAGAGTTCCCCTGCCTGAACGTTTCTCTGGTGACCGTAAAAAATTCAGGACTTTCCAGCATGCATGTGAGCTGTATTTTTCTTTGCTACCTCACACTTTTTCTGCCGAAGAAACCAAGGTGGGCTTCCTCATCTCTCTGCTGTTGGGAGATCCCCAGGCCTGGGCCCACCGGCTTCGGGAACAACATGATCCTGCTTTGGCTTCTGCAGATTCCTTTTTTGCCACCATGGCTTAATTGTATGCTGACCCGTTTTGTCAACAAACTGCCGAGGCCACTCTGACTCACTTGTAACAGGGCCTCCGACCTGTGGAGGATTATGTCTCGGACTTCCGACTATGGAGTTCTGATACCAAGTGGAATAGTTCTGCACTACGCTTCCAATTCTATCTCGGTCTATCAGAAGCTTTCAAAGATGAACTGGCCAGGACTGAGTTCCCCCGGAGCCTGATACCATTTTGCCTGCTAAAAATTTTCTTCTTTTACAGATCGATCTCATCTCTCAGATCAAGACGGCAGTTCAGAACCATTCTCCACCTCCAGAACTCCACCTCCAGCTGAAAGAGGGTCTCTATTTTCATGATGAACAGATCTTTACATGTGCCACGACCACACCTTGGCGGGGCATTTTGGAGTTCAAAAGACTTCTAACCTGGTCCTGTGCTCCTTCTGGTGGCCAGACCTGATACAGAACTGCAGGAACTACATTAAATCATGCACAACGTGTCTCCAGAACAAGAATGACAGAGCTAAGAATCGGGGGCTAGTTGAACCCCTTTCTCTCCCTGATAAACTATGGACCATGATCACTGTGGACTTCATTGTTGAGTTACCACCATCCGAAGGCTTCACCACCATCTTTGTCCATGTGGACAGGCTGTCTAAGATGGTTCACTTTGTGCCCTTGAAGGGCACCCCTTCCGCTGCAGAGACTGCCTCTTCTTTTTTCAAGGAAGTTGTACGCCTTCACTGTATTCCTGCCAGTATCACCTCTGACCGCGGGGTGCAATTCACCTCTCGATTTTGGAAATCCTTATGCAAAGTCCTGGGCATTAAACACTGTTTGTCATCTGCATACCATCCACAAACTAATGGTCAAACAGAGAGGACGAACCAAGAGAGGCCGACCTTGTAAATTAAGTCTCCTCCAAGGTACATGACACACCCTCCCCTCCCACCAGCACTGCCACTGATCCCTGGAGTCTGAGGATCACTAGGAGTTTTTTGTCTAGTAATGGGTCCCCTCACCTCCCCAGTCAATGGTATGCAGACAGTGAGGAGATGATGTGCTGTAATGTCCAGTAACCAATTAGTAAGCAGTAATGATGTGCAGTAACCTCTGGCAACCAAACCATGAGCAGTATTGATGTACAGTAATCTCTAGCAACCAATCAGTGAGCAGTAATGCTACACTGTAACCTCTGGCAACCAGTCACAATCGCTGCCTGATCTGAATCAGTAAATGGATTTTGAGTCAAGCCAGGGCCGTCTTTAAGGCAGGGCAAAAGGGGTAGCTGCCCTGGGCCCTGTCATTGTTGTGGGGACCAAAGCAGCTGCCTCATACTTGCCAACTATCCCCGCTTAACCACTTTCAGACCGGACCATTTTGCTGGTAAATGACCAGAGGTCTTTTTACACTTTGGCACTGCGCTGCTTTAACTGGTAATTGCGCGGTCATGCAATGTTGTACCCAAACAAAATTTGCGTCCTTTTCTTCCCACAAATAGAGCTTTCTTTTGATGGTATTTGATTGCCTCTGCGATTTTTATTTTTTGCGATATAAACGTAAAAAGACCGCAAATTTTGAAAAAAAATGATATTTTCTACTTTTTGTTATTAGAAAAATCCAATAAACTCAATTTTAGTCATACATTTAGGCCAAAATGTATTCAGCCACATGTCTTTGGTAAAAAAAAAGTCAATAATTGTATATTTATTGGTTTGCGCAAAAGTTGTCACATCTACAAACTAAGGTACGTTTTCTGGAATTTACGGAGCTTTTAGTTTACGACTGCCTATCTCATTTCTTGAGGTGCTAAAATGGCAGGGCAGTACAAAACCCCCCCAAATGACCCCATTTTGGAAAGTAGACCCCCTAAGGAAATTGATAAGAGGCATGTTGAGCCCATTGAATATTTTATTTTTTTGCCTCAAGCGATTGAATAATGACAAAAAAAAAAATTTTTTTTTTTTTTTACACAAAGTTGTCACTAAATGATATATTGCTCACACATGCTATGGGCATATGTGAAATGACACCCCAAAATAAATTCTGCTGCTTCTCCTGAGTACGGGGATACCACATATGTGGGACTTTTTGGGAGCCTAGCCGCGTACGGGGCCCCGAAAACCAAGCACCGCCTTCAGGCTTTCTAAGGGCGTAAATTTTTGAGTTCACTCCTCACTACCTATTACAGTTTTGAAGGCCATAAAATGCCAAGATGGCACAAAACCCCCACAAATGACCCCATTTTAGAAAGTAGACACCCCAAGCTATTTGCTGAGAGGCATGTTGAGTTCATGGAATATTTTATATTTTGCCACAAGTTGCGGGAAAATTACAAACTTTTTTTTTTTTTTTTTTTTTTTAACAAAGTTGTCACTAAATGATATATTGCTCATGCATGCCATGGGCATATGTGAAATGACACCCCAAAATAAATTCTGCTGCTTCTCCTGAGTACGGGGATACCACATATGTGGGACTTTTTGGGAGCCTAGCCGCGTACGGGGCCCCGAAAGCCAAGCACCGCCTTCAGGCTTTCTAAGGGCGTAAATTTTTGAGTTCACTTCTCACTACCTATTACAGTTTTGAAGGCCATAAAATGCCAAGATGGCACAAAACCCCCACAAATGACCCCATTTTAGAAAGTAGACACCCCAAGCTATTTGCTGAGAGGCATGTTGAGTCCATGGAATATTTTATATTTTGCCACAAGTTGTGGGAAAATTACAAACTTTTTTTTTTTTTTTTTTTTTCACAAAGTTGTCACTAAATGATATATTGCTCACGCATGCCATGGGCATATGTGAAATGACACCCCAAAATAAATTCTGCTGCTTCTCCTGAGTACGGGGATACCACATATGTGGGACTTTTTGGGAGCCTAGCCGCGTACGGGGCCCCGAAAACCAAGCACCGCCTTCAGGCTTTCTAAGGGCGTTACAGTTTTGAAGGCCATAAAATGCCAAGATGGCACAAACCCCCCCCAAATGACCCCATTTTGGAAAGTAGACACCCCTAAATTTAGGGGTACACTAGTGAGACTAGGTAATAAATGGCGGGTGCCCTGAAACTATAAAAAAATAACTAACCAACCAGCGTCACCTGTAACAGTTATATGGTGATCACTGGTGAAAGGGTTAACTAGGGGGCAATTAGGGGGCTTTATGCGGTAGTATATGGGGGTCCCTGGCGCTATAAAAAGCTGCAGCGAACCTAAATACCTACCTGCCTAACTAGCGTCACCTGTGACACTAATACAGCGATCAGAAAAACGATCGCTTATTAGGCTGGGTTCACACTGGAGCGATGCGGGAACGCCACGAATGCGCGGCGGGTTCCCGCATCGCATGCCTCCCGGCGGCAGTTCACACTGCCCTATGCGAACTGCTGGGAGTGTCAGTGAAATGTTACTGACACCCCCAGATCAGTTCGCATATCGCAGTGCGATCTGCAAACTCGGATCGCATGGTGTGAACACCCATGCGATCCGATTCTGCTGCGGGCCAAAAAAAGGGTCCCGTGCGAATTTGCGGCGGGTGCGGCGGGTGCGGCGAATGGCTGAACTCGAATCGCACAGAGATCGGATGTGATTTGCACTGCAGTGCGGTGCGAATCACATCCGTTCTCATAAACCGCTGCAATGTGAACCCAGCCTTAGTGACACTGGCGACGGGGGGTGATCACGGGGTTAAACCTTTATTGGGGGGGGTTAGGGGGGTACCTTAGAACTAAAGGGGGCTAACCCTAACTGCCCTAACAGTTATTAGTCACAAATGACACCCGCCGGGTGATCAGGGGGTTAAACCTTTATTAGGTAATAAATGGCGGGTGCCCTGAAACTATAAAAAAATAACTAACCAACCAGCGTCACCTGTAACAGTTATATGGTGATCACTGGTGAAAGGGTTAACTAGGGGGCAATTAGGGGGCTTTATGCGGTAGTATATGGGGGTCCCTGGCGCTATAAAAAGCTGCAGCGAACCTAAATACCTACCTGCCTAACTAGCGTCACCTGTGACACTAATACAGCGATCAGAAAAACGATCGCTTATTAGGCTGGGTTCACACTGGAGCGATGCGGGAACGCCACGAATGCGCGGCGGGTTCCCGCATCGCATGCCTCCCGGCGGCAGTTCACACTGCCCTATGCGAACTGCTGGGAGTGTCAGTGAAATGTTACTGACACCCCCAGATCAGTTCGCATATCGCAGTGCGATCTGCAAACTCGGATCGCATGGTGTGAACACCCATGCGATCCGATTCTGCTGCGGGCCAAAAAAAGGGTCCCGTGCGAATTTGCGGCGGGTGCGGCGGGTGCGGCGAATGGCTGAACTCGAATCGCACAGAGATCGGATGTGATTTGCACTGCAGTGCGGTGCGAATCACATCCGTTCTCATAAACCGCTGCAATGTGAACCCAGCCTTAGTGACACTGGCGACGGGGGGTGATCACGGGGTTAAACCTTTATTGGGGGGGTTAGGGGGGTACCTTAGAACTAAAGGGGGCTAACCCTAACTGCCCTAACAGTTATTAGTCACAAATGACACCCGCCGGGTGATCAGGGGGTTAAACCTTTATTAGGTAATAAATGGCGGGTGCCCTGAAACTATAAAAAAATAACTAACCAACCAGCGTCACCTGTAACAGTTATATGGTGATCACTGGTGAAAGGGTTAACTAGGGGGCAATCAGGGGGCTTTATGCGGTAGTATATGGGGGTCCCTGGCGCTATAAAAAGCTGCGGCGAACCTAAATACCTACCTGCCTAACTAGCGTCACCTGTGACACTAATACGGCGATCAGAAAAATGATCGCTTATTAGGCTGGGTTCACACTGGAGCGATGCGGAAACGCCGCGAATCCGCGACGGGTTCCCGCATCGCATGCCTCCCGGCGGCAGTTCACACTGCCCTATGCGAACTGCTGGGAGTGTCAGTGAAATGTTACTGACACCCCCAGATCAGTTCGCATATCGCAGTGCGATCTGCAAACTCGGATCGCATGGTGTGAACACCCATGCGATCCGATTCTGCTGCGGGCCAAAAAAAGGGTCCCGTGCGAATTTGCGGCGGGTGCGGCGGGTGTGGCGGGTGCGGCGGGTGCGGCGAATGGCTGAACTCGAATCGCACAGAGATCGGATGTGATTTGCACTGCAGTGCGGTGCGAATCACATTCGTTCTCATAAACCGCTGCAATGTGAACCCAGCCTTAGTGACACTGGCGACGGGGGGTGATCACAGGGTTAAACCTTTATTGGGGGTGTTAGGGGGGTACATTAGAACTAAAGGGGGCTAACCCTAACTGCCCTAACAGTTATTACAGTCACAAATGACACCAATGCAAAAAAAAAAAAAAAAAAAAAAAAATGACATTGGTGTCACTGTGACTGGGGGGCAGGGGTAATTGGGGGGGTGATCGGGGGGTAAAGGGGGGGTGTGAGTGTGCCTGACATGTTCTACTGTGTGTGTAGAGTGTTGGTGCAACTCACCGATCCGCTCTCCTCCGTGTCGGAACGAAAAATACCGACACGGAGGAGAGAATACATCACTTCCTCTCCTGTGTTTACATTACAGGAGAGGAAGTGATGTCACCGGGGATTTCTATTCGTCGGGAGCGATCGCGAGGGGGTGGCCATGAATGAATGGCCGCCCCCTTGTCCCGGATCGCTCCCGGACGAAAACCGACCGCCGCAGGCACCGGGCGGGGGCCCGATCGGGCCCCCGACCCGCGGGAGGCAAGGGACGTACATGTATGTCCTTATGCCTGCCCGTGCCATTGTACCGACGTACATCGGCGTGCGGCGGTCGGCAACTGGTTAAATTCCCTTGTTCCTTGAATTTTTAGTCCTGTGCTGTGTTCTCATATCGCAGTGTGAAGTGCTGCTACTAATGCTGCCCAATTGTTGTGTACAGATGACTCACCTGCAGACCCATGTTTACATATAAATAATATGTAAATAATTAATTTGTAAATAGCGACGGCATTACTAAGTAAATAGCTTTACTAACGGAACATATTCGATGGAAGCTTTTTGTCGGAAATTTTTATCGTGTGTAGGCTCCATCAGAATTTCCGACACACAAAATTTGAGCTCTGGATCTCAAATTGTCTGACAACAAAATCCATTGGAAATTCTGATCGTGTGTACACAATTCCGATGCACAAAGTTTTACGCATGCTCGGAATCAAGCATAAGAGCTGCACTGGCTATTGAACTTCAATTTTCTCGGCTCGTCATACATCACCGCGTTCTTGACGTTTGGAATTTCTGACAACATTGTGTGACCATGCGTATGCAAGACAAGTTTGAGCCAACATCCGTCAGAAAAAATCACATGGATTTTGTTGTCGGAATGTCCGATCCTGTGTACGCTGCATTACTGTGCAAGGTAACAATTTACTAGCATGACTGCCAGTGCAGACACTGATTTAATTGTTTCTGTGAGTACCATTTTTTTAACTTAAATTGCTGCATTGTTAACCATTCTAAAGTTTTCTTTATTTTTCTTTATTCTGACTTTGTAGAATGTAACCTCTACATAATGTATGTTCATTTTCATCAACTAAGGAATGTTAAGCATGTTGCAATTTGCCGTTTGTGTTGAGTTTTCTTTTTCATTGCACATCATGCAATTGAAATATCAGTATTCTGGATGTACTTTTTTCATACTGATATGAGCCAGAACAACTCTCTAAAAATATAAGTGCAGTTTTTTTTCTAGAACAGATTCAGGCAAATTGTTACTCCCCACTGATCACCAGAAGGGACCTGTAGAGTAACAGGTTGCTTACCCCATGCTGAATACTTCTAGCATGGCAAACAAAGCTAGAATAGACATGTACTGCTGAGTTTAATATGCTGTTTTTTGACTATCTCTTACAAAATTGCTTTGTGGCTATATAGCAACTTGATATTTTAAACCGGTCACATTCTGCATGCCTCTGCTGGTGTTAACAATAGAGAAAAATTGATGTTTTCTTTACTGCTATCAAAGATGATTTACCATTAAACCAAATCTATCAATATACTTTGTTTGATTCCACAAGAATATAACTTATATTACAATATTACTAAATTAGAATGTCCTCACAATTCTAAAGGGAGTTGGGGGGGGGGGGACTTAGTAGGGAAGACATTGAATTTCCCCACATGCAACAAAATTGCTTAAATTCCCCTTACAAAAATCTACAATGAATAAAGCATAGGAATTTGTTTAGGTTGCAAAACAACTAGTTGGTTTCATGCAATCTGTAATCTGATTACATGGGGATTGATTTACTAAATACCCAAACAGGTGCAAGGAAAATAAAAAATAACATTTTTGCTTGCACATGATTGGATGATGGAAATTGTAAGAGTTGATTACATGCTTATTTAGCCTCGGTCCCTCCCCAGCCACAGTTGCCCTTGCTGTGACAGCTCACACACAGTCATTCCAGGTGTAGCAGCTGTCACCTCACCCTGTCTGACTGTGGATGTGAAGCCGGACATCACAGGACGGGTAGAGAGAAATGGCTGAAAGAAAGTCTGCCCACTGCCCAGGATTCAGAGATACTGTCACTGGCGGTGCATCCATAACGGCGCACGGGCATGACCCCTCTCTCCTGCCACAGCCTCTATCACCAATAGATAGATTCATGCATTGCATGAATCCATCTATGGCTGCCGCGGCCACCCCCTATTCCTGATTTACAGTGGCGGGTATTTTTTTGAAGGACCTGATTAGAGCCATAGGCTCTAATATGCGTAAAAAAAGGTAAACAGCAAGCGCCATGCTGGGCGCTCACAGTTCACTCAGCTGTGTTAGGAAAGCAAATTAATATTTGCTTTCCTAACAATGAATTGCATCTCCGCCAATCAGGTGCTTAGGTCTGTTACCCATCACCTGATTGGCTGAAACAACAGGCACTGTGATTGGATGCTTATCAGGCATCCAATCATAGCAAGGACGGGAAGATAAGATGGGAGAAGACATCAAGAAGCATGGAGGACACCGCTGGCCGCCAGCACCCGCTGCCCCACCGAGACAGGGTAAGTGCCGGGCAGACGGCGGGCGGGCACACTGGCAGCATTTGATGGGCGCAGTGGGAGCATTTGATATGGCACAGTGGCAGCATTTGATGGGCACAGTGGGGGCATTTGATGGGGCACAGTGGGAGCATTTGATATGGCACAGTGGGAGCATTTGATATGGCACAGTGGGAGCATTTGATATGGTACAGTGGGAGCATTTGATATGGCACAGTGGCGTCTTTTTTGTATCACTGTAGTGTTTTTTGGTCAGGCAACGCACTGACAACATTGCAGCCATTGTGCTATATGCTGGGTGTTCAGTGTACCCCTGTACCTTTTAAGAAGGAGTGGCTCTCCTTCAGTCCACTTGCTCTCACCTATCCATCAGAATGCATGTGCCTCCACTGTGGGGACACTTATAAGTTAGTGTTAGGGACCACAGATACCAGGGTGCCTTGACGAGGCTCTGTGGCTTACGCATGCATTTGCTAATGTGTGCAGACTAAACCCCTTTTTTTTTTTTAACGCATACTGTTAGACAGGTCTAATTGGTTGTCTGAGAGCTGGTCGGTAAGTTAAGCTTGTTTTTTTCCTTGGACTTATCTTTGGCCTTATTTGTACCTGGAAGCAGTTAAATAATCAAATAAAACATTTTTTTTCAATATTTGCTATTAATGCACCCCACCTAGTATTTATTTTCCATTGCAAAATGACCTCAGTCTGATGTTCAGCATCATTCAGCCACATTCCCTGATCCCAAGGTCATACTGAACCTGACAGGGATAGGAGAAGAAGCACCGCAATGAACTCATATGTCTGTCACTCTGCTTTCTCCGCCTATCAGTGTGTTCCTTGTCAGCACATGAACTGACCAGGCCAAAATTAGGCACTAAATAATAATTACTATTTAAAAAATAAAAGTAATGTTCTATTAATGATTACAAAACGTCATTTATTAGTGGTTATTTTATCTACCTAGGGTTCAGCTTTACAGATTAGAAGGCTGCTAAGTCACAGGGAGAGGTGAGAAGGGTGAACTGAACTGAGAGAAAGACTTGAACAACTTCAGTGATTTGATAATGAATTACTACACAGTAACTGTAGCTACAGAGGTCCATCGTTTTAATACCTTCACTGGCAGGCCCTGTTCTCCATTTCTTACTTCAGGTCGTCAGACCATTTTTGCACTTTTTTTGTTGATATATGGAGGTTTTATGGGATTTTTAAGGTGCAAGTAAGATACAGTGATCTCAAAGAGTAATATAAAAAATATGTTTTATTTAAACACAGATTATTGTTTAAAAACAATTATGGCAATACATGGAATACAGCTTTTATGGATACACTTTTAGGTGGAATTCCTAACATGTTTCGCCCATGTCCTGGGCTTCCTCAGAGGATGCTGTCCATTTGAAGTACAAGCCTTCTATTGAAAGAAAATATATATGTAATAATCATATTGGAATTCATAACAGAAAAAAAATATATAAACATATATTTATTTAATTAGACATTAAAAAATAATACATTTTCCAGAGTATAGATATTCACATACATGTGCGCTAGGGATGAGCCGAACACTGCCCAGTATGCAAGTCATTGTCATAAAAAGTGTTTGGGGACCTGGGTCCTGCCCCAGGAGACATGTATCAATGCAAAAAAAAAGTTTTAAAAGTGCTCATTTTTTCAGGAGCAGTAATTTTCATAATGCTTAAAGTGAAACAATAAAAGTGAAATATTCCTTTAAATTTCGTACCTGGGGGGTGCCTATAGTATGCCTGCAAAGTGGCGCATGTTTCCCGTGTTTACAACAGTCCCTGCACAAAATGACATTTCTAAAGGAAGAAAGTCATTCAAACTGATCGTGGCTGTAATGAATTTTTGGGTCTCGGCAATATAGATAAAACTCTTTGAAAAAAACTACATGGGTTTTTTTTTATGAGTTTTATCTTTGGGTGTGGTATGAATATTAAGAGGAACCCTGAACCAAAAAAAAAAAAAAATGTGGGGTCCCCCCAAAATCCACACCAAGCATTTCAGGTCTGATATGGAAATGAAGGGGAACACTGCATCAAATAAAAAAAATAGCGTAGGGGTCCCCCCAAAATTCAGATTTTGGGGAATGCTGTGCCAAAATTTTTCAAAATGGCGTAGGGCCCCCAAAATCCATACCAGACCCTTATCCGAGCACCCAACCTGGCAGGCAGCAGGAAAAGAGGGGGACAAGAGAGCACCCCCCCTCCTGAACCGTACCAGGCCACATGCCCTCAACATGGGGAGGATGCTTTGGAGTAGCCCCCCCCAAAGCAACTTGTCCCCTGCAGGTGGGGGGGCTTATCGGAATATGGAACAAGGAGACCCTCAGATCCCAGCCCCCCATGGGAATTGGTAACGGGGTACAAGTGTCAAAAAAGTGTAAAAAAAAAGACAAGAGACAGCTTGGGACAAGCCCTCAGCTATATAACAGCTGTCATTGAGAAGAAGCGTCACTCGGGAGTCTCCCATGGAGTTTGAACTGTTGAGGCTTTTTTTTTTTCAGTCCGGTTGGGCAGCGTGTATTTACATCGCTGGACAGTTTTATTTTTTTATTTTTTAATAAAGGATTTGTCCAAAGCTGTCTCTTGTCTTTTTTTTTTACCATTTTTGACACTTTTTTGTGAAATGGTAGGGGTATTGTACCCAGTTACCAATTCAAATGGGGGGATGTGATCTGGGGGTCCTTTTGTTAAAGGCCCCCTGCCTGCAGACCCCCACAATCACTGGGCAATGGTTGTGGGGATGAGGCCCTTATCCCTATCAACATGGGGACAAGATGCTTTGGGGTAGGACCTCAAAGCACCCTCTCCATGTTGAGGGCATGTGGCCTGGTACAGTTCAGGAGGGGGAGACTCTCTCATCCCCCCTCTTTTCCTGAGGCCTGCCAGGTTGCGTGCTCAGATAAAGGTCTGGTATGGATTTTTGGGGGACCTCTACGGCATTTTAAAAAAAACTTTGGCGCAGGGTTCCTCTTAAATCTATACCAGACCTGAAGGGTCTGGTATGGTTTGGGGGGGCCCTACGCCATTTTTTTTTAATTGGGCACAGGGTTCCCCTTAATTTCCATACTAGACATGAAGGGCTTTCTATATATTTTGGGGGGACACACACATTTTTTTTTAAAAGTTATGGGTTCGGGGTTCCCCTTAATATTCATACCAGACCCAAAGGGCCTGGAAATGGACTGGGGGTGGGGGGGAGCCCATGTCGTTTTTTTCAATTAATTTTATCTATATTGCCGAGACCCGACAATTTATTACAGCCGCGATCAATTTTAAATTACTTTTTTCCTTTAGAAATGTAATTTTCCTGCGGTACTGTTCTAAACACAGGGAAGCTGTGCCCCTTTACAGGCATACTATAGACACCCCCCAGGCACGATATTTAAAGGAATATTTAATTTTTATTGTTTCACTTTAAGCATTATCAAAATCACTGCTCCTGAAAAAATTGCCCTTTTAAAAACTTTTTTTTGCATTGATACATGTCCCATGGGGCAGGACCCAGGCCCCCAAACACTTTTTATGACAATAACTTGCATATAAGCCTTTAAAATGAGCACTTTTGGTTTTTCATGTTAGTGTCCCATAGACTTTAACGGTGTTCTGCGGCTTTTGAATTTGCCCCTAATGCCACATATTATTTGGTGTTTGCCGAACGGCGAACAACCAAGGTTCGGCCCGAGCATAAGTTCGGGCCGAACCTTGGTTGTTTGGCCAATCGGTGAACACCAAATAATTTGACTAGTGACCATAGAGGGCATTCAAGGACCAGCTACAATAACATAAAAGATAGTATGATCAGTTTATATATCACAGAGTGGGAATGAATCTCCAACAGCAAAAAGTAACAAGGGGTAAAAATTCAACTTACAAAACAAAGTTTTGCAGTAGAATTCAACGAACAGGGACACAGACTCTCCACAGCAGGATGCGTGTCTAAAAATTTTAAAAGACCAAGCAAAAACAAAAGGAATTTAGATGTGCATAGTGAAAAGAAGGTTAAGTCACTAACCTGATGCGTTCAATAGAGCGCTTCAGACCTACAAACGGCAGCATCAAAACATCCCATTGAATATAGAATATACAAGAGAAATATCCAAAGTACATACAACTACCTAGTGTCTTGCGGTGGCATGTATGTCCCTGTGGTTCGGCCACATGGAATGGATGGAACAAGCAGCCTTAAATACCCCCCTAACTGGTCTATTCAGGCCGGATGTGGGTGAAATGCCCACGCTGCCCACGCTGCGCATGAGCGAACCACGCCACGCGAACAGCCCAAAAGAGGGCAGACAGACTCCCTCTGGTGGTCAGAGGGGAGAAGCTCACTCTCAGGATAAGTCAGATGCTGGAAACAAGCAACCGGAGGGAGGAAGGAGAGGAGACAAAAAGTGCAACAAACAGCACAGTGAACCGGGCGCTGTCCAGAATAACCTGGATCAGACACCCTGGGCGTCCATATGATCACCTCATGTGCTCAAAGGAAGACCAAGCAACAGACAGACCATCCCAAAATTACACAGGTCAATGGTAAAAAGTAAAAAAGGAGGGAAGAAACTGTGGAGGACCAAAAGGATGTAGTCAGAGAGAGAGGGAGCGAATATGTATTTACAATTCATTTCAAACATTCGCAACAAAACAAATAAATATAAACATGAACAAATGATGATTCATAAGGTAACATACAGGATCATTTATCCACATTATTCTCACTATATAACAACAGCAAAATGATCACAAGCTAATACACTATAAAAGTCTTAATATTACAAATAATCTTGTAAATAAACGCCAACCAGATTCCATGGCCAAGATCTTGGAGGGGCAAAAAGGGGGGGGAGTTGTGATGTTAATGGGAAATGACCAAAGGAAGGGAAGGGGGTAGGAAAGTAGAGGGGAAGGAAGGGGGGGAGGGGGAAGCAGGGAAGAGAGTCCTTGAAGTGATGATAGTTCCTATAGAAAAGGTTTGTTTGTAGCTTAACATTTCATTTAATCCAGGAAGGACTGTAGCTTTCATAGAATGAATCCAGTGAGATTCTAACTGTTAAAGTTTTGGTCATTACATCCTCCTCTAACATCAGTGGGAATATGCTCCAGTGCCATACATTTTATGGTATGTAAACTAAAGCCATGAAATAAACCAACATGATGGCTTATTGGGGTTTCATAGTTAGTTAGGTTGAATAAAGACACCAGTCCATCCAGTTCAACCTGAGTGAGTGTCTACAATTGTCCCTATCCCTGTACATTGCACACTCATGTCGGTCCCCACCCTCAAGAAGCCCACAATCCAAGGTCCCCATTCATACACTAGGGCCAATTTTTTGGACAGAAGCCAATTAACCTACCTGCATGTCTTTGGATGGTGGGAGGAAACCGGAGTACCCGGAGGAAACCCACACAGGCACAGGGAGAACATGCAAACTCCAGGCAGGTAGTGTCGTGGTTGGGATTTGAACCAGCGACCCTTCTTACTGCTAGGTGAGAGTGCTAACCACTACACCACTGTGCTGCCCATGGGTTTTCAACATAAAAACAATTGCAGGTACATTTCATTAGATATACAATTCCAGGTGTTTGACATGTTACTCTAATTTTAATGTCTAATTCTATGAATTTGACCATTAGGCAATATTATTTCATCACTATTTAGCATGAATTGACAATGATCACACTTTCTATAGTATATATTATATAGAGTTCTATAGTGACTTTGGACCAACCACTCCTTTAAGGATTTAGCTTGTCTGTATGTAATTTGTGGTTGTTCTTCCACATATTTACTTACTATAGGGTCAGCCAATAATAATGGCTAATATTTGTTTATCACCTGCCCCACTTGTTTATCACCTGTCTCACTTGTCTATGTTGTTTTGTATATGAGGTAATCATTCTCACTGACTGTTGGTTTAACTTTTTTCTTATAAATCAAGGTGTCACGAATATGGACATTAGCTCTCTCGCGTACACAAAGATACAGAGAGTTGGCCTCAAATTGGAAGTCCTCATCTCTGCTACAGTTTCACCTGAATCTGAGGTACTGACCGTAGGAAATGCTGTTACCCAAGGATTGAGGATGGGAGCTAAAGGTCTGCAAAATAGTGTTGGCAGCCAATGGCTTCCTAAACAAGGAGGTGCCCAGAGGGCTATCAGGTTCAACAAAAATCTGAATGTCTAAAAAGCTAACAGATCTCTGATCATAAGACATTGCACATTTAAGGCTATAGTAATTAGAATCTATGATATCCATAAATTCAGTCAATTCCTGATAGGCACCTGACCATAGCATCAATATGTCATCAATATATTGGTGGAAAGTAATTATGTGTTCTAGATATTTACTAATGTCTTGTCTTGCAAAAAGGTTCCTCTCCCACTCCCACCAGGTACAGGTTGGCCTATGATGGGGCACAACATGTCCCCATTGCAACCCTCTGCACCTGGGGTAGTGGGAGGGACCAAACATAAAAAACATTCCTTGTAAGGATACATTTCAGAAGATCCAATATAAACGCATTATATTTATAGGCAGATTGGCCCCGTTCACGCAGATGGCCTGCCACAACACGTATTCCCAACTCATGTGGGAACATGTTGCACAGGCTCTCAACATCAACTGCGACAAGCCAAGTATGTTCAGGAACAGAAATACCTTCAATAATTTTAATAAGGTCAATAGTATCTTGTACATAGGAAAACAAAGATCTCACATGGGGATTTAAATATGTACCGATTAGACTACTTGCATTTTCAGTTAAACATTCACATGATGATAGGACGACCGGGGGGATGAGTTAGGGACTTTAGGTCAAGCATAAAAAGTTGGAACTTTAGATTCCTGGAAATTGAGAAAGGTCCAGGTTTGTTTGTCAATCACATTTTAAGAGTAGGCTATTTTTTTTTTGTTATTCTTCACTTACAGCTTTTGTAAAATGTAAAAATATATAGTACTCACCGAAGTGGAGAGGTGTTCTGACGAAGTTCTGAGCGTATAGGAACAAAACATGTAAACATCTAAATGCTAGGACATGTACCCCCTGTTCACTATCCACCTCAGCCACCTACTCTCAGGGACATTGAACCCGAGCATCCGATGCACAGACCGGAGAAGTCCATCCGACCGGAAAAATCCTCTAAGGACTCTGGACAACTACTACCTTTGACAAATATACTGAAACACAATACGGATCGGTACAATCTGAATATCACTGCTAAAGAAACTACCTGCTGGAGAACCATACGTTTTGGGAACACACCGACAGGTCGACTACCTTAAATATATGTGGAGATCTTTGTATGGCGACTAGCGGGACCTGTGAGTAATTTAAGCATTAAGATGCATTGAGAAGTTTTACCTATAACTGTGAGTGAAAGGAATTACCTGCACATTGCAGGAATCCACATATTACACTTGAATCTGTGGCAATTTCCCAGGTATGGTGAATGAATATTTGAACAGATCGGATCAGTATAGTGCATTTTATGCCATTTTTTTTCAGTGGTGTCATATCTTCTTGTTCTTAAGAACCACTTGCCTGGATTAGAGCAGTCAGGACTGATTATATTCTTGGCTATATTCAGCTGCTTGTTGGGATGTCTCCACTGGAAAACAGATGTAAAAAACGTTTGCATGCATTCTGATCTGTTCATGTCCAATCCCGTTTTTCTCCAGCCCCATTGACTGACTGACATATGACCAGGGTATTCTTGTGGGTATTATAGAGTGTGGTTATATGCTCAGTGCATCTTTCCACTATGGGATAGTGTGATATATATCATTTGCGTCCACACAGACATACATTGCCCCATTCTAGGTAAGCGAGCTGAAGGGGTCCTGCTACAGTAGGCTTTGAGCTACTATTTAGGAACTTGGGGGGTGCTTTGTATTGGGGAGGATGGGCTTGCCAACTGTGTGGTTTATACTTTTCCACCCCTCGCTCTTACGCAAGGTGTCTTTTCCCTACACAGTGTGTGGTTTTAGAGGTATATCTTTTGGGGAGGGTTAGACCACATGGGAAGCCCCTTCCATAGGTAGTTATTTTTTGATCTATGGGGGGTTTTGGTTTATTGTGCTAGCAATTTGTTGTACATCACTTTTTTAAAGCAATAAATCCTTTTTATAGTTTAACTTTTTAAGGTGTGTAGAAGTCTTTGTGTTTTTTTATTTTTCATTTATTGGTTATATATAGCTTAGAACATAGAGGCTTATGTTGTTATAGTTAGCATGTATGACGTACATTCACAGTGAATCATATCTAAAGGGCATTTTAATAATGGTTCCTAAAGCAGTATTCAGACTAATGAGGATTTGAAACAGACGATGAGTGTGTATATGACATGTGTTGAGTATCATACTGACTCTAGCAAAAACTTAGCAACAGAATCATAATAAATCGAATGTGTTCTAATTTTCACATGTATGTGACCTGATCTTCACCACTTCCGATTTACACAAATGCAAATGATCATAAATTAGGTTTAATCCAATTTAAATTTATTACATTCCATTAATACATGCACATTATCTGTATTCTCTTGAGATGTCTCTTCAGTATGTTTCAGTGACTGATCATGGGCTGGAATTTTAAAGATTTGCCTATTTTTAGATGTATGGGGTTCTTGCTCATGATATGAAGTACTGTAAATGTGTCATAAGAGAAATCAACAGATTTTCATTGCTGACCTCCTCTTGTAAAAATGCTAGTTGCTTGGGTGTTACATAGACCTTCTGTTTTTAAAACTTTAAGTAGCTAATCTTGAACACGAATGACTTATGACTTTATAACAGGGGTAGGCAACCCCTGGCACTGGTGCCGCAAGCCGCACACAAAGCCTCTTTTGCCGACACTCAAGCAGAGCATCGCAGGGAAGTGTCAGTGAGACACTAATGCATTACAATTTCAGAATTCCCCACACCATACCAGCAAAGAGGGGAAGGCACTGTGCCCCCACACATTGCAAAAGATGGGAAACATTGTTTGGTGCTCTAACTTTGCTGTAGCTGCGATTGTCAGCTTTTGTGATGGGGAAGAGATTGGGTGCAATTCTGCTGGGGGGGGGGGGGGGGGCAATCCCTGTTTCCAAGAGGAGGAGGACTGTCTTGGCCACTGCTAAAGCCAATCACAGTCCTGCTAGCCCTGTCCGCCATCTGGAGGAAGATGAGTAGCTTGGTTGCCACTACCAATCTCAGAAAGAATGGATTTCACTGTGATTGAGAAAACCACAATCAGGTGACAGTTTGTGGAATTACTATTGAGATGCTTGGAACTTTGTTGAAATTATTCCTGAAAGTTTGCGTCACTTACTACTGAACCCCGGCACTCTGTGTCCCTTTAAGCCACAGTCAGTATTCAGTGCAATAAAAATCACACCGAATGACCTTTCTCAGCTGCGGGGGCCTAACCTATGATCCTGCACACAGGCCTAATGCTTTCAGAAAATGCCCCTGACCTGAGCTCATCATTGTGCATCCATTCCAGATGCTTGTATGTGACATTACATACAAGCACATGGGCTGGATGCGAGAGATGGATCAGCAGGATAAGTGTTCCAGGACAGGTAGATGTGTCTCATCTTTGCTTCCTTTCACCACTCTTCATATCAGGCATATCATAGATGAGAAGAGGGTACAGTTGTGGAGCAGATGAGCAGGAGGGTACAGTGTTGGGGCAGATGAGCATGAGGGTACAGCAGTGGGGAGAATGAGCAGGAGGGGTTCAGAGGTGGAACAGAAGAGCAGGAGGGTACAGCGGTGGGGCAGATGTGCAGGGAGATACCGTGGTGGAAGAGATGAGAAGGGGTTCAGCAGTGGGACAAAACAGCAGGGGGGTACAGTGATGGGCCAGATGAGCAGGGGGGTTCAGTGTTGGGGCAGATGTGAAATGAGGTGTATTGGTGGGGCAGATGAGCAGGGGGTTATGCTGGTGGGGCAGGAGAGCAGGGGGAACAGTGGTGGGGCAGGAGAGCAGGGGGGTACAGAGGGGAGACAGATGTGCAGGAGGTACATCGATGGGGCAGATGAGAAAGCGGGTTACAGTGGTGGGGCAGATGAGAAGATGGGTTCCGTTTTAGGACAGATGAGAACGTGATTCAGTAGCGAGACAAAAGAGCATGGGGATACAGCGGTGGAGCAGATGTGCAGGGAGGTACAATGGTGGGGCAGATGAGAAAAAAGGGACATTGATGGAGCAGATGAGCAAAGGGGTTACAGTGGTGGGTCAGAAGAGCAAGGGGGTGCAGTGGTGGGGCAGATTTGCAGGAGGTACAGTGGTGGGAGGGATGAGAAGGGGGTTCAGTGGTTGTACAAAAAAGCAGTGGGGTACAATGATGGGGCAAATGAGCAGGGGGTTACAGTGGTGGGACAGATGAGCAGGGGGGGTTCAGTGTTGGGCCAGATGAGAAGGGGGTACAGTGGTGGTAAATATGAACAGGGGAGGGGTTCAGTGTTGGCAGAGGAGAAAGGTGGTACATTGGTGGGAATGATGAGCAGGGGGTTACAGCAGTGGGGCAGAGGAGCAGGGGATACAGAGGTGGGGAAGATGTGCAGAAGGGTGCAGAGGAGAAAGGAGGTACATGGGTAGAACACATGAGCAGGGGGTTACAGTGGTGGGACAGAAGAGTAGGGGGAACAGTGGTGGGACTGCTGTACAAGAGGTACAGTTGTGGGGTAGATGAAAAAGGGGGTTACAGTGGTGGGGCAGATGAGCAGATAAGTTCAGTGTTAGGACAAGTGAGAAGATGGTTCAGTGGTGGAGCAGATGTTCATGGAGGTGGTGGGGTAGATGAAAAGGGGGGAACATTGAAGGGGCAGATGAGCAGGGGGTAACAGTGGTGGGACAGAAGAGCAGGGTGGTACAGTGGTGGAGCAGATGTCCAGGGGATACAGTGGTGGGGCAGATGTGCAGGGGGTTACAGAGGTGGGGCAGATGTGCAGGGTAGTACAGTGGTGGGGCAGATGTGCAGGGTAGTACAGTGGTGGGGGAGATGTGCAGGGTAGTACAGTGGTGGGGCAGATGAGAAAGGGGGTACACTGGTGGGGCAGATGAGAAAGGGGGTACACTGGTGGGGCAAATGAGAAAGGGGGTACACTGGTGGGGCAGATGTACAGGGGGTTACAGTGGTGGGGCAGATGAGCAGAGGGGTTACAGTGGTGGGGCAGATGAGCAGAGGGGTTACAGTGGTGTGGCAGATGAGCAGAGGGGTACAGTGGTGGAGCAGATGCGCAGAGGGGTACAGTGGTGGAGCAGATAAGCAGGGGGTTACAGTGGTGGAGCAGATAAGCAGGGGGTTACAGTGGTGGGGCAGATGAGCGGGGGGTACCGTGGTGTGACAGATGTGCAGGGTCGTACAGTGGTGGGGCAGATGAGCAGGGTAATACAGTGGTGGGGAAGATGTTCAGTGGTGTGGCAGATGTGCAGGGGGGGCAGTGATCTGAGGTGTGAAGTGCATGAATTTGGGCTCATGTGAGGCGTGAGAGTGGAGGATGTTAATTTCTCATTACTAAAGTAGTTTACAGCATTTACTTTATAAAAAATCCTTTTCATGATTGAGAGTGTGAAGTTAACTTTTTTTGTTATAAAATCGGTACGCTCAATTTCTTTGAAAACATTTTTCAGCACACTGTGCTCAAAAGGTTGCCTACCCCTGCTTTATGACTTTAATCTGACTTTCCTGATATCCATCCTTCTTGCAGGTTAGTGATTTAGATAATAATAAAGCCAGAGGGTCTGCATAACAGCCAGACAACTAGCATTTCAGAAATAAGTTAGCAAAGTCAGCCCTAGTATTTGTCTAATGACAGGTTTCACCTAAAGACGCTTGCATAGGCGACAGTTACATGCTTCAGGATTGTTTCAGTATTCTATTGCTTATGATTATGCTACTTCATTGACTTTTGTAGCTGCAGGTGCTGTTGAGCAATTTGCAAGTTGCAGCAGAAGCACTTTGGTCAGTTAAGTTGCTCTCTCATTAGCTCATAAAGTCTACCTTGTTCCCTTTTCCAGGGCTTCTGCTCTTTGGTTATATTAAAAGTTTTTTCATCAAAAGGTTATTTCATCATTTCACAATCAGGGGCGTAACTAGAAATCACAGGGCCCCATAGCAAAATGTTGTATGCCCCCGCCCCCCCCCCCCGACAAAAAAAAAAAAGATGATAGTCTCCCACTCCTTTCCTACCTCCTGTTCAGACTCCAGAGCCTCCTCATGTGCTGAAAATGATTTCCCTTCACAGGCGCTCTCAAGCGTTCTGCCTGGCCCACTCTGCTCTCTGCTTCTGCTGTATGCGGCTGTGTGTGTCAGGACATGGCCGGACCCGCAGGGCCTGGGAGGCTTAACAGTAAACTTACATTCCTCATCCTCACCGGGCCCCGGGGGGGGGGGGGTACCTAGAGCATTTGGCACCCAGGGCAGATCCTATATCTGGCACCCCCCCACTTTAAAATGTAAAAACAACCCCCTGTGCCCCCCGCATACCTCTGCATCCCCCAATATCTCTTTGTCAGTACTTTGTACCCCCTCGCCAAAACTGGACCCCTTTACATTACACAGCCCCCCTGCACCTCTGGACCCCTTTACATCAAATAACCCCCTGCCCCACTGGACCACTTTACATTACACAACCTGCTGCACCACTGGGCCCCTTTACATTACCCAAGCCCCTGCACCACTGGACCCCTTTACATTACACAGCCCCCTGCACTTCTGGACCTGTTACATTACACAACCCCTGCACCCCTTTACATTACAGAACCCCTGCACTTTTAGACCCCTTTACATTACACAACTCCCTGAACATCTGGACCCCTTTACATTACACAGCACCCTGCACCTCTGGACCCTTTTACATTACACAGCATCTCTGGACCCCTTTATATTACTCAGCACCCTGCAGCCTTTGAGTTCACATTGCTGTCCTGGAGTTTTCCGCAGTTCTGGGGTATATGCAGTTTTTTCTGCATTTTATCCCCATTTTTAGCTGCAGTCCCACAGACTTCCATTAGTTTGTATAATGTTACTGTGTTTTCTGAAAGCACACCAAAGTTGCAGTATAGCGGACATTTGGTGCACTTTCAGAAAATGTTGCCAAAATGTGTAACCTAATAGAAGTCTGTGGGACTGTAGTGGAAATGGAGTTAAATGCGGGAAAAATCTGTCTACACCATCACTGCAACTGAACCACAGTGCATCAGTGTGAATCAACTTGAGTCCTGGTTCACATATATGCAATGCAGGAATCAGCGTGATTCTAATGCGGACTCCTGCATTGCAGATCGCTTTCCGGGGGTTCACACTGCCTTTTGCAAGCTGCTACGGGGGTCAATGTAAAGTTAATCACATCCCCATATCAGTTTGCAGATCACAGTGCGAACTGTGAAATAGTGCAGGCATGGGATCGCATAGGTGTGAACACCCATGCGATCCGATTCCAGTGCAGACCAAAAAAGGGTCCTGCTCCATTTGGAGAGAATGCAATGCGATTTCAGCCAAACAGTTTGTATGGATAAACTTGCATTGCACAGACATTGCATGTGATTTGCACAGCAATGTGGTGCGAATCACATGCAATGTCTGTGATTGCACTAGTGAAAAACATGGCTAAAGGAACATGATGCGGCCATCTATTAGTATCGACTGGTTAAAAGAAAATGCTTTGGATAGAGTTAATGAAAGATTCTGCTGAAGGACAACAGAGGAAAGAGGGGGAGAGAAAGATTTGGGAGAGAGAGGGCAGAGTCCGGACACAGTGACAATGCTGCAAACTCACTTGGATGTTCCTAGGATGCTCACACTAGCTTCTGTAGCTGTGTCGGCTACTTTTGTAAACGCTTCCGCCCCCACATTCCTTTCAGACACAGCACACGGGCTGCATGGAGCTTGGATGGACACAGAGGGGAGGGAGGGAGCAGAGCCGATGCAGCCTCTTCCATTTCTGTGGATGGGGGGGGGGGGGGAGTTGTACTCGCTGGGCTGTTAGAATGTAATGCAGAATGCACAGCATTGTGTCAAGTACAGCCGACATCCCTATATTTATGCTTGATGGTTCAGTCCACCTGAGCTGGGATCTCCCTGCACACATTGCCGCTGCTGCCCCCAAGCCTGCCCGTTGTCACTATTTCATACGCCGTCTGACATCCCCCCAGCGTGTGCCACCCAGTGCGGACCACCCCGCCTCCCCAGTTAGTATACCACTGCCAGGCCCCACTCGGCTGCAGGCCCCATAGCGCCTGCATGGGTCGCTATGGCGGTAGTTCCGCCACTGTTCACAATGCAGTCACTACACAGCAAAACCATACACTGATCAAATCATATAACCACAACAGGTAACACACCTGGCCATATGGGCCATATTTGCTACAACATAAGCCTGACAGAAAAAACTGCCCTGTTCTACATGGCTCTATACCACCTTACTTTCATGATGGAGCAGCCATTAGGACCAGTGCCCCCTATTGTTGTTCTTTTCCCAGGGACCGTTCATGTGCAATGCACTCTCTCCCCTGCTGGCATGCCTGAGATCAGCAGCTGCACATTTGTAGCCTTTGGAAAAAGCATGGCACTCCCTCTTATAGTGCTAGTGGCACTCAACTTAACATCTACTCTGTCATAGTAGCAAGACATTAATATGTTAATTAATATGTTAATATGTTTTGTCACAGTGTCTTCCAGTGTTCGTTCTCCCCCAGCCTGCTCTAAAGAGCTGACTGGGGCAGACTGAGGCTGGTTGAGATCCGTTAGGTAGTGGAAAACTTCCTGGGATTGGAGAGAGGTGTATGCAGAGTGGGGGTGTGTCTGCCAGCAAAAGGGCCCCTGTGCATTGCACAGACGATCGTCTGAGGGGATATTTTCGCTCTGCAAGGACATTATCATTTATAGGTGGATGTACGCTCTTGTCTCTGCTGTGTCTGATCAGCACATGTCAAGATTCGCAGCGTGCACCTGCAGATGGCCTCCCATCCACAAGGAACGGTAGCATGAGGATTTCTATCAGCAGAATTGTAGTCATCGTTCATTGGTTATTGCATAAATTCATTTATCCTGTGTTGACATTTACATCCTGTGTTACATCCTTATTTGGTCATTTCCTGTGTTGATGTCCACATCCTGTGTTACATCCTTAATTGGTCATTTCCTGTGAGGTCACAAACTGTGTAGGAGGCAATTGGCTGTTGAAGGCAAACCCTCCATTTTGGGACTTCCTGTTTGTGTGTAAATAAAAGCAAGTGCATGGCTCAGAAAGGCAGGCATTCTGATGGAACTGAGAATGTAAGCTATGGTGGTGTCTGTTTACATTATATCGTTAGACAAAATGTGTGCTTATTAGCACAGGCGATATGGTGTGCGCATGGCCTACAGCCAAATTTCCCGGACAATGAGAGGTGAGAGTAAGATTAGCTGAGCTGCTGAGAGAACGACTTGAAAAACTGTTGTGATTAAAAAGAGAAGTAAAGTTTTTTTTTTTAGGAATCATATTTACCTTGGTGGATGTAGCATCGGCCCCATGCTGCATCTGCTCCCAGTGCCTCTACACTGAGAACCAAATGATTGAACACTGCCGATCACTCAGTTTTCAGAGCTTCCTGAGCAGAGAGCTATAAACTGTCACTCACAGCTCTCTGCTCTGTCCCCTCGCTCATTGGAGCCCTGGGCTGTGGAGAGGGCGGGGGCAGCCAGCTCAGGCTTTCAGCGGCTCGCTGAGAGGCTGAGCCGGGTGTCAGTCCAGGCACTTGGTGGATCCAGATTTTATTGTTGCGATGATGGTGCCAGTACTGACTTCTGTGATGTCAGCAGAGAGCGGACTTCAGCACTCTCTCTGTTGAAAATGGGTCACAGGAGTGCAAAACTAACTGCACTCCTGTGATCCATAGGAGAAGTACAGCTAAATCAGCTTTGGCTGGACTTCTCCTTTAGAAGGAATTTCTCTAGAGTAACACCTGCTACAAACATCAGTGGGCTTGTTAAAGCTTATATATTGCAGATCAGGATTTCTGGCTTTACCCTGACTTTCTTCATTTCAGTGCTTGTGTCAGGTCAATGACTCAGAACTGAAGCCAGAATGTTTGTGTACCAGCCTGACAACTAACATTTCAGGAAGTTGCCAATGGCAGCCCCAGGTATTTATCCAATGACATGTTTACTTTAAATATGAACCAAAATATATTTCCACCACTATGCGCTCCTTGAAGAAAGGTGAAACTCTAACCAATACTAATATAGTAGGCTTGTGCCTTATAAAGGATAAAATACACAGATAAACAGAGACAATTGCAGCAAATACACTAGCAGCGCTCAACAGCACTTAAAGGAAAAGATGCTACAGCTCCACCTCCCATTGACAGATGTATGCAATTAAATAGTCCTCAGATATCATATACTCAACTAAATAGTTAAAAGTCCATAAGGCAATGCTTGACATCCACTTAAGTAGTTGGAATCATTGCTGTGCATTAAGAGACCCACACAAAAACACAAACAAAAAATTTGCAAACTTGGTAGCACTTTTTATATCCTGTTTGGCACTTTATCGTCCGAAGTAAAAAAAATACTTTCAAAGTGAGAAGTTCCAGTGTTCCCATTTCCCGTCAAAGAGGTGCATCATATCATACAGCGTGTGATGTATTCGTTCAGATAATTTTATTGTCTCCATCCTGGCCAAAACCTGTGACCAGGACACAGAAGAGGCAGGGCCGTCTTTAAGGCAGTGCAAAAGGGCAGCTGCCCTGGGCCCTGCCATTGTTGTGGGGCCCAAAGCAGATGCCTCATACTTGCCAACTATCCCGGTTTACATTCCCTTGTCCCTTGAAGTTTTAGTCCTGTGCTGCTACTAATGCCGCCCAGCTCTGCCCTATTGTTGTGTACAGATGACTCACCTACAGACCTGTGTTTACATGTAAATAACCAGCATGCATATGTAAATAGCAGTGACATGCATATGTAAATAGATGAGGCCAACTTCATTGATATGTAAATAAAGGCAGCATTCATAGGTATATCATGCCCCCCCGCAGTGAGGAGAAGATGTGCTGTAACCTATAGCAACCAGTGAGCAGTATTACTGTACAGCAATCTCTAGCAGCCAATCAACAAGCAGAAATGTGCTGTAACCTCTAACAACTAATCAGTGAGCCTTAAGGAGTGCTGTAACCTCTAGCAATCAGTCAGTAAGCAGTAATGATATGCTGTAACCTCTGCCAATCAATCGCAATCGCTGCCTGATCTGATACAGTAAACTGATTTTAAGTCTAGCTGCTATTTATTGTATGTCTCAGAGAAGGCGGAGAGCAAAACTGCATGGGGGGAGGGGGGCCCTAAGAAAAATTTTGCCCGGGGTCCAATCAATATTAAAGACGGCCCTGAGAAGAGGAGCGTCAATTCAGGGCTGTTACCCAATGAATGGCCACGAATAGTGTGAATCAGTTTCTGACAGAGAAACAGGGACATCAGGGGTAGAAGTGAAAAAGATACACATCTGCACTGTCAACATAAGGAGGCGACCAGCTATCGTGGAGGTTCTGAGGGCTGCCTGTTGCCAAATAGGCTGCAGGTACTTACAGCTCCAGAAGATATGGAGTAAAGAGCCTGTTTCAGGGCAGCCACAAAAGCAGTGGGGAAATACAGCTGGATATATAGTGTGAAGCTTGGCGGGGGACAAATACCATCTGGTATGACATTTAATCGCAGTTTCACGGATTGACAAGGATCTAGCGTTTTTATAAAAAATTTTCCAGCATCTCTTCCTACTCAGGAGGTGAAAGAGAGAGAACCACCTCCATTTCCCAGCTTGTCATTGGTTTAGTCTTCTGGTCAAGGAAGGCCTCATTAATGTACTTATATAAGAGTAAGATTACTCTTCTGTCCCTGGAGGTGTGTTCGCAAATAAGTTCAAAATGAATACTATGAATACGGGATGATAAAGTACCTCTGCTTTGATAGAAATGCCAAATTTGGAGATATCTAAAGTGTTCAGAGGAAGGTAAATCATGGTCTATTCTGAATTGGGGTGAAAGATTTAAATTGTGAGCCCCACTTAAGGGATGCAATGGTTGTTAGGCCATTAGGCATCCATCTAAGAACACTGGCTCTCAGTTCAAAAGCCGAGGGAATGTAAGGGTCTCCTATAAGTGAATAAAGGGGTGCTAGTGGTGAGAATAGTTTGTATTTGCTGTGGTAAAGAGACCAGAGGGGAAGGGATTGAGAAATAATATTATTGAAGGGAGCTATATTACGCCCCTGTATCGATTGGGACCACAATCAGCGCCTAGAGGCGATTCAGTTCGCATTGTGCGCTATACAAGTATTTCATTCATTCATTCATTCATTCATTCATTCACAATAGGCCCGGAAGGTGGTATGGAAATACAGCATGCATTTCAAATTGTAACCATGGGATGTCCGCTATCGAAGCATGCCATTGGGGGGTCTGGGTGAGTCTGGCCACTAGATAAATGTTGCCATAAATTCGAGAGGCCTAAACCTCAGAGAAGTTGGGGCCCATACAGCAGTGACTTATTACATCTAGGGTGCTTTGAATGCCATATAAATTTATTAATATGCTTTTGGAGTCATTCAATATAGGACTTTGAGATATAAATGGGTAAGGTCTTAAAAAAAAAAAAAAAAGTATTTTCACAACTCATCGCTCTAGATCACTGGGTTAGGTTCTCAGTGTGGCCTATGGGCAGTAAAACACAGGACAGGCTTGCTGGCTAAAAGCTTTTATTTAACTGCAGGGCCAGTCTTGTGGGACTCTGTGGAACTCTGTGCTCAGGGGGCCTCCAGTCTGTGTCCTGCCAACTGATGACCTCATTGGGGTTACTAAGGAGCGCTTTAGAAGCCTGGCCAGCATCGTTAGATTCCCAGACTTGCCCCCACGGCTGATAAGGAAGTACAGGTTGGGGAAGGGGTGGGAGCAGTCCGTGGCCTGCTCATTTCCTCCCTACATGCAAATATCCTCCTCAACTTAGCCCAGTGCAGCCGGAGCTGGTGGGCAGGGGTGTGTGGCCACCTCCTTCCCTTCTCACACAGGTGGCTGATCCAGCAAATGAAGTCATAGGGACAAAGAGAGCAGCCCAGCTAGTCTTCCTTTATCTCCAGTGGTGAAGTAAGTGGCTGATGTAGAGAGGCATCTCCAGCAGGTATTCCATGTGTTTGGTTGCTGGCTGCCGCCACCATACTGCACACTGACTGCCACTACATAGCACTCACTGACTGATGCCCCCATACCACTCACTGACTGCCGCCAACATACAGCTCACTGACTGCCGCCAACATACAGCTCACTGACTGCCGCCAACATACAGCTCACTGACTGCCACCACAATACTGCTCACTGACTGCTGCCCCCATACCACTCACTGACTGCCACTACCATACCGCTCGCTGACTGCCGCTACCATACCGCTCGCTGACTGCCGCCACCATACCGCTCGCTGACTGCCGCCACCATACCGCTCGCTGACTGCCGCCACCATACCGCTCGCTGACTGCCGCCACCATACCGCTCGCTGACTGCCGCCACCATACCGCTCGCTGACTGCCGCCACCATAACGCTCACTGACTGCCATCACCATACCGCTCACTGACTGCCATCACCATACCGCTCACTGACTGCTGCCATGTTACTACTTACTGACTGCAGTCTACATGCCGCTCACTGACTGCTGCCACCATACCGCTCACTGACTGCTGCCACCATACCGCTCACTGATTTCTACAGGTACAAAGCAACTCTACGTCACAACCTACTGACCTCTGAACTCTTCCTCACAAACTATATTTTAAGGCTTGTTCACACAAGGTGTGGTACAGGAATATGTGCAAAATTGCATGTTTTCCTGCACCATACAAAAACGTGCTACTTTTTGCAGACGTGCACAGGTGCTAAAATGCATAGTACTGTAGTACCATGCATTTTGGTGTGGGGCAGTTTTAAAAATGCAACACATGGGAACCTTTTTGCTTGTTTCACATGCATAGGGCAACCCATTGAAATACACAGGAATGATCCAAGACATTGAAGAATTCCAAGGGGTGCCTTGACCAAAAAAAAGGTTGAGAAACAAACAATGCAAAATTATAACAAATTCAAACAAGTAAAAAAGAGAAGTAATAGGATGGGTAGGGAAGCTTGCTCAGCTCAGGGTAACCTCCAATTTCATGTGACCTTCACTGCTGGCAACATCTGCAGACCCACTTCTGAAGCCTGAAGCATCAGTCAGGTAAGAACTGCCTTCTCTGACCATATCTTGATACTGCTACTCCCTCAAGTGTCCAACTTCCGCTGCAAAGCTCACTCGTGTAGACATTGTGCTTAGACCCCTCCTCCTTTTTTTTTGTGCTCTAGGCCTAGGATATGATTTGTGCTTTGCATAGCCAAGGATAAATCCAAGGAAAAAAAACAATCTTACTTACTGACCAGCCCACAGACAACCAAATCAACCTTTCTAACAATATACCTTAAAAGCAGGGGTTAAGTCTGCACGCAGTAAAAAAGAAAAGAGTTTGGGACGTTAAATGAGGCCTCTGAAGTAGAAATCAGAGGTACCTCCATCTCGGCTTTTGCGCAGCAAACAGAGAGAAAGGGTTTAGGGCTTTGAGTGAAGCATGCAGCTGGAGAGCAAGGAGGCACTAAAGGTTAGCAAAATTAATTTTATTCCATAAATACAACATACAATACAATACATTACTGGAACAGAGATACATTGAGACCCACAAGCCATCTAAAGTTGAGTTGCATAATTTATAATATGCGATATAAATACGTAAACATAAGATACAATTGTATATGACGTCCCATACAATAGTGATAAAATAGTCACTGACTGTAAACATAAGGTAGCAGCATTGTTAGTTCAAACAACTGGATGTATAACCATGATTGTAGCATCTATAGCTTGACGCATTTCATGACTAACTGTCACTCATCAGGAGCAGACGCTGTAGGGATGTCTAAAAAATTGAAAGGTGAACAGTGAGTAAACTGAACACACATAAGATGGGGAAGGGGGAATGATGGAACATTCACCCATACTTACAGGTCAACAATGAACGTGGAGTGCGGCGGTGGATGCCACGGCGAAGCTGCGGACAATTGTCTCCCATGGGAGCAGAGGTGGCAAAAACAATGGAAAAGCAACGGGGAGTCCTGACTCCTGAAGGGTGAAGTGTGACTGGGGGAGTGGACCCCACCAAAATCCATGTGTGTGCATGGTTTGTGAATGAAAACATCTGTAAATGAATACAAAAATATGTATAAATATATGAGCAGTATGTGAGATATTATTATATTACTGGTGAAGCAATAACCAAATCTATTGTAAGAAAGTGGTAAAAGATGTGGGAAGTAAACGTGAATGTGGAATAGAATGTGAAAAAAAAATAAAAAAATTATATATATATATATATATATATATATAAACCTGGCACTATAAAGGAAAGACCAATATTGTTGATGTGTCTAAACTGAATAAGGTGGGTGAAAAGATGAATGGAGATGAAAAACTACAAAGGCAAAAAAATTAATTAAAAAAGCAGAGATGAAAGATGAAAATTACCTCTTAAGTGGATGTGCATGTATGTGAGATAGCCGTGCATGATAACCCAGAGAGCACCAAGCCAAACAGAGAGTGCCCGTTCAAACAGTGGAAGTATGAATACTCCACTGCAACCATTGTTTGCCACCAACGTCACGCCGGCAGATATGGGAGAGAGGGGAGGCATCAACCCGAGCGATAACCACCCAGTGAATGGCGCCAAACACACTCACTCATCCAAAACTCCCGGATGTAAAACCCAGGAAGCCAACGCACAGACGTCTGATGGACGTCATGCACCCCGGGCCTGGGGGCGTGGCATCAATGTGCAGCGGAACGCCCATCCGACCCCTCCACTAATGGAGTGGGAAGGAGGGACTCCCGGTGCAAGTTGCAGCTCCCAGGGCATGACCAACCACAGCCGCACCAAGCAATCCACTCAGACCACACGCCAAGAAACACTGTGCCATGAATGCATGAGTGCATGCTGCATATCTGTATATGACATTTTAATGACTGCCTATCCTATTTATCTTGACCCATGAGTATGCAAGGGAAAAGAGTAAGGTTGTCCAAAAATTGCTGTCCCTGCATACATGCTTCCATCCTTGATAATTAATGAAAAAGAAATGAGTTTGGGACTTTAAATGAGGCCTCTGAAGTAGAAATCAGAGGTACCTCCATCCCGGCTTTTGCGCAGCAAACAGAGAGAAAGGGTTTAGGACTTTGAGTGAAGCATGCAGCTGGAGAGCAAGGAGGCACTAAAGGTTATCAAAATTAATTTTATTCCATAAATACAACATACAATACAATACATTACTGGAACAGAGATACATTGAGACCCAAAAGCCATCTAAAGTTGAGTTGCATAATTTATAATATGCGATATAAATACTTAAACATAAGAAACAATTGTATATGACGTCCCATACAATAGTGATAAAATAGTCACTGACTGTAAACATAAGGTAGCAGCATTGTTGGTTCAAACAACTGGATGTATAACCATGATTGTAGCATCCACACTCGACGCGTTTCGTGACTAACTGTCACTCATCAGGAGCAGTCGCTGTAGGGATGTCTAAAAAATTTAAAGGTGAACAGTGAGTAAACTGAACACACATAAGATGGGGAAGGGGGAATGATGGAACATTCACCCATACTTACAGGTCAACAATGAACGTGGAGTGCGGCGGTGGATGCCACAGCGAAGCTGCGGACAATTGTCTGCACGCAGTTGCAAATGCATGCATAAGCAACAGAGCCTCGCCACAGCACCCAAGTATCTGTGGTCCCTAACACTAACTTATAAGTGTCTCCACAGTGGAAGAACATGCATTCTGATGGATAGATGAGGGCAGGTGGACTGAAGGGGAACCCACCCCTTCTTAAAGGTGCTGTGAAGGTGTCAGTGCGTTGCCTGAACAATATACATTGATACAAAAAGCGGCACTGCCCCTACCTATAGCTGGCCATCACAGTAGGCAGCATTGGAGGACGACATAAGGTATAAACAGGGCCAAGGATAAATCCAAGGAAAAAACCAAGCTTACTTACCGACCAGCCCGCAGACAACCAAATCAACCTAACAATATGCTTTAAAATGCATTAAAATGCATGTGCTTCCGCTGTGGAGACACTTATAAGTTAGTGTTAGGGACCACAGATACCAGGGTGCGGTGGCAAGGCTCTGTGGCTTACGCATGCTTTTGCAAATGTGTGCAGACTAAACCCCTGCTTTTAACGCATACTGTTATGCCGCATACACAATTCGATCGTGTGGGTGCTCCAGCAGACTTTTTCATCGTAAAGTCCGGCGGACTTAGAAAGTAGTTTTGACTCAAAATTTGGACTAAGAATGACGCATGCTCAGAAGCAAGTACGAGAAGGAAGCTACTGGCTATTGAACTTCCTTTTTCTAGTCCTGTCGTACGTGCTGTACATCATCGCGTTAGAAATCGCCGGACTTTCGGAGTGTCCGTGTGTGGCCAAGTCCGTTCGTTAGAAAGTCCGGCGGATTGTTTGCCAGACAATTCGATCGTGTGTACGCGGCATTAGACAGGTTGATTTGGTTGTCTGTGGGCTGGTCAATAAGTAAGCTTGTTTTTTTCCTTGGATTTACCCTTGGCCCTGTTTATACCTTATGTCACCCTCCAATGCTGCTTACTGCGATGGCCAGCTATAGGTGGGGGCAGTGTCACCTTTTTTGTACCAATCCATTTATATGTATTATCCCAATTGTAAAAAAACATAAGACATACAAAAATAAGGATAAATCTTGTCAGTGTTGTGGGTATTTTTTTAAATATCAGGAAACTAAGTTGCAAAGCCAATGGCTTCATAGCAAAATGATAATTACAGTTCATTTTTTATGGTTAAAATTCCAATGTGTGAGATGATTCAGCTTGACAGTATATGGGAAAGCCTAAGTGCCCGTTCACACTACCGCGACACGACTTGCGCGCGACTTATCGACACGACTTCGACGCGACTTCGACGCGACTTAGCGCGACTTACAAGTCGCCTCAAGCACAGGCGACTTTGCCTGTGGCCAATCAGCGCTACTCAGCTCTTGTGACATCATTGTTGTTCCTGTTCGCTTCCTGCTTCCTGTCGTGTGTCTTGTCCTGTCACCACAATGTTGTCATTGCCTTATTTGATGACAGCTGTAGTAACTGCTGGTGTGGCAGTGTTAATGGAAGAGGAGGAAGAGAGGAAGCGAAGGATGAGGATGAGAAGACGACGCCGCTACTGGATCCATCCAATTATTGCAAGTAGAGACAGTAGAGGCCAATTTTGGGCCATCTATGAAAATTTGCGTGTTTTTGAGGACAAGTTTCACAACTATACCCGGATGTCAATTTCAAGGCAAGTACATATGCTAATAGACTATTTTGTCCCATTTAATTTATTTTTTTGAAAGATATATTTTGTAGCATTTAACGTAGAGAATAAAATGGCGAAGATTGATATTTAGCAGAATTGTTTGTCATCTACCTATGCTAAACATCAACTGGGGTGATCGGCAAGCTTGCATGTATCACATTAAAGCGGTGCGCTGGCTGGAAGGTGAAAAAAGTCCTGCTAGCCGCATCTTTGGAGCAGTGAAGGAGCGGTGTATTCACCACTCCTAACCGCTCCTACCCATCAAAATCAATGGGACAGGGCCGCACAACCGCTGGCAAAGCGCCTCTGCATCGGCGCTTTTAACCCTTTTTCGGGCGCTAGTGGGTGTTAAAACCACCCCGCAAGTGCCCCCAGACCACCGCTAAAACGACGGTAAAACGCCGCTAAAAATAGCAGCCTTTTACCGCCGACGGCCGCACCAGCCCAGTGTGAAAGGGGTCCTAGAGGCATCAGATTTGCATATGTTATTACATCGGTAATAGTGTAGCTACAAATGTCAGATATTTCTCATGTAGAATATAGCAAATTACATTTTTTATTCATTTTACAGTTTTGATGAATTGCTTCGTCTAGTTTACAACCATCTGGAGCGACAGAACACCTCATATAGGAGGAGCATCTCACCTACTGAAAGATTGATTATTACGCTCAGGTAAACTATCTATTTTTTTGATGCACATTACCATTATCACATTGTTATTATATGTGCAACAATCTAGCCTGAGCTCATTTGTCTTGGCTTCTCCTACGGGTCATATGAGTGCAATTATTTTGCAATCCTGTGCCCCTTTTCAGTGCAGAGTGAGCAGAAGTCCACTTTGTGCAGATATCACGAAGATTAGTTGAGACAGCGCATCATCCTTCATTTGCCAGCAGCTGGCTGGACCGATGACAGTGTCAGCCTCTCAGCAAGCTGCTATCCACCCCTCCACATTGAGCGTGGGGGAGCAGAGCAGCTGAGAGACAGCACCTCCCATCTTGGGGAGAGGACAGAACAGAGACATAGACGATGTATGTTGACTCAGTTCTGTGTGAAGAAACAGCAGTGGACAGATGCATCATTGCTGCGATGTTGCATCCACCTAGGTACGTAAGATTCTTCCAAATAAACATATTGTTGAAGAAATATTGCAAAATTTATCACACCAACATCCTTTTTTTTTAAAAAAACTTTAATTATTAGAACAATATATAACCATATATCAACAAAACAGAATATATTTTTATTTTTAAAATCTTACAGGTTATGGTAAACTGGCTCATATGGTGAGGAGCTGGTGGAAGGCCTTGGGGATGGTGTTGGTGGAACATTAGCTGAAGTTGCTGATGTCAGTGGGGATGGAGAGGGATAGGGTATAGGTGGATGGGCAGGATTAAGGGCATTTCCATACTCATCGGAGTAGGGACGGAAGTGAGGGGGATAGTAGGGATGGGTTCTGGGTGGTGGTGGGGTTGAGTATGTATAGTAGGGTCCGGATGGTGGTGGTGGTCCAAACATGGAAGCGGATGGAATAGGATCATTTCTAATGCTCGCTTCCATGAGATCCATCACTGCCTTCTTTACGTCATTTTTCCTCTCCTGCGGAACTCTTTTTAGCATTCCGGCGACCATGAGTCCAAAACCATGGTCTTCGGAATGCAGCTCGTCCAATTTTTGGTTCATACGATCAACCAGTTCGGAAAATCGCTCTATGTTTTGAGAGTTACTTCCCCTTGCTGGTCTACTTTGTCGTTGACGGAGTCGGATAGGCTCAGCCGGCTGCTGACTATTGGAAGCCTCTCCCTGGTTGCGGTCTGGTTCTTCACCTTGCTGTTCTTCCAGCAGCAAAGGATGATCCAAGGAAAGCGACAACGAGCCTTCCACTTCTTGAGATGCTGCCTCCTGTGCTGCATCCTGCCGTTCAGCAGCAACTTCCCAACTGGATTGTGTTCTGCAATAAACATATAAAAGAACAGTTACCCCCTTCTTAGTAGAATTGTATAGTATCACTTTACAACTATGTAAGATGTTATCTTACTCTCTCAGCTCCAGGAAAGGCCGCAGAAACTCTAGTTCGTCTGCGTGCACATAGGGGACGATACGTTTTCCTCCAGACCCACTCCTGGCCTCATTCAATTTGCGAATGTAGCGAGTAAAACAGTCGCGCAAACCCTTCCACCGGATTTGTAATATTGATACTGCAAAACATAAATAGGAACATAAAATGGTTTATGTCTTTTGTCTTTCAGATACCTGGCAACCGGTCATTCCCTAGTTAGTCTACATTATGAGTTCATGTTGGGCAGATCAACGATCAGCTACATTATCCAAGACACCTGCCAAGTCATATGGGATGTGCTTAACAGCATGGTTATGAAGCGGCCTACACAAGATAATTGGCGTGATATAGCACAAATATTTTGGCGTCGGTGCAATTTCCCAAATTGCCTTGGAGCTATAGATGGGAAGCATGTGCGTGTCGTTAAGCCTGTTGGTAGTGGAAGTATGTTCTACAATTACAAAAAATATTGTTCTTTTGTACTTCTTGCTGTTGCCGATGCAAACTACTGCTTCACCTATATCGATATAGGATCCTACGGAAGTAGCTGCGATTCGCGTATTTTTGCAAATTCCTCATTTGGTGAAAGGCTACGATCTAATCAGCTAGATATTCCTGAGAACTGTCCTCTTCCGGGCACAACTGAACCCCCAATACCCTATGTGTTTGTCGCAGATGAGGCTTTTGCATTGTCGCAACACCTAATGAGGCCTTACTCCAATAGAAATCTGACAACCCCCAAGAAAGTCTTTAATTACCGGCTGACAAGGGCAAGAAGGATGGTTGAGTGCACGTTTGGAATTCTTGCCAATAAATGGCGTTTGTTACATACGCCTATTGCATTAAACATTGAAAATGCAATTACTGCTGTCAAAGCAGCTTGCGTGCTGCACAATTTTGTACGGGTACGTGACAGGTACCGTTTTGAGGATTCCCTTATGCATGACTTGGAAAGTGCACATATCACTGCTGCAAGGGGATCCTGCGATGGTGCCACTGTTCGTGAAAAGTTTGCATCATACTTTATTTCACCGGCCGGTGACTTAGAATGGCAATTGGATGCCATTTCCTAACTGCATTGCTCACTGCTTTACATCTAGAATTTGCTAATGTGTTATTACGGTTATAATGTTTTCATGCTATGTAATCTTTATTTCATGTAATAAAAATGATATGTTGGTTATTTTTTTTTTCTATAATGTAATAATAAAAGAATCATTCATTCATGATCATTCATTATTAACATTTATTAACACTAGCAGTTAACATCAGTGAAAGAATACACAAAAGTGACGTGGCAGGTGACGTGGCAGGTGACGTGGCAAGTGACGTGGCAGGTGACGTGGCAGGTGACGTGGCAAGTGACGTGGCAGGTGACGTGGCAGGTGACGTGGCAGGTGACGTGGCAAGTGACGTGGCAGGTGACGTGGCAGGTGACGTGGCAGGTGACGTGGCAGGTGACGTGGCAAGTGACGTGGCAGGTGACGTGGCAGGTGACGTGGCAGGTGACGTGGCAGGTGACGTGGCAAGTGACGTGGCAGGTGACGTGGCAAGTGACGTGGCAGGTGACGTGGCAGGTGACGTGGCAAGTGACGTGGCAGGTGACGTGGCAAGTGACGTGGCAGGTGACGTGGCAAGTGACGTGGCAGGTGACGTGGCAGGTGACGTGGCAGGTGACGTGGCAAGTGACGTGGCAGGTGACGTAGCAAGTGACGTGGCAGGTGACGTGGCAGGTGACGTGGCAAGTGACGTGGCAGGTGACGTGGCAGGTGACGTGGCAAGTGACGTGGCAGGTGACGTGGCAGGTGACGTGGCAGGTGACGTGGCAAGTGACGTGGCAGGTGACGTGGCAAGTGACGTGGCAGGTGACGTGGCAGGTGACGTGGCAGGTGACGTGGCAAGTGACGTGGCAGGTGACGTGGCAGGTGACGTGGCAAGTGACGTGGCAGGTGACGTGGCAGGTGACGTGGCAGGTGACGTGGCAAGTGACGTGGCAGGTGACGTGGCAGGTGACGTGGCAGGTGACGTGGCAGGTGACGTGGCAAGTGACGTGGCAGGTGACGTGGCAAGTGACGTGGCAGGTGACGTGGCAAGTGACGTGGCAGGTGACGTGGCAAGTGACGTGGCAGGTGACGTGGCAGGTGACGTGGCAAGTGACGTGGCAAGTGACGTGGCAAGTGACGTGGCAGGTGACGTGGCAGGTGACGTGGCAAGTGACGTGGCAGGTGACGTGGCAAGTGACGTGGCAGGTGACGTGGCAGGTGACGTGGCAAGTGACGTGGCAAGTGACGTGGAAAGTGACGTGGCAGGTGACGTGGCAAGTGACGTGGCAGAACACATGAATAATAAATAACACCATGAATTTAATAAAAAGGTTAAACTTACATTTGTCACTACGATCGGTCGGCAGCATTGTTTCCCAATCTTCAATAGTTAGTCTGCATATTTCCAACCAAGCACTATCCCTCTTGGATTGATCCTTGTAGTTGGGATCTTGCTTATTATATATGCAGGGTCGCTGCCTCACATGTCTGATTAGAGACTCATTATCCACTGGCTCCCTGTGCTGCACTTCTCTGCGGCCTCGGGATGACATGTTATCTCAATTCTTCAATCACTTCTTTTCTTCACTTCACCTCACACCTACCCACACTTCACACAGGAAGTGATCTGTGTATGGGAAGGGGGAGGGCTGCCATAATTGTGTTCTTCTTCCTGTTAAGTCGCTTGCTTACAGACGGTGATCCGACTTGTAGGCGACTTGTATTGAAATCTATGGGTCCAAGTCGCCTATAAGTCGCCTTGAAGTAGTACAGGAACCTTTTTGGAAGTCGCTCCGACTTGAGTAGCGGTCATTAAGACGGCTCTCATTCACTTTAATGCAATTACTAATGTCAAGCGACTTGGGGCGACTTGCGGTCTGACAAGTCGCGTCCCAAGTCGCGGTAGTGGGAACGGGCACTAAAGGAAAAGGAGGATAAAATGCATCCTTAGAAAGACATAAATATGAATTAAAAGGTAACATTTGAGATATGAGCTTGCTTTTACAGCAGGCTAAGAAATGTCAGTGAGTTCTTAATTCACTTCAACAACATGTGTTTTCACATACTGAGTTAAAATCACCCCAGCAACTCAATTAAAATATGACAGAACAGAAAATACCTTAAAGCTATGTATGCATGCTTGCTAGTATGGGTGAAGTGCAATAGAAGCACAGAAACACTTAAAGCTGTTAACAACACCTGGGGGAAGGCATCCATTTCTTCAAAGTCAAAGCACAGGCCAAGCAAGGCAGGAATTAAATGTGGAATAACTATACAAGTCAGCATACTGTGAGTGAGAGGGAGCTCTGTTTGCACATCAGCTGTAGCAGATTATTCAGACACACAGCCTTAACCACTAAGAGCCGGTTCACACAGGGGCAACACGACTTCCAATGCGACTTTTGGAGGCAACTTGGACACAACTTGTCAACACGACTTGGGGCCACTTACAACACGACTTTAAGTCGCCGCAGGTCAGGCGAATTTTGCCGTGACCAATCAGAGAATGAGCTCTCAAGGGGGAACTCCACAGCAAATAAAAAAAAAAAAACGGCGTGGGTTCCCCCTCCGGGAGCATACCAGGCCCTTAGGTCTGGTATGGATTTTATGGGGAACCCCCTATGCCAAAAAAAACGGCGTGGGGTCCCCCCCAGATCCATACCAGACCCTATCCGAGCATGAAGCCTGGCCGGTCAGGAAGGGGGTGGGGACGAGCGAGCGCCCCCCCCCCTCCTGGACCATACCAGGCCGCGTGCCCTCAACATGGGGGGGTTGGTGCTTTGGGGAAGGGGGCACCCTGCGGCCCCCCCACCCCAAAGCACCTTGTCCCCATGTTGATGAGGACAAGGGCCTCTTTCCGACAACCCTGGCTGTTGGTTGTCGGGGTCTGCGGGCGGGGGGCTTATCGGAATCCGAGAGCCCCCTTTAATAAGGGGGTCCCCAGATCCCGGGCCCCCCACCCTATGTGAATGAGTAAGGGGTACATCGTACCCCTACCCATTCACCTGGGGAAAAAATGTCAATAAAAAACACAACACAAGTTTTAAAAGTCATTTATTAAGCAGCTCCGGGGGTCTTCTTCCAAAGTCGGGGGGTCTTCTGATGACTTCTCCGCTCTGTTCGGCCTCTTCTCCTGGTGTCCGGCATCTTCTCCCGCTCTCCGGCGTCTTCTCCAGGGCTCCTCCGCTGTCTTCTTGCAGCTCTTTTACTAGCGGAGGAGCCCGGTCTCCTCCACCCTCTGTCCTTCTTCTCTCTTCTTTCTTCTTCCGATGTTGACCCGGCGCTGTCTTCCGCTGTACTGGCTTGTGCGACGTGCACGGCGACTTATATAGGTATGGGGCGTGGTTACCGGATGATGTCACACGGTGACCCCGCCCCTTTATGACATCACATCTTGGGCATGCTGGGACTGTAATACAGGCATCTGCAGCAGTTAAAGTGGGCGTTGTGTGCCTCGAGCACAGTATACACCTAAAGATACCCCTTATTGCTGGTGTTCTGTAATACAGGCATCTGCAGCAGTTAAAGTGGGTGCTGTGTGCCTCCAGCACAATATACACCAGAAGCTACCCTTTATTACTGGTGTTCTGTAATACGGGTATCTGCAGCAGTTAAAGTGGGTGTTGTGTGCCTCCAGCACAGTATACACCTGAAGATACCCCTTATTGCTGGTGTTGTTCTGTTTCTGTAAAACAGGCAGGCAGCTGCAGTAATTACAGTCAGTGTACTGTGTCATCTGCTCAGTGTGCACCTAAAGCTACCCAATTACTGTTTTTCCCCATCTCCCTGCAGGCCATTACTATGTCTGGAAGGCCAACAAGGAGAGGCAGACAGTCACGAGCCAATAAAAGAGGGCAAGCAGGCTCTGTGTCTAGAGACAACAGTGCTGGTCGTGGATACGGTGCATCCTCATCAGCACGTGGCCATGGGACACGCTTGTCCTTATTTTCGGCAGCTGGACGTGTTGTGCCGCAGCTGCCAACGCGTCCTCTTCCCTCGTCACAATGTCATCAGTCACTCCTTCCCCAGACCCACCATGTCCCCCTGAGGAGTCCCCTGAATTGTTGGAGCACAGTGTTGGGTACATGCTCCAGGAGGATGCCCGGCGTTTTGAAGGCTCTGATGACGATACCCAGCTAGAGGAAGGCAGTAGCGTGAGCGCAGAGAGAGGGGATGCTCAAGAAGTCATGTTCCATCAGCTGCAGCATACTGTCAGGTTTGCTCCAGTGATGAAGAGGGAGGGGATGATGAGGTCACTGACTCCACATGGGTGCCTGATAGGAGAGAGGAGGAGGAGGAGGCACATCTCCAATGAGGCAGGATGCCCTCCGGAGGCCAGCTTAGGGGCAGCACACCGACTGAATCACACCGCAGAGCTCCGCCTGTTCAGGGCGCTGCCTCTGCGTGTTATTCCAAAAGTTCTTTGGTGTGGGCCTTTTTTGAGACGAGTGCATCAGATTGCACCACTGCTACCTGAAACATATGTCTCAAGCATATCTCGCGTGGCCAAAACATCAGCCGCTTGGGCACTACATGCTCGACCAGACATATGTTGACATGCCATGCAGCTCGTTGGCAACCATGTCTTAAAGACCCACACCAAAAAACAAAGCGGACCTCTCCTTGCTCCTCATCAGCTGGGATCTCCAACCCCACTAGACCTTCAGTCCTCTCTGAAACCCGCACTGAGAGGAATGAAGGTGTAGAATTAGGTGTGTCACAGCCAAGTACTTGCAGGCACTCTGCTAGCAGTACACCGATGTAGCAGGCAAATTTCCCTGCCCTAGCTGCTGGACTGTCGAAAGAAGTTCACTCCCAGCCATCCACATGCCCAGCGGTTGAATGCTAGCTTGGCTAAATTGCTAGCACTTCAGCTGCTGCCTTTTCAGTTGGTAGACTCGGCCCTGTTCCGTGAGTTTGTGCAATGTGCGGTTCCTCAGTGGCAGGTACCCAAACGCCACTTTTTCTCACGGAAGGCGATTCCGGCTCTCTACTGGCATGTGGAAGGCAATGTCCATGCCTCGCTGGACAGGGTGGTCAGTGGTAAGGTGCATATTACCGCTGACTCATGGTCCAGCAGGCATGTACAGGGATGTTACCTATCTTTCATGGCCCATTGGGTCACTCTTCTGGCAGCTGGGAAGGATGCAGGACAAAGTACAGTAGTGTTGGAGGTTGTTCCGCCATAAAGCCACGAAAATGCTACTACTGTTTGTGACAAACCTCTCTCCTCCACCCCCTTCTCTTCTTCTTCCTCCATGGCCTCTTCCAGTGCTTTGTCCTCGGAACCAGCGGTGCTCCGTAGGCATTCAAGGGGCTACGCAAGTATGCAGGCAAAAAGATGCCCTTGCACTGGTTTGTTTGGGGGACAGGAGCCACACTGGGGCAGATATTTTGTCAGCTCTGCAGGGGCAGACCAAGAGGTGGTTGATGCCACGTCAGCTTAAGCCAGGAATGGTGGTTTGCAGCAATGGCACCAACCTCCTCTCCGCCCTCCGACAGGGACATCTGACCCATGTGCCCTGTGTGGCTCACATCCGTAACCTGGTGGTGCAGCGGTTCTTGGGCAGGTACCCGGGCTTAGGGGATGTCCTGAGGCAGGCCAGGAAAGTCTGTGTGCATTTCCACCGATCATTTAATGCCGGTGCTCGGCTGGCTGAGCTCCAAAAGGAGTTGAACCTGCCCAAGAACCGCCTTATATGTGACATGCCCACCAGGTGGAACTCAACGTTGGCCATGCTGCAGCGGCTGCACATGCAGCAGAGGGCCATCAATGAGTACCTGTGCGACTACGGCACCAGGACAGGGTCAGGGGAGCTCGTTTTTTTTCACCATGCCAGTGGGGCATGATCAGAGATGCATGCACTGTCCTGTCACTATTTTAGGAGGCCATGAGGATGGTGAGCAGTGACAGTGCATGCATCAGTGACACTGTACCTCTTGTCCACCTGTTGGAGCATACGCTGTGTGGAATAATGGACAGGGCACTTGAGGCAGAACAGAGGCAGGAAGAGAAGGACTTCCTAGCCTCTCAAGGCCCCCTATATCCAGGAGGAGGAGGAGGCTTGTGTCAGCATGGAGGTGGAGCCTGGCACTCAGCATCAGCAGCAGCAGCCTTTTAGGGATGATATACAGTCCCAAGAAACCTGTGGACTTGTACGTGGCTGGGAGGAGGTGGCTGCGGATCATGTTGTCCTTAGTGACCTAGAGGACTCCGGACCGAATGCCACAGCTAACCCATGCTGCATGGCCTCCCTGATCCTGCAAAGCCTGCAGAAAGATCCTCGCATTCTTCGGATCAAGGAGAGGGACCATTACTGGCTGATCCATGGTACAAGGGTAAGGTTGCGGACCTTATCTTGCTGTCGCAGAAGGAGCAGAGGATGAGACATCTCCGGGAGGCCTTGCAGAAAGGTCTGTGCAATGTGTTCCCAGAGACTGGGAGGTTCCAAACTCCTGGTCCTGGACAACGTGTTGCAGAGGCTTCGGTCAGTCACAGAAGGAGCGGTGGAGAAGGTGGCCGTCTGACCAATGCGTTCAGACAATTTTTTAGTTCGTAGCCCCAAGGTATGATTGGTTCCAGCAACCATCCAGCAACCATCGCCAGCGTCTGATTTACATGGTGCAGGAATACCTAGGGGCAAAGTCAGACTTAGACACCTTTCCCACCGAAAATCTTCTGGCTTACTGGGTCTTAAGGATGGATCACTGGCCAGAGCTTGCACAGTATGCAATTGAGCTACTGGCCTGTCCTGCATCCAGCATTCTTTCGGAACGCACCTTTAGTGCTGCTGGAGGCTTTGTAGCCAATCACAGGGTGCGCCTGTCCACCGACTTGGTTGATCGACTGACCTTCATAAAGATGAATCAGTCTTGGATCACCACCAGCTACCAAGCACCTGAAGCTGATGTAACCCAAAATTTTTTTTTTAAATGTCACATCCCTTCAAGACTGCCTATGCTGATGCTGAGTGACTGTCCTGTTATGTTGATTGACTATCCATTTCCTCCTCAATGATCCTGCTGATAGTTTGGAAGAACATTTTTGGTTCTGGATGACGCCACCAGTGGCTAAGGCCCAATATTTCAGCCCCTGTTTATCAGGGGCATGTAATTAGAATTTTTGATGCAATGCTTTGCAGCAGGGCTCATTCCTGCACTCCAAATAGAGTATCTGGGAGAAGTTGCAGTGTCGTGGCACCAGCACCAGTGCCTAAGGCACAATTTTTCAGCCCCTGTTTAACAGGGGCATGTAATTACAATTCTTGATATAATATTTCACAGCAGGGCCCGTTCCTGCGCCCACCGAGAGTAACTGCGAGGACTTACAGTGTTGTGGCAACACCAACACCTAAGGCCCAAATTTCTGCAGAGTATATAGGGCAGGCCCCTACTTTCAAACATCCAACTTAAAAACGACTTCTACTTGCAAATAGATTGTATTGTATATTGAATATATTAATATTATTATTATAGTGTTGTGGCACCAACACCACCACCACAACCACCAAAAGCCCAATTTTTCTACCACTGTTCAACAATGGCATGTAATTACAATTCTTGATATAATCGTTCACAGCAGGGCGCTCCAGCGCCCACCAAGATTCACTTTGAGGGCTTACAGTGTTGTGGCAACACCAACACCTTAGGCCCACATTTCTGCAGAGCATATAGGGCAGGCCCCTACTTTCAAACATCCAACTTACAAACGTCTCCTACTTGCAAACGGAAGGAGACAACAGGAAGTGAGATGAAAAAAGACGGACGGGCCAAAAAAATATACAGGGGTGATAATCCTTCCCTATGTTTTCCAAAAAGCTTAAAAATAGATTTTTTTGACTGGAGCTACACTTTAAAAATGTACCAGTTCAATATTACAAACAGATTCTACTTAACACAGCAAACCTACACAGTCAATGTCTTATTTGCACCGCCTGTATACTGCTGTTCTGATTATATAGGGCCTGGGGACCCCACGCCTTTCCTTTTTTTAATTTGGGTACGGGGTTCCCCTTAATATCCGTACAAGACCCAAAGGGGCTGGTAATGGGCAGGGGGGGCTACCCATGCCATTTTTTTCTCAATGATTTTCATCCGTATTGCCAGAACCAGATATTACATTAAAACCGCAAGCAGTTTTAAATGACTTTTTTTTCCATTAAATGTCATTTTGTGCAGGGACTGTTCTAAACACGGGAAATACGTGCCACTTCACAGGCATACTATAGACACCCTCAGGCACGATATTTAAAGGAATATTTCACTTTTTTTTCACTTTAATCGTCATTAAAATCAGTGCTCCTGAAAAAACAGCTGTTTTAAAAAAAAAAAATTGGCATTAACCCATGTCCCCATGTACCCTTTTTAGGACAATATCTTGCATATTAGCCATTAAAATTAGCACTTTTTATTTTGAACGTTTGAGTCCCATAGACTTCAATGGGGTTCTAAATTTCATACAAATTTTCGGTCAGTTCTGGTGCGAACCAAACTGGGGGGTGTTCGGCTCATCCCTAATGACCACTGCCCTAATGCATAAAATGCATTAAGGTGAAAAACCTTCAGGGGTTACAACCACTTTAAACCCTTTCCTGTCCAGACCATATTTCAATTTTTAGTACTGTGATACTTTGACTAACAATTATTTGGTCGTGTAATGATGTGCCTAAATTAGTTAGCATTTTCTTCAGACAGATAGAGCTTTCTTTTGGTGATAATCACTACTGTGATTTTATTTTTAATTTTTTACCATATAAAGGAAAACTGAACATTTTTTAAAAAAAATAAAAAACTTTCCCTTAGTTTCTGCTTTAGCATCTTTGCATATAAATAATCTGAAAAAAATGGAGAATTCCCCATGGGGCTTTTTAGCAGCAAATAAGAGTCGATACTTAGTAAAAATCTGTAATTATTATTATCAAAAGACAGTTGGACATGAATCAAATTGAATCTAGCTAATTCACTAATTATAAAATATTAATTTAAAACAATACATTTTATAATGCACAATATTAATTTACCATGTGATTGTGTACGTGTGGGGATCAAGTACAGTCTTGCAGATCCCCGAGTGTGAGAATTGCACAGAATGTATTAAAACAGTTTGAAATTATTCGTCCCCTGTAGCATCAAGAGGGGGACTCCCAATATTGAGAGTTTCCCTCTCTTGAAATAGTTCTAAATGTCTGGCCTTCCCTCCTTGATATACTAATTGTTTTAACTATAATTTTGAGGTGTTTCGGCCCATAAGTAATATTGTAGGAAATTATTTTTTGATATATATTATATATCACAGGTAGGGCTGAGCTGAACACCCCCCCCCCCCCCCCGGTTCGCATCAGAACATTCCAAACAGACCGAAAGTTCGCGCGAACTTTCAAACCCCGTTAAAGTCTATGGGACTCGAACGTGAGAAATCAAAAGTGAGAATTTTAAAGGCTAATATGCAAGTTATTGTCCTCAATAGGGTTTGGGGACCCAGGTCCTGCCCCAGGGTACATGTATCAATGCAAAAAAAAGTTTTAAAAAGGGACTTTTTTTGGTAGCATGATTTTAATGATGCTTAAAGTGAAAAAATAAAAGTGAAATATTCCTTTAAATATCGTACCTGGGGGGTGTCTATAGTATGCCTGTAAAGTGGCGTGTGTGACATTTCTAAAGGAAAAAAGTAATTTAAAACTGCTTGCGGCTTTAATGTCATGTCTAGTCCCAGCAATATGGATGAAAATCATTGAGACCCCCCCCAGCCCATTACAAGCCCCTTTGGGTCTTGTATGTATATTAGTTGCTGAACCCGGCCTGTACCCAGACTTGCCTATCCTGCTCATCACCCGAAGCCTGCGTTCCTGTCTGCCACCTTGCTGTCAGAAGATCCTCCACTTCCAGCATTAGGACTTGCATTACCAGGCTCTCATACTCCTCTGCACTCCCGTGCCTCCTGTCTTCTCTATCAGGGGCCGTGAGTCGGATACGTAAGGGAGACCACCCTCTGCCCAAGAGGTTTCACTGGTCAGGTAGGTAGGGCTCTGATACCCACACCGAAAAACTTTTGGAATAACACGTGGAGTCACCAGCGCCTTGCACTTGCGGAGCTCTGTGGTGTGATGCAATCGGTTGGCTGCCCTTAAGCTGGCCCCTGGAGGGCATCCTGCCTCGTTGGAGATGTGCTTCCTCCTCCTCCTCCTCTCTCCTATCAGGCACCCCCATAGAGTCAGTGAGCTCATCATCCCCTCTCTCTTCATCACTGGAGCAAACCCGGCAGTATGCTGCAGCTGGGGGAACATGACTGCCAGCTTGTTGTCCTTCTTGGGCAACCCCTCTCTCTGGGCTCACATTACTGCCTTCCTCAAGCTGGGTACCATCATCGGAGCCTTCAAAATGCTGCGCATCCTCCTGCAGCATGTACCCGACACTGTGGTTGAACAGTACGAGGGACTCCTGTGGGGCTAGGGAAGGAGTAACTGATGATGACCTAGAGTCCAAGGAATAGGCCACTTCGGCACCTGCATTGGCAGCCAAGGTAGCCTGGGTGACAGAGGATGAGGAGGATGAGGACGGCTTGGTCATCCACTCTACCAACTCTTTGGCATGTTGTGGCTCAACATGGCCAGCTGCCGAGAAAAAGGACAAGCGTGCCCCAAGGCCACATGCTGATAAGGATGCACCATGTCCATGACCAGCACTGTTGCCTCTAGACACAGAGCCTGCTTGTCCTCTTTTATTGGCCTGTGATTGTCTGCCTCTCCTTGTTGGCCTTCCAGACATACTGTCTTTGATGTATTGGAATAGGTAAGGTACACATGGAATGGCCTGCAGTGAGATGTAGCTGCACAAAGCTGGAGTGTATATGTACTGATTATACAGCAGCTAGCTGAATCGCCTGCCTGCCTGTAGTATTATTAGGAAGAAAACAGCAGGAATTGTCTGCAGTGAGCTTTAGCTGCACACTGTGCCCAGTATACAGTACACTAATATACTGCAGCTAGCTGAATCAACTGCCTGCCTGTGGTATTATTAGGAAGAGAACAACATCAATTGTCTGCAGTTAGCTTTAGTTGCACACTGTGCACAGGATACAGTACACTGACTGGAAATACTGCAGCTGCCTGCCTGTAAGTATATTAGGAAGAGAATAACAGAAACGGATCAAGCTAAACTGAATACAGTGTATATATATATATATATATATATATATATATATATATATATATATACATACACACACACACACACACACACACACATATATACACACACAACACCTGGGATGCTATATATACTAAATACACTGACTGCAGCTAACTGACTTGCCTACCTGCTCTATCTAACTCAAATGAAATGACACTCTCTCTCTCTCTCTCTCTATCTCTCAGCACGCCGGAACACACTACACAAGGCCGACTTCCAGGCGGCCTTATATAGTGTGGAGCGTGTACTAAATCCCCTGAGGCATAATTGGCCAAAGCCACCCTGCCTTTTCCCAATTATGGCTCTCCGTTCTTACCACGCTGTGATTGGCCAAAGCATGCGGGTCATAGTGCATGCTTGGCCAATCATCAGCCAGCAATGCACTGCGATGCCGCAGTGAATTATGGGCTGTGACGCGCCACTCAAATTTGTCGCGAATGGCCCATAATGTTCGTAATTCACCAAACGGCTGAATGGCCAATGTTCGAGTCAAACTTACATTCATTATCTCTGGATGCATGTTCTTTCCCGGTCCAAATTGTCTCGCTTTGTGTACACCAGAGTTTAAATTTTAACTTTTGTACTATTGACTCTTATTTACTGCTAAAAAGCCCCATGGGGAATTGTCAATTTTTTTTCAAATACTTGCATCGGGATGTGCAGCTTTATCAGACTCCCATATATGTGTCGCTCTATGATATTGCATATAAATAATCTTTCCCCATACATTTATGCTGTATAAATGTTTTCTACCCAATTTCTTTATTTCTTTAAACCGCCCCCCCCCCCCCCCCAAAAAAAAGTATGCATATATTATTTTGTGTGTGTGTGAAAGTTCTGGACTAGGTATATTTGAAGTTTATCAACTTTGATTTTCTGACTGCCTATTACATTTTTTGAGGTACTAAATGCGAGAACAGTACTAATACCCCCAAAATAACCAATTTTTTGGAAATTAGACACTCCAATGTATTTAATAAGAAGCATGGTAAGTTTTTGAAGGGGTCCAAATCCAAGGAGCACCTTCAGGCTTCCTGGGGGCATAAATAGTGCATTAGACTTCCTGACTACCTATCACATTTCTTGAGGCCCTGAAGTGCCAGGACAAGCATGTTTTAAAGTAGACCCTCCAGTGTATTTAACGAGAGGCATTTCGATTCTTTTGAAGATCACATTTTTTGCCACAAGTTTTTGGAAAATGAAGAAAGAAAATTGAATTTTCAATTAATAGTCTCGATTAATAAGATATTTCACACATACAGCATGGGCATATTTAAAAATAAACCCCAAAGCACTCTTTGCTATGCTTCTCGAGTATTTGGATGCCACATATGGTATTATTATACAGGATTTCTATAACACCAACAGTTTGCGCAGTGCTTTATAACATGAGGGCAGACAGTACAGTTACAATACAATTTAATACTGGAGGAATCAGAGGGCCCTGCTCGTTAGAGCTTGCAATCTAAAAGGGAGGGTCAAGTGATACAAAAGGTACAGTTGTTTGGTGGGGCAGGATAGGCTTCTCTCAAGAGAAGGGTTTTCAGGGATCATCTAAAAGCAGATAGAGTAGGAGATAGTTGGACAGATTGGGGTAAAGAGTTCCATAGGATGGAAGAGGCTCGGGAAAAGTCCTGGAGGCGAGCATGGGATGAGGTGCCAAGGGCACAAGAGAGCAGGAGGTCTTGGGAGGAATAATGAGAACGATTAGTTGTAGCTGAAGGCTGAGTTGGATTGCTTTGTAACTACTTAAAGTGGAGTTTCACTCAATAGTGTAGCTTCTGCTTATCCATCTCCTCCCCCTTCTGGTGCCGCATTTGGCACCTTTGAGGAGGGGGGGATACTTGTTTTTTGACAGGCCCAGTCTCCTCTTTCCTCTGCCGCTGGACCAATTAGAAAGCGCAGCTGGGGTGCCGACATTGAGGTCTCTGTGGTAAGTGTCCATATATTAAAAAGCAGCAGCTGCAGTATTTGCAGTATTTGTAGCTGCTGACTTTTAGTTTTTCGTGCGGGGGAGCTTCTCAGCAGAGTGGCTCTATTGCACGAAACGACTTACCTGTACGTCATTTTATGCAACAGACAGCGGGGGCACACACGTGTCGATTGACCAGATGGGGGTCAGAGGGAGGACGACATGTAAACAGTCCAGATCGCCATTCTGACATTGGAGAACACAATGATCTTGTGTTCCTGCTAACCAGTAACACGGATCTCTATGCCCACCCAGTCAGTCTATCCCCCACACTGTTAGAAAGCCACCTCCTAGGGACACACTTAACCCTTTGATCACCCCTGGTGTTAACCCCTTCCCTTCTGGTGTCATTAGCATAGGTGTGCGCAGGGGGTGTGCCAAGTGTGCCTGAGCACACCCTAATGACCATGCACACCCCAGGATTTTTTCACTGTCACGATGTGTGACAACTCAAGTTCGGCACCCCTGCTAAGCTAACTAATAGCGCTACCAGTGTGACTATCAGTTAAATGTAAAATTCCTGTCAGAACTGTAGTCACTGGCCATGGAGTGACCAATCAGGCATCTGCATTTTCCAATACTGTCTCTGTAGTCCCAGCTAAAGAATCCCTGACAGCTGAATATCACTCCACCACCTGCTATCAGGAATGCAGAAGCCGGGACTACAGAGACAGGACTTTTCGGGTAATTCCTGCCTGCTTACTCCACAGCTGGTGGCTGCAGTCCTCACAGGAGTTAGTGGTTACCAGAACCCACCCCATCCTATGCTTCCTGTTGCCACAAAAATAGCTTACAATGGGAAAACTGTCTCTCTCCTCGGTACTCATTTGTCTGGTCATTTGTCTGGTCGGGGCTTCCACAGCTTCAGTAGAGGTGGGTGGAGCAGGAAGAGATCATCACAGTGCAGTCACCCCGGAGCACTGCTTCCTGCCCAGCACAGCTCTCCCTGGGGCAGAGTGAAGATCTGAGAGTAACTATGGCAGCCTTCATCTTCTTCACATGCGAGCCCTGACCTTCTCTGCCTTTTACACTATACTGAGCTGTAAACCTGTTCTGCACCTTGCAGGGAAGGTTTACTGAAAGAAAAGTGACATTCTTGAACAGGTTAGGAATTACTGATGTATTCAACATAAACAATGTATCTTATTAAAATCATTCTTTTTTAATAAGATTTCCTTCCGAAGTCCCAGTAATTCTCAACCTATCAAAAAAATGTGGGCATTAACACCAAGGAATTGAATTCCTAAATACATTCCAACTTCTGGAAAAAATAAAAAAGTGCATCCTTTATATTTGTTTACGGATTATATTAACCCTTCGCTTAATGCCCTATAGACAATAACTAAGCCCTTGTACACACGGTCGGAGAATCCGTCGGAATGTGTCCTATCGGACCGTGTCGTTGGATAATCCGACTGTGTGTGGTATGCATCGGACTGATTCCGTCCGAATATCCGTCTGACCCAATTTTCCAACATGTTGGAAATATTTCCCGACCAAATGGGCCGGTCGGACATACTCCGATCATGTGTAGCGAATTTTGATCGGACCAAGTGCCACGCATGCTCAGATCAAATTCCTACATCAAAGCTATTGGCTACTAGCCTGAATGTAGTCCCATCGTAACTAAATCATGTCATCACGTTCTGAAAGATCAGATTTTTCGACAACTTAGTCCGACCGTGTGTATGCAACAGTTTTCGGATACAATCCGTCGGACTAAATCCGACGGACAAAATCCGACGGATTTGGTTGGCAGAATCTCCGACCGTGTGTACAGGGGCTTCGTGTACTTTGACATTTATCTCCCGTGCTATGTCATGTTTCTTTTTGTTTTGACCAGCTATGTGCATAGAACTGTGTGTATACCTGCTGGTTTGATGTATCACACACCTTGCTGTTTTATGAATGGATTTTTTATATGCTTAGTTCATTAATAAAACTTTACTGTTTAAAAAAAAGTCCATCCTTACATGTGGGGAGGAGGGGGGGGGGGTATACTCTTTCACTTACCCGATTCAAAGCTCTCTTTCTTCACTCAAATACCGTACAGGCTGAAATGTCTGTTAGTAAATTAGTGATGTGTGTGGAGAGTGCTGGAGTGAGCTGAGGGGTAGAGAGACAGATTTGGGTTTCATCAGCATAGAAATAGTATTGGATGTCATGGGAGGCTATTAACTGACCCAGGGAGGAGATCTAGATCAAGAATAGGAGAGGTCCAAGAAAAGGAGAGAATGAAAAACTGTAAGTGAGGGTTAAGGTGCATTGGGATAAGTAGGATGAAAACCAGCAAAGAGTACAGTCATGGAGACCAAAGGAGTGAAGATTTTTTGAGGGGTGGACCACTGTGTCAAAGGCAGCAGAGAGGTTAAGGAGTAGGAGTACAGAATAGTGTTCATTGGTTTTATCTGTTGGTAGATCGTTTGTGAGTTTCAGTAGAACAATTTCTGTGGAATGTTAATTGCAAAATCCAAACTGCAAGGGATCAAGAAGGTTATTTTCAGTAAGATGGTTGCTCAGTCAATTGTAGACTAGACGTTCAAAGAGTTTGGATGAAGAGGATAGCAAGGAGATGGGGCAGAGGCTGTTAAGATTGATGGAGTCCAATGAAGGCTTTTTAAGTATGGAGTTAACTAATGCATGTTGGGGAAGATGGCAGAAGAGAGGGAGAGATTTAAGATATGAGTTAGAGAGTATAAGAACCAGTGGGTGACCCTAGAATTTGTTAAGGTAGAGGATCTAAGGGGCAAGTAGTTAGGTGGGTGTTAAAAAAAAGTTTAGCAACCTTATCTACATTAGGAAGGCTGAATGAGTGAAGTAATGATTATACCTGTGGATATGGAGTGTAAAGTAGAGAAAGTACAGTAGAGATCTCACCATGAATTGTATCAATTTTATTTTTTAAGTGATTGGTGAGCTTCTGGGCAGTGAACGAGTTAGTGGGTGGAGGCAATTAAAGATGAAGTAGAGAGTTGAAGGCAGAGAAGAGTTCACAGGGACTAGATAATAAGTTGGTAATAAAAATGATACAACTGCTTAGCTTGGCAGTGTGGAGGCAGGAATTGTATTTTTGGAGGGCAGATTTATATTGGTTGAAATCTTTCTTATATTTAGTCTTTATCAAGAGACACAGTGAGTCTTTTGAGGATTTTACTTTTTTGCCAAGTGTTTGGAAGAGGCGGTAAGAAAATGAAAATGTATTTTGTTACACAAAATTGTCTTAATAACATATTTCTCACACAGAGCATGGGCATTAAAATAACACCCCAAAACACATTCTGCTACTATTCTTGAGTATGCAAATACCACATGTGTGTAACTTTTCCAATGTTTGGACTGATTTATAGAATATTGAATCTTGTGTATGACAAAATTCAATTTTTTTTTACAAGCAACATTGTATCAAAAATTGTGTACTGTAATGCCTTTGTCTATATGAGTCGTCTGGGAACATATCATAGTGTAGCATCACCTATATTGGTCCCTGTAATAAGTGAAGCATGTCTATCCTATTGGTATGTAGTTGCTAGGGATGGGCCCGATGTTCGAGTCGAACGTTAGTTCGACTCGAACATCGGGGGTTTGCTCATTCGCCTGTTTTGCCAAATGGGGAAAATTACGGAGCATTCTCGGCATATTTGAGCGCCGTGGAATGCACCATAGTGCACTGCGAGATTGCAGTGCATTGATGTCTGATGATTGACCAAAGAATGCACCTGACTTGCATACTTTGGCTAATCACAGTGCGATCTGCTGTGAGAGCCATGATTGGCCAAAGGCAGGGTGAAAGAAGGTGGAAGATGAGATGGGAATAGGTCAAAATGTTGAATGCCCTTACCAGACACGATGGACACCCTATGAAGCGAGGTCTAAAGTGCAGGCAGATATAACCCTCTGCACAGGTATATTGGTTATCTAATCTGCTCACCGAACTCATCTGCATCCAGAGATCAGCAGTACAGGAAGCCAAAATTACCATTCAGGACAGTCACTCGCTCATCAAGTAGACCATGAATTGAAAATAAAAAATAGCTCCACTAGTGTGATATTGTAAAAATGAAAAAGGATTTATTGCTTAAAAAGGCACAGTAACAAAAGCGGAAACCAGCGTCACTCACTTATTAGGCTCCATGCACACTGGAGCTCATAAACTGCAGTTTATTGGAGTTTGGGCGTTTTTTTTAAAAGCCCATAAACTCCACTCTATGTTAGCCTATGTGTCCATGCACACATGGACGTTTTTCAGCTTTAATGAGCAGTGGAGTTTATGGACTTTTTTCTGAACGCCAGAAATTCTCTTTCAAAGTGCAGTTTTTCACCGCCAAAAAACGACAAACGCTGATAAACGCTCATAAACGCTTATAAACGCTCATAAACGTGCGTTAGTGTTCGGCATTATATTTTTTCAATGCATTGTGGGAGTTTGGAATGTACTGTGGGATTTTTGGAGTGTCCTCTGTATTTTTATTGAAAACGCCCATAAACGCTAACGCTAATAAACGCTCATAGACGCTAGTACAAAACGCTGTTAAAAGCAAGTTTTTCAACCAGCGTTTTCTGCCAGCAATCTGGCATCCAGAAAAAGCTTTTTTGAGCTTCAGTGTGCATGGAGCCTTAAAAATACATTGCCGGCAAACAATAAAAAAACAACAAGTGAACATCCGTGTTCCAAAAAACACATGGGGGGCTTTATGGCGTCAGTACGTAGCACTGCTCTAATCTTAATTGATGACAATCCACAAACAGAAAGTCATAGATAATTGCAAGCTTTTTATTCTTTGCATACATAATTTTTATTTTCTGTCCCATCTCACAGTGGCCATTTTCAGTAAGGGCAGATTGCTCCATCTCCCTTTACTTCCTAGAACTCTATTTAGGACTCTAGGGATAGCCTCCTGGAATATGCGACAGGAACCTCCCAGGATGCATCTGTGAAGTCCTTGGCATATTACCAGTGCCCCATTTAACTAAGAAGTGGAAAAACAGTAACTGTATGTAAAAGCAAAAAATGTTTCTTTAACCACTTTGCATTCAGGATTTTTTTTTAATTTATCACACACATGTTAAAAATATAATTTTTTTGCTAGAAATTTACTTAGAACTCCCATAGAATTATATATTTTCTGAAAGCAGAAGTTGTGTACAATAACATTTTGGCAGTTGAATTTTTAATATTACACAATATTTGTGTAGCTATTTATCAAATGCATGTTTTTGGGAAAACTACTGGAAATCATTTTTACTATGGTAAGAGGTATGGCTTGTTTTAACCCCTTTAAGTCTATGACATTTTAAAACTGCCTTGTGAAAGTAAATAAATATCTGAAAAGTGTGGCGTGCATTTGCATTTGTATCCAGCCCCCTGAGTCAATACTTTGTAGTATTTTGGGTATGTCTCTGCCAGCTTTGCACATCTAGAGAGTGCCATTTTGTCCCATTATTCTTAGCAAAATAGCTCAATCTCTGTCAGATTAGATGGAGAGTGTCTGTGAACAGCAATTTCCAGGTCTTGCCACAGATTCCAGATTATCAATTGGATTTAGGTCTAGACTTTGACTGGGCCATTCTAACACATAAATATGCTTTGATCTAAACCATTCCATTGAAGCTCTGGCTGTATGTTTAGGGTCATTGCCCTGCTGGAAGGTGAACTTCCTCCCCAGTCTCAAGTTTTTTGCAGACTCTAACAGATTTTCTTCAAAGATTGCCCTGTATTTGGCTCCATCCATCTTCCCATAAACTCTGACCAGCTTGGTGTGTTCAGGGTGATGTGCAGTGTTAGTTTTCTGCCACACATAGTGTTTTGCTTTTAGGCCAAAAAGTTCAATTTTGGTCCCAGAGCACCTTCTTTCACATGTTTTCTGTGTCCCCCACATGGCTTCTCGCAAACTGCAAACGGGACTTCTTATGGCTTTCTTTCAACAATGACTTTCTTCTTGCCACTCTTCCATAGAGGCCAGATTTGTGGAGTGCACGACTAATAGTTGTCCTGTGGACAGATTCTCCCACCTGAACTTAGGATCTCTGCAGCACCTCAGGAGATACCATGGGCCTCTTCTTGCTCAGCCTACCAGTTTAGGTGGACGGTCATTTCTTGATAGGTTTGCAGTTATGTCATACTCTTTCCATTTTTGGATGATGGGTTGAACAGTGCTTTGTGAGATGTTCAAAGCTTGGGATTTTTTTATAACCTAACCCTGCTTTGAATGTCTCCACAACTTTATCCCTGACCTGTCTGGTGTGCTCCTTCATGATACTGTTTGTTAACTAAGGTTCTATAACACACCTCTGAGGGCTTCACAGAACAGCTGCACTGATACTGAGATTATATTACACACAGGTGGACTCTATTTACTAAATTAGGTGACTTCTGAAGGCAATTGGTTCTACTAGATTTTAGTTAGATGTATTAGAGTAAAGGGGGCTGAATACAAACGCACGCCACACTTTTCAGATATTTATTTGGAAAAAAGATTGAAAACTATTTATAATTTTCCTTCCACTTCATAATAATGTGCAACGTTGTATTGATCTATCACATAAAATGCCAATAAAATACATTTACATTTTTGATTGTAACATGACAATATGTGGAAAATTTCAAGAGTATGAATACTTTTTCAAGGCATTCCAAAATGATTTCATATCAACAAGCATGCTCATGTGATTTTTAGTGAAAGGATAGAAAGGTCTGCTTTAAATTAGCAGACCTATACTACTCAGGATCCTTCCTATTATACACCTTCATTAAAAACGTTCACACTCCTGATGAAGGGAGGCCCTCTGATCCTCTGAAATACATTGAATTTGAATAGACTTTACATATTCTGGTTCTAGGGCTTTCCTCGTCTAGGTTTTCTTTGTTGCTTGCCATTTGGTGCCAGCTGTTGAAAATATTTTACCTCATTCTGGAAATATTTTCTTTCACATCTTGATTTTCTTGGAATGGAAACATAGGCGAAGCTCTCCAATGAAAAACAGACAGCAAAAATAGAAAATAAATTGCATGGACTTTTAACCTTTTCCTACATTTAAAACTAATATATCCTACCATAAGATAATAAGGTTTCTAAAAAAAAAAAAAAAATGTGTCTTTTGTCTTGCCCTATTTTTGGCTAGAAGATGTTCACTTTGTCATGTTGTTTGTAATGATATGTACACAAGTGTGAATAAAACAATGTTATATAATATGCTTTAATCCACTCATTGCAAAGGTATGCATGCAGCTCGAAATTTCCTTAGACTAGTGTATGTATTTATCAGGTGCTAAGAAATAGCCCTTGGTGATTTAAAGAGACATAGAAAGGAATTAGAAGTAATTTAAAAACAACCGAAATTACCATGGACCCTCTAAAGCTATAATTTACCAAGGGCTTCAAGTCATGGGCCACAAAGCACCACTACAAGCTCATATAAAAAATGTCAAAGGTCACACTTCTAACCACCCTGTCTGTGGCTATTCCTAATTTGTATTGACAGTTTCAGAGAACCAATAACAAATCTACATAATTCAATTCAATTGAATCTATAGGCAATGTCGACAACTGAATATGTTATTCATTAAGCTATGCCTCAGTCTGTTGAAGAATTGCAATTTAGGATCTATATTTTTCAGTCAAGCCTAACTGTGTGACTTTGATATATTAGGGTGCTTGTGTACCAGCAAGGCATGAAATAACAAAGCTGTTCATACTATCACTTATAACAATACTGGAAAAAGGTGTTCAACTGAGCAGCATTGTTTTATGTGACACTTTAATTTGCAACATGGTGTAGCCATGGTATGAAGTGTATAGAGATATCACTTTATTAGTAATGGATACAACAACGAACTGCCATATGGAGGTCACTTCCTGTTCAGAGGAAATAATAAGACTATGGAAAGGGGAATGCTGGCATAGCCATTTATCAAACTCCCTGTGCTACATAGATATTCTATGAATACAACTTATAAAAATTGCTTTGCTTGCCTATTACACAGAGGTATCTGAATGCTTGAAATGATTTGGCAGCTCTAAATGTATTCTTTGTATTTTACCTTGTGGCCATATATTCACAAAGGGGAATGCTAAGCACAATATTTCCCCCTGAGTTTGCACATGCTGTGCTCTATAGTTGGAGACAGTAAATAAATTACTGTAAAACTTTAAACTGTATTTAAAGCCAGTGGCGTTGCTATGGGGGTGTGGCCCACACCGGGTGACACCAGCCAGAGGGGTGACACCGGGGTCGCTGCTAAACACTGTACTGTACTGCTTGTAGTGGAGCGGTGCGAGCAGGGCACTCAGCCATGTGGGGGAGGCTGGCTGTAACACTCCTCAGTCAGTCTAATATCCCAGAGAGAGCCGGAGTTGGTGGGCGGAACTGGGGGTGTGGCTGCCTCCTTCACTCTGGCTGATCCCGCAGCTGAAGCAGATAGTGGCGAGGACACAGCAGCCCCGCCTGGGTCTTCATCTGCAGGCATGAGGCATGCTATGCAAGTTACTCTGCACACTGCACAGTGTCACTACATAGAGTTCTAACCTGCCCTCTACCATCCCAGCCTGCCCTGTACCACCCCAACCTGCCATGTGTCACCCCAGCCTGCCCTGAACCACCCCAACCTGCCCCGTGCCACCCCAGCCTGCCCTATACCACTCCAGTCTGCCCTGTGCCACCCTAATTTACCTGTACCACCCTAACTTGCCCTATACCACCCCAACCTGTCCTGTGCCACCCTAAATTGCCTTATACCACCCAAACTGCCTGTACAAACCCAGCCTGCCCTATGCCACCCTAACTTGCCCAATACCACCCCAACCTGCCCTGTGACACCCTAACTTGCCCTGTGCCACCCCAACATGCCCTATACCACCCTAACCTGCCCTGTACCACCCTAACCTACCATATACCCCCTCAACCTGCCCTATTCCACCCCAACCTGCCACTATACCACCCTATACTATCATTTACAGAGGCTAGTTTGGGGTGCGCCCCATGACCGTACGCTCCCTGCATAGTGCTGGGCACCTTAGACAGGAGGGGGGTGACACCATGCTTTTCCGCACCAGGTGACACCAACCGTAGTAACGCTACTGTTCAAAGCTCTACCCATGTCCTATTGATGAGATTCCCTCAATGTCTTGCCCCAAAAACATGAATGGAAATATGTGGCAATCTCATTCTCTACAAAGTGAGGGAAATCCCCTCTTAAACAGTTGTCACTTGTGTCCTCATTGGCAGATTTTCCCTCACCTCCTGCTCGAGCATTAACTGTAACATTTTGGATTTCTTATCACTGTCTGCTCTGGGTAAAAACATTAACAGGCCAAATAGAGAGGGTTAGTCTCCACAGTAGTGACAAAGACAGCATGTACGGCATTTTTACTCTTTCCCACTTTAAATGTCACGGTTTAGCCTGCAGTTTTCTGTTGTGTTGCTGGCTCCTCTGTTCATCTATGGGTGTCAACTGCTCTATTGTGGATTTATATCCCTTTCCCTTATATGACTTCCTGGCCCACATCCCAGTCTGCTTCCCTATATATAGACATGCTAAGTGCAACTCAGGTTGCCTTAGCAACTTCCTAGTTTCTCTGTGGTCCTGGTTTGCCTTGTATTATTTGTATTCTGTGACTGACTACCCGTTGTACCGACCCCAGCTTCGTCTACCGTTTTCGCTTGTCTGCCACCTGCCGTGACTTTAGCTAATTTCTAGGATTCTCTTCTGTCTCCTGCCATCTGTACTCTGCACATCCGAGTGGATTTCGGATTGTCCGCTAGGAGTACCTGGGGGCTGTGACCTGGTTTCAGTTTGCTGCAAGTCCATCCCCACCCTCAGGGGCCTTGGTGAAGAAGCAGGCTGGAGCTTAGATTCCACATTCTGGGGAATACCAGAGTTGATCAAGTCAAAGCATTTTTCATGGCATAAAGAAAAAAAAAACATATGCAGAACTTCTACAATACATAAACATTTCCCAATGTTTTATTCTTTTAACCAGTTACCGACCCAACTATAGTCAAATGACGGCTACAGTGCGGCTCGGTAACTCTGGGAGGGCATACATTGACATCCTCCCAGAATCGTGCCCCCTTTGGTGCACACCGTGCTCGCCGGGACCCAGTGAAACACGGATCGTGGTAAAGGGCCAATGACAGCGGTCCTTTACCACGTGATTGCTCCGTCCAATGACAGAGTAATCACAAATGTAAACACAGCAGGGTCACTAGGAGCTCAATGCTCTCCTCACACCGATTCAGCATGAGTGGAGAGGAGAGAGATTGTGTGAAAAACTAAGTTTCTACATTTATAACTGTGCCCAGCTGTGCCAGCAGTGTTCAACAGTGGCCAGCAGTGCTACACTGTGTAATCGGTGCCACCTCTGTGGCACCTGTGCCACCTCTGTGCTGCCAGAGCCACACCAGTACAACCAGAGCCACACCAGAGCCACTACAGTGCTCATCTGTGCCACCTGTGCCCATCAGTGCTCATCTGTGCCACTACAGTGCCACCTGTGCCCACCAGTGCCCCCTGTGCCCACCAATGCCGGCTGTGCCCACCAGTGCCACCTGTACCCACCAGTTCCAGCTGTGCCCACCAGTGCCACCTGTGTGATCAGTGCCACCACAGTGCTCTTCTGTACAATCAGTGTCACTACAGTACAATCAGTGCCGCTACAGTGCCAATCGGTGCACCTGTGCCCATCTGTGGCAATACTGTGCCATCAGTGCAACTCATTAGTGCCGCTACAGTGCCCAATAGTGCATATCAGTACTCTGCAGTGCAGCCTCACCAACACCCAGCAGTGAACCATCACCAGCACCCAGCAGTGCACCCTCAACAGCACCAAGCAGTGCACCCTCAACAGCACCAAGCAGTGCACCCTCACCAGCATCCAGGAGTGCAGCCACACCTGTCTAGTTTACAAATCGCAACACAGTCACCAGTATGGAATAAACATATTTTACCAGTGGGGAGGCCTACCAGCTTCTTAGTCTGAGTGATGAGAGCAGCGGGGAACTCTCTGAGTCTCAGTCCGATTCTGATTCGGCCTATGAACCCGTTACAAGCAGTGGGTCTTCTACAGAGGAAGAGGAACGTGTGCCCATGAAAAGAAGGCATTCTGGCGTGGAGAAGCAGCCTACTGCCAGCAGCTCAGGGCCATCCACCTCGAGCGCAGTGCTGTCCACCTCAAGGGCAGTGCCACTGCAACAAAGGCCAAGCACCAGTAGGGTGTCATCTCAGCCCCAAAGGGATAGGGGCCATGCCAGCCTTCCCTATGCCCTTCAAAACTCCCTGTGGCTTTCCCCTAATTCCAGAGCATCAAACACCCCCCTTTTCACAGCCAGGTGTCCAGGAGAACACCGATGATTTTCACTGAAGAGTTACCATCGTCCATTGTGGCCCAGTGCAAACTCTATACGCAGCAGTACATAGTAAGCAACCCTGGTTCTAGTCACGCTCGTCCCTTTGAGTGGAGAGAACTTACCATAGAGGAATTAAAAAATTTTTTAGGCCTAACTTTTAGTTTGGGACTCACAAAAAAACATGACTAGGGTAGCCAGATACCTTACTACTCCAAGCCATACATGTACCCCCCTTATTTACCTTATTCTATTAATAACGACACAGACATCTGCTGGATGTAAATGGCCTGTCAGGCCTTTATTACAATAAACCAAACTAAACTTTTTTTATTCAAACTTCTGAAAACCATTTTATTTTACCATCTATTTTCTTATACCAAATCCAGCTCATAAGATAATCAGTTGTTGATCCCTGACAACCCCATTTTCTTCTTGAGCCTGTAATCCCAACTTTGATGGCATTCGTCCCCAGCCGCCAACTTGCCTCGGGGACTTACCAACTGACCACAGACCCCCAACTTATTAACCTGTCAGTCTGGCCAGCCGCCAGACCACCCGGGAGGACTCCATACCTATGATGGGTCCTAACCTTTTCCAAAACCTCATCCTAAACAGTGTAAATTGTATGACAGCCATCAAGGACCCTACCGCCACAGCAGCACAAGAGTGACAACTCACCCTTGTGCCTGCCACCCCACCTGCAGAGCCCTGCCAATACCATCCTCCAAACTCAAAGCCCACAGGTCGATCCCGACCGGGTTAAGGTGGACACCATCCCCCCTCGAATATCTCCACGTGTCCACTTCCAACTCCCAATGCCTCACCACAATACCTCCATTATGGGCTACAAACCTCCCCACCTCCTTATTCACCTTGATCCTTGTCTTGTTAATCTTCTCCCAAGAACGGGCCCCCCTCCAAAACATGCGGGCCACAATATCGGACCACACTACAATCATGTCCGGGAAGGTAGTACGAAGCCTAATGAAGTCCCACTGGATGTCCTTAATGATGTTGCGCATTGGCCTGATGACCAGATCGTTGCCCCCAACATGGAGGACTAGTACGTCCGGTGCCCGATCCAGGCCCGTGTAACGAGGTACCTCCGGCACCACTTTGTGCCACATCATGCCAGGAACACCTATCCACCGAACTCTGCCTTCATCCCTTGACAGTCTGAGTTGCCTGCAATCCGGTCAGATGTCCGCCCGTCTAGCCCCCCTGAACACATAAGAATGTCCCATATTCCAAATGAGACATCCCGACTCTGTAAAGACATAACAAAATTAACCAGCACGACCCAAATAACATACAGTGAACCGAACTATGGAATATTCACCTCCCCCACCCCTATTACAACAGGTGCGGCCTCACATATATCTGATATCTCTGAGACCTCCCAATTTGCTTGATAACCTCCTCCGGTAAACCCCATCTAGACGCCTCCATGGCCGCCCCAATCCTAAAGGAGTGAGCTGCATAATCCCCCAGAGAAAAACCCCCTTTCAGCAAACACTTTCTCAATACCGCCGTAAATTGGAACCTAGAAAGGCACGATCCGTCGGCATGGATGAACAATGCCCCGCTCCCCGGGCGAACCTCCAAATAAACCCTTAAAGCCTCCACAGGGCAAAACCTGGCGTCTGCACCCCGAAATAACTCAACCCGTACCCCTCTACCTAGCTGATCCCTTTTCGACCTCCTAATTAGGCTTGTGCAATTCGTTTCGTAATGAATCGAAAATTCGGACAAATTTTGCATCTTTTGGACATTCGTATGCATCCGAATAAAAAAATAACAAATAACAACGAATACGAAAGAAATATAACAAATGAATTCGAATGAATTCGACATGTTTTGCTAATTCTTTAAAGATCTAATGAAACAAAAGGTCAGCTCAAAGTAAATCTTATAGTCCAATCAGCTAATTAATTTTGTGCCGGAGGTTGGATTACTGGCAAAGTTAGAAGCGTGTTGTATTGTATTTGAGCCAAGGAGAAGAGACGTTGTCATTCTGTGTGTTAAAAGATTCAATAAACAAACAACTTTCCAAACTACGAATCATTATCACGAATGTCTATACATACATAAATAGCGAATTTCAACGAATACGAACGAATGAATTCGACACTCTACGAATAATAACGAATTATCCAAAAACGCATTAACGTAACATAACGAATATAACAGAACGAAATGATGTATTTTACGAATGACAACGAACAGAAACTAAACAAAATTTTCTGTTGTGCACAAGTCTACTCCTAATCCAAATAACCACGGAAGAAGGGGCCCAAAAAAATATCCCCACTCCCCAAACCCCCCGGCGCTTTTTTAGAAGGTGACACCAATTCACCTATCCGGAAAGCCCCAGAAAATGCCAACAAGAAAGTAGCTCAGAAAAGTTTTTGTTCAAAAACCATAGAACACACCTTCCCAACGTTGCATAACAAAATGCCCAACACTTCAAAAGAAATAGGGCGCCGAGAGTCCCTTCTCGCTGCACCTCTTCTAAAACCCCTCAACGCCTTCCTAACTAAAAAATTCTTTGTCACATCCACCAACCCTTTACATTGAAACCAAAACGCCAAAGCCGACATTTTTTTTTGCTGACTGCCGACCCTGACACCCCGGTCGCATAATTATAACAAATAAAACCCAATATCCACGTCAATAGTCCATCAGGGCCTTCTGACCCTCCAACCTCACCCAACCAGTCAGACCATTCCCTCCACACTTTCTGTTGCTCGAGCACCCTCACTCAGCGACTGTTGAATCAATACCCCGATGAGTCCAATGCAATCTTCCACAACAAGGGCAAGGGTCCCCGCGTCTGTTTGCGTCCGGTGCCAATCTGGAAGTCCTCCCGCTGGAAACGAGACAGAACATCCACTAACTTATTCTCAATCCCAGGGATGTGAACCGCATAAACAAACACATTAATTCTCAAACAACTGAGCACCAACCTTCTTAACAACCTGACCACCGGGGGCGATGAAGCCGAGATATTGTTTATGGCCACCACTACCCCCATGTTGTCACAATTGAAGCATACTTTTTTGTTCTGGAGCTTATCCCCCCACAATTCTACAACCAGAACAATGGGAGAAAGCTCCAGGAGGGCCAAGTTCTTCAAGAACCCTCAAGATCCCTGAATGTACCGGCAACAACCGAAACGCCGCCTCCACATCCGTTTTTGCCAAGAGAGCCCCCCTGCCATACTTCCGCACCCAAGAAATCGCTGCCCCAAATGACGTATAGGTAACCGCACAAGCCTGCGGGTCAATACCGTCATTTACCGAGCCACCTTTGGGGTAAGACAGATGGTGAATCATCCTAAATTGCCCCGGTTCCTTCTTCGGAACCACCCCCAAAGGCGAGACCACAAGATCCGCCCGGCGGGGTAGGTAAAGGGCCAGCCATCCGGCCCAGCGCCACCTCCTTAGCTAGTTTAGTCGACACCACCTGCTCATTCAGCAAAGCCGACTTCAAATTTTTTGCCAGCGGGGGAACCACCCTCAACGTACTCGGAATCTGGAAACCCTCCCTAAAACCTGCCTCCAATATCCCCGCCGCCGCCTGATTGGGATACCTACTTAGGAAAGACAGCATCCTTTCCAGCATCACCGGTGCCATCCCTTTTTCCAACGAAGTCCCCAGTGCGACCTTTTCCTTGTCTGAAGCAACGCGCGAAGGGATGCGCTCCACTACACCGCAAACACTTGTGCTTGTAGCGATATATGTTCCTGAACTTGCAGGTTCTGTCGTTAAATTGCCAGCAAACCCCTTTCTTTCTTGGGGCCGGCGATCCTGACGATGTCCCGCCGCCAGCCCCCCCCCCCTGGAAAAAACTGACCCGGGGCCCTGGATGAAGTCATCAAGTTCATCCACAGGCTGATATCCTTGTGGTTCCATCTAATGCTTGGGCACTCCGCTTTTCGTTGGCGAAACTGTTCGTCATAGCGGAGCCAGGCCAAATCCCCATACACTCTGTGCGCCTCGCTAATGGCCTCCAAATAACAGAATAATGCCGAACAATTCTCCGGCGCCTTCTCCCCAATCACGCTAGCTAGGATCGCAAACGCTTGCAACCAATTTGCAAATGTGCGCGGAATAAGCCTATACCGCCTCCTCTCCTCCTCTTCTTTTTTGCTCTCATCTGGCTTGACCCTGTCCAAATTGAATTTCTCCAACGGTAACAATGAGAAAATTTCCACAAACTCATCCCTCCAAATCTTCTCCCGCACCTCTTTCTTCAAGTGCGCCCCTAACGGTCCCTCGAAGCACACATAAACTTTGCTCAGCGCCGCATCTGCCAGGCGAATCTTCTCTGCGTCCTTATCCTTCTCCGCTGATACACCAACGGTCCCCACGCCTTCAGCCTGCTTCTCCGTCTGCGTCTCCGCCGCCACCCCTCCCCCCGAAACTCCCTGTACTGTGGGGACTGCCACTGGGCGCCACCCACGGGGTAATCGGGGCGGGCGCCTGCCCCGAGCCGCCCTCCAAGCGGCGCAACAATTCTTTAAGCGCAGACAATACCTCACTACCCCCCCCACAACACTCCCCCCTGTTCCCCCTGTGCCTTCCCCCCCCACTACTACCCCCAAAGTTCAACCCCCCACATACCCCAGGGACTTACCAGGCTGCTGCAGGCTAGAAGGCCCTCCAGCCGCGACCCCACTGCCGCTGGTGCTCCGTGGTCCTCGTCCATTAACTCCGCTTCCTCCACACTGCTGTCCTGCGAACTCTCAGGCCCCATCCGAGGCCTCTGCACCGCTGCCCGGGATGTCCCAGGCTGCCCCTGGCTATCATTGTGCTCCGTGTCCCGGCAGCCGCCATGTTCTTTGTTGACATGCGACGCACTTCCAGTCGGGCTGACGTCAGATCTGCCGACGTCATCGGCGTGCGCCGCGCTGCTCGTGCGTGCGCCGCCCTTCCTCCAGCCATCCTGCCCAAGCACTGAAACAGGCCTGGAGGCGTGGCCACCCGACTGCCGCTCTGCAAATGGCGCTGGGCCTCCCCCTGAAGGCAAGATGGCACCCACACGTGGCAGGCCGCCGGCCGCTTCAGGGCCAAGGCCGGTTCCCGAGGACCCCGCTCTCCCACGTTGGGCAGCCCCCCGACCGGAACATTGCCAGGGGCAACCACCAGAACCACCACTGAATGAACGGTCCTGGAGGGGGCCTGAGACCTATCCTGGCGAGTGTCCCCCCTCCCTCTGGGACTTTGCCGTGGACGGGGATTCCTCCCAGGCCCCCCACTAGCCGACTGGGGTGTCTGGTTGGCAGGGGGACCTGAAGGGGCCCAGCTGGGGCTCCCAATTTGGCGTTGAGTCTGGGGGACAATATCAGGGCTTAAGCGCACCGGAGGCCGGGACCTCCTTGCACGTGTCGGGTTGCCCTATCTGCTGAGGGTCCCTGCCCTACCCCCTGTAACGTGGCCGCAATTTGGCTTTGAAGCCAGTCTGTGCCATGCTGTTCGGCCACCAGTCTAAGCTGCTCCCAGAGCTGATCTAACCCACTCATCTTTTCTAGGGAGGTGATCCTGAACGTTACTCCTGACCTGCTGCTCCAGACTGCTGACCTTCCTACACTCATGTACCCTCCTATCAACTCTACTCCACCCACTCTTACTCCGTCCTCCAATCAGGTAGGCCTTGTTACTCTCCTAACACACCTCTCACCATTCCCCTATGCAAGTCTTGCACCCTGTCATGTATGCACTTCGCTTACGTTGCACTACAGCTACGTACATGTCCCAAATTGTACTCCTATTGGTCTACCAACCCCATCCACCACATGCCACTCTTCTCATCCATTAGGCCAAGATCAAGATACCTTATGATTATGTAGTTCTTCCACTATAATGACAACAATTCGGCCACTCCTAAATTATCTCTCTGAATAATTCCCCCAGTTATATACACCCCAACCAGAATATCTCCATGGATGAGTCCCTTGTAAAATTCTCAGGCAGGCCGAGCATCAAACAATTTATCCCCAGCAAAAGGGCCCAATATGGGGTTAAAATGTACAAACTTTGTGACCGAGCCACGGGGTACATCTACGCCTTCCTGGTTTATGAAGGGAAAGACTCCCAACTGCATCCCCCTGAATGCTCAGAGTATATTGGAGCCAGTGGAAAAGTTGTCTGGGAGCTTGTTTATGCACTCCTTGGAAAGGGATACCATCTTTATGTGGACAATTTTTATACGAGCTTGCCCCTCTTCTGCAATCTTTACCGGATGGACACCCCAGCATGTGGTACAGTAAGAGCCAATATAAAGGGCTTCCCGCAAAAGCTCGTCAATGAAAGGCTAGGAAGAGGAGAGATGGCGTATTTGCGGAACCAGGAGCTATTGGCTGTCAAGTGGACAGACGAAACGTCCACATATATTAAAAAAAAGAGTAATCCGGCGCTCCCTATATAGTGAGAAACGACAGTCCTATCAATTAAATGTAGTAAATAGTGATGTGGCTAAACCAAATAAATGTGATAGACAAAAAGTCTGAAAAGCGACAAAGAAAAATACTAAGTCACCTTACAGAGTGCTAAGCTCCTTAGTTGCTACAGTGTACATGTGTAATAAGTGTACCATGTGACATACCAAATGTTAACAATGTGATAATAAGCCGTGATATTTATACAGTGCCAGAAGTAACACCAATAAATCGCATCAAAAAAATTGCATAAAAAAATTGCATAAAAAATGAGTAGATAAATTATAAAATATATGCAAATGTGAGATAAATAAATGAACCAAGTCCAGATTATAATGTCCAAAACCATGCAATGCTACCCAAACCAAAACCAAAGTCTTTGGTGATTATAAAGTGCTCAGTAACTTCCTATTGCAGTGAACACAGGAAAATATTGTGACATACCAAATGTTAACAATGTGATAATAAGCCGTGATATTTATACAGTGCCAGAAGTAACACCAATAAATCGCATCAAAAAAATTGCATAAAAAAATTGCATAAAAAATGAGTAGGAAAATTATAAAATATATGCAAATGTGAGATAAATAAATGAACCAAGTCCAGATTATAATGTCCAAAACCATGCAATGCTACCCAAACCAAAACCAAAACCAAAGTCTTTGGTGATTATAAAGTGCTCAGTAACTTCCTATTGCAGTGAACACAGGAAAATATTGTGACATACCAAATGTTAACAATGTGATAATAAGCCGTGATATTTATACAGTGCCAGAAGTAACACCAATAAATCGCATTAAAAAAATTGCATAAAAAAATTTGTAGATAAATTATAAAATATATGCAAATGTGAGATAAATAAATGAACCGAGTCCAGATTATAATGTCCAAAACCATGCAATGCTACCCAAACCAAAACCAAAGTCTTTGGTGATTATAAAGTGCTCAGTAACTTCCTATTGCAGTGAACACAGGAAAATATCCAGGTGACTTTTGGTGCTCCCCCTTGTGGTTCCCCACTCACCAGTTGCAGTAACCCCTGCAGGGGTATTACGCATGTAAGGAGGGTTGGTGCCCAGATGATGTTATAATCCTAAACATCCGATATTCAGCTGTTATAGATCATCCAAGGGTATCTCGCTCCTGGATCCGTTAGGATGCACCTGATGTGCTCAGGGGGCAGATCTCCCAGTTGTAGTAGTAACCAACTCCTTGCTCTCACCACTCTCCAATGCAGCCAAGGGTATGCATATGAGAAAAAAATGAAGTCTCTCATAGTGTAGTAAAAGGTTTTTGGAAAAAATATTTATTTATAAAAAGTATATATTATATAAAGAGTGCTAACAAAAATTTTTAAAAATCCATGAAAAAAATGGTAAAAAGCAGGTTTACCACAAATAAAGATAAAAAGTCCTCAAAAACCCAATCTACATCTATGGGACAAGCATAGGTGGCTTCTAGGGTTGTGGAGTAACGCTAGCAGTGTGGGCTTCAGCTGCTCTCCACAAACACCCACAGGCGCTATTGTAGCAGGAAGTGACGTCAGTACGTGGTAATGCCTTAATGCATTAAGTAAGTTTCGTTCTTGAACGTCTTCCGAGGCGGTACCAGGCATCTGATGTGTACATCATATATAGGCCAGCACTAGGCAGGATCCACCCATCAAATCACTGAAAAGCAGATTAATGATGCAAACACAAGCACATGCGGGGAAAGCCATCAAAGTGCTTAAGATTCAACATACAATGCATATAAAACTTCATACATATAAAATAAATGTAATAATGCATACTTGATAACATAATACATCCAAGAGGATCCAATAAGCTGCAGAAGCAGCCTCATCATCCCTAATAAGAAGTTACCTGAATATTATAGAGCCTAGCATGAATACACATTAACAATTATAAATAACAGTTAGAATTAAAATCATGCTCCCCCTAGTGGTGGGGAGGGGGGAAAAATGAAGAGAATGAGCTAGAATCAGATATTACCTTGTAAAACCTACCAATGTGCCTAAGAAGGGTATAAAAAAAGTGTACATGTCTATACATGCCAGATGGTATACCCTCACATGTAAACTTAATATCAGAATAAACCAACTGTATGAACAAGGGGGTAAGTGGAATTAGTGAACAAAGAATGGAAAAATTAGAGAGGAAATTGCAAGTGTACTATTACTCAGTATATCCCCACCCTTACATTGTCATTAGCCAATAGATGATAGAGCCTAAAGAGTAAGTACGGTAGCTACATGATGTTAATGTCATATATATTCCCCATAAAATAGGCTTGTCAGGGGTTAGCCAGAAAGCAGTTCAGATCTATATCTAAATTCAGGCCCCTGGGGGCAAGAGAGCCCAAATGATAGATCCAGCTGGTTTCATTCTGTGAAATAAGGGTCGTTTTATTGCCACCCCTTCAATGATCTTTAATGATATCAATCCCATAAAATATAAGACCAGAAGGGTCGCTATGGTGCACGTGATCAAAATGCCGGGAAGGATTGTGTTTCGGAAATCCTTTTTTGATATTATTAATATGCTCCCTAATTAGAACATATAGGAGGTGAGTGGTTCTACCCACATAGCTCACATGCGTGCTGTGGCATGTAATGAACTCTTTTATCTTGTACTCTTTGTGGTCAGTCCTATATTTAAATGTTTCTCTTTTCCTTGCTTGTTTTTTACTGACTTTACAAGGCAGGCACTTTTGGCACTTGTAGAAACCTTTCAGTTCTGGACATATATTTATTGATTTTGGGGGATCAATCACATTATGAACAAGATGGCTCCATAAGGTAGGTGCTCTTCTATATAGAAAACTCGGTTTAGGGGGCAAAATTTCAGACAGGACCCACTCCTCCTTCAAGATAGGCCAATATTTCTTCATGATCTTCTCAAAAATGTTATATTGATTATTGAATCCAGAAATGAAGGCCACATCATTGCGATTCATGCCTATCCATCATCAATATTTCAGATTTTATTTTATCTAGATCCTCCGGTAGCTTTTCTCTATAAATCTTTTTATCACGATGTTGGATTGTATTTCAAAATCTTCTAGCCGATCACAATTTCTATGTAATCATAATAATTGACCCTTAGGGATATTCCCTTTCCACCTAGGGTGGTGGCAGCTTGATGTAGGAATATAGCCGGTACGGTCCGTAGCTTTAAAAAAATTCCTAGTAAATAACCGGTCACCTTATTTGAAGATCTTTAGATCCAAATAGTCTATTTTTTGGAGGTCCCATTTGCCTGTAAATGAAATACCATATCTATTCTTGTTCAAGTTGTTAAGAAAATATTCAAAGAATGCAGCATTACCATTCCATAATATAATGAGATCATCAATGTATCTCTGGTACAGTTTTATCTGGGGGATCTGCTTACTGTACACATATTCCTCTTTACACATGTTCATAAATAGGTTTTCTACGCTGGGTACGTAGCATGCCCCCATAGCTACTCCCTTCGTTCGTACGTAATAATTGTTATTGGACCAAAAGTAATTACATTGCATGGATAATTGTAAACCTTCCAGGATGTATCTAATCTGTTGTTGTTTCATTCCCGTTGTTTCTAGACATGTGCATTCGTTTTCATCTGAATGCATTTTCGTCTGAATTTCAGGTAAAGTGCAGAATCTGAAAAACTAAAGACCCGACATAAACAAATGCTTTATTTTTGTTTTTGTTGTGACAACAGTTTGATATATATAGGAGATTCGACATGATGCTGACAATAACAATCTGTGTCTATCGAAACCTATGGTCGAATGTGCCTAACCTTAACTCTATTAGTCCAAGATTATTCTACATAGAGAGAAAAGATTTGACATAGAGAGAAAAGATTCGACATAGAGAGAAAAGATCGCTGCTGGAATTAGGTGGGGGAAGTAAAATAAAAATAATGATGATGGTGAATGTTATTGGCTGATTGTAACCAAAGAGGAGGAGCAGTAAAATAGCTAGAACTAAGTACACACGTACAGCCAACTTACTTTCACTTACAATTGCTAGCAGAGAGAGACACACACACACTGAATCATTTCAGAAGACAGTCAATCTTAGCTGGTCCGTTTGTTAGAGAACCTAAATTATTTAGCAATTAAGCATGAGCACAGCAGCAGAACAATAGTGAAGCAAGCTACAGTTCAACTTTTTCATAATAATCTGCTGCTATTGTGTTAGTGTTGTGAACTTGATAGTAGTGTTACTAGTGTTGTGATAGCCTCAGAGGCTGCCCGTGTTGTGGGAGGGGGGGATTTATTATTATAGATTCTATATTATAGATTGAGATTCTATATAGATTCTATATACCCTATCTTGTTACCTGTCTGATCAGTGATCACTATCACCAGTCCATTTTCTGTTTGAACTATATACATTCAACATGAACGACAAAGATTCGACAAAGCAGCGAAAAACATACAAACGTTGAATCTTTGGCTTATGGTGTCTGTCGAAAGTTCTAAGAAGATTCGACGGAGCAGCTAAACTATACGGAGTCATACAGTTTCGCTGCTCCGTCAAATCTTCTTTGAACACTTTTTCATTTAAAATGCCTAATTCCTTCCCTTTTTTCACAAACTTCTTGAACTTTTTTTCATATTTTTTCTTGGGATTGTCCGTAAGCATCTTGTTCGTATTTTCTACCCTATCTATTTGATGGTGTTCCAGGTATTTTTAGTTCTGCTATTCTTCTTTGCCAGTTTGTTTAAATTATCTTCCTCCATCTTTTTAAATGTCGCCAGGCATTGGTTCCCTTGGGTTTTTGGATTTAAAATTGAGTTATTACGCAGATTAGTTTGTATATATGCAGCATCTTCCATAGTTCTAGTCTCCTTGTTGAGTGCATAGTACTTCGTCAAATTCAATTTCTTCATGAACTTCTGCAAGTCAATAAAGACTTCAAATTTATCCAGTGGTTTATCTGGTGCAAACTTTAATCCTAAATCTAAAATTTTCATCTCCTCGTCACAAAATTGAACATTGCTAAGATTGTAAATTCCTTCCCCTAGTATTCTCTTCTTCTCTTTCTTCTTCTTTCCTCCCCTCTTTCCTCTTGTCTGCTTCCTCTTGGACGCGTATACAGTATACAATGTGTGTGTGCATAGTTGGTACTGCTGTGCTATACTGAAGGGGGTGAAATGAATCATAGGAGGGTGGTGTGCATTGGGCTGTATACACTTTTGACCCTTGCACTCTTTGCTTTACCCACTCCTGGCCCCTGCACTTTGTGCATTACATGCATCTGACCCCATGCACAGTGTAAATTACATACTCCTTACCCGTACTTTGTGTACATTACATATCCCTTGACCGCTGCACTGTAGTTACATATAAGAGACCTTTGCACTCTCTGCATTACCCACTCCTGACCCCTGTACTTTGTATGTTATATACTTCTGACATCTGTACATATGCTCATGTTTTACATTCCTTCCACTGTAAGCACAATTTTGCCACACACACCATTCACCACGGTATGATGTGCACCACCTCTTTCTTCTCTTCTTTGTGTCCCTCCACATTTTTTTAAACCTTGGGATGTCTGGTAGATAAACTATATTATTTCCTCACTTCTCAGCATTGTCTGAGATTGGCAGCTGTGCTATGGGATGTATTATATGTTTTATAGTATATACTCTATTTATTATGTCTCCCAGCTGTTGCCACTATCTACCATTTGAGAAAATTACTATTATTAATAGGTACACCTACATAACCACTCTGTATATAATATTGCTTTCCAAATATGCATAGAAGATAAATAGATGCATGGAAAAGTCTTATTCCTTATAGAAATTGCAAATCCAGAAGAAACATATTTCTTTTGTTTTATTTTTCAGCAACAAATTATTGATAATATTATTAATGTAATTGTTTTACATTTTCAAGATAGATGTTGTTGATTCAAAACAAGAAAGGAACATTGTGTAATCATCGGATAGCAGTAGCTGCTTACTAGAAAAACAACCTGTTCATTTTGTTATGATTCAAAATGAACTTACATTTTGCCCATGCAAAACATAAAAATCAAGTTTATTTTATTCTCGAATTTGGTAATAAAGCATTTCAGTTGATAATCAGCACCTCATCCTAAAAATAGTAAAATGAAAGACAACTGAATATTGGGAATTTTAAGGTGCTGAACACTCCCTAAGGAATAACATTTGACAAAGTGATGTATATACAGTATCTCACAAAAGTGAGTACACCCCTCACATTTTTGGAAATATTTTATTATATCTTTTCATGTGACAACACTGAAGAAATGACACTTTGCTACAATGTAAAGTAGTGAGTGTACAGCTTGTATAACAGTATAAATTTGCTGTCCCCATCAAAATAACTCAACACACAGCCATGACTGTCTAAACCGCTGGCAATAAAAGTGAGTACACCCCTAAGTGAAAATATCCAAATTGGGCCCAATTAGCCATTTTCTCTCCCCGGTGTCATGTGACTCATTAGTGTTACAAGGTCTCAGGTATGAATGGGGAGCAGGTGTGTTAAATTTGGTGTTGTCGCTCTCATTCTCTCATACTGGTCACTGGAAGTTCAGCATGGCACCTCATGGCAAAAAACTCTCTGAGGATCTGAAAAACAAATTGCTGCTCTACATCAAGATAGCCTAGGCTATAAGAAGATTGCCTAGACCCTGAAACTGAGCTGCAGAATGGTGGCCAAGACCATATATTGGTTTAACATGACAGTTTCCACTCAGAACAGGTCTCGCCATGGTCGACCAAAGAAGTTGAGTGCACATGATCAGCGTCATATCCAGAGGTTGTCTTTGGGAAATAGACGTATGAGTACTGCCAGCATTGCTGCAGAGGTTGAAGGGCTGGGGGGCCAGTCTGTCAGGGCTCAGACCAGACACTGCATCAAATTGTTCTAAATGGTCATCCCAGAAGGAAGCCTCTTGTAAACATGATGCATAAGAAAGCCCACAAACAATTTTCTGAAGACCAGCAGACTACAGACATGGATTACTGGGACCATGTCGTGTGGTCTGATGAGACCAAGATAAACTTATATGGTTCAGATGGTGTCAAGAGTGTGTTGCGGCAACCAAGGGAGGATTACAAAGATGAGTGTTTTTTGACTACTGTCAAGCATGGTGGTAGGAGTGTAATGATCTGGGGCTGCATGAGTGCTGCCGGTACTGGGGAGCTACAGTTAATTGAGGGAACCATGAATGCCAACATGTACTGTGACATACTGAAGCAGAGCATGACCCCCTCCCTTCGGAGACTGGGCCGCAGGGAAGTTTTCCAACATGATAACGACCCCAAACACACCTCCAAGATGACCACTGCCTTGCTAAAGAAGCTAAGGTAAAGGTAATGGACTGGCTAAGGATATCTCCAGACCTAGACCCTATTGAGCATCTGTGGGGCATCCTCAAACGGAAGATGGAGGAGCGCAAGGTCTCTAACATCCACCAGCTCCATGATATCATCATGGAAGTGTGGAAGGGGACTCCAGTGGCAATCTGTGAAGCTCTGGTGAACTCCATGCCCAAGAGGGTTAAGGCAGTCCTGGAAAATAATGGTGGCTACAAAAAAGAGTTGTTTTGAGGAGACAGCAAATTTACACTGTTATATAAGCTGTACACTCACTACTTTACATTGTAGCAAAGTGTAATTTCTTCAGTGTTGTCACATGGTGAGGGGGATACTAACTTTTGTGATATACTGTATGTGTACAGCAATCTCTAAAAGCAAAGCAAGCATCCCCTATGCCAAGATATGCCAATTCCTCTATAATCATACAAGCAAACAATCATTGATCCCCATGGCATACACCATGACATAGTAGATGAAGATGCACAACCTGATGCATTTCACTTGATAGCTTCTTCACAAGTTCTTATCAGAAGGAAATGGATGCAATAGAGTTGCTGTAAAGAAAAAATACAAATGCACATAATATATATATATTCATAAGTAACAAAACATCACTTTAAATGATGGGCACGGATAGGCGGCACTGGATAGGTGGCACTGGCTAGGCGGCACTGATGAGGGACACTGACAGGCATTACTGATGGGGCACTGATTGGCACTGTTGTGGGCACTGCCACTTTTATGGGTAATGGCAGGCATTCTTTCTGGGGCACAGGCTGGCAGGTGATGGGCACTTATTGGCAGTTGATGGGCACATCTGATGGGGGCTGCACTGATAATCAATGTGCTGATTACCAGCGCAGTCCCCCCCTCTGACAGGGAGAGCTGCCGATCAGCTCTCCCTGACAGCATGAACCGAGGAAAGGCGTTTCTGGTTCACGTGATGGTCAGCTGTGATTGGTCACAGGTGATCATGTGGAAAGAAGCCTCTGCCAGAGGCTCCATACCATGATCGGAGTTGCGGTGTGTCAGACTGACACAAAGCACCTCCGATCGCTGCTCGCTGGCTTGTTATTCTGATCATGTCATATGATGTCCGATCAGGATAACTAAACCACTTTGCCGCCGTCATATTGCTATACGATGGGCGGCAAGTGGTTAAAGGATTAAAGAAGGTATGGGGAAAATCTCAAATGTGGGTAGGTCATCACTTAAGGTTTTTTTTTAAAAAGACAGGGAAAATGAAGGAAATTGATGTTGTTGTGGTACATATGGGAAAAAGGGATTTTGGCTGTGCAATGTAAACTTAAAGCTTTAACTACTATACAAAAAATTACAACCAAAGTTACACAGAGAATTTTGAAAAGGGATATGTTAATGGTTAAACAAGAGAAAGCTTCTTTGCTCAAGTTACCACAGCCACTGGTGCATTCTAACAGAGGGGTAGAAACAGATATTTATATTCTTACTGAGTGTCAACAAATATCTCAAGAGAATAAAACAGATATACAGTACATAAAGAGAATGAATTTTAAAGAACCAGTACAGTAAATGTACTGTAGTATACGAGGAAAGTCTCCCCTTTACTAATATTTGTTTATAGAATTAGAGTATAAGTGCTTAAATTGCTTGCAAGAAGTGTAATTGTTTAAATACATGTTTGATGACTATTTGAAGGTAAAAGCATAGAATGGTAAAGGTTGCAAACAAAGGTGTTAGGTGTGCTGGGGGTTGTGTATGGAGAGGGAGTGTTTTAATGAAAACACTCTACATTGTGGTAAGGATAAAGTAAGTTAAGATTTGAAGGAAAAGAAAAAGGAGTTATTAATGAAAGTTACATTAAATTAAAGAAAGAGCAGCCAGAAAGCACAGGGCGAATTAAGGTCTTATGCCGCGTATACATGATCGAAATTTTGGTCGTCAAAAAGCTATGATGGTTTTTCAGATGGAATTCCACTCAAGCTTGTCTTGCATACATACGGTCACACCAAATTCCGACCGTCAAGAACGCGGTGACATACAACACGTGCCTGTGGGTTTGTATCTGGTTTTCAGTGCGTGTAGTCAGTTTGTATCTGTTTTTCAGTGTGTTCTTGTCCGCTTGTTATTGATTTTCAGCTTGCTCTTCACAGGCCTTGCTGTTCTTCAGTGCATTCTGTTTAGTTCGCTCTGACCAGCCGACCATTTTGAAGCATTGTTGCGGTTACGTACTCATCGTAGAGTTCATGCTGTGCAGGAGCTTGGTGTTGGGGTTTTTACTTTGACCCAAGCCCAGTCCATGAACAGGGTGAGGGGAGTTCATGGACCAAGAATCAGTTATTCCAACGTGACCAATTCTCGCACATGCCTTTGTTGCGTGAGATCCAGGAGAATAACCTTGATGATTTCAGGAAATGTTTTTCACCGTCTGTTGGCCCAATCCCAGGTGCCTGCCCTCCGCCTTACAACAAAAAGGCTCAAGAAGGGGAGTAATGTGGAGGAGGCAGCACTGGGCCTCATTAAGGACGCTAATGCGGCCCTGAAAAGCCCCCCTGATGCTGAAGAGGCCTATGGCTGCTATGTAGCTGCTAAATTGCAGCAAATGGAGGAGGGCCAAAGCCTCAGGTGTGAGAAATGTATTTTTGAGGTCATTCAGAAGGGGTTGAGTGGCCAAATAAGTGATAACATGCACTTATGTGTGCTCGCCCATCCTCCTCCTCCTGCCACAAGTCAACCTGCAGAGCCACAGCCTCCAAGGAATGCTGCAAGGAAGGCTGCAAGAAAGCATGGAGGGAAGGCTGCAGAGAAGACAAGAAAGTGATGGCCTGGGATCAGTCTGGTCTGACAGAAGACGCAGGCTGTGGTAGTACCACAGCCTGGGGACATATATGCCATTTGCTACTGTTCCTGATCTCTGGGAGTCCTGGACCAGATTGTGCTCCCCATTATATGGACTTCTCAAGCTAACAATGTATTTTTTCCAAATAGCTGATGTGTGCCCTGGGGTAGAAAGGCTTTGCAAATTCCAGCAGTTTCTCCAGCGTTGCCATCCTCTTTATTTTGTTATGAGCCAGAATAAACGGAGATTTATTTATCTGAAAATACTTGCCTATGTGTTTTTCTTCAAAAAGGACAGTTTGTGAGTAGGCAGGTACATTTTAAAAATACAAGTTCAAATTAACAAGGGACACCAACATCAACCTTCTTGAGTTTACAAATACAATGTAATAATGGTGTTGTGATAACTTGACACAAAACGAGAAATAATATTATGGAGACTAGAAAAACAAAATAAATAATGCAGATCTTGCTAAAAAAACAAATATTATGGAGATGCGACGAAAAACAAAATTAATATTATTCATGAGATCACGAGAAATAATAAAGTAAGAAGTTTGTGAGAACTCTGTGTGAATATGAGCAGTAAAACAACTTAATTCTTCTAGTGATTGGACACGGCCGTCATGTGATCAGGAGGGCCAATCGCAGAGCCCTCCTGCCGATCCGAGATGCGCAGTATCCGGGTGACACGAGCGCATCAGGATCGCGCCGCTGCGCGGGCACGCATGCGCGGGCACGCATGCACGCGATCCCCCTCCTTCTGAAAGACGTTCCTGAATGTCCAGTCAGAAGGAGGCGGCTCCCACCCGGCCGTATATGTACATTGGCCAGGTGGGAAGTGGTTAAGAAAGGGGGAAGTGACTTAAGGTCGTGTAATTTTATGTATTAAGTAACAAAAGAAAATAACAAATATACCTTTGGATGATATATGGATTTGATAAAAAATGTGGGAAAAGGTGTTCCAGGGGAAAATATGGAAACATTTCTAAATGGAGAATAAATGAAATGACCAATGAATGTGGAATGAGAAGGTGGTATTTTATTGTGTTTAATGAAGGCACAAGGTATTATTTGATTAGTAAAGTATCTACGTTTGTTTTAAACTGTACACAAAGAGATGACTATCTCATGGGATATTGTGTTCTCTTATTTTGGAAGTAGAGGTTACTAGGCTTATGTTGCTGATAATTACAAAAGATTTTCCTAAAGTTTGGGGTTAAATTAAAATTTAATAATGGGATTTTGGTAAAAAAAAGGGTGATAAATGTTTGAAGAGTTACTGTAATTAATCAGGACCAAAATAAATTGCTGTATATATTGACCCCCAGCCCCATGTACTTGAAGAAATGCCCCCATTCATACCCTATACCCTAGCCAGATGTCAAGTTACTTGAAGAAATTACTACATCTTTTACATGGAAATCTTTGTTGTTCTAATGCCATGGGAGGTGCTGAGATGAGTAAAGGCGGACTCCTGCTGGAAAATATTCAAGGCAATGACACCTTGAGGGTTAGCAAATGATGAACATCCAGGGTCTACGAATTCCAGTGAGCAAGGGAGAGATCCAGATGCCAGCCCAAAGACTCAAGTCTAGCCCAATGCATCAGTTCCAGTCTGTCTGTGACTTTCGAGCTCTATTTTTACAAGGAGGCAGGGTTTGGGGTGGAGAACTTTCTGTTTATGTGGATGAACACAGAATCGAGGAAAAGTTTGGGAAAAAGGTTGGGAAAAGTTAAATTATAACATGGACCTTTTCCTTTTTTTAATCTTATGGACAGTCATAAGTAGGGATGAGCTGAACACCCCCCTGCGAACGGACCGAAAGTTTGCGCAAACTTTAGAACCCCATTAAAGTCTATGGGATTCGAACGTTCAAAATCAAAAGTGTTAATTGTAAAGGCTAATATGCAAGCTTTGTCCTAAAAAGGGTTTGGGGACCCAAGTCCTGCCCCAGGGGACATGTATCAATGCAAAAAAAGTTTTAAAAACTGTCGTTTTTTCGGGAGCAGTGATTTTATCAACTTGACCACTGGGCACTTAAACACCCTTCCTAACCAGACCAATTTTCAGCTTTCGGTGCTCTCACACTTTGACAATTACTCAGTCATGCAACACTGTATCCATATGAAATGTTTGTCCTTTTTTTCATACAAATAGAGCTTTCTCTTGCTGGTATTTAATCACTGCTGGGTTTTTTGCGCTATAAATCTAAAAAGACTGAAAATTCGGTAAAAAAAAATTATTTCTTTGTGTTAAAATTTATTGCAGAGTATTGGCAGAGTATTGGCGAGTATTGGCAGAGTATTGGCGAGTGTTGGTAGAGTATTGGCAGAGTATTTCAGAGTATTGCAGTGTTGCAGAGTATTGGCAGAGTACTGCACAGTGTTGCAGAGTATTGGCAGAGTATTGCACAGTGTTGCAGAGTATTGGCAGAGTATTGAACAGTATTGGCAGAGTATTGCACAGTATGGGCAGAGCACTGTCACTGAGCAGCGCTGTGGGCTCTACACATCCAGCCCACAGCACTGCTGCCATCTCTCCCCCTCTCCCCTCATACTGTACCGAGTGGTACAGAGAGGGGAGGGAGGAGCCGGCATCATGACGTGACGCCAGTTTGTTTACAAGTGATGTCAAATGACGGAGCGAGCACGTGGTAAACAGCCGCTATCAGCTATCAGCGGCCGTTTACCACAATCCATGATGCCGGCGGCCATGGATGTTTTCGGGAGAACCCCCCAGGGCAGAAAAAAACCATAACGTGCTGTTGCCGTCTTTCAGCTATGGCCCGGTTGGCAAGTGGTTAAGTGGTTAATTATGCTTAAAGTGAAAAAAAAGTTAAATATTCCTTTAAATATTGTACCTGGGGGTGTCTACAGTATGCCTGTAAAGTGTTTCCCATGCTTAAAACAGTCCCTGCACAAAATTACATTTTTTAACCAGAAGAAAATGTTTATTCGATCTTTACAGTACAAGTGATGCATATACACATTCTTTCACAGAAGTACTGTATATTACATAAATCGTCACAGGTCAAAGAAGCTGTACATTAAGGCAGGTGGAAGGTGCGTCAGGCTGTTAAGTTACAATACATAAGGATATGAGTTGGAAGTGGTAGAGTCAGCAGGACTAAATAAGGTGGTCCTAGGGAGAAGGGGGGTCACAGAACAACATGAGGGGAGAAGGAGGGAGAGGGGGGAAGGGGGGATGGGAACAAAGGAGGGACCTCATATACTGTACTAAGTTCACTCAGTTCAGACAGTAATTAGACAATCAATAGAGCCTAGCAGTGGAGCCGTTTTTTTTGGGGGGGGGGGGGGGGGGCAGGACGAGCAGTGAGGTTTTAGTGATTGTCCGCCAGTTCTGTGACCCAGGCATCTATCCATCCAGACCATATTTTTTCAAATTTGCCAGGGCAGTTTCGATTGGCGTAAGTAAGCTTATACAGTGGCAGCACCGAGTTCAGTGTCAAGCCGCGTACACACGGGCGGACTGTCTGGTCAACTTAGTCCGTCAGACAATCCGATGGACAGTCCGTCATACTTTCGAATGAACGGACTTGACCACACACCGATGCACAAACAGTCCGTCGAAAGCTTGCGCGATGACGTGTACAGCACGTACGACGGGACTAGAAATAGGAAGTCCAATACACAGCAATGCAACCTTTCGCCGTGTAAATCCTTTCTGAGCATGCGACATACTTAGTCCGTCCAACTAGCCTACTCACGAGCGGATTGTCCGCTGAAACCAAAGTATGACGGACAATATTACGGAAATTCCGAAATACTTAGTCCGCCAGACTGCACGCTGAAAAAGTCCGCTGAAGCCCACACACGAGCGGACTGTCCGCTGAAATGTGTTTCGACGGACTAAGTTGGCCAGACAGTCCGCCCGTGTGTACGCGGCTTTAGGCGCCATGAGGATGCCCCGGGAGGTGCAGCATCCTTCCAATGCAGGAATATCTCTCTAAAGTAGCATAACTCAGAAACAGTCTAGTATATTTGCCCCTTATTCTGGGATCAAAAACATTTAGCAGCATCATCTTGTGGTCTGTTTCTAACTCCAGGGAGGTAACCTGACTAAGGGTACCAGCTATCTCTGACCAGTAGTCTCCCAGGCGGAGACTACTGGTCAGAGATAGCTGGTACCCTTAGTCAGGTTACCTCCCTGGAGTTAGAAACAGACCCCAAGATGATGCTGCTAAATGTTTTTGTATGAAAGAATGAGGCGGAGTATTCGTCACATCTAGGACAGGCCATCGGATTTTTAGTATTCATAATTGTTAGTCGTTTAGGAGTATAGTGGGTTCTGTGAAGGAACTTGACCTGCATGAATCGGTCTCTTGCCGAGATCTTGTTGGTGACAAAGGAGGATACACATACTTCCCATTCATCCTCTGACAGATCTGGGACGTCTAGTTTCCACTTAAAGAGGAAATAAACCCCGCCAAAAAAAATCTGTTTTTCAAATGTTTGTATATTTTTTAACATCTGCAATCATAAGATATATAAATAATTAAAAAACGAGCGCTGTAAGTACCTTTTTGAGAAGTTTTATTTTTCACTATCTTCCGGCTATCGCCCGCGCCATTGTTAGTGCTGATTTCTGAAGCCGTTGCGGACGTCATTTCCGCCCTTAGTTGGTGTCCCTCCCGAAATCTTGCGCATGCGCCATAGCATCGTAACCAAGCCTCGATCTCGATTGCCGTTACTATGGCAACAGAGCATTTCATAACATGAAATGCCGATCAGGGCTGTAATATATATAGTGAACAGCATAGCTTTTTTATTATATATATATTTAAATGCATGACAAATTTATGAATCTAACATTGGCATTATAGATTAATTAAACATAATTTATATGTAATAACCTGGATAAAATACATAAATAAATAAAATAAAAAATATTAAATCAAGCATTGTATTTATTTAAATAAAGGTATTCATTGTAAATCAGTTGTATAATTAGAATGTCATATATAACTGACCTAATATATATATATAAAAAAAGATTTTTTGTTTCTCTATTTTGATATATATCATATATATATATATATATATATATATATATATATATATATATATATATATATATATATATATATATTTTTTTAAATACATTATTTTATAAAGTAAATGTAGAATTAATATTGGTGTTAAATATTTATATTTGAAAGGTTCTGGTATGTTATATACATTATTGCTAAATAATTAAATAAATAAATAATTAAATTATTAAATATTATTAGTGCTTTAAAAAAAATACTATATTACATTTTAACAATTTCCATTATTAATAAACTATAAACAATTACATCAATTGATTACTTCATTGTCTATTTATTAATTTAATATTATACTACTAATATTATACTATTTTTAAGATAGGATTTTCTCTCTCTCTCTTTCTCTGCTTGCTTCCTGTCTCTCTCTCTCTCTCTCTTCTCTGATTCACTCCCCTGTGTGACGTCTTGTTCAGTCACAGGGGGAGTATCAGGAAGAGCAGAATGATTTCTACATCGCGAGACTTCTCCTCTGTGCCGTTCAGAGGAGAATCTCACGCACATTACAATGCAGACAAGCCGGAAAAACACAAACGGCATAGGATACATGCCGCTCTTGAAAGTCCATACTGCGCAATCACGCATAACGTCATGGACCATAGAAAGACGATTATTATCAAAACTAAACAAGTAAGTGCACTTTCACAGTCGGCGATCAGCTGCCTTTGTTATGTAGTATCTGAGAAGATAAATATGTATCTGAGGGTTTACAACCACTTTAACCAAGGTTTTTTCTAGTTTCTTCAATGGAGCTATAGATAAGTGGCAGTAAAGGGAGGAGAGGGGTTTGTCTATGGTCTTGGCTGTAAGTAGTCCCTCCACAGAGTCTGACTTCACTATGAGTTGAACTTGGAATTGCCCTCCATACGCATGGCGAAATTGGAAATATGGAAACAGCATCATTCCCGGCAGGGAGCAGGAGTTTTTAAGATCAGAGAAGGTTCTCAGCTTACCCCCCGTGACTATATGTTTCAGCTTAACTATACCCTTCTTTGCCCAAATTTGGGGGTCTGGAACTGTATTTATGTGTGGTAGGTTAGGGTTGCCCCAAAGAGGGATGTGAGGAGAGAACATCTCAGGGGAGCTAAAACGCGCCCTGGCATTATTCCATATATTAATGGTTGTGCGCATCAGCTCCGTAATGCCAGGGTGGGATCTCGACCCCCTGAACACCACGTTGCTAAGGGAGGAATATGAACCCATTATGGTTGTCTCGGGGTTGGGAGAACCACCATCTGTCCATCACCAGGACGGCTGCCCAGAAGTAGATCTGAAAGTCTGGCAAGGATAGGCCTCCTTGGGTGACGGGCAACTGAAGGGTTATTTTGGCAAAGAACGAGGCTGGGGGGATCAGAGGGGCATTTCGAAAAAGGTATAGGAATTTGGGGAGATAGACCATTTTAATTAGATTTACCCTACCTACTGGTGATAAGAGAAGGGTCCTACAGGCTACACACGTCTGTGAGAAGGTTTTTAGTAACGGTTGAAGATTCAACTCGTGGTATGAGGATAGCGGAGTCCCAATCCTTACCCCCAGGTATTTGAATTCAGATCCCCAGTTTAGGGGGGTACCTGTTGGTGGGTGATGACCCAACTCGTTGAGTGAAAAGAGAATTGACTTCCCCCAATTAACTTTAATGCCTGAAAATGAGCCGAATTCATCTATTATTTGGAGCGCTGGTGGGAGGGAGGAGATGTCTTGAAGAAAGAGGAGGGTATCATCGGCATATAAGGATATTTTATCTGTTATTATGCCAACTTGGAATCTCTTCACTAAGGACACAGATCTAATGTGAGCTGGGTTCCATGGCCAGCGCGAAAAGTCCAGGGGATAATGAGAAGCCTTGTCTAGTACCTCTAGATAGGGGAAACGGCATGGACAGTGTATTATTTATTCGTATACGGGCTGTAGGATTGTGGTATAGCATTTGGACCCAGCTGATAAAACGAGGACCAAACCCGAATCTACGAAGGACCGCCCAGAGGTAGCGCCATTCAACCGAGTCGAAGGCTTTCTCAGCATCTCAAATGCATCCCAAAATGTGGTCAGGGACACCGAGTGGTCTAATTTCTGCCAATACTGCTTCACCTCAGACCTATATGGCTCGGATATTCTGGATTCAGCCAAACAGAACCTAGACAGTCTCCACAAACTCTCCCCTGGTGTATTAGACACGCTCAGCTTCAAAGCAATCGGGGCATGATCGGATATGCCCCAGGGGAGAATGGCGATATCCCTGACCCTGGTCAAGACAGAACCCCCCGCATAGGCAAGGTCAATGCGTGAGAGGGTTTTGTGCGAGACTGAGTGGCATGTGTAGGCCCTCAGAGATGGGTTACGCCATCTCCAGACATCAGTAAGATTAGAGGCTTCCACCCAGGTGAGCAACTCCAGGGATGAGCCCGCTCCGGGTGAGAGTCTGTCCATCCCAGGATCAGGGACCAAGTTAAAATCTTCCAGCATCACTACATTATCTGTAGAATAGACGGCAATTTTGGAAATAAGTTGATTAAGTAGCCTTGTGGAAGCCGGAGGGGGCAGATATAGTCCCACCACCACCAACTTCAATCTGTCTACCATGGCGTGGAGTATAATAAAGCATCCCTCTGGGTCTAGCTCCAATGCCAGCAGCTTAAAGGGCAGGGACTTAAGAACAAGAATACTGACCCCTCTAGAGTAGTTAGTATGAATGAATGAATGAATGAAATAATTGTATAGCGCACAATGCGAACTGAATCGCCTCTAGTATACATGGAGTGGTATTGATGTCCCACCCAGGGCCGTCTAAGACTCAAAATCTTGCTGCCTGTCAAATGGGTCTCCTGTAATATACATATTTGGGGACGATTTTGAGAAATTGAAACACCAATGACCTTTTCACTGAGGAATTCAAGTCCCTGGTGTTCCATGAGACGATAGTACAGTCAGCCATAGTCATCTAATGGTACATTTCTAAATACTAAGGTCAGATGCAAGGTCCGGACCGCTATGAGGGTCAAGACATGGCACCTCAAATATCCAGTGACATACATGTTTACATCACTTGTAAAAAAAATATAAGAACCAAACATAACAGAACAAACCCACCCAACTCCCCCTCCCCTCCCCCCACCCCGCCAACCCCAGCCCCAACTTAGAACCAAGGCGAATACGCCTGTTATGGGGGAACGTATGCAAAATGCATTCCAGTGGTTAGATATTACATCTAGTCTCTTATTGAAGACCGGATTAGAAAAAAGCGGGTGCAGGCTCCCAGCTATTGCCAGGGGTACAGTCTTAAACATGAACTTTGCAGAGTTAGTCAAAATATTTCAGCCAATACCATGGGAGAAAGCCTCAGACAGCCACAGCAGAGGGGATCAAGGCACATCATCTCCCAACATCTCTGTCCCTCATAAGGGTGGCTATACAGTGACGCTCGATGTGCGATCTGAGCCAAGGGGCCCTATTCGGGCCAATGTGTAAGAGAGGCACGTCTCTAAGGCCGCCGGTGGCTGTAGCAGCTATGAGGTGGATTCCCTAACATGGGGATAGTAGTGGCCAAATCGATACTGTCACATTTATGAAGGGCCTGGGTCCAGGATATGGGAAAAGGAGAAGGGAGGAGGAGGGGAGATAGGTTGCACACTAGGAGCCCTCCCTCCAACAGTGAAGTCTAAAAGGGTCTTCTGAGACATAGAAGCGGGGAACGCAACATGTGAAGTATGGCAGAGCCCAGTGAGAGGACCCAGGCCAATGTGTAGAGGAGGGTATTAAGGAGAAACACAGCAAATAACAATAGCCCGCACAAGCGCAGTCCAGTAGGGTAGGCGGGAGTGTGTAGATCCATCCGGAGGCCTCTTCTGGGGAGGTGAAGAACCGAACAGATTCCCCATCTTCAACCCTCAGTCTGGCTGGGAAAAGCATGCTGTATTTAATATGGTGGGAGCGAAGTCTCGCTCTTACAGCATCAAAGGATTTCCTCTGCATCTGAGTTGTCAAAGAATAGTCCGGGAAGATCAGGAGCTTTGCATTTTCAAAGCGGAGTTCACCCTGGGCCCTGGCCTCCTGCATCACAATATCTCTGTCTTGGAAGTGAAGGAGTTTAAAGATGAAGGTGCAGGACGCTGCTCCCAGGGGCCTCCTGGTGGTGGGTATGTGGTGAGCTCTTTCTACAGTAAAAAATAGAGAAAACCGAGCTGAAGGGAGTAGCTGTTGCAGTAAGTGTTCAGTGAAAGCCGTGGGACTCGTGCCTTCAGCCCCTTCGGGAAGCCAGGACACAAAAATTATTCCTTCTGTTGCGATTTTCTGCGTCTTCTGCACGGGATTCAAGTGTCTTCACCCTGGCTTTGAGTGCTTGGAGGTCAGCTCCATGATCACGTAATGTATCTTCCGCTTGAGAAAAGTGTCGAAGTCTTTCCTAATAAACTTCACATTGGCTTGAATATGGTCCACCTTACCAGTCAGGGTGGTTATGGCCTATAGCACTGCCTTGAAATCAGCCGCCATAGCAGGCAGATTATCGGGATCCTCAGCCTGGTTCTCCATATTGTTGGGATGCTTAAGTGAGGCCACGACTGCGGTCCTGTCCAAAGTGCCGGACTTCACAGCCTTTCTCTGGGATCGGGGCTGACACTTCCTCCTTTGCATACCCTGGGGAGGGTATCAGGAGCAGGGGAGACAGGAGGAATCGGACAGGGTTGCTTCCCCAGGTGTTCAGCTGGGCTCCGCACCAACCCTGCAAGGCTGTGGGCAGGTTGATTTAGGCGAGTCTGCGGCTTCGGCCTACAGCAGGAGGCCCTGTATCCCCGCCGTTTACCAGGGTTTTAGCCAAGCAATTGCCCCTATAGGTACACCAGAGGGTAGGAGGAGTAAAAAGGAATGGGGAGAAGCTGGTATCCGCTGTTCCCAGGCCACGGGCTCCACGCTGGCCCTTTGAGGCCGCTGGGCAGCGTTTTCTAGGCAAGTCAGCGGCTGCGGCCTAGTCCGCGAGGCCCGCCGCCGCCTGTTCCCGGATTCCTTGCCAGCTAATTCCCCTCCCAGACACTTCGGGGTGGCTCCCCTAGCAGTGGGAATGAAGAAAGTGAGTTATAGGGGTCTGCACCCTGTGAAAATATCGTATTATTACCCGGTTTTCAGGGAGCTCCCATAGCCATCATTGACACGCCGCCCCCCCCCCAATGACATTTTTAAAGGAATACAAGTCATTTAAAACTGCTTGTGGCTTTAATGTAATGTCTGGTCCCAGCAATATGGATGAAAATCAGTGGGACAAACAGCATGGGTTCCTCCCCAGTCCATTACCAGGCCCTTTGGGTCTTGTATGGATATTAAGGGGAGCCCCGCATCGAAATTAAAAAAAGGAAAGGCGTGGGGCCCCCAGGCCCTATATACTCTGAACAGCAGTGTACAGGCGATGCAAACAAGACAGGGACTGTAGGTTTTTTGTTAAGTAGAATCTGTTTGTAATTTTGAACTGGTACATTTTTTACATTTTACATTTTTTTTTTATCACCCCTGTAACATTTGTTTTGCTGTCTGTGCACCTCTTCAGAAGATTTCAACTCAATTTCTGTCCCAATGACAAATGTTTTTTGAAAATTTGGGGATTTTAGTGAAACAAGGATTGGTGATAAAGCATCAGTGGAAAGGAGACACTTTTTTCCCATATTAACTCTTACGGGAGAGAATTTCCCTTCCTAGGGGTCGATTTCATCTCACTTCCTGTTGTCTCCTTCCGTTTGCAAGTAGGAGTCGTTTGTAAGTTGGATGTTTGAAAGTAGGGGCCTGCCCTATATACTCTGCAGAAATTTGGGCCTTAGGTGTTGGTGTTGCCACAACACTGTAAGGCCCCTTTCACACGGGCGGATAGAATGGTGCTTTTAGCTGCGGATTTTCTAGTTTTCCACCGCAGCCAAAGGCACACAATGCTTTCCTATGGCCCTGTTCACACACAGCGTTTAACTGCGATTTCGTTACGTGCGGTTCGGTGCGAATAGAAAAAATAGAATTGTATGCATCCAGGTGCGATGTAGCGCAGCTATAAGCACATAACCGCAGGTAATCGCAGTCTTTTGTGTCAATTGTGGCCAGCAGCGTGAAAGAAGAAAAAAACACCCGGAAGCACATCCTAATCAGCAGGTGTACCTGGGAAATGACACAGGAAGTTGAGAGGGATGAAAGGGGAGAAGACAGCATGGCGGTGTAGTGTCACAGTTTGATGCCTATCACAGGATGGTGCGGAAGTGACGTTGTTGCGTACTGCGCATGCGCGATGCGTTCCAAACGCTCGCGCCGTGCGTTCCAACATAGTTTCGGCAATACAGTTCAGCGAAACCATCACATAATGTTACGGAAGTGATGTTACACACAACACAAACACGGGCCACGTTGTTGCGTACTGCGCATGCGCGATGCGTTCCAAACACTTGCGCCGTGCGTTCCAACATAGTTTCGGCAATACAGTTCAGCGAAACCATCACATAATGTTACGGAAGTGAAGTTACACACAACACAAACACTGGGCCGTTCGTTACAACACTAATACTTCCCTTGTTACCTAGTAGGTTTTGCATTGCTGGGACTTGTAGTGCCTATCCTGAGCTACATGCTTCAATGTTCAGAGTCCTCATCCCTATCCCCATGCTTCAATGTTCAGTGTCCTCATCCTTATCCCTGAGCTTCAATGTTCAGTGTCCTCATCCCTATCCCCGAGCTTCAATGTTCAGTGTCCTCATCCCTATCCCCGAGCTTCAATGTTCAGTGTCCATCCTTATCCCTGTGCTTCAATGTTCAGTGTCCTCATCCCTATCCGCAAGCTTCAATGTTCAGTGTCCTCATCCTTATCCCCATGCTTCGATGTTCAGTGTCCTCATCGAAGCAGGGGGATAAGGATGAGGACACTGAACATTGAAGCTCGCGGATAGGGATGAGGACACTGAACATTGAAGCAGGGGGATAGGGATGAGGACACTGAACATTGAAGCTCGGGGATAAGGATGAGGACCCTGAACATTGAAGCAGGGGGATAAGGATGAGGACACTGAACATCAATGTTCAGTGTCCTCATCCCTATCCCCCTGCTTCAATGTTCAGTGTCCTCATCCCTATCCGCGAGCTTCAATGTTCAGTGTCCTCATCCTTATCCCCCTGCTTCAATGTTCAGGGTCCTCATCCTTATCCCCGAGCTTCAATGTTCAGTGTCCTCATCCCTATCCCCCTGCTTCAATGTTCAGTGTCCTCATCCCTATCCGCGAGCTTCAATGTTCAGTGTCCTCATCCTTATCCCCCTGCTTCAATGTTCAGGGTCCTCATCCTTATCCCCGAGCTTCAATGTTCAGTGTCCTCATCCCTATCCCCCTGCTTCAATGTTCAGTGTCCTCATCCCTATCCGCGAGCTTCAATGTTCAGTGTCCTCATCCTTACCCCCCTGCTTCGATGAGGACACTGAACATTGAAGCTTGCGGATAGGGATGAGGACACTGAACATTGAAGCACAGGGATAAGGATGGACACTGAACATTGAAGCTCGGGGATAGGGATGAGGACACTGAACATTGAAGCAGGGGGATAGGGATGAGGACACTGAACATTGAAGCTCGGGGATAAGGATGAGGACACTGAACATTGAAGCAGGGGGATAGGGATGAGGACACTGAACATTGAAGCTCGGGGATAAGGATGAGGACACTGAACATTGAAGCTCGGGGATAGGGATGAGGACACTGAACATTGAAGCTCGGGGATAGGGATGAGGACACTGAACATTGAAGCATGGGGATAGGGATGAGGACACTGAACATTGAAGCATGTAGCTCAGGATAGGCACTACAAGTCCCAGCAATGCAAAACCTACTAGGTAACAAGGGAAGTATTAGTGTTGTAACGAACGGCCCAGTGTTTGTGTTGTGTGTAACTTCACTTCCGTAACATTATGTGATGGTTTCGCTGAACTGTATTGCCGAAACTATGTTGGAACGCACGGCGCAAGTGTTTGGAACGCATCGCGCATGCGCAGTACGCAACAACATGGCCCGTGTTTGTGTTGTGTGTAACATCACTTCCGTAACATTATGTGATGGTTTCGCTGAACTGTATTGCCGAAACTATGTTGGAACGCACGGCGCGAGCGTTTGGAACGCATCGCGCATGCGCAGTACGCAACAACGTCACTTCCGCACCATCCTGTGATAGGCATCAAACTGTGACACTACAGCGGCAAGAGATATCTCGCACGAGGCCATCATCGCACTGGTGCATGCCCGACCAGAGTTATGGGACTCAGAATGCCCAGGATATGCAGACCGAGTGCTGAAGAGAGCAAAGTGGGAGGAAGTCTACAAATATGTCACACCGAACTGGGACAAGATGTCTGCAACTGAACAGGATAACCGAGGTGAGTGCAAGGTTTGTTGTGTCTATGCAGCAGGGTACACATGCATCCTAGTAAAGATTTTACCCCCTAATGACCAGGCCATTTTATAGCAATACAGCACTTTGTCATTGACAATGCTACAAATTCCACAAAATTAGACATGCTATCTGCCAATAGAACTTAACCAAAAGTGCATTCTATGTTTTTTATATATTGCAGGAAAGGAGGTTTATACACGTTGGAGGTCCCTGCGCGACCGTTACAAAAAAGAAGTCAACGAAGAGAAGGCTGCGGAGAGAAGCGGAGCACCCTCAACTCGTCGCAGGCCTAACCCCCATGCAGAGGCTTTGTCATTTTTGAGGCGCACCACTGAGATGCGCGCGTAAGTATATCCATTTATTTTACTTAGCGATTTGTGACCAGTAAAGGCATATTCATGTTCACTTTTTTTTTTAAACGTGTAATCTTTATTGTTACCTAGAACTGTGTCAAGTGTCTCTGTGAGAGCAAGCGCAAGGCGCGAAAGTTCGTCGCCATCACCATCAGGAGACGCTGACACCAGTCAAGAAACCACAGAGACAGTGTCATCCCAAGAATATCATCCATCCACTCAAGAACCTGCGGTATGTATTTTAAAAATGTCACAATTTCTGTCCACAAAAAAACGTATTACTTACATTTTGAAAAGGCAGCTGGTGTTGGCACAAATGTTGGAGAAACAACAACAGCTTATTTTTGTGCAAGGTGTGACTTGTTCTTCTGGCTTTGGAGGTCTTCAGTGAGATCAGGTTTTTGCGACAAAACAAGTACCTGTGTCTGATCTATTCTAAACAGGTGCTGCAATATTTGTACAAGCATCATCATCATATGCTGTTCACTAAAGTGTGACCTCAGTATCAGATGCATAATCTATATATTCTAACTATTGCAGGCAAATCCAGATAGGAAAGCCCGGTCTACATCCACCACCCGTCGAACACGCCTTACTCAACAAGAGACACCTTTTGAGGAATATTTCAACCGTATCATTGAAGAAATGAGAAAACAATCACAAAACCAGGCCAAAGATGATGAATTCCTCAACATCTCAGACCCAGATGTTATGTTCTTGAGAATGTTGCTTTGTGTAATCAGGGAGATTCCTGCAGATAAGCGCACTGAGGTCAGGGGTGATATACATGCCTATTTAACGTATATTGTGTCCGCTTGCAAAGAGCAACGCCCATATCCTAAATTTCAGCCATGGGCTATGGGTTTTAATTCACCTAGTGGCTCTTTCAGTAGACCAATGCCCAGTCAGCAGTGCCATGACACAACATCTGAAATTAACCCTTATGCAGGACCCCCACCACTGTATACACCTTACCCGTCTAATCCTGGTTACCAAAGGATGCATGTGCAGCCACAACCAGTGTCTTCACCCTCATCTTCCCATTCAGGATCACCCATAGATGTTGGCAGTGAACCAAGTCATTCTTCCCTGCGGAACCCGAATTATCCAATTTATGAAAACTTATAGTATTCCTATGGCAGTGATATGACAGTTTTATTTTTCTTGTTGTGTAATGTTACTTTTAATGTTTTACCTACACTACTTAATGTTTTACCTACACGAACTAATGTTTACAACCAACCTCAGATTCCTCCATGTACACTGAACTGTACTCACAGAAGAATCTCCCACTGTCCCAAGCTTATACATGGGCTACTTGGCCCCACTTGCTCTCACAATACCTGAACTTTCTGATTGGGTGCTAGCATTGTTTAGGTTGAGAGCCTTGGCCCAGTGGGAGATTACCCCATCTACACAGTGGAGTGTACATGGAGACATCTTTTGCACTTTCTCCATCTAGCCAAATATTTCAGAACTGTTTGCCGCACTCAGTGCCCATCTTTGGCCCCTTTCACACGGGGCGGATCAGTAATGATCTGCCCCGTGATGATCCGCTCGCTCAGAGGGGATTGCTCCGTTGACCCCGCTGAGCCGGCTGCGGACAGGGCGGTCTCCGCACACTGTGCAGGGACCGCCCTGTCAGCTCTCCGCTCTCCTCTATGGTGATCGGACGAGCACGGACTGTCTGTCCGTGTCCATCCGATCCGCTCTGCAGACAGATAGAATAGGATTTTCCTCCATCTGCAGAATCAGACTGTTGCGGAGGCGGACGATATCGGGTGCCACCGCAATTGTCCGATTCTGTAGACGGAGGGAAATCCAATTTTTCTAGCCGTCTGCAGAGCGGATTGGATGAACACGGACAGATGGTCCGTGCTCTTCTGATCCCTATAGAAGAGAACAGAGAGCTCACAGGGCGTTCCCTGCACAGTGTGCCGGGACAGCCCTGTCTGCCACCGGCTCAGTGGGGACAATGGACAATGGAACGATCCCTGCCGACCGAGCGGATCATCATGGGACGGATCATTACTGATCTGCCCTGTGTGAAAGGGGCCTTACAGCACTTCAGGAATACTGTAACCTTTTTTTTTTAGGGGGGTAGTGGGGGATATTTTGTGGACTCGTTATCTGTTGCACTTGAAATTCAATACTTGAAACTTGAAATTCAATACTTGAAACTAAAAGGAGATTTTATATATATATATATTCCAAAGGAATTAAAAAACATTTTTCTATACTTGCAAGCATTCAATGTTTTTGTAAGGTTTGTCTATTTTTTATACACCCTGTGCATAGCAAAAGATAGAAATAAAAACTATTTAAATTGTTGAAAATTGTTGACTACTTTATTTAAGGCAAATGTGAAAACTGACACAAAAACTTGAAAACTGTGATGAAAAAACTTTGACATGTAAGGTCCATGCAACACCGGTTAAAAATTTACACATAGTCCAATTGCCATGGCAGCTGTCCATCTTCACTCAAAAAGTAATCAGTGAAATGTTCACGGACTTGTAGGGCCTGATTACTTGGATGAGTGCCAGTAACATGACCTATGGGATCCTCAGAAACAGGGGTTTCGGTGGCCACGATCTCCTTACTCCTCGAAAAATTGTGGAGAACACAACATGCTAGAACCACATTGACGGCATGATCAACTTCTAGATGCATGGCTGTCATCAAAACACGCCATTTGGCAGTGCAAATGCCAAATGCGCACTCAACCATTCTTCTAGCTCTGCTGAGTCGATAGTTAAAAATTCGCCTCCTGGCAGTGAGACCATGGTATAGGGCCTTAGCAGGTGAGTAGATAAGGCAAATGCTTCATCTCCCAGCACTACAAATGGAAGATCTGGTCCAGCAGTACCAGGGAGAGGCCTTGACTGTGGCACCTGAAATTCGCCATATTGAAACCGCCGCCCCATTACAGAATTTCTGAAAATTCTAGAATCTCCAGAACTCCCATACGCTCCAACATCCACAGCGATGAACTTCATATTTGCATCGCTGAGTCCCAGAAGCACAATGGAAAAGTATTTCTTATAGTTGAAAAAGCGGGAACCGGATTTTGGAGGCTTGATGAGCCGGATGTGTTTCCCATCTAATGCCCCAATGCAGTTTGGGAAGTTGGTCTTCTCCCAAAATTCCTCCGCTATTTCCTCCCACAGACTGGATGTTGGCTCCGGCATGACTGATGTTCTCAGTTCTTCCCAGATAATATGACAGGTATCGTGCACAATGGTGGATACGGTGGAAATTCCCATCAGAAATTGATGATAGAGGGAGGTGAAACTGGCACCAGTGGCAAGGTATCTGCAATACAAAATTGATAACAATTCAGAAAATATAAAATATAGTAAAATAAATAAAATTCAAAATAAAAAAATCAATATACATATGGAGTTCTATATGGTAACAAATAAACATCAGCATCTATATAAGCTGATGACTTTTAACACATTGCAGCCCAAAGATGAAATATCCCTCGGCTCAGGTAGTAGGTGCTGGCATCCAAACAGGAAGCCTGGTGGTGGGTTGGTCTAGTACAAAATATTATTTGGTGGTACCTTGCTTGTTAATGCAAAATTCTGCCTTTGTGTTCAGAGCTCACCTACATAATGAGAAACTACTGAAATTTGATGACGTTTCCTATTTGCAAAAAATAAAACTGACTGTGCAAGGCACGATAGATAGTTTTCAAGGATAAAAAATAATGGTAATGGTAGTAATGTGCGAAAAATCGCTTTTGTGATATAGATTAGGTCATAGATTCATATATATATATATATATATATATATATATATATATATATATATATATATATATATATATATATATATATATATATATATATATATATATACAGTGGTGTGAAAAAGTGTTTGCCCCCTTCCTCATTTCCTGTTCCTTTGCATGTTTGTCACACTTAAGTGTTTCGGAACATCAAACCAATTTAAACAATAGTCAAGGACAACACAAGTAAACACAAAATGCAATTTGTAAATGAAGGTGTTTATTATTAAAGGTGAAAAAAAATCCAAACCATCATGGCCCTGTGTGAAAAAGTGATTGCCCCCTAAACCTAATAACTGGTTGGGCCACCCTTAGCAGCAACAACTGCAACCAAGCGTTTGCGATAACGTGCAATGAGGCTTTTACAGCGTCCTGGAGGAATTTTGGCCCGCTCATCTTTGCAGAATTGTCCTAATTCAGTTACATTAGAGGGTTTTCGAGCATGAACGGCCTTTTTAAGGTCATACCACAACATCTCAATAGGATTCAGGTCAGGACTTTGGCTAGGCCACTCCAAAGTCTTCATTTTGTTTTTCTTCAGCCATTCGGTGGTGGACTTGCTGGTGTGTTTAGGATCATTGTCCTGCTGCAGAACCCAAGTTCGTTTCAGCTTGAGTACACGAACAGATGGTCGGACATTCTCCTTCAGGATCTCTTGGTAGACAGCAGAATTCATAGTTCCTTTTATCACGGCAAGACTTCCAGGTCCTGAAGCAGCAAAACAGCCCCAGACCATCACACTACCACCACCATATTTTACTGTTGGTATAATGTTCTTTTTATGAAATGCAGTGTTCCTTCTACGCCAGATATACTTGGACACACACCTTCCAAAGAGTTCCACTTTTGTCTCATCGGTCCACAGAATGTTGTCCCAAAAGTCTTGGGGATCATCAAGATGTGTTGTGGAGAAATTGAGACGAGCTTTGATGTTCTTTTTGCTCAGCAGTGGTTTTCTCCTTGGAACTCTGCCATGCAGGCCATTTTTGCCTTTTCCTGATGGTGGAGGCATGAACGCTGACCTTAACTGAGGCAAGTGAGGCCTGCAGTTCCTTGGACATTGTTGTGGGGTCTTTTGTGACCTCTTGGATGAGTCGTCGCTGCGCTCTTGGGGTAATTTTGGGCGGCCGGCCACTCCTGGGAAGGTTCACCACTGTTCCATGTCTTCGCCATTTGTGGATAATGGCTCTCACTGTGGTTCGCTGGATTCCCAAAGCTTTGGAAATGGCTTTATAACCCTTTCCAGACTGATAGATCTCAATTACTTTCTTTCTCAATTGTTCCTGAATTTCTTTGGGTCTCGGCATGATGTGTAGCTTTTAAGGATCTTCTGGTGGACCTTACTGTGTCAAGCAGCTCCTATTTAAGTGATGCCTTGATTGTGAACAGGTGTGGCAATAATCAGGCCTGGGTGTGGCTAGAGAAATTGAACTCAGGTGTGGACAACCACAGTTATAGTATGTTTTAACAAGGGGGGCAATCACTTTTTCACACAGGGCCATGATGGTTTGGATTTTTTTTCACCTTTAATAATAAACACCTTCATTTACAAATTGCATTTTGTGTTTACTTGTGTTGTCCTTGACTATTGTTTAAATTGGTTTGATGTTCCGAAACACTTAAGTGTGACAAACATGCAAAGGAACAGGAAATGAGGAAGGGGGCAAACACTTTTTCACACCACTGTATCTATATATACACATACACACTATTGCCAATATTGCCTAAGCCTGCATGTACATGATTTTAAGCATTTGTTCAACATATGGAAAACCTACCTTAAAGTAAGTAACAGCCATTCTTCTGGACTAATGCTTCTTCGCATATTGGTCGTGGTTCTGGTCAGGTGTCCTCTAACAAGTACCAACAGCTCATCGAAGCACGCCACCGACATCCTTGTGTAATTATGGAACTTGTCCCCATGAGTCCTCAGCTCACCGAACATGAGGGCAAAGTAGCTGATCGATAGGCGCTGGGATGTTAAGGGATGGACCCAGTAACGACGAGGACGTCGCCTACTCTGGATCGCTCTTCTTGTCTTCATCCTCATCATCAGCAAAATGAGCATTGCAAGCAAACTACCCATATTTGCATTCATTTTTTCAAAAAACTCTGGCACAAAACTGAGCACTCCTCTCCCTGCAAAACTTCAACACACACTCAGCCAGAGAACAAAGAAACAGGTTTAAATACAGAGGACCGCAATGCATCATGGGTACATTCCAGGGAACAAAAACATAAATAAATAAAAGGGTTGCTATGGGAATAAAAACTGCAGTTAAACGCAACCGCATAAAAAACGCACGTAAACGCAGGTAAGCGCACTGTGCAAACGCAGCTGATCGCTGTGCCTGGAGCCTTGAATTTTGTAGAAAAAAATAAACATGATAAACTGCGGCAGAACAGCTGCCCGTGTGAAAGGGGCCTAAGCCCTCACAGTTACTCTTGGTGGGTGCTGGAACGCCCTTGTGAACTATTATAGCAAGAATTTTAATTACATGCCATTGTTGAACAGTGGTAGAAAAATTGGGCCTTGGGTGGTGGTGGTGGTGCTGGTGCCACAACACTGTAAGTCCTCACAGTTACTCTTGGTGGGCGCTGGAACGGGCCCTGCTGTGAAATATTATATCAAGAATTGTAATTACATGTCCCTGCTGAACAGGGGTAGAAAAATTGGGCCTTAGGTATTTGTGCCACAACACTGCAACACCTCACAGAAACTCTAGTTGGAGTGCAGGAATGAGCCCTACTGCAAAGTATTGCATCAAAAACTGTAATTACACGCCCCTGTTAAACAGGGGCTGAAAAATTGGGCCTTAGGCACTAGTGCAGCAACACTGCAACCCGTCACAGATACGTTAGTTGGAGCACAGGAATGAGCCCTGCTGCAAAGTATTGCATCAAAAATTTTAATTACATGCCCCTGTTAAAAAGGGGCTAAAAAATTGAGCCTTAGCCACTGGTGGCGGCACCCAGAACCAAAAATGTCCTTACAAGCTATCAGCATGATCATTGAGGAGGAAGAGGATAGTCACTCAGCATAACAGGGTAGTCACTCAGCATCAGCATAGGCAGTCTTGAAGGGATCTAACATTTTAAAAAAAATATTTGGTTACATCAGCATCAGGTGCTTGGTAGCTGGTGGTGATCCAAGACTGATTCATTTTTATGAAGGTCAGTCGATCAACCAAGTCGGTGGACAGGCGCACCCTGTGATTGGTTACAAAGCCTCCAGCAGGATTGAAGGTGTGTTCCGAAAGAACGCTGGATGCAGGACAGGTCAATAGCTCAATTGAATACTGTGCAGGCTCTGGCCAGGAACCCAGAGGATTTTCAGTGGGAAAGCTCCTAGGTATTCCTGCACCATGTAAATCAGACGCTGGCGATGGTTGCTGGAACCGATCATACCTTGGGGCTGCGGACTAAAAAATTGTCTGAATGCATCAGTCAGATGGCCACCTTCTCCACCGCTCCTTCTGTGACTGACCGATGCCTCAGCAACACTTTGTCCAGGACCAGGAATTTGTAACCTCCCAGTCTCTGGTAACGCATTGCACAGACGTTTCTGCAAGGCCTCCTGAAGATGTTTCATCCTTTGCATTTAGGGCAAGATAAGGTCAGAAACCTTACCCTTGTAACGTGGATCAAGGAGGGTTGCCAGCCAGTAATGATCCCTCTCCCTGATCTGACAAATACGAGGATCCTTTCGCAGGCTTTGCAGGATCAGGGAGGCCATGCAGCATAGGTTAGCTGAGGCATTTGGTCCAGAGTCCTCTGGGTCACTAAGGATGACATGATCCGCAGCCACCTCCTCCCAGCCATGTACAAGTCCATGGGTTTCTTGGGACTGTAAATGATCTCTTAAAGACTGCTGCTGATGCTGAGTGCTAGGCTCCACCTCCATGCTGACACAATCTTCCTCCACCTTGTCCTCTTCCTGTGTGATCGGCGGGCCAGCAGGAACACCGTTTGGAAAAAGGGGGCCTTGAGAGGTAAGGAAGTCCTCCTCTTCCTGCCTCTGTTCTGCCTCAAGTGCCCTGTCCATTATTCCACGCAGCGTGTGCTCCAACAGGTGGACAAAAGGGACAGTGTCACTGCTCACCAGCCTCGTGACCTCCTCAAACGGTGACAGGACAGTGCATGCATCCTTGATCATGGCCCACTGGCATGGGGAAAAAACAAACTCCCCTGACCCTGTCCTGGTGCCATAATCGCACAGGTACTCATTGATGGCCCTCTGCTGCGTGTGCAGCCACTGCAGCATGGCCAATGTTGAGTTCCACCTGGTGGTCATGTGACAGATTAGGCGGTTCTTGGGCAGGGTAAAATTCCTTTTGGAGGTCAGCCAGCCGAGCACTGGCATTATATGACCGGCAGAAATGCACACAGACTTTCTTGGCCTGCCCCAGGATATCCTGTAAGCCCGGGTACCTGCCCAAGAACCGCTGCACCACCAAGTTAAGGACATGAGCCAAAAAGGGCACATGGGTCAGTTGTCCCTGTCGGAGGGTGGAGAGGATGTTGGTGCCATTGTCGCAAACCACCATTCCTGGCTTAAGCTGGCATGGTGTCAACCACCTCTGAGCCTGCCACTTCAGAGCTGACAGAATCTCTGCCCCAGTGTGGCTCCTGTCTCACAAGCACACCAGCGCAAGCCCCACATGGCATCTCTTTGCCTACGTACTTGCGTAGCCCCTTGAATGTCTACGGAGCACCGCTGGTTCAGAGGACAAAGCACAGGAAGAGGCCATGGAGGAAGAAGAAGGGGAGGGGGTAGAGGAGAGAGGTGTGTCAGAATCACCAGTAGTAGTATTTTGGAGGCATGGTGGTGGAACAACCTCCAACACTACTGCACCTTGTCCTACATCCTTCTCAGCTGCCAGCAGAGTCACCCAATGCGCCGTGAAAGATAGGTAATGTCCCTGTCCATGCCTGCTGGACCATGAGTCAGCGGTAATATGCATATTACCGCTGACTGCCCTGACCAGCGAAGCCAAAACATTGCCTTCCACATGCTGGTAGATATCTGGAATCGCCTTCCGTGAGAAAAAGTGGCATTTGGGAACCTGTCACTGAGAAAGCGCACATTCCACAAACTCACAGAAGGGGCAGAGTCTACCAACTGAAAAGGCAGCAGTTGAAGTGCTAGCAATTTAGCCAAGCTAGCATTCAACCGCTGGGCATGTGGATGGCTGGGAGTGAACTTCTTTTGGCGGTGCAGCAGCTGGGGCAGGGAAATTTGCCTGGTACAATCTGATGTCTGTGTACCGATAGCAGATTGCCCGCAAGTACTTGGCTGTGACACACCTTCATTCCTCCCAGTGCAGGTTTCAGAGAGGACAGAAGGTATAGTGGGGTTGGAGATCCCAGCTGATGAGCAAGGAGAGGTCCGCTTTGTTCTTTGGTGTGGGTCTTTTAGGTACGCTTGCCAATGAACTGCATGGCAGGTCGACATATGTCTGGTCAAGCATGTGGTACCCAAGCGGCTGATGTTTTGGCCAAGTGAGATATGCTTGAGACATATGTTGTAAATAGCAGCGGTGTGATCTGATGAACTCGTCTCAAAAAAGGCCCACACCAAAGAACTTTTGGAATAATGCGCAGAGACAGCAGTGCCCTGCACATGCGGAGCTCTGTGGTGTGATGCAGTCAGTGTGCTTCCCTTAAGCTGGACCCTGGAGGGCATCCCGCCTCGTTGGTGTGGCCAAACAGTTTGGGGGACTTCTCAGGAGAACATGGTGGGGCTAGGGAAGGAGTGACTGATGCCATTGAGCCGAGGGAAGAGGCCGCTTTCGCAGCTGCTTCGCCAGACCAAGCACCCTGAGCCTGGGTGAGAGAGGATGAGGAGAATGAGGACGGCTTGGTCATCCACTCTACCAAGTCTTTGGCATGTTGTGGCTCAACAGGGCCAGCTGACGAAAAAAAGGACAAACGCGCCCCACGGCCACGGGCTAATGAGGATGCACCGTGTCCACGACCAGCACTGCAGGCTCTAGACACAGAGCCTGCTTGCCCTGCTTGCCCTCTTTTATTGAAATGTACCTTTGACAAAGGTCAAGCCAGTAGTTTGCCTCCACACCAGCCGTATGATTGTGCAATTTACCTTCAACCTGGTGCCATACCCCCTCGTGGCCGAGTTTACCCATTGTCCGTCTTGGAGGATAAGGCCATGGAGGAGTATGTTGCAAATGCACTTTCTCGAGGTTTCATCCGCAATTACTAGTTTCCTGCTGGTTTCCTGTCTGCTCTCCTTGTTGGCCTTCCAGACATACTAATGGCCTGCAGGGAGATGTAGCTGCACAAAACTGGGATGTATATATATATACTGATTATACTGCAGCTAGCAGAATCAACTGCCTGCCTGTAGTATTATTAGTATGAGAACACCGGCATTTGTATTCAGGTAAGCTTTAGGTGCACACTGTGCAAAGGACACTAAAACAAAATACTGCAGCTCCCTGTCTGTATTTGTATGAGAACACCGGCAATTGTATTCAGGTAATCTTTAGGTGCATACTGCGCATAGGACACTAAAACAAAATACTGCAGCTCCCTGCCTGTATTTGTACGAGAACTTCGGCAATTGTATTCAGGTAAGCTTTAGGTGCACACTGTGCAAAGGACACTAAAACAATATACTGCAGCTCCCTGCCTGCATTTATATGAGAACACTGGCAATTGTGTTCAGGTAAGCTTTAGGTGCACAATGTGCAAAGGACACTAAAACAAAATACTGCAGCTCCCTGCCTGTATTTGTATGAGAACACTGGCAATTGTATTCAAGTAAGCTTTAGGTGCACACTGTGCAAAGGACACTAAAACAAAATACTGCAGCTCCCTGCCTGTATCTGTATGAGAACACCAGCAATTATATTCAGGTAAGCTTTAGGTGCACACTGCGCATAGGACACTAAAACAAAATACTGCAGCTCCCTGCCTGTATTTATACGGGAACTTCTGCAATTGTATTCAGGTAAGCTTTAAGTGCACACTGTGCAAAGGACACAGTACACTAAGTGAAAATACTGCAGCTCGCTGCCTGTCACTATATTATGAAGAGAATAACAGGAATGGATCTAGCTAAACTGAATACAGTGTATAAATATATATACACAACACCTGGGATGCATATATATTCTCTACACATTGTAACGGACACCAACTGACTCGCCTGCCTACTCTATCTAACTCAAACTAAATGACACTGTCTCTCTCTCTCTGTCTTTAACCACTGCCGCAACACACTACACAAGGCCGTCACACAAACCCCCTGAGACATAATTGGCCAAGGCCACCCTGTGCCACAGTGAATTATGGGCCGTGTCGCGCCACTCGAATTTGGCGCATAATGTTCAGAATTCGGCGAACGGCCGAACAGACGATGTTCGAGTTGAACATGGGCTCGACCCGAACTCAAAGCTCATCCCTAGTCATAAGCCATGCAATAGACTTTTTTTGTGTTCTTCTTTGGGGCTATTTTTTATTTGGCCTAAAGACTGTCATGCCCTCCCACTTGCTTTTATGGACTGTCACACCCCTCCCCCCTTTATATTTCATGGACAATTGCTATGCAGCTGAGATTTTGATATCTACTAATTCTTATGTGTTTACTGTTCTCTATTTTTACATGCTTAAGATAGTGGTACATTTATGGGAAAGTAGTCCAGGTGAATATCGGGGGCATATTGGGGGCAATATGGTTTGTGATTGTCACGTTTGTGACAAAAGAGAGGAATGCAAGTCCATGTAAAAAGCCCCCCTTGTGTTTTGTAATATAAGGCTCAACTGTTCGTTTAAGTTTATTATTTTGCTGATCAAGTAAATATACATTGTTTAAGAAGTGAGCTTGTGTTGAAATCAAAATCAGAAATAAGGAACTTTCATGTTGGTCATGAGTTTTAGTTTTAGGTGACATAATGTCTGGAGTTATATCTGTCTAGGTGACAATAAAGGTACATAAGAATAGGAATATCCCACCCAACCTATAGTGTCAAGAATAGGGTGTATTTTGGAAAAAGCTAGCAAATTAATTGATGACTACCTAAGACCATTTGTTATATCCTTACCCTTATATGTACAAGACACCAGAGATTTATTGAAAATTTTGGATGACATCCATGATGATGATGTGCCAGCTGAAGCTTGGCTGGTAAGAATTGATGTTGAAGAGCTCTTTATTGTTCAATACCCCATGCAAAAGGTATTACAATGACTGCAGAATGTCTAAAGGATTGAGACATTACCGCGTGGCGTTATAACGCCTTCGTTTTGGAACTATTGAATATGTCCTGTCGAGGAATGTTTTTAATGGCTCCCACTACCTCCCCGGTGCAGGGGGTCGCGATGGGGACTAAATGTGCCCCATTGTATGCAAAACTGTACCGGGGGGGGGGGGGGTGGGAGCAATCAGTGTTATTTGGTGCCGATTCATCTATGTACCTGTGCCACGTTATGTTGGGGCATAGGTACATTGACGAAATCCTGATGATTTGGATGATCGGTCCCTAATAATAATGCCCCCTGCCCCACCACCAGCCCACACATTAATATCAGATGTTAAAACATGAATAGATCTCTTGGCTAAATTTGTTCCATTGATACAGCGTACAGCGTATACCTGATGCCATCTTGTGTATTGAAAAGACATGGCTAGAAAGAAACTATCAATTCCTGTACTCGGTTAAAAAACACAGGGAATCATATTAAATATTCAACCACCATTGGCCCCCCGCTCCCTGGCAGGAATGGGAGAGCACGCCAAGACCTCGGTCCCAGTACCTTATATTTTCCATAGGCAACGCTTCAAAAGCCCTCTATGGGTCATCAGATAAGTGTACGGAGGAAATCTTCTGCTAGAATCATTGCTCTCACTCAGGCGTGTTTATACGTGCTTATATGTGGCGGTGAGGGATTTTTTGGGGGGGGGGATTTTGTATTTTGGTGTAACTTTATATTTTTTTAAATGTTTACTTTTTTTTTTATCGCATAGGAGAAGAAGCCCCTATGTGATGATTTTTAGGTGACAAGTTCTCTTTGAGCCATGCAGGGTGTAAAAGACCCTGCATGTCTTATCTGAGCTCCACTGAATGTAATGAAATGTACCTTTGACAAAGGTCAAGCCAGTAGTTTGCCTCCACACCAGCCGTATGATTGCGCAATTTACCTTCAACCCGGTGCCATACCCCCTCGTGGCCGAGTTTACCCATTGTCCGTCTTAGAGGATAAGGCCATGGAGGAGTATGTTGCAGATGCACTTTCTCGAGGTTTCATCCGCAATTACTAGTTTCCTGCTGGTGCTGGTTTCTTCTTTGTGAAGAAGAAGAGTGGTGAACTGAGACCTTGTATAAATTATAGGGGTCTCAATTGTTTCACAGTTAAGAATGCCTATCCGATTCCATTGATTATGGAATTATTTGACTGCCTCAAGGGAGCAACGGTTTTCACAAAGCTTGATTTGAGAGGGCAAACAATCTCATGAGGATTAAGGAGGGCGATGAGTGGAAAACTGTATTTAATACCAGAACAGGTCATTATGAGTATCTCGTAATGCCTTTTGATCTTTGTAACACCCCGGCAGTTTTCCGGGAATTTATTAACAATGTCCACTGAGATTTGTTGCAGTTGATATCCTCATATTTTCCAAGTCCCTGGAGAGCCACCACACAGATGTCTGTTGTGTGCTTCAGAAAATAAGAGAGAACAATATCTATAATAAACTTCTCATCTCTGGTCAAGCCCCTGACTGATATGACCAGAAAGGACAGTAACCCACAGAGTTGGTCTCTGGAGTCCATTAATGCCTTTGAGAATCTCAAGGCTGCCTTTGTTTCTGCTCCTATGTTGGCACATCCTGATCCTACGTTACCTTTTATCCTTGAGGTTGATGCTGTGGTGGTTCTCATTCTTACGGACCATAAGTATCTCACATTCTTGTCTGAGGCTAAACGCCTCTCTCCCAGAAGGGCACGGTGGGCTCTTTTCTTGTCAAGTTTCAATTACATCTACATGTCTCATTCTTACTCGGTACTAAGAATGTAAGGGCTGACACCTTGTCATGACAATTTTCCTCCGCTTCCAAGTTGGAGTCGGTTCCTGTGATTCCTCCTGATCGTATGCTGGCTACGGTTTGCACCAGTCTCACTTCTTCTTGGGTGACAAAATTCTTGCTGCTCGGGTCCATGTTCCTTCTGAGAAACCTTGTGACTGCTGCTTTGTCCCAGAGAGTCTCCGTACTTCCGTGCTCCAGATTTACCATTCTCCCAAGGCTGCTGGCCACCCTGGGAAGAATCAACTCTTTTGGGCCATTTCCCAACAATTCTGGTAGAATAGTCTACGTGCTGATGTAACTGCCTTCATAGCTTCCTGTTCCATGTGCTCAGAGTAAGACTCCACGACACCTTCCAGTGGGCCTCCTACAACCCATATTCATTGGAGAGAGGCCCTGGACCCACCTGTCTATGGATTTCATTGTGGAGTTACCCAACTTCCAGGGCAACACAGTTATCCTTATGCTGATTTACCGGTTCTCAAAGATGTGTCATTGTATCCCACTTAAGAAGTTGCCCACTTCTAAGGAACTGGCTTTCATTTATGTTCAGGAGATCTTTTGCTTACATGGGCTACCCATGGTGATTGCTTCGGACAGGGGTAGTCAATTTGTGTCCGGGTTCTGGCGAGCCTTTTGTGCTCAGTTGGGAATTCAGCTTGCTTTCCCCTCTGCGTATAACCCGCAGACTAATGGGGCCGCAGAACGAGCCAATCAGTCCTTGGAGCAATTCCTACATTGCTATATTTCTGACCATCATAACAACTGGTCAGACCTATTACCGTGGGCAGAGTTTGCTCACAACAGTGCCTTGAATTCTGCTTCCCGATTGTCCCTATTTATTGCGAAATATGGTTTCCAACCTTGCATGTTGTCTGACTCGTTTGTTCCGCAGAGTATTCCTGTGTTAGAGGAGCATCTCCGTGGTCTTCGTTCCACTTGGGCACAAGTCCAGGGGATTTTGCAATATGCTAATGATAGGTACAGACTCCATGCTGACCGCAGACGCCTACCTGTGCCTTCCTACCAGGTTGGGGACAGGGTCTTGCTGTCATCTCGCAACCTCCAACTTAGTGTTCCCTCACTGAAGTTTGCACCTTGGTTTATTGGACCTTTCTGTATTATTCGTAGGATTAACCCAGTGGCTTACCTATGAGAACTTCCTTCTAATATGCATATTTTAAATGTATTTCATGTCTCCTTATTAAAACCTTTGGTCTGCAACCGCTTTACCACCTCGGTGCCACTTCCTCACGCTGTGCAGGTTGAGAACCATGAGGAGTATGAAGTACAGTCCATTGTTGACACCTGTAGGTTCTGTGGGTGCATACAGTACCTGGTGCATTGGAAAGGGTACAGTCCGGAGGAACGCTCTTGGGTCTCATCCTTGGATGTACATGCCCCTGTCCTCCCCTGTGATTTCCATAGATGTTTTCCCGTCAAGCCTGGTGGTCCTCTGAGGGGGAGTTTAGGAGGGGGTACTGTCAGGACTGAGCTCAGCCCTTCATTCTCTGAATTGGCCACTCAGCTGTCAGCTAATTGCCAGCTCCTATCTCTACACAGTTACTCAGCTGTTGATGATATCCTGCTCGTCATTCCTGCCTACTTAAGCCGTCCAGTCCAGAGGAGCTCTGCCTTCGCCTTGATCAACATCACAGAAGTTATCTCCTGTGATCCTGTTTAAGACTTGCTTTGCTGACATCCCTTCTGGCTCCAAAACCTGCTTGCTGTTCCACTACATTGATCCCTGATGTTTGGCTTGTCTGACTATCCATTCCAGTTACTGAACTTTGGCTATGTTTTGACTACGTTTGTTCTTTTTACTTTTATTATTAGACAAGGGTGATTTAACTGTACTTCTGTCTTGGTCTGATTTCATGGTTCCTGACCCCACCTTGTTATAGCAACATTTTTAGATTATAGTATACCTGTAAAAATGTTATTAAATGCTGGATCTTCTTGCTGCCCACACTGTTTTACTTTTTTTACAATCTTGAGAAATCTTCTGCTCGCGTCCAAAACCATTTCCGGTAGTGTCAATCTCCTGGGGCCGCTAAAACTCCTGGAAGAGTCTGTTTCGGTGTGGTCTTCAACAGAAGACTTTTCAGCATCAGAGCAGGATTTGGTAGCATAGACATAAAGAAGAGCAAGTGTTTACTGACTTCCTTTACATGTATGCTGTAATTTAAAATTGTTACTATAGTTCTAGCTGAATTTTACACCATAAAACCAGATAAAACAGATATGAACATGCACTATTGGGAGAATAAAATTACACAGAGGTCATAACATTAGTTTCAGGTGTACCTCTGTGTAATTGTATTCTCCCAATAGTACTGGTTTTATTTCTCTAAATTAAGGGAAACTATATTGGCTTGGGGTCAAATGTATTTGATTTTTTTTCCAGAGTGCCTGCCCAGTAAGGAATGAGTTATTGTCATGACTCGTTCAGTGTAAAATTTCAGCTAGTAACAATTTTAAATAGTAACAATAGTTTACAATAGTAACAATTTTAAATGACAGCATAGGTGCTTTTCACTATATGCATGGGACATTATTGGCAGTCAGATTAGGTAACTAGTATCTATATACTGTATATTATGAGAATGGATAACTGTATTTGCTAGGCTAATGTCACAGCCACAAAACTATCACAAGAAAGCTTATGTATGAGTACATTTTGTGAATAAATAAGATACAAGGACAATATGCAGTCTGAAATCACAACATGTGCTTTATCAATTTGTTCCATTCACTTTGGATAATATTAAAAGCAGTTTATATCGTGGCTCAGTTTCCAACATCTTTCTTGCAAATAAGACAGTTAAAACTTTGCCCATTAATCCGTTTGATCAGTTACATTGTCTGACTAATTAGAGACTAGTCTCTCATTTGCATAAGATATTTTCTCTCCGGCAGACTGACTGTCTCAATCATCAAGTTTAACTTCAAAGACCAGAGATGAAAGAGCATCTTGTTTTAACCATTACTTCACCTGTTGAGAAATTGCTAAAGACTTAATATTTTTATTTAAAAAGACTTACCATTTTTAAAGGAAAATCTATGTTCATAGCATTGATCATTTCTGATGCTAAAAATGAACAGCGATTGTCTATATAAGAAGTAATACCGTGTTAAGTGTGGGCTATGGGTTGGATCACTAACCGGTATGTTAACTTAAAGCCTGTCTCTATGAAAAATGACCCCCTCCACCCAGACTTACTCCCACCCATTGACAAACCCATGTTTTACTTACTGGAGTTCACTATCATGTGAATATCTTCTGCCCCAGTTTTGGCAGTGATCCACCACTGTAGTACAGGCCTGATGCCAACCACTCCTTGTCAAGACATCATTACATCACTTCTGAATGCTTTGAGGGCCCCACCAATGAGAAATCCAATGGGAAATGTCCACTTCACCAAGCAGGACCCTTCTACTCTGTATTCCATAAAGATGACCTACAGAGTCTCATAGCACAGATGCTATTCAGGCCATTTTTTTTTTTTTTTAATCTAAGTGGAGTATTAGCTAGAGAGTGATGGGATTGCAAATGTTCAGTGAGGAACTTGAAGTGGAGGAAAAGCCTAAATATAACTATTCTTAAATATTTCCTTCCTCTACTTACCTATTTTTAATCCAGTCACATGATCCTACAGTTCTGTGAGTGGCTGCTGCAGAGGACAGATGGGAGTGCTGACAACAACTGTTTCATGGAATTCACAACCTTTGTTGTTTGGTCAAACTTCTTTTCTTTTGTTTCTTCACTCATCAGCCAAGGAAAATAGGAAAATACATTTTCTCAGAGCTCAAGAGCTGCTTTTACTTATAACAGATAGGACTTATTTGTAAAACGATACTGGTGCTCTATATAGGGGGGTTGCCACCTTTTCTACAAGCCAAACCCGAACACTGTAGCGGTGCATATCGATTTTTTTTTTTTTTTAAAGGGCGAATGCTGTGGACTCTGGTGCAAGGGTGTTTCTGCTCACCAAAGCTCCCACTTACTTTAGAGTTCCCAGCATTCCCCCTTAAATCAGATTCCCCAAAGCCCCCCTTACATGAGAGTCTACAGAGCACCCCTTACATCTGTGGCCACCATACCTTGTAGAGTATTTACTTGCTCAGAAGCAGGAGAGAGAGAGAAGGGAGGGAGGGGGAAGACTTCAGTCACAGACATTGGAAAGTGAGCTCACTCGCCCGAAGGGTGGAGGCTCAGTCTTCGACACCTTCCATCCACAATGAATCTACCGGCTGCTGACCTTCAAATATCTATCTCACCCATCCCTTTCCTGAGGCACAGAACACCAGGGATTGGAGTGTGGGTGGGCAGACAGAAGGGTAAGGGTGGGAGGAGGAGGAGCAGATTGAGCCATCTCTCCTCTCCCTTCCATGTATGGGGAGGGGGCCCGTGCACACACACCTATGTACTTGGTTGTAGTACTCAGTTACTTGGGGAACTGCAGTCCATTCTGTATAATGTGTCTAGGTTTCAGGCGGTCTGAAACCCAGACACACGATTCAAAAACCGGACTGTCTGGGTCAATCCCGGACAGGTGGCAACCCTAGCTCTATATCGGGACATGTCCTGAACTTATTCAGACTAAAATGACCCATTTTAATTATATGCTTTGCCGTCATTTCACTTTCTTTTTTTTCCTGAAATATGTCACAGTACTTTTCCTGCAGCTTTCCATCTTCCTAAACTGTGGTAAATTGAAAAACACATGCACAACAAAGGCTCTCTTTTCATTCATATTTCATTCCATGTAAAAACGTTTTTTTCTAGTTCTTTGCAGTAAGCAGTGAAAAACAACCAAAAAACAAGGTGTAAACCTAGAATGAATACTGTGAAAAACTATGAGCATTGTTTAGAAGAAGAATTGACAACGTATTATTAACATTATGCAAATGTTTGTAATAAGCATAGGTTCACTGATATAAGTAAATAAGTACTAGTAACACATTAATCTATTTAGGCATATCAGTAAAATGCAAACATAACTTTTTAGCTCTGCTTTTTCTTTCCGTGTTTTGGGTGTTGTCATTAAAAACCCAGTATAAGCACTTCTTTGTTTACCTTCTGTCTGTGTACAGTCATCACTGTGCTATGAGATAGTGACATGACTGCAGACCAGGGCTGAGAACAAGGAAAGCATCTGCTGTCTGTTTCAGTGGGGTCAATATACTAAAGGCAAATAGACTGTTCAGTTTACAAAGAAATTTTCCCTTAACCTAGTGAACGGGGTGAAAATTCACTTTGCAAAGGAGATCTAATCATGTGTGTAGGGATTTACTGTCCTCTACCGTTAGTATCACAGTTTTATGTATAATTATATACATCTTCTCTGGCCCTTGCTGGCTGGGCTGTAAGACCGTGAAAGTGGACATGGGAAGGGACAGAGAGAGTCCCAGCCACAAGTGTCCTGCCCATGCTGGTAACCCCCAAACTTGAAGACTGCAAATATTCATATTTTCAAATAGTCAAGTATCGAAATCCTTGTGATAGACTTCTACCCTGTCTTTGTTATTATTTCATATGCAGTGCCAGCTTGTAGGCAGGTTGCCTACTCTTATTTAGTAGACATGTGCAGAGTGAAATATTTAGTTTCGAAATTTAGTTTTCGTCTGAAAAATACATTTATTTAGTTACTCCCGAAATTCGTTTTTATTTATTTTGTTTTTTGTTCAAAAATTGCATTCATCCGAAAATCCGCATGAATTATGGTTTGAAGGCTTATGGTGTCTGTCGAATGTATAAAGAAGATTCAACGGAGCTGCTAAACTCTATATAGCCTATAGGCGGAGCATTTGACTCCGGAAATGTACGATTGCAGTGTCGTACAGTTTCGATGCTCCGTCGAATATTATTATAAACGTGTGTGTTTTTCGTTGCTTTGTCGAATCTCCATCGTTCATGTTGAATGAATGGTCTAATTCTCACAGTGTCAGATAGTGATTGACTGATAATAACGAATATGGCGGCAACCCATTGTGAAAGCGACAGGCATTGGAGGATGTTCCTGGGCCATCTACAAGTGTTTCTGTATATATATTATATACTCGTTCAAACAGAAACTGGTGGACTGGTGATAGTGATCACTGATTAGACAGGTATCAAGATTCTATAATAATAAATCCCCCCCACAACACAGGCTATTACAACAACACTAGCAGCAACACTAGTATCATTATAAGGTTCTCACACTAACACAATAGCAGCAGATTATTAGGAAAAAGCTAAGTTGAACTGTAGCTTGCTTCACTATTGTTCTGCTGCTGTGCTTATGCTAAATAATAATTTGGGTTCTCTGATAAGTAGCAATTCAAACGGACCAGCTAAATCTTCTGAAATGATTCTGAAAGTAAGTTGGCTGTACGTGTGTACTTAGTTATAGCTATTTTACTGCTCCTCCTCTTTGGTTACAATTAGCCAATAACATTCATCATCATCATTATTTTTATTTTACTTCCCCCACCCAATTCCTGAATCTTTTCTCTCTGTCGAATCTTTTCTCTCTATGTCGAATATTTTCTCTCTGTCAAATCTTTTCTCTATATAATCTTGGACTAATAGAGGTTAGGTTAGGCACATTCGACCACAGGTTCAATAGACACAGATTGTTATTGTCAGAGTCATGTCAAATCTCCTATTCTATATCGAACTGTTGTAACAACGAAAACGAAAAAAAAAAGCATTTATTTATGTTGGATCTTTCATTTTTCGGATTCTGCGCTTTCGTTATCGTTTGTCAAAACGAATACGAAAATACCTGAAATTTGGACGAAAATGCATTCGGACGAAAACGAATGCACATGTCTATTATTTAGTCAGTCTTCCTGGCTGCCCAGGTTGAGAGGGAAGGAATTAATCCCTGTGTGTTTTCAAGTTTTCCTCGTGGGGTCCAGCTTCTCTCCTGTGTGATATAAAGGAAAGAGACCCAGTTCCTTGAAGGGAGGGAACATAAAACATGGGGAGGGAACCTAAAACAAGCAAGGGGACAAGTGGGATGTATGCACCGAGACTCAGAATTATGTTCTAGGAAGCTTATTGGTCAGTTTGAAATGCCAATCCATTGGAATACTCCCAAGGACATGAACTCCTTTGCTAAAGCTACCTGCATGTTGTGCATGTTTTTGCCAAAAGTTCAGCAAAGTTGTTTGAACAGTTCAAAGCCTGGTGTGAAGTTACTCAAGGAGTGCCTGTGGGTTCCAGGCATCTCTCCACTAGAAGTAGTATATAAAAATAGAATTGTGTTAATTATTCACATGAAAATTAAATAAAAAAAGCAAAAGCCCATACATCAGTCAGCCAATGATTAAAATAGTGAATCTTGAATATTGTTGCTAGACTCCACCATCCACCACCTTGTGCAACAGTGCTGCCACCAACAGCTGAATTAACTGCTCACCAGCTCCAGTATATTCCTAGTTACAAGGGATCACTCTGCACCTTTGGCTCAAAACTTAGCCTGGGCCCATCTCCTGGCTACACAGCTCCCGTGCCTACAGGGTGCAGAGTTTGGCACATAGGCATGTTTGGTGGCTGTTACAATCAACTGACTTCCCAGCTTGGACTGTAGCTTGATCAGCACTGTCCCATCGGCTCTTGTGGTCCCAGATGCAAGAGAAACCTGACTGGAGAAGATCTCTATGACAGCATTACTGAGGGGCTGGTGTGAGCTCACATGACTGACCTGGACCTTCAATTTCATCTCACAAAGGGCTCCAGTCACAACTGGCGTTCCTGGAAGTGTGATTAAAGAACACACACAAATTCATGTCTTAATTAGAGGACTGCCTTAATATTTGACTTTCACGTGACCATGGCCCTCGCCGGGGCATTGGTGAGCACACCTTTGGGCAAGGTGTTCCCCCTGTGTTAGGATGAGTGACCCCATTCTTCACCTGGCATAGCCTTAAAAACCCACCCCAGGGTAGGCCTCCTATTTGACCCCACTTGGTTCCCAACAAGTTACTGTATGTGTAGTGTTCATCTTGCAATATTGTAGGTTCCAGTTGGTAGTTGAACCAGCATATTGCAATATAGTTTATACAGTGGTGTGAAAAAGTGTTTGCCCCCTTCCTCATTTCCTGTTCCTTTGCATGTTTGTCACACTTAAGTGTTTCGGAACATCAAACCAATTTAAACAATAGTCAAGGACAACACAAGTAAACACAAAATGCAATTTGTAAATGAAGGTGTTTATTATTAAAGGTGAAAAAAAATCCAAACCATCATGGCCCTGTGTGAAAAAGTGATTGCCCCCCTTGTTAAAACATACTATAACTGTGGTTGTCCACACCTGAGTTCAATTTCTCTAGCCACACCCAGGCCTGATTATTGCCACACCTGTTCACAATCAAGGCATCACTTAAATAGGAGCTGCTTGACACAGTAAGGTCCACCAGAAGATCCTTAAAAGCTACACATCATGCCGAGACCCAAAGAAATTCAGGAACAATTGAGAAAGAAAGTAATTGAGATCTATCAGTCTGGAAAGGGTTATAAAGCCATTTCCAAAGCTTTGGGAATCCAGCGAACCACAGTGAGAGCCATTATCCACAAATGGCGAAGACATGGAACAGTGGTGAACCTTCCCAGGAGTGGCCGGCCGCCCAAAATTACCCCAAGAGCGCAGCGACGACTCATCCAAGAGGTCACAAAAGACCCCACAACAACATCCAAGGAACTGCAGGCCTCATTTGCCTCAATTAAGGTCAGCGTTCATGCCTCCACCATCAGGAAAAGGCAAAAATGGCCTGCATGGCAGAGTTCCAAGGAGAAAACCACTGCTGAGCAAAAAGAACATCAAAGCTCGTCTCAATTTCTCCACAACACATCTTGATGATCCCCAAGACTTTTGGGACAACATTCTGTGGACCGATGAGACAAAAGTGGAACTCTTTGGAAGGTGTGTGTCCAAGTATATCTGGCGTAGAAGGAACACTGCATTTCATAAAAAGAACATTATACCAACAGTAAAATATGGTGTTTAAGAAGAAGGGGAAATTGAAAAAAGGGACTGGAGGGTAACCAACCCCCGGGGCTTTTTTAACGGCACCAAATATATTTAAACGATAAGTAAAATCAATGAAATTTTTTATTTAGTGTACAAAAAGCATTTTTCAGACAAAATAGACAATTACATCCATTTAAATACAAAGTAAAAGGTGCGAGTATACAAAAGTTGGTATATGAGCCTACAAGACTCCATGAGTTACCACATTCATATACGATTTAAACTGCATTGTTTCTTTCCTTCATGTTTCGCTCTTCAGAGCTTCCTCAGGACAATTGCAGTATACAGCAATCAATAGAAAACTGAAATTATACAAAAAGATTTATTTAAAAATACAAATACACAGATTATTTGTACACACAAGACCCCAAAGGGGCACAAGTGGTGTCTACCCACATAGGTTGACACATCTATTTGGGTTAATCTGGTGGTGGATTCACTTATGTCCAACATATTGGTTGGAGAGGAGCAAAACCATCACCCTTAAAGTATTAGAACACAAGGGCATAATTTACATATCGATATTAAGTAACAAATTGATTCTTAGAAAAGGAACAACCAAACCATTCCTATGAATGGCATCCCAAGATTAAGTACATAGAATATGAAATATAATTCTCCTTCATGGAGATTGCAGATAGAATTGTGAAGAATCAAAACCAAAAAACAAGAGAAATATATATATAATAAAATAAAAAATATAAAAAATATAAAAAAAAAATGAAACAGACAAAAACAGGAAAAACATCTTACCCCATATATCTGGTAAGTTAGTATAATTATCTATCGTTGTTTTCACATATTATATGCATCAATTAATGCTCAAGTGAGGACAAATTGTCTTCTCCTCCTTTATCATCAAGCAGGCGGATCGCGGCGAGAGCACCGTTAGGGATCCCCCATTTCTCCCCCCAAGGATCTGAAGAGGCACGAGAAATATATATATAATATATCTAGGCCATTTAAATGTAATTTCAAAATGGCACAATCAATGTTACAGACATACCTGGTAATACCAAGACGGTGACTGAACTAGAACCAGTTAAACATGCCCGGTACCAACGAATACCATGTATTGTCAGATGGAAATTGAGCAAAATATGTTTCTGAACACGAGAAATTTCTCTGTGCTGGTCTAAGAAACGAAAGAGTAAAAAGAAAAGCCATATCTCCATCAGTATTGTGTATCCATCCCAAAAGTATAGAATGCATAGCTCTGAACTTGGACTTCAGGAACATCCGTCTAGTCCCATCAGATCCATTCCATTCCTACCTGTTAAATAGAGCAATGTGATAAAGTCAGGAAGTTTTAAGTGCTTCTCCGTCCGTTTGGCAGCTCCACGTGTCAGCTTCCATCGCTTGTTTGGATGACACTGACCGGGACCCGCGTTATAACTCGTGCCTCCAGCCTGGCGGCGTCTGACGTCACCGCTGGGCTGCGGGCACACCTATAGGGAGGATCCCCTTCGTGCGCGTACAGATGTCGAATGCGCATGCGAGGAGGACGTGGATCACGTCCATACAGCGCGTCGGCCATTTTGGAATCTGGCCAAAGTCAGGAAATTTGCCAGTAATGATCCATCGATGCCTGTACTCTGCTAATAGCCTGACATTTAGTCAGAGACAGGCGACCATGATGGTTAAGGGCAATATGCCCTGGTCTTCCTCTCAGATAGATCAAAGTGCAAATAAACAGGGATGAAAAATAGGCCGACAAAAATGTCAATCACCATACATCCCTGGTTTCAAAAGATGGAAAAAGAAAGAATTATTTGCAACAGACCGGCAAAAAAAGGAAGGGGAACCTCACATTTAGAAACGGGGCGGGCTGATCAAACCCCTAACTGGTTAGAAAGGGTTATAGGTCGAACCCGCCCCGGGGTGCCCGTACAGACCCAAGGGGGCAAAGGATATTTGGAGGGTCCCTTTCAGACACGGAGCCCTCACCATAGTCCGCCAGCTATCAAACATCCACAATAATATGTTACCTGTTTGGTACGATGTATTTATTTGCAATATATAAAAAAAAAACAAAAAAAAAACAGAAGTTTTCCCTCCCCTCTCTTTTTTCCTTCTCTATTAAAGGAAAGGTTTGAAACTAATTGCATCATTGAGTCCCGGAGATCGGGTGGCCTCCAAATTATATATCCATCGAGTCTCTCGTTGTAAGAGAGTGTGATTGTAATCCCCCCCTCTCTCTCCCGGAGGAACATGTTCCAAAGGAAAGAAGTGCATGAGATTATCATTGAACTGATGATATAAACCAAAATGTCGGCTGATTGGAGTTTCCATCTTCTTCCCCCGCACCAGGGACACATGGTCCCTGATGCGGTGGAAGAAGGGACGCTTTGTTTTCCCAACATAGAAAGCATTACACTGACAGATCATAATGTACACCACCCCCACTGATTGACAGGTCACAGCAAATTTGGGCTTAAATAAATGACCATTTGGCAGACGTATAGATTTTGACGCATGTAAATATCTACAAAAAACACATTTGTGGCAAGGGGTACATCCTGTTTGTTTGAGACCCACCTTTAAAGGAGGGGAAAAGTGACTTTGTACTAAAGAATCCTTTAAAGATCGTGATCTCCTATATGTGATACCCGGATAATCCGGGAGATGTTTTGCTAGGAGGGGATCCCCCTTCAAGAGATACCAATATCTCTGAAGGATTCCTTTAACTTGCAAATGTTGTTCATTGAATGTAGTAATAAATCTAACCTCTTCGATAGTCTTAGATGGTCTATGGCTATGTATTAAAGAAGCCCTATTTTGTTTCTTAGCTTGCATGTATGCCCTTTTAAGGCTTTTGTTGCTGTAACCTCTTTGACGGAGGCGCAGTCTTAATTCCCTAACTTCTGAAACAAAGTCCTCATGATTGCTGCAATTCCGTCTTAGACGGAGATATTGTCCGTATGGGATACTCGCTATCAGAGGGGACGGGTGTAAGCTCGATGCATGTAAAAGTGAGTTTGCCGCAGTCGCCTTTCGGTGGAGAGTGGACTGAATCCCGCCCCCCAGATTGGTAAAGATTTGCACATCAAGGAAAGTTATCCTGGAGAGACTCTTTTCCATGGTAAATTTTAAATTAAAGAGATTGGTGTTTGGTTGTTCCCTTTCTAAGAATCAATTTGTTACTTAATATCGATATGTAAATTATGCTCTTGTGTTCTAATACTTTAAGGGTGATGGTTTCGCTCCTCTCCAACCAATATGTTGGACATAAGTGAATCCATCAGCAGATTAACCCAATTAGATGTGTCAACCTATGTGGGTAGACACCTCTTGTGCCCCTTTGGGGTTTTGTGTGTACAAATAATCTGTGTATTTGTATTTTTAAATAAATCTTTTTGTATAATTTCAGTTTTCTATTGATTGCTGTATGCTGCAATTGTCCTGAGGAAGCTCTGAAGAGCGAAACATGTAGGAAAGAAACAATGCAGTTTAAATCGTATATGAATGTGGTAACTCATGGAGACTTGTAGGCTCATATACCAACTTTTGTATACTCGCACCTTTTACTTTGTATTTAAATGGATGTAATTGTCTATTTTGTCTGAAAAATGCTTTTTGTACACTAAATAAAAAATTTCATTGATTTTACTTATCGTTTAAATATATTTGATGCCGTTAAAAAAGTCCCGGGGGTTGGTTACCCTCCAGTCCCTTTTTTCAATTTCCCCTTCTTCTTAAATAATCTTTAACTGGGATGTGGCACCCCTTTATTATTCATATGAATATGACCATTAGCCTTTTTCTATACATATCTTTTGTCCAGTAAAATATGGTGGTGGTAGTGTGATGGTTTGGGGCTATTTTGCTGCTTCAGGACCTGGAAGACTTGCCGTGATAAAAGGAACTATGAATTCTGCTGTCTACCAAGAGATCCTGAAGGAGAATGTCCAACCATCTGTTCGTGTACTCAAGCTGAAACGAACTTGGGTTCTGCAGCAGGACAATGATCCTAAACACACCAGCAAGTCCACCACCGAATGGCTGAAGAAAAACAAAATGAAGACTTTGGAGTGGCCTAGCCAAAGTCCTGACCTGAATCCTATTGAGATGTTGTGGTATGACCTTAAAAAGGCCGTTCATGCTCGAAAACCCTCTAATGTAACTGAATTAGGACAATTCTGCAAAGATGAGTGGGCCAAAATTCCTCCAGGACGCTGTAAAAGCCTCATTGCACGTTATCGCAAACGCTTGGTTGCAGTTGTTGCTGCTAAGAGTGGCCCAACCAGTTATTAGGTTTAGGGGGCAATCACTTTTTCACACAGGGCCATGATGGTTTGGATTTTTTTTCACCTTTAATAATAAACACCTTCATTTACAAATTGCATTTTGTGTTTACTTGTGTTGTCCTTGACTATTGTTTAAATTGGTTTGATGTTCCGAAACACTTAAGTGTGACAAACATGCAAAGGAACAGGAAATGAGGAAGGGGGCAAACACTTTTTCACACCACTGTATGCATGTTCTAGTTAACCCTGTTTTTTCTGGTCTGGGGATTCTAAAGCTAGTTTTAGCTTAGGGCTCAATAATCTCCATAGGTTAGAATCAGGTTATTGCTTTCGATGGCCACATTGGTATTATAAGCTTAGAGGTCTGGTCACATGTCAGATTAGAAACTGTTAAGGAAGAACTAAAGCTCAGAATCTCCCCATGTCCACAGATTTTGTGTTCAGGTCTATGACACGTAGACAGGTACTACATCATCCTCAGGTGCCCTTGAAACTAGACTTTACTGCAACATTTGTCTTGAGGTATCTCTATTAATAACTATTACGGATGCACCTAAACCGATACAGATACCTACACTGGTATCTGTATCGGCTCTGATACTAGCCATTTTCACGAGTATCGGGACTCGCGAAAATGCTCTGATGCCGGAAACTCATTCCGGAAGTGATGTTGCTTGGGAGCGGACTGCCTCCTCCTCCTCCCCTCTGGAGAGTGCCTTCCCTGCCTCCTCCTCCCAGTGGAATCGCTAGGTGCAGGCCCGTCTATCCTAACTGCTCACAATCCTTGTCTCCTCTCTGCACACCTCCCTCCTCCAGCTCTGACTTCCGGCCACACAGAGCACTGGATCCGGGCTTTCCCTGGCTGGATGCTGAGGCAGAGAACAGGGGGGCTTTGTATGAGGACACTGTATGGGCGGTATGCTGTTGTACTGAGCAGCGGGGCTCTCTCCCTGTACCATGCCTTCAGTTCCTGACTGTCTCCTGTACCATGCCTGCAGTCTCTGGTTGTCTCCTGTACCATACCTTCAGTCTCTGGCTGTCTTCTGTACCATGCCTGCAGTCCCTGACTGTCTCCTGTACCATGCCTGCAATCTCTGGCTGTCTCCTGTACCATGCAGTCTCTGGCTGTATCCTGTACCATGCAGTCTGGCTGTCTCTTGTACCATGCAGTCTCTGGCTGTCTCCTGTACCATGCCTGCAGTCTTTGGCTGTCTCCTTTATCCTGCTTGCTGTCTCCTGTACCATGCCTTCAGTCCCTGACTGTCTCCTGTACCATGCCTGCAATCTCTATCTGTCTCCAGTACCATGCAGTCCCTGACTGTCTCCTGTACCATGCCTGCAGTGTCTGTCTCCTGTGCCACTCCTGAAGTCTCTGGCTGTCACCTTTCCATGCCCGCAGTCTCTGGCTGTCTCCTGTACCATGCCTGCAGTCTCTGGCTGTCTCCTGTACCATGCCTGCAGTCTCTGGCTGTCTCCTGTACCATGCAGTCTGGCTGTCTCCTGTACCATGCCTGCAGTCTCTGACTGTCTCCTGTACCATGCCTGCAGTCTCTGATTGTCTCCTGTACCATGCCTGCAGTCTCTGGCTGTCTCCTGTACCATGCAGTCTCTGATTGTCTCCTGTATCATATTCCCAGTCCCTGACTGTATCCTGCACCATGCCCACAGTCCCTGACTGTCTCCTGTACATGTCTTCTGTCTCCTGTACCATGCAGTCTCTGTCTGTCTCCTGTACCATGTCCAAAGTCCCCAAATGTCTCCTGTACCATGCCTGCTGTCTCCTGTACCATGAAGTCCCTGACTGTCTCCTGTACCATGCCCGCAGCCCCTGACTGTCTCCTGTACCATGCCTGCAGTCTCTGGCTGTCTCCTGTACCATGCAGTCTCTGATTCACTATTTCCTGTACCATGCCTGCAGTCTCTGACTGTCTCCTGTATTGTGCCTGCAGTCTCTGACTGTTTCCTGTACCATGCCTGCAGTCCCTAGCTGTCTCCTGTTTATTCCTGCAGTCCCTGACTGTCTCCTGTACCATGCCAGCATTCCCTCACTGTCTCCTGTATTATGCCTGCATTCTCTGACTGTTTCCTGTACCATACCTGCAGTCTCTGACTGTCTCCTGTACCATGCCTGCTGTCTCTGGTTGTCTCCTGTACCATGCCTGCTGTCTCTGGCTGTCTCCTGTACCATGCAGTCTCTGACTGTTTCCTGTACCATGCCTGCAGTCTCTGGCTGTCTCCTGTACCATGCCTGCAGTCTCCTGTACCATGCCTGCAGTCCCTGGCTTTCTCCTGTACCATGCCTGCAGTCCCTGGCTGTCTACTATACCATGCCAGCAGTCCCTGGCTGTCTCCTGTATCATGCCAGCAGTCCCTGACTGTCTCCTGTACCATGCCTGCAGTCTCTGACTGTCTCCTGTATTATGCCTGCAGTCTCTGACTGTCTCCTGCACCATGCCGGCAGTCCCTGGCTGTCTCCTGTACCATGCCTGCTATCTCGTGTACCATGCAGTCTCTGGCTGTCTCCTGTACCATGCCCGCAGTCCCCAAATGTCTCCTGTACCATGCCTGCTGTCTCCTGTACCATGCCTGCTGTCTCTGGCTGTCACCTGTACCATGCCGGCTGTTTCTGGCCGTCTCCTGTACCATGCAGTCTCTGACTGTTTCCTGTACCATGCCTGCAGTCTCTGACTGTCTCCTGTATTATGGCTGCAGTCTCTGGCTGTCTCCTGTACCATACCTGCAGTCCCTGGCTGTCTCCTGTACCATGCCTGCAGTCTCTGGCTGTCTCCTGTACCATGCCTGCAGTCTCTGGCTGTCTCCTGTACCATGGCTGCTGTCTCTGGCTGTCTCCTGTATTATGCCTGCAGTCTCTGACTGTTTCCTGTACCATGCCTGCAGTCTCTGGCTGTCTCCTGTACCATGCCAGCAGTCCCTGACTGTCTCCTGTACCATGTCTGCAGTCCCTGAATGTCTCCTGTATTATGCCTGCAGTCTCTGGATGTCTCCTGTACCATACCTGCAGTCTCTGGCTGTCTCCTGTACCATGCCTGCTGTCTCCTGTACCATGCCTGCAGTCTCTGGCTGTCTCCTGTACCATGTCTGCAGTCACTTCAGCCTGTTGCCTCCTCCTTTCCTCTACCAGCTGTCATCTCTGCCCACATGTCTCCCAATAACCCTCCAATCCCTAACCCTCCCCCCCCCCCGCAATCACAGCTTTTCCATCTAAAATCTCCCACCGCACAATCCCTATTTCACCCCACCTTCAAACTACCTTGTCCTCACTTATCCCTCCTCTTCCACCCTGCCTTCACCCAACTCCCAAACAACAACCCCCCGGCCACCTCCCAAACCACCCCTCTTCCTAGGCGATAGGTATCTTTAATTGGTATCAGCGAGTACCTGCACAAAAGTATCGGTACTTGCACTCTGTGTTAAAAAAAATTGTATCAGTAATAACTGGTCCCTAATAACTATCCCTATTAACTAATAACTATCTATATGTATACCCAACTCCCAAACAACAACCCCCGGCCACCTCCCAAACCACCCCTCTTCCTAGGCGATAGGTATCTTTAATTGGTATCAGCGATTACCTGCACAAAAGTATCGGTACTTGCACTCTGTGTTAAAAAAAATTGGATCAGTAATAACTGGTCCCTAATAACTATCCCTATTAACTAATAACTATCTATATGTCTATATATCTATACAGTACAACAATTCCACCAGGACTCCTTTTGGACCCTTTGCTGAGATTACCTTCTTCTACATTGGATACACGTACTGCTATTAATCTCTTCTTACATATAGCTTATATTATTTCTATACTGGTGTGCATCTATATTCGTATGGTCAATGTTATATGCTGCTTGCAGCAGTTCTTCTGTTCCCAGTTACTTTGTTTAGATTACTGATTACACGGTTCACAGAAGCCCATTCCTAGGTGGAGGCACTGCCATTTTTATTATCTTCCATTTCGTGAATGTTCTGGTTTTCTTATTTACCTAAGGGTTCAGTGCAATATTCTGTTTGGGTGGGGTAATTTCCCATACCCCCCCCAAAGAGGTCTACACCTGCAAGGAAAATAAAAAGCTGTATTTTGGAATGCACATGAATTGATGATGACAGTTAGCCAAATGTCACCTAATTCTTATGCCGCGTACACACGAGCGGACTTTTTGACAGCAAAGGTCAGACGGAACGAATCTGTCGGACAATTCGATTGTGTGTGGGCTCCATTGGACCTTTGCTTGCCAAAAAACAGCAGACTTTAGAAATAGAACATGTTTTACATTTTTCCACCCGAACTCCGCCGGACCGAGAAATCCGATCGTGTGTATGCTAGTCCGACGGACAAAAACCGACGTTAGGGAAGCTATTGGCTACTGGCTATCAACTTCCTTATTCTAGTCCAGTTGTACGTCATCCAGTTTGAATCTGTCGGACTTTGGTATGATTGTGTGTGGCCAAGTCCGTTCATTTGGTAAGTCCGTCGGAACTCCGCCGAAAGTCCGTTGGAAAGACCGTCGGACCTAGTCCCTCTAAAAGTCCGGTCGTGTGTATGCGGCATTAGACCATGTTTCCAATCAGGACAACTACAACTACAACTGGCTCTTCTGGGTGTTAGACTATCTTACCTTGACCTTTTGTCCTGTGCAGGGCCTTTGCAGTAGCTGACTACATCTGCATGGCTGAGGGGTGTTTGGCTCCCACTCCCCAGTTCACTCTGCTCCTCCCCTTTGGCATTTATATGGACACTGACTTCACCCATTACATCACTACAGGAAAGCTTTGTCTAAAAGGGGACCTAACACTCACTTACATAATTCCATATTACCATGCTAGTTTGGGACAGGGCCATCTTATGGCAGACTAGCTAACCGCACCTGTTACACATACCTTTCTGTAAAACTGGCCATAGTTGTATTGAAGTTCAGCAGGAACTTGGCAAATTTAGATCCATCTATGGCCATTCCTGTTCGAAAGGAGTCAACCTAGTAATCAGTTCCTCTTGAATGGGACTGTTGGAAAAATTTAACTTGATTGCAGTGCTAATCAGTGTATTCTGGCTAAAGAGGAGTCCCTCTGCCAGAATACAATAGCTCAGTTAGGAGGATTCTCGCATCCACCTCAAAAGTATATATGGGGAATCCTTTCATTTTTGTTTGATCAGCTGTCTGGCTGATCAAAAAACACAAAACAAAATAAAAAAAACAAGCAAATCATTTATGACCAGCTTTGAGCCGAGTACACACTAGTTTTTTTTTTTGCGCAACCCGTTTTGCTGAAAATGTTTTTACATGCATTCTTTTTAATATATTGTTGTTATCATGTGAAATATAGAAATGTGTACATTAGGTACTAGAAAGACTTATTGGACTCCTTCTATCTCTGCTTAAAGCTTAACTCCACTTTCGAGGGAAAAAAATTAGCAAATAAAAAAAATAAAAAAATATAGCATATACAATTGTGGCTCAAATTATATTGTAATTGAATGTTATTAAGTTACCTTTCCTTTTCAAACTGCAGATCTGTAATTTTCTGTAAAATGCAATACAATATGGCTACCTGGAGGTGTTCTGTACACATAATGTCACACACATAAGATTTACTGATAGCAGAATGACAATTTCATTGCCCAACTCACCTTCTACTGTGCCTATCTTTGATGGCTTGATGGCACACAGACTTGTTGATGTGTAACGAGCAGTAATGATCCAATGGGAGATCAGAAAAATGTCCCTATTTTCGGTGGAAATGTAGTCTGGGGACACATATGCCCTGTACATACGGTCGAATTTTCAGACAGAAAATGTTCGTGTGTAGGCTCCATCGGTCATTTTCCATCGGAATTTCGGACACACAAAATTTGAGATCTGGATCTCAAATTTTCCGACAACAAAATCCGTTGTCGGAAATTCTGATCATGTGTACACAATTCCGATTCACAAAGTTCCACGCATGCTCGGAATCAAGCAGAAGAGCCGCATTGGCTATTGAACTTCATTTTTCTCAGCTCGTTGTACGTGTTGTACGTCACCGCGTTCTTGACGTTGGCAATTTCGGATCAATTTTGTGTGACCGTGTGTATGCAAGACAAGCTTGAGCCACCATCCGTCGGAAAAAATCCATGGATTTTGTTGTTAGAATGTCCGATCAATGTCAGATTGTGTGTACGGGGCATAACAGTCAAATTTCTCCCCATCTGTGTCACAGACATGACATGTTGATAGGTCAACTGAAAGCTGGACTACTGCTTCCAGTCACCATTTATTTCTAGGGAGATACAGTGTATATGGCTTTCAGCGCTAGGGTGCCCTAGGGATGTAAAATGGCTGTAATAGGTGATTTAGAGTCCACCTATAGCTAGAATATCAGTTCATAGCTTACTGACCCTTTACAGATTGACGTTAGGAAATAACATTTCAAAGTACTTGATAGATATTGAATATTGTCAGCTTTCTGTTTTGCAGGATGTAGTGTCTTCTGTTGATTAAGAGGTTAATTCACCCCATTCATTTCAACTTCTTTTCTATCCAAATGCAATGAAGCTTCCAGAAAGTGACAAGATAATAAGCACCTAGTTGTGATGGGGGAGCGTCTTCTTCAAAACACCCCCGTTATACTGTCATCCTGATGGAAAGCTTTACTTTACTTAAACCCCAAAATGATCAAAAGCATAAAGACACAATCCATTTCTTGTCTGATTAAAGAACAAACCGTAATAGCATATTGGGATGCAGATTTTCCTATATTTAGTAATTATGATAATGTCTTTCAGAGGTCTCAATGACTAGCATTTCAGCAGTAAAGGCATTATGGTGACATTGCCATAGAGAGCAAGTATGATGACTATGCTGGCGCATTTGGACTACGGTGGTACAAGGTGCTACTTGTATACTGATCTTCTTTCTCATGTCCTGTGCTTGGACATATGCTCTGATTATCAGCTTAGGGCTCTGTTCAGTGCTTGGAAAATAACTTCACAGCAGGTATTTTAGGTGTAATGATTAGGGTAGGTTCTTGTGAATTAAAACTGAATGAAACACAGATATAAAAGAAAAAAATATGTTGATATACTCATCATGACATATCACTGTTACCTACTCCTTTATGCTATGTATGGCACGTTTTTTTTGTACATGATTTCAATGAATTAAATTGTTTAAAAAAAAGAAAAAGAAAAAAAAGACAAAATTAATGCGGATGTTAAAACATTATTACATAGATTTTGTTAAATGCAGTGTTAGAAACTAGATTTGACCAGCTGAACTCAGACCTTTTCGGTCACCAGGTGCCTAAATTACAGTGGCGGGGTTTTTGAAGCACCTGATTAGAGCCATAGGCTCTAATAGGCGTCAAAAAAGGTGACTCAGCTGTGTTAGAAAAACAAATGAATATTCCCTTTCATAACACTAAACCGCCTCTCCGCCAATCAGGTGCTTGGATCTGTTACCTGTCACCTGATTGGCTGAAATGACAGTCACTGTGATTGGATGCCTATCAGGTGTCCAATCATAGCAGAGGATGGAAAGAGAGGATGGGAGAAGACATTGAGGAGCATCGAGGAGACAGGGTAAGTGCAGATGGTGGGTGAGGTGGCACACTGGCATCATTTGCTATGGCACAGTGGGAGAATTTGATGGAGCACAGTGGGAGCATTTGATGGAGCACCTTGGGAGCATTTGATGGTGCACAGCGGGAGCATTTAATGGTGCACAGTGGGAGCATTTGATGGTGCACATTGGGAGAATTTGATGGTGCACAGTGGCAGCATTTGATGGCACTGTGGGAGAATTTAATATGGCCCAGTGGGAGCATTTGATATGGCACAGTGACTGCGTTTGATGGGCACAGTGACTGCGTTTCAGGCACAGTGGCAGTAATTGATGGGCACAGTGGCAGCAATTGATGAGCACAGTGGCTGCATTTGATGACACAGTGGCGGCAATTGATTGGCACAGTGGCTGCGTTTGATGGCACAGTGGCGGCAATTGATGGGCGCAGTCACTGCGTTTGATAACACAGTGGCTGCGATTGATGGTGCAGTGAGGCTCCAGTGGTGCTTTTAGCACCAGTCACAACTGGTCGAGAGAGCTGGAACAGGGCTCTGTTCAGTGTTATTAGTTAGTTAGCATGCTATATTGTGCTATTTTGCTTCAATTGTCAGTGTAGAGTATTAGTTTAGTGTCAGTCTAGGGATAGTGTGAGTGTAGTGAGGAGGACCATCATTCAGCTTTGCAAAGTGTGCAGCTAGAGTAGGGACAGCTCAGATAATTTTACTGTAGTGTAGTGAGACAGAGTTATTCAAACATACATTAGAGCCCTATCACACTGAGGTATTTTTCAGGTGCTTTTGAGCTAAAAATAGTGCCTGTAAAGTGCCTGAAACAGCTCCCCGCAGTCTTTCACACTGAGGCGATGAGCTGGCAGGATGTTAAAAAAACTCCTGCAAGCAGCATCTTGAAATGAATGGGCAGCACCGCCAGCAAAGCGCTGCCTTGCAGGTGGTTTTAACCCTTTTTCGGCCGCTAGCACGGGTTAAACCTGCTACCAGCATGAAAACCTCTGCAAAAACTACGATAAAGCTCCGCTAAAAAAAGCAGTGCTTTACTACCGACACCCCAGTGTGAAAGAAGCCTTAGTGTAGAGTAGGGACAGCTTATATCGTTTTCACCCCAGCGGAGTGCCTCCTTACATCAGGTCTCCCCAGTACAGTACCTCTTACATCAGGTGTCCTCAGCGAAGTGCCTCTTACAACAGGTGTCACCAGCAGAGTGCCTCTTACATCAGGTGCCCCCTGCGGTCAGTGTCCCCAGCGGAGTGCCTCTTACATCAGGTGTCCCCAGCAGATTGCCGACATACATCGGCTTACGCCGGTCGGGAACCGGTTAAAGGGCCATTTTTGTCATTTTTTTTAAATGACAACATTTTTTACATTTTTTTTTATTGGATCTCATATTTACACTAAAGTGCAATAAAATAAAAAATATTTCTATTACAAGGGATGTTTACATTCCTTGTAATAGGAATACAAGTGACACTTTTTTTTTTAAAACAGCATAAAAATAAAAAATAAAAGGTAAAATAAATAAGAATAAAATAAAAAAAATTAAAATGGGCCCCGTCCCGACGAGCCCGCATGTAGAAGCGAACACATACGTGAGTAGCGCCCGCATATGAAAACTGTGTTGAAACCACACATGTGAGGTATCGCCGGTAGAGCCAGAGCAATAATTATAGCCCTAGTCCTCCTCTGTAACTTAAAACGTGCAACCTGTAGAAATTTTTAAACGTCGCCTATGGAGACTATGCAGCTCCAGGTCTTTGTTCTCTGCGCTGTGTCACAGACAAAGAACCCGGGAACCGATTGCTCCTAATTGTGCTTTTTTGTTAATTAGTAGCAACATCTGCTCCACTTTTATGTTTAGAAGAGTAATGCAAATACTGTTCATGCACTACTTTTGTTAATTCCCCACATACAGTTAGAGAGTTACCAATTGTCCTTCATTTCTGAGGACAATCCTGATTCTCACAAATTTGTCCCCAGAACTTTTTGTCTTAGTTTTTTTTAAAACAACTGTAAAAAAAGATAAAATCTCCCTGTGTTGCATTTTAGAATCATTTTGCTCATGACTTATTATTAATTGAAAAATACTGAATTTAAACAGCAAAAAAGTTCTTTATTTGAAATGAAAAAAATCAATAACCAGTGAATAATTGCTTAAATTGTGATTTGTGAGGAACTGTTTCATGCATGATATGCTCCAGTACACAAACTCTGCAGTTAAATGTCTGTGGAAATTATTTTAAAATGCCAGTGATTCACCTTGCAATTTATTTGTGTCATAATGTGCTATATATGCGAGGATATCTAGACGTAGCCATGAGCGCACTCAAGCCATGTGCTGAATTCCAGATCGGAAGGAAGATATCCATAGCAACATGTATCCCAGCAGAGTAACACTTCAACATAATTAACAGGGGTTCTGCTATGGCTGCACTATTGGGAAAAAAAACCTGAATTAGCAGATTTAGTAAGTAATTATATATTTAAATATATATTACATTATATTAAAGCTTAATGGAACATTCAGGTTAAAGCAGCTAAACACATTCCAGGTCCATCAAAAAAAAATAAAAAAATAAAAAAAAAGCCATAGCCTGAGTAGAAAAGCCTGTGCCATGCCAGCTTGCTGTAGAGAAGGACTCTGCAATCACTATAGGTCTTTATCGACAGGGAGCATATTGGACCATTGCAGAGAGACCAATACTTCCATACAGAGGGTCTTTATCTACAGAAAGCTAGCATTGCACAGGCTTTTCTACTCAAGCTGTGGCTGTTTTCCACAGAAAACAAACTGTAAGACAACACATGCTTTTTTTTTTTTTATGAGCCTCTGTATGAAAGCAGTGGTCTCTCTGTCGGTTCTGACATGTCTCCATGCAGAGAAAGACCTATAGTAAAGTTGTCACACTTTTCAGTGTGTATTACAATGCACTTTGTATTGAATGTTAATGAGCATCCTAATGCACATCAGCAGACAATGACTTGCATAAATGTGCATTCTAAGGCATGTTTTTACATGTGTTCTGATGTCTTCGAGAGCACATCAACCACGTAAGGACTGGAAGAATTTCCCCCTTTCACACTGGGGCGGGGGCAGCGTCCAGGGTAAAGTGGTGCTATTTTTAGCGCCGCTTTACCCTCGTTTTAGCGGAGGTATTCGGCCGCTAGCGGGCAGTTTTAACCCCTGCTAGTGGCCGAAAAAGGGTTAAAACCACCCACAAAGCACCGCTGCGCTTTGCCGGCGGTATAGCCGTGCTGCCCCATTGATTTCAATAGGTAGGATTGGTGAAGGAGCGGTGAATACACTGCTCCTTCCCCACTCCAAAGATGCAGCTTTTTTTTAACGTCTGGAGTGAAAGGGGCTGTATTTTTTCAGGTGATATTGAGGTGCTATTTTTAGAGCTGTAGCGCCTGAAAAAGGCCCCAGTGTGGAAGGGGCCTAATGACTAGGCTATTTTTTGCAATACGGTACTGCATCACTTTAACTGAAAATTTTGCGGTCGTACGGCACTGTACCCAAACAAAACTGATGTATTTTTTTCCCACAAATAGAGCTTTCTTTTAGTGGTATTTGATCACCTCTGCTATTTTTATTTTTTATGCTATAAACAAAAAAAGAGCGACAAGTTTGAAAAAACAAACAAACAATATTTTATACCATTTGGTATTATAAATATCCCCCCCAAAAAATGTAGTAAAAGAAATGTATTCATCAGTTTAGGCTGATATATAATCTTCTACATATTTTTGGTAAAAAAAATCGCAATAAGTGTATATTGATTTGTTTGCACAAAATTTATAGGATCTACAAAATTTGTATAACTTTTTTTTTTACTAGTAATGGCAGCAATATGCGATTTTTAGCGGGACTGCAACATTACAGCGGACAGATCGGACACTTTTGACACATTTTTGGGACCATTGACATTTATACTGGGATCAGTGCTATAAAAATGCACTGATTACTGTGTAAATGTCACTGGTATGGAAGGAGTTAACACTAGGGGGTTAAATATGTTCCCTGCTAGGTGTTTCTAACTGTATGGGAATGTGACTTACTAGAGGAGGAGACATATCGCTGCTTCTAATTACTAGGAACAGATGATCTGTCTCTCCTCTCCTGACAGAATGGGGATGTGTGTGTTTACACACACACATCCCCGTTCTGATTCTCATGCCAGCGATTGCACATGGCTGGCAGACATCTTGGCCGCAAACCTGTCCCCCCAAGTGCATCGGTGCACCTGCTAGAGCTGTTTAAAGGGCTGACATATAGCTACGGCAATTTGCGTGAACGTGCCGACCTGCCACAGTATAATGATGGTGGCTAGTTGGCAAGTCAATGAAAAACAAATAGGTGTGAATAGGCCCTTAACATGTGCACACCTTTGTTCTGATGCCCCAGCATATATTTAACTGACTGAAACTAAAAGTTCAGTGGGGCTTTAACAGTTCTTTCTAACACTCAGGCATGTAGAGTATAGTAAAATAAACTACATTCTTATGAATTAAATCCTTCAGGTCTATACTCTTTATTGAATTTAATTTTTTTTTGGATAAGATCTATTGGGAAGAATCCCTACCTTTATTAAAACTACAGGTGGAAGTGCAAGAAATATGACAGTGGAGAATGGAAATACAGAAGAATTTTTGGGCTTTGTCCATAGCACATTCCTGTGTTATCCAAGATGTCAGTGTGAAATTACCTAAATTCCTTAACCACCACTGTATAACTCCTTGGACCTCCATGAGCAGTAATTGCTGTTTGGTGGAACCTTGCTATCATTACATACTGTACAGGAACATTAAACTTGTATGCTGAGGAGGCTGGAGTGTGATCAGAGTTACTACATTTTACAGCTTACAGTGGAGCTGCAGGGGACTGGTCGCAACATTTGAGGGAGGAATGAGGTACATGGAACAACCTCTTCAAAAGTGCAAGTAACACGTGCAGTGGGGTCACTGCAAGTTTGAGTTTTTCAATTTCATGGTGCTATATAAATATATTTTTCTAATGCAATCAATGTACAGTAGGTATTTGAATTTGACTTGCTATCAACCAATTGCAGTCTACGTCAAGGGAATTGCTAGGCACCTTCAAGCCTAATACACACTGCTAGTTTTTTTTTCATTCAACCCAGCAGGGTGAACAAAAAACCCTGAGCTCAGGTTGGAGTAGCTGCACTAACAATCGGATGTTAGTACAGCGATCTCATCTGCTGTCCTGTTCTGTCCTGACAAGGGGATAGCCCTCCTGTCAGAACACTACAGTCAGCACTCTCAGCCATTGACTGAGAGTGCTGAATGGAAACCGGTTGGCTGACCTTTTTTGGTCATGCCCTTTCGACAGAAGCTGGCTGAACAGTCGACTTCTGTCGATTGGGCTGCAGTACAAAAGTGCAAAATGTCGGCCGGCTTCTATAGAACCAGCGGATGCTGCCTGACAATTGACCCAAGTGTATGGGGCTTTAGGCACCCAAAGTAGTGTAGTAATGCAGCACACAGAGCGTACTGCAGCAAATGATGAGTGTGGCTGAATTGTGTTAACAGTGAGATAGGCTTAAGGCTTAAGTAAAACAAAATCCTTCTTGTACCCATAAAATATGCTTTAATTCCTGTGCTAAAGTCAAATAGAAGCCTCATATACATGTATAAGCTTCAGCACAATCATTTTTTGAAAATTCTCCCAAAAGATGACCCCATGTTAGCAGAGGCATCCCTGGAGACATGTGAAGGAGGGAATCGACTGACACACCACTATGTGATCTTTGTACCTCAGACGTTAGAGGAGGGATCTCAGGAGAAAGCTTGCATCACTATTGAAGGTCTAGAAAATGGTCTTTATCTTAAACTAGAGCTTCGGAAAGATGATAACATCCAGAAATAGCCAAGCTTGATAGAAAAACAGCTGAGTTTAGCCATTGCTACTTTTTCCTGTGTCACAGTATTACTACAGTGAGCCCACAGGCGAGCAGGTGGCAAGGGATCCCCCAGGGCGTGGAGTCTAAGGGCCAGCCGGTATTCTGCCAGGGACCCCCTCATGAGGGTTTGGGCTTAGCTGCATGCTGACCCCAGGTTACTACCCCCGGGTTGACCCTGCTCGCTAGGGGAGTACCAGAAGACACTCTCAGACAAGGATGGAGGGATGGATAAAGCAAGGGAGAGCCTGATAGCGAGCCAAGGTCAGGGCGGGCAGCACACAACGTAATAAAGAGGACTAGCCGAGTTGGTACACAAGAGATCAGTTCACGAGAGGTCAGGTTCAAACAACCTACACGACGGGAGCTCAGAGACAAGTGTTGCTCAAGCAACCAGAAATTGGTCTGAGAGGAATTTAAATAGAGAAGCACATGGGGGGCTGGATGGGAAGTAGCAAGAAGGAATGCTATATTAAGCAACAGGTGAAGTCGGCGACACCCATAGCTGCAGAGTGCAGCCAAAGCTGAACACAAGCTAGTGGAACAACAGGTGCCAGCTGACCTACAGCAGTAAAGGTAACACACAGATCAGCACCGCAGCTGATCTGTGACATCCTGGTTCCTTCAGTGGAGCATGATAGCAAAGACTGGTCATTCCATGTCTCTGGGCAAGGAGAGGACCTGAAAATCGATGAGACCAGGTAGGTTTATATAGTCAAGAAACATTATTTCTGTGTCATCTAGACAGACAAATCTAAATACAAGCCCAATGATATAGTGAGGTTGCGACTGGTGTCACTTGAATACGATTTCCACATTTCAGATGAAAATTATGAAAAAAAACTTGCTGCAGGATCCAAATGGACACTACAGATACTCTTTGTTTAACGACTTACCCGTTTAACGACCGCTCGGAATTAAGACCAGCTCTCCCAACCTGCGCAGGACGTCATGTCATCACTCTGCAACAGCCTTGTTCTCACTCCTGGCCTGCCTTTTTACAGGTATACTGTTGTACTGTACTCAGTTCTCCTAAATGCCACTTCCAGTGTTCTTTATACTGTACTGTTTTCTGTCTTATGTCTTTATACTGTACTGATTTATGTCTTTATGTACAGTAATGCAATGTGTGCTTGTACTGTACAGGTATTGCCAACACCATGTCATAAAAAAGAAAGAAGCTTGCTTGCACCTGCAGAAAGTGCTCAGAAAAAAAGAAAAGCTATTGATCTTGATATGAAGAATGAAAATATATTATATGAAAATAGAGATCATTAAAGTGGAAGTAAACCCTTCTATCGTTTTCAGTCAAGGAAGCTGCCATCTTGGCCTCTAATGATTCTTCAACTGCCATAATGATGCACATGTGATCAGTTATGTTATGTGATCAGTTATGAAACCAGCCATTGGATGCTTTAAAAGTTTGGTTGAGAGCACAACCAATGTGAAAGTTAGCATTTCCGGCATGCCAGGAATGGAAGTGTTTTTTTAAACTGGGTTTACTCCCGCTTTAAAGACTTTGAGGCTGGCAAGAAGGTTAAAGAAATAGCAAGTGAATTGGAACTTGCACATTCTACCATTTCAACAATCCTAAAGGATAAGGATAGAGTGAAAGAGGCAGTAAAATCTTTGACGGTATATCAAGCCATAATAACTAGGCAGCGGAAAGGCCCCATTTATGAAACAGAGAAATTTCTGACAATGTGGATTGACGACCAAATAGAAAAAAGAATGCCAATGAGTCTTTTATTGATTCAAACCAAAACACGCAGTATTTTTGAGAATGGCACAAAGGAGAAGGATCAACTGAAACATTTACAGCAAGCCATGGATGCTTTCAAAGGTTTCACAGGAGATTCAACCTCCATAATCGGAGTATCAGTGGGGAGGCTGCAAGTGCAGATGTGGAAGCAGCTGAGAAATTTGTGGTTGAATTTGATAAAATCATCTAAAAAGGTGGCTACTGTCCAAAGCAGATATTTAACGTGGATGAAACTGGACTTTTTTTAAAACAAATGCCTGAAAGGTTCTACATACACAAAGAAGATAAAACAATGCCCGGTTTTAAGGCTTTTAAAGACAGGGTCATGCTGTTGTTGGGAGGACATGTTGCTGGGTTCAAGTTAAAGCCTCTTCTCACCTATCGTTCACAGAATCCACATGCATTAAAACAGGTTAGTAAGCGCACACTGCCTGTTTATTATTGTGCAAATAACAAAGCATGGATGACACAAGCTTCATTTGATGACTGGTTCATCAATTGTTTCATACCCTTGGTCAAGCATTATTGTCATCAAAAGTGTGCTCTCCTAAAATTATCCTCCTGCTTGCTAATGCCCCAGGCCACTCCCAACTACTTGAAGGTCGGCATCCAGACGTAAAGGTAGTGTATCTGCCTAAAAACACAACTGCTATCCTACAATCCATGGATCAGGGTGCAATAGCACATTAAAGGCCTACTATTTGCACACCACCTTTTCCAAAGCTGTAACAACTGCTGAAAATGATGAAGTTACCTATCGTGATTTTTGGAAAGCTTACAACATTTTACAAAGCATAAAAAACATTCCATCAGCTTGGGAGGGAGTAACGGAAAAGTGTATGCAGGTTATATGGAAAAATGCTTAAAGCCTTTTGTGAACAATAAAGAAGGGTTTGATGACAGATGTTGAAGTTATAAATCAAAGTGTGCAACTTGCTAACATGCTTGACTTAGATGTTGAAGTGATAGAATAAAATATCCCAGTGTCGGAATACAGTGATTAGTGGCTGCAGCCACAGATCAATTACAATTTTTCCACCTTTCAACTAAACTCAATCAAATTAATTGAACCTAGGACAGTCCCTGCTGAACTGGCTGGATTTCAGTCAGTGCTTGGCCAGCTTAACACACACAAAGCTGTGATCAGTGCTGAGTTTAGGAGTACATAACATGTACAGCGCATGGGACAGAATACAGGGGTAATATACCCCATTTCCCCCTCTTAGCACAAACTCTCTTTCCCCTTCACTAATCCTTGCACTTCCCCAAACCCCCCGTCAGCACTATTTCTTCCCCTCCAAATCCTTTCTCTCCGCGCCATATTCCCTCCTCTTAGCACAAATCCTCTTCATCCCCCAAATTCTACCTCCCCAGCACAAATTCTCTCCTCCGCAATGCACCTCCTAACACTAATCATCTCCCCCCTCCCAGCACTAATTTGCTCTTTTTCAAATCTAACCTTCCTGCACAAATCCTTTCCTCTCCCCCAGGTTCCACCTTCCCAGCATAAATCCTTCCCCCAGCTCAAATTGACTCCCTCACCCTAAAATCGTACCTCCCCAGCCACCGCCTTAAATCTACCTTTATTTCAAATTCCACCTCCCCCACCACCCTTAAATTCCACCTTTTTAGAGCGATTCCTCTCACACCTAAATCACCCGTCTATAACCTATTGTACCTAAAATGCACAGAACTCAGACATGGCATTGCATGATTCCCAGGCTTCTCCCCATGTGCGTCATATGCCAGGTCAGAGTCAAGGAGTAGTTCATGGGAAGCTTCCCTCAGGCAGGCAACTGCAGCTGGCAGAAAGTGGTACTTTCTGCAGCAAGGGGGGGGGGGGGGGGATTGTGGCATTGGTGGCCAGGGCAACCAACAGGAAATGCAATGCTAGTGACGCCCCTGGTCTACTGCACAGCAGGCTGAAATGTAAAATGAGAGAGAGAGAGACAGAGAGCCGAGTACATAACCATTATGCTTCTGCATTTACTGTCCAGTCACAGGCAAGGATGAGTCCAGGACAGTCTAAGTTCGAAGGAAGTGGGTTGAAGACGTGGAGGTATATTGTTGTGGAAAAAAGTGATGTGGGACAGCACTCTGGATTAAAAGTATATATTGAAAACAAAGCTTTTTTTAAATTTTATCTTTTATTGGGCTTTTCCTTTTTATTTTGCTCATTTTGGCTTGAGTCCTGTTTTAAACTCTGGTCTTAATAGGAAAAGCACATGTTATTTGTGTTTTACTTCTACCTGGGAGAATGTGAGACAATAAAGGCTTCACATACTTGGTACAGGACTGAAATGCACAAGAACATTGTCAAGTCTCTTAGCTTGATTGAATGCATTGTGCATTGTTCACTCCATTCCTTTTTTTGAGCTTTCTGCAGTAAATGATTTAGTAGACATAGTACTGTTTCCATGTTTGGTTCATGAGTACATCCTAAAAAAATGTGAACTGCATTAAAACTTTGGCAGTGCTTCCTATAACAGTGCTTACATTTTTTTTTTAGGGACTTGTGCAGACCACTTGATCAATAACATGTCAGTTATACTGCGGCAGGTTGGCTCGGCTGGGAAAATCGCTGAAGCTGTATGTTACTCCTTTAAGACGAGGCAGCAGGTGCATGCACACCGCATGTCCCCGAAGCAGATATGCGTGCCCGGTGGGCGCGATGACTGCCGGGCACCAGCGATTGCTCATGACAGAGCGAGAACCAAGATCTGTTCTCGCTCTTGACTAATCTAAATCTAAAGACCTATTTGGTTCAATATCCTCTCATCCCTAATATCAATGGATACCGAATGGGTATCCGGAATGAGGATCAATGGGAAAAAAACCCACTGCCTTTTGCTTTTATTCTTCCAAATACATAACTCTCAACTGTCCCTGATTTAGAAAAAAGTCTCTCTGTCCCACTTTCCTCCTCATCTGTCCCTCATTTTGGTCTGATTTATATAGTTGTATATAAAATGCACTTTATCTTTCAAAGAGTATTTCCCAGTGCTAAACCTTTCATCCAATTTCTAATTTGCTGCATTTGTAAATTCCAGAAGCTAGCTGTTAGAGCCCTGATTGGACAAAGCGATGGTCCAATGCTGGTTCACTGCTGAGGCTGGTTTGCATCTGGAATTTGTGAACATAAGTGGAATTTTGAACTAAAGTTGAGATTTAATAAAACAACGGTAAAGCATCGCTAAAACTAGCAGTGCTTTACCGCTAACCGCAGTGTAAAAGCAGCCTAACGTGGAGAGTTATTAACCAGGAGTTGTGCTTTTGACTGCTTGGAGACTGCTTGTGGTTGCAAGTGTTTTTTTTTTTAAAACTTACTATAAGTAATTATATTGCAACTGGGAGATGAGTGCTAGCAGAGTTGAAGTTTTTGCTCAGTGCACAGTAGACATGGGCGCCATCAATAAATTAGTTTCGTTCTGTTCCGTTTCGATTCGCAATAAAATGAATTCGTACTTTGTATTTCGTGTCCAAATTCCGTTCTGTTTCGTACGAAATACGAATTGTCGCTAGGTTCGTTAACGTGTAGGAACGTTCTTTACGATGAATTTAAAGGCAAAAACATTGCTCATTATGCTTATTATGACTTGTAAAAGACTTCTGTAATAGAAGTCAATGTAAGTTGCCTGAAGACATCAGTGAAGGACTTTCCTCTTCTCTGGGCAGGCTGCCAAGAAAAGATCAAAGTGATACAATGTTTCTTCTTCAATGGGCTGAACTTTGTGTGTAGAAGTTCTCAGTTTAACCATTTAAAGACTAAATCTTTTCTGACACTTGTTGCTTACAAGTAAAAATCCAGTATTTTCTGCTAGAAAATCACTCAGAAACCCCAAAATATATATATATATTTTTTAGCAGAGACCCTAGGGAATAAAATAGCGGTTGTTGCAATATTTTATGTGACGCGGTATTTGCGCAGAGGTCTTTCAAACGCAAGTTAGCCCTTTTTTTTTCGGTCGACCTCTATCTAGAGAGCACTGACATTAGCAGCGTGACATACAGCAATGACACCTGCACCGTGATAGAGTGATCTGACACCAGCACCGTGATAGAGAGCACTGACATCAGCAGCGTAACATAAAGCACTGACACCAGCACCGTAAGCAGCCCCAGGAGGAAGTCAGCATAGCACAGGGATGGTGGGAGCCCCTCATAATAAGCAGTAGGGATGAGCCGAACACCCCCCCGGTTCGGTTCGCACCAGAACTTTCGAACGGACCCCAAATTCGTACGAACTTTAGAACCCCATTGAAGTCTATGGGACTTGAACGTTCTAAATTAAAAGTGCTAATTTTAACGGCTAATATGCAAGATATTGTCCTAAAAAGGGTTTGGGGACCTGGCTCCTGCCCCAGGGGACATGGGTCAATGCCTAAAATGTTTTTAAAAATGGCCGTTTTGGCAGGAGCACTGATTTTAATGACGATTAAAGTGAAAAAAAAAGTGAAATATTCCTTTAAATATGGTGCCTGGGGGGGTGTCTGTAGTATGCCTGTGAAGTGCCACGTGTTTCCCGTGTTTAGAACAGTCCCTGCACAAAATGACATTAAACGGAAATAACATCATTTAAAACTGGTTGCGGTTTTAATGTTATATCTGGTTCCTGCAATATGGTTGAAAATCATTGAGAAAAATGGCATGGGTAGCCCTCCCTGCCCATTACCAGCCCCTTTGGGTCTTGTACGCATATTAAGGGGAACCCAGTACCCATATTAAAAAAAGGAAATGCGTGTGGCCCCCAGGCCCTATATACTCAGAACAGCAGTATACAGGCGGTGCAAACAAGACAGGGACTGTGTTGCTTTGTTGTGTTAAAGGGGAGGGCCACCCTGAAAAACAAAAAAATGTTAAAAATTACAAAAAATCTAAAAAAAAAAAAAATGAAAAAAAATTTTTTTTTTTTACTTACCAGAAATGCCTGTTGCTAGGCACTTTCTCCTAATCTTCCTCTTCCTCCTCCGCGGAGATCTTCTGTCTTCTGTCTTCGTCGCGGCGTCTTCTGGGTAATGAGTCGCGCTGTGTTCTGGGAACTGTGTGTTCCAGAACACAGCGCGTCCCATTCAGAAAGCGCTGCGGGACTCGCGCATGCGCAGTAGCTGCGGGACTCGCGCATGCGCAGTAGGAAACGGGCAGTGAAGCCATAAGGCTCCGCTGCCTGTTTCCCTTACAAGGGATGGCGGCGCCGGGACCCGAGAGCCGAGGGACGGGTCGGCCTCGGGCGGCCGACATCGCGGGCGCCCTGGACAGGTGAGTGTGTTTATTAAGTCAGCAGCTGCAGTGTTTGCAGCTGCTGACTTTTTTTTTTTTTTTTAGAACCGGCCCTCCACTTTAAGTTGAATCTGTTTGTAATTTTCAACTGGTACATTTTTAAAGTGTAGCTCCAGTCAAAAAAACTATTTTTAAGCTTTTTGGAAAACATAGGGAAGGGCTATCACCCCTGTATAATTTGTTTTGTCGTACATCTTTTTTCATCTCACTTGCTGTTGTCTCCTTCCATTTGCAAGTAGGAGATGTTTGTAAGTTGGATGTTAGAAAGTAGGGGCCTGCCCTATATGCTCTGCAGAAATGGCGGAACAAGGTGTTGGTTTTGCCACAACATTGTAAGCCCTCAAAGTGACTCTTGGTGGGCGCTGGAGCGCCCTGCTGTGAACGATTATATCAAGAATTGTAATTACATGCCATTGTTGAACAGTGGTAGAAAAATTGACCTTTGGTGGTTGTGGTGCTGGTGCCACAATCTAGAGAGCACTGACATTAGCAGCGTGACATACAGCAATGACACCTGCACCGTGATAGAGTGATCTGACACCAGCACCGTGATAGAGAGCACTGACATCAGCAGCGTAACATAAAGCACTGACACCAGCACCGTAAGCAGCCCCAGGAGGAAGTCAGCATAGCACAGGGATGGTGGGAGCCCCTCATAATAAGCAGTAGGGATGAGCCGAACAACCCCCTGGTTCGGTTCGCACCAGAACTTTCGAACGAACCCCAAATTCGTACGAACTTTAGAACCCCATTGAAGTCTATGGGACTTGAACGTTCTAAATTAAAAGTGCTAATTTTAACGGCTAATATGCAAGATATTGTCCTAAAAAGGGTTTGGGGACCTGGCTCCTGCCCCAGGGGACATGGGTCAATGCCTAAAATGTTTTTAAAAATGGCCGTTTTGGCAGGAGCACTGATTTTAATGACGATTAAAGTGAAAAAAAAGTGAAATATTCCTTTAAATATGGTGCCTGGGGGGTGTCTGTAGTATGCCTGTGAAGTGCCACGTATTTCCCGTGTTTAGAACAGTCCCTGCACAAAATGACATTAAACGGAAATAACATAATTTAAAACTGGTTGCGGTTTTAATGTTATATCTGGTTCCTGCAATATGGTTGAAAATCATTGAGAAAAATGGCATGGGTAGCCCTCCCTGCCCATTACCAGCCCCTTTGGGTCTTGTACGCATATTAAGGGGAACCCAGTACCCATATTAAAAAAAGGAAATGCGTGTGGCCCCCAGGCCCTATATACTCAGAACAGCAGTATACAGGCGGTGCAAACAAGACAGGGACTGTGTTGCTTTGTTGTGTTAAGTTGAATCTGTTTGTAATTTTCAACTGGTACATTTTTAAAGTGTAGCTCCAGTCAAAAAAACAATTTTTAAGCTTTTTGGAAAACATAGGGAAGGGTTATCACCCCTGTATAATTTGTTTTGTCGTACATCTTTTTTCATCTCACTTGCTGTTGTCTCCTTCCATTTGCAAGTAGGAGATGTTTGTAAGTTGGATGTTTGAAAGTAGGGGCCTGCCCTATATGCTCTGCAGAAATGGCGGAACAAGGTGTTGGTTTTGCCACAACATTGTAAGCCCTCAAAGTGACTCTTGGTGGGCGCTGGAGCGCCCTGCTGTGAACGATTAGATCAAGAATTGTAATTACATGCCATTGTTGAACAGTGGAAGAAAAATTGACCTTTGGTGGTTGTGGTGCTGGTGCCACAACACTATAAGTCCTCACAGTTACTCTGGGTGGGCACAGGAACGGGCCCTCCTGTGAAATATTATATCAAGAATTGTAATTACATGTCCCTGTTAAACAGGGGCAGAAAAATTGGGCCTTAGGCACTGGTGCTGGTGCCACCACACTGCAAACTCTCCCATATACTCTTGTTTTATTACAGGAATTAGCCCTGCTGCAAAGCATTGCATCAAAAATTGTAATTAAACGCCCCTGTTAAACAGGGGCAAAAAAATTGGACCTTAGGCACTGGTGCTGGTGCCACCACACTGCAACCTCTCCCATATACTCTATTTTTGTTGCAGGAATTAGCCCTGCTGCAAAGCATTGCATCAAAAATTGTAATTAAACGCCCCTGTTAAACAGGGGCAGAAAAATTGGGCTGATGGCATCACCCAGAACCAGAAATGTTCTTCCAACATATCAGCGGAGGAGGAAGAGGATAGACAATCAACATAACAGGACAGTCACTCAGCATCAGCATAGGCAGTCTTGAAGGGATGTGATATTTCAAAAAAAAATATTCGGTTACATCAGCTTCAGGTGCTTGGTAGCTGTGGGTGATCCAAGACTGATTCATCTTGATGAAGGTCAGTCGATCAACTGATTTGGTGGAAAGGCGCACCCTGTGATCGGTAACAAAGCCACCAGCAGCACTGAAGGTGCGTTCCGAAAGAACGCTGGATGCAGGACAGGCCAGTAGCTCAATTGCATACTGTGCAAGCTCTGGCCAGTGATCCTTCCTCAAGACCCAGTAAGCCAGAGGATTTTTGGTGGGAAAGGTGTCCAAGTCTGACCTTGTCCCTAGGTATTCCTGCACCATGTAAATCAGACACTGGCGATGGTTGCTGGAACCGATCATACCTTGGGGCTGCGGACTAAAAAATTGTCTGAAAGCATCAGTCAGACGGCCACCTTCTCCACCGCTCCTTCTGACCGATGCCTCAGCAACACGTTGTCCAGGACCAGGAGTTTGTAACCTCCCAGTCTCTGGGAACGCGTTGCCCAGACCTTTCTGCAAGGCCTCCCGGAGATGTCTCATCCTCTGCTCCCTCTGCGATGGCAAGATAAGGTCAGCAACCTTACCCTTGTACCATGGATCAAGGAGAATGGCCAGCCATTAATTGTCCCTCTCCTTGATCCGAAAAATACGAGGATCCTTCCGCAGGCTTTGCAGGATCAGGGAGGCCATGCAGCATAGGTTGGCTGAGGCATTCGGTCCGGAGTCCTCTGGGTCACTAAGGACAACATGATCCGCAGCTACCTCCTCCCAGCCACGTACAAGTCCACGTGTTTCTTGGGACTGTAAATCATCCCAACAAGACTGCTGCTGCTGATGCTGAGTGCCAGCCTCCACCTCCATGCTGACACAATCATCCTCCTCCTCCTCTTCCTCCTCCTCATCCACTTCCTGTGTGATGGGTGGCACAGCAGGAACACTGTCTGGATAAAGGGGGCCTTGAGAGGCAAGGAAATCCTCCTCTTCCTGCCTCTGTTCTGCCTCAAGTGCCCTGTCCATTATTCCACACAGCGTATGCTCCAAGAGGTGGACAAGAGGTACAGTGTCACTGATGCATGCACTGTCACTGCTCACCATCCTTGTGGCCTCCTCAAACGGTGACAGGACAGTGCATGCATCCCTGATCATGTCCCACTGGAGTGGTGAGAAAAAACCGAGCTCCCCTGACCCTGTCCTGGTGCCGTAGTCGCACAGGTACTCATTGATGGCCCTCTGCTGCGTGTGCAGCCGCTGCAGCATGGCCAACGTTGAGTTCCACCTGGTGGGCATGTCACATATAAGGCGGTTCTTGGGCAGGTTCAACTCCTTTTGGAGCTCAGCCAGCCGAGCACAGGCATTAAATGATCGGCGGAAATGCACACAGACTTTCCTGGCCTGCTTCAGGACATCCTGTAAGCCCGGGTACCTGCCCAAGAACCGCTGCACCACCAGGTTAAGGACGTGAGCTACACAGGGCACATGGGTCAGTTGTCCCTGTCGGAGGGCGGAGAGGAGGTTGATGCCATTGTCGCAAACCACCATTCCTGGCTTAAGCTGGTGTGGAGTCAACCACCTCTCGGCCTGCCCCTGCAGAGCTGACAAAACATCCGCCCCAGTGTGGCTCCTGTCCCCCAAACAAACCAGCGCAAGCCCGGCATGGCATTGTTTTCCCTGCGTACTTGCGTAGCCCCTGGAACGCCTACGGAGCACCGCTGGTTCTGAGGACAGAGCAGTGGAAGAGGCCATGGAGGAAGAAGAAGAGGAGGGGGTGGAGGAGAGAGGTGTGTCACAACCAATAGTAGCATTTTGGAGGCGTGGTGGTGGAACAACCTCCAACACTACTGCACCTTGTCCTGCATCCTTCCCAGCTGCCAGAAGAGTGACCCAATGGGCCGTGAAAGACAGGTAACGTCCCTGTCCATGCCTGCTGGACCATGAGTCAGCGGTAATATTCACCTTACTGCTGACCGCCGTGTCCAGCAAGGCAAGGACATTGCCTTCCACATGCCGGTAGAGAGCCGGAATCGCCTTCCGTGAGAAAAAGTGGCGTTTGGGGACCTGCCACTGAGGAACCGCACATTGTACAAACTCACGGAAGGGGGCAGAGTCTACCAACTGAAAAGGCAGCAGTTGAAGTGCTAGCAATTTAGCCAAGCTAGGATTCAACCGCTGGGCATGTGGATGGCTGGGAGTGAACTTCTTTCGTCGGTCCAGCAGCTGGGGCAGGGACATTTGCCTGCTATAATCGGACGTGGGTGTACTGCTAGCAGAGTGCCCGGAAGCACTTGGCTGTGACACACCTAATTCTACACCTTCATTCCTCTCAGAGCAGGTTTCAGAGAGGACTGAAGGTCTAGTGGGGTTTGAGATGCCAGCTGATGAGGAGCAAGGAGAGGTCCGCTTTGTTCTTTGGTGTGGGTCTTTGAGGTACGCTTGCCAACGAGCTGCATGGCAGGTCAACATATGTCTGGTCAAGCATGTGGTGCCCAAGCAGCTGATGTTTTGGCCACGTGAGATACGCTTGAGACATATGTTGCAAATAGCAGCGGTGCGATCTTATGCACTCGTCTCAAAAAAGGCCCACATCAAAGAACTTTTAGAATAACGCGCAGAGGCAGCGCCCTGCACAGGCAGAGCTCTGCGGTGTGATTAAGTCGATGTGCTGCCCCTAAGCTGGCCCCCGGAGGGCATCCTGCCTCGTTGGACATGTGCCTCCTCCTCCTCCTCCTCCTCTCTCCTACCAGGCACCCACGTGGAGTCAGTGCCCTCATCATCCCCTCCCTCTTCATCGCTGTAGCAAACCTGGCAATATGCTGCAGCTTGTGGAACATGACTGCCAGATTGCTGTCCTTCTTGAGCATCCCCTCTCTCTGCATTCACGCTACTGCCTTCCTCTAGCTGAGTGTCATCATCAGAGCCTACAAAACACTGGGCATCCTCCTGGAGCATGTACATGTACCCAACACTGTGCTCAAAGAGTTCAGGAGACTCCTCAGGAGGACGTGGTGGGTCTAGGGAAGGAGTCACTGATGATGACATTGAGACGAGGGAAGACGATGCGTTGGCAGCTGCTTTGCTAGTACCCTGAGACTGGGTGAGAGAGCATGAGGAGGATGAAGAGGGCTTGGTCATCCAGTCTACCAAGTCGTTGGCATGTTGCGGTTCAACATGTCCAGCTGCCGAAAAGAAGGACAAGCGTGTCCCATGGCCACGTGCTGATGACAATGCACCGCGTCCACGACCAGCACTGTTGTCTCTAGACACAGAGCCTGCTTGCCCTCTTTTATCGGCTCGCGCCTGTCTGCCTCTCCTTGCTGGCCTTCCAGACATGGTAATGGCCTGAAGGGAGTTGGGTAAAACAGCAGTTGGGTAGTGTATATTGTGCTGGAGGCACACAACACCCACTAACTCCTGCAGATGCCTTTATTATAGAACACCAGAGATAAAGGGGTATACTGTAATGGAGCCACACAACACCCACTAAGCCCTGCAGATGGCTCTATTAGAGAACAGCAATAAAGGGTAGATACAGGAGTATATTGTGCTGGAGGCACACAACACCCACTAACTCCTGCAGATGCCTTTATTATAGAACACCAGAGATAAAGGGGTATACTGTAATGGAGTCACACAACACCCACTAAGCCCTGCAGATGGCTCTATTAGAGAACAGCAATAAAGGGTAGATACAGGTGTATATTGTGCTGGAGGCACAAAACACCCACTAACTCCTGCAGATGCCTTTATTATAGAACACCAGTAATAAAGGGGTATATACAGATGTATACTGTGCTGTGCTGGAGGCACACACAACTTCCAATAACTCCTGCAGATGGCAGATGGCTCAAGTAGAGAAGAGCTATGTAGGTGGATATAGCGGTGTGTACTGGGTACAGAGCACACAGACAGCATGCACAAGCTCCTAACACTACTGACTGCAAGCTCTTTTATAAAAGATAGATCACTAGCTATATAGGTGAGGTGAATATAGCGGTGTATACTGCGGTCAGGGCACGCAGGCAACAACCACTACAGAAGAGCAAGATCGAAAATCAGCCAATAACGATCGGTGTATACTGTGTTGAAGGTACACAGAACACCCGCTAACTGCTTCAGACGCCAACACACTACACAAGGCCGCCGCGCTGGCTGCCTTATATAGTGTGGGGCGTGTACTACACAGCCTGAGCTATGATTGGCCACAGGCATCCTGCCTGTGGCCAATCATGGCTCTCCTCACTGCTGGCGCTGTGATTGGCCAAGCATGCGGGGTCACAGTGCCTGCTTGGCCAATCATGAGCCAGCAATGCACTGCGATGGCGCAGTGCATTGTGGGCCGTGAGCACCACACGAATTTGGCGTGAACGGCCCATAATGTTCGGAATTTGCCGAACGGGCGAACAGCCGATGTTCAAGTCGAACGTATGTTCGACTCGAACACGAAGCTCATCCCTAATAAGCAGCCCCAGGAGGAAGTCAGCACATGACAGGGATGGTGAACTTTACAAACCTACAGGTCATATTTGCATACAAAAAATAATTACTAGCTGTGCACACATAGTCCCACCACATGGCCAATGACATAACACATGTATTAGGTGAATGTGGGATGGACAACTACAAGCATTCTTTTTTTATATGTGAAATTCTGAAAATTCTGGAATCTTGAGACAATGGAGGCGAGGGAAGGTGAGGGTAGGCAAAGAAGAGGGTGCAGGAAATGATTGATCACCAGCACCAGCACCGTGATATAGAGCACTGACACCTGCACCGTGATAGAGTGATCTGACACCAGCACCGTGACATAACACATGTATGAGGTGAATCTGGGATCGACAACTACAAGTATTCTTTTTTTATATGTGAAATTCTGAAAATTCTGGAATCTTGAGACAATGGAGGCGAGGGAAGGTGAGGGAAGGCAAAGAAGAGGGTGCAGGAGATGATTGATCACCAGCACCAGCACCGTGATATAGAGCACTGACACCTGCACCGTGATAGAGTGATCTGACACCAGCACCGTGACATAACACATGTATGAGGTGAATCTGGGATCGACAACAACAAGTATTCTTTTTTTATATGTGAAATTCTGAAAATTCAGGAATCTTGAGACAATGGAGGCGAGGGAAGGTCAGGGTAGGCAAAGAAGAGGGTGCAGGAGATGATCACCAGCACCGTGATATAGAGCACTGACACCTGCACCATGATAGAGTGATCTGACACCAGCACCGTGACATAACACATGTATGAGGTGAATCTGGGATCCGCAACTACAAGCATTCTTTTTTTATATGTGAAATTCTGAAAATTCAGCAATCTTGAGACAATGGAGGCGAGGGAAGGTGAGGGTAGGCAAAGAAGAGGGTGCAGGAGATGATCACCAGCACCGTGATATAGAGCACTGACACCTGCACCGTGATAGTGTGATCTGACACCAGCACGTGACATAACACATGTATGAGGTGAATCTGGGATCGACAACTACAAGCATTCTCTTTTTATATGTGAAATTTAGAAAATTCAGGAATCTTGAGACAATGGAGGCGAGGGAAGGTGAGGGTAGGCAAAGAAGAGGGTGCAGGAGATGATCACCAGCACCGTGATATAGAGCACTGACACCTGCATCGTGATAGAGTGATCTGACACCAGCACCATGACATAACACATGTATGAGGTGAATCTGGGATCGACAACTACAAGCATTCTTTTTTTATATGTGAAATTCTGAAAATTCAGGAATCTTGAGACAATGGAGGTGATGGAAGGTCAGGGTAGGCAAAGAAAAGGGTGCAGGAGATGATCATCAGCACCAGCACAGTGATATAGAGCACTGACACCTCCACCGTGATAGAGTGATCTGACACCAGCACCGTGACATAACACATGTATGAGGTGAATCTGGGATCGACAACTAGAAGTATTCTTTTTTTATATGTGGATTTCTGAAAATTCAGGAATCTTAAAACAATGGAGGCGAGGGAAGGTCAGGGTAGGCAAAGAAGAGGGTGCAGGAGATGATCACCAGTATAAGCACCGTGATATAGAGCACTGATACCTGCACCGTTATAGAGTGATCTGACACCAGCACCGTGATAGAGAGCACTGACATCAGCAGAGTGACATAAAGCACTGACACCAGCACCGTGATATACAGCACTGACACCTGCACTGTAAGCAGCCCCAGGAGGAAGTCAGCACGGCACAGGGATGGTGGGAGCCCCTCATAATGAGCATAGCACAGAGATGGTGGGAGCCCCTCATAATATGCACAGCAGAGAACGGTACAGCCCCAGGGGTAAGTCAGCATAGCACAGGGATGGTGGGAGCCCCTCATAATAAGCAGCCCCAGGAGGAAATCAGCATAGCACAGGGATGGTGGGAGCCCCTCATAATAAGCAGCCCCAGGAGGAAGTAAGCACAGCACAGGGATGGTGGGAGCCCCTCATAATGAGCATGATCACAGTGCATTTGTCAGTGCTCTATATCACGATGCTGGTGCTGGTGATCATCTCCTGCACACTCTTCGTTGCCTACCCTCACCTTCCCTCGCCTCCATTGTCTCAAGATTCCTGAATTTTCAGAATTTCACATATAAAAAAAGAATGCTTGTAGTTGTCGATCCCAGATTCACCTCATACATGTGTTATGTCACTGGTGTCAGATCACTCTATCATGGTGCAGGTGTCAGTGCTCTATATCATGGTGCTGGTGATCATTGCCTAACCTCACCTTCCCTCGCCTCCATTGTCTCAAGATTCCTGAATGTTCAGAATTTCACATATAAAAAAAGAATGCTTGCAGTTGTCGATCCCAGATTCACCTCATACATGTGTTATGTCACGGTGCTGGTGTCAGATCACTCTATCACGGTGCAGGTGTCAGTGCTCTATATCACGGTGCTGGTGCTGGTAATCATCTCCTGCACCCTCTTCTTTGCCTACCCTCACCTTCCCTTGCCTCCATTGTCTCGAGATTCCTGAATTTTCGGAATTTCACATATAAAAAAAGAATGCTTGTAGTTGTCGATCCCAGATTCACCTCATACATTTGTTATGTCAAGGTGCTGGTGTCAGATCACTCTATCATGGTGCAGGTGTCAGTGCTCTATATCACGGTGCTGGTGCTGGTGATCATCTTCTGCACCCTCTTCTTTGCCTACCCTGACCTTCCCTCGCCTCCATTGTCTCAAGATTCCTGAATGTTCAGAATTTCACATATAAAAAAAGAATGCTTGTAGTTGTCGATCCCAGATTCACCTCATACATGTGTTATGTCACGGTGCTGGTGTCAGATCACTCTATCACGGTGCAGGTGTCAGTGCTCTATATCACGGTGCTGGTGATCATCTCCTGCACCCTCTTCTTTGCCTACCCTCACCTTCCCTCGCCTCCATTGTCTCAAGATTCCTGAATGTTCAGAATTTCACATATAAAAAAAGAATGCTTGTAGTTGTCGATCCCACATTCACCTCATACATGTGTTATGTCACGGTGCTGGTGTCAGATCACTCTATCACGGTGCAGGTGTCAGTGCTCTATATCACGGTGCTGGTGCTGGTGATCATCTCCTGCACCCTCTTCTTTGCCTACCCTCACCTTCCCTCACCTCCATTGTCTCAAGATTCCTGAATGTTCAGAATTTCACATATAAAAAAAGAATGCTTGTAGTTGTCGATCCCAGATTCACCTCATACATGTGTTATGTCACAGTGCTGGTGTCAGATCACTCTATCACGGTGCAGGTGTCAGTGCTCTATATCACGGTGCTGGTGCTGGTAATCATCTCCTGCACCCTCTTCTTTGCCTACCCTCACCTTCCCTTGCCTCCATTGTCTCGAGATTCCTGAATTTTTTCGGAATTTCACATATAAAAAAAGAATGCTTGTAGTTGTCGATCCCAGATTCACCGCATACATTTGTTATGTCACGGTGCTGGTGTCAGATCACTCTATCACGGTGCAGGTGTCAGTGCTCTATATCACGGTGCTGGTGATCATCTCCTGCACCCTCTTCTTTGCCTACCCTCACCTTCCCTCGCCTACATTGTCTCAAGATTCCTGAATTTTCAGAATTTCACATATAAAAAGAGAATGCTTGTAGTTGTCGATCCCAGATTCACCTCATACATGTGTTATGTCACGTGCTGGTGTCAGATCACACTATCACGGTGCAGGTGTCAGTGCTCTATATCACGGTGCTGGTGCTGGTGATCATCTCCTGCACCCTCTTCTTTGCCTACCCTCACCTTCCCTCGCCTCCATTGTCTCAAGATTGCTGAATTTTCAGAATTTCACATATAAAAAAAGAATGCTTGTAGTTGTCGATCCCAGATTCACCTCATACATTTGTTATGTCACGGTGCTGGTGTCAGATCACTCTATCACGGTGCAGGTGTCAGTGCTCTATATCACGGTGCTGGTGATCATCTCCTACACCCTCTTCTTTGCCTACCCTGACCTTCCCTCGCCTCCATTGTCTCAAGATTCCTGAATTTTCAGAATTTCACATATAAAAAAAGAATGCTTGTAGTTGTCGACCCCAGATTCACCTCATACATGTGTTATGTCACGGTGCTGGTGTCAGATCACTCTATCACGGTGCAGGTGTCAGTGCTCTATATCACGGTGCTGGTGCTGGTGATCATCTCCTGCACCCTCTTCTTTGCCTACCCTCACCTTCCCTCGCCTCCATTGTCTCAAGATTCCTGAATTTTCAGAATTTCACATATAAAAAAAGAATGCTTGTAGTTGTCGATCCCACATTCACCTCATACATGTGTTATGTCATGGTGCTGGTGTCAGATCACTCTATCACGGTGCAGGTGTCAGTGCTCTATATCACGGTGCTGGTGATCATCTCCTGCACCCTCTTATTTGCCTACCCTCACCTTCCTTCGCCTCCATGGTCTCAAGATTCCTGAATTTTCAGAATTTCACATATAAAAAAAGAATGCTTGTAGTTGTCGATCCCAGATTCACCTCATACATGTGTTATGTCACGGTGCTGGTGTCAGATCACTCTATCACGGTGCAGGTGTCAGTGCTCTATATCATGGTGCTGGTGCTGGTGATCATCTCCTGCACCCTCTTCTTTGCCTACTCTCACCTTCCCTCGCCTCCATTGTCTCAAGATTCCTGAATTTTCAGAATTTCACATATAAAAAAAGAATGCTTGTAGTTGTCGATCCCAGATTCACCTCATACATGTGTTATGTCACGGTGCTGGTGTCAGATCACTCTATCACGGTGCAGGTGTCAGTGCTCTATATCACGGTGCTGGTGATCATCTCCTGCACCCTCTTATTTGCCTACCCTCACCTTCCTTCGCCTCCATGGTCTCAAGATTCCTGAATTTTCAGAATTTCACATATAAAAAAAGAATGCTTGTAGTTGTCGATCCCAGATTCACCTCATACATGTGTTATGTCACGGTGCTGGTGTCAGATCACTCTATCACGGTGCAGGTGTCAGTGCTCTATATCATGGTGCTGGTGCTGGTGATCATCTCCTGCACCCTCTTCTTTGCCTACTCTCACCTTCCCTCGCCTCCATTGTCTCAAGATTCCTGAATTTTCAGAATTTCACATATAAAAAAAGAATGCTTGTAGTTGTCGATCCCAGATTCACCTCATACATGTGTTATGTCATTGGCCATGTGGTGGGACTATGTGTGCACAGCTAGTAATTATTTTGTGGCTGCAAATATAAAATGTAGGTTTGTAAAGTTCACCATCCCTGTCATGTGCTGACTTCCTCCTGGGGCTGCTTATTATGAGGGGCTCCCACCATCCCTGTGCTATGCTGACTTCCTCCTGGGGCTGCTTACGTTGCTGGTGTCAGTGCTGTATATCATGGTGCTGGTGTCAGTGATTTATGTCACGCTGCTGATGTCAGTGCTCTCTATCATGGTGCTGGTGTCAGATCACTCTATCACGGTGCAGGTGTCATTGCTGTATGTCACGCTGCTAATGTCAGTGCTCTCTAGAGGTCGACCGAAAAAAAGGGCTAACTTGCGTTTGAAAGACCTCTGCGCAAATACCGCGTCACATAAAATATTGCAACAACTGCTATTTTATTCCCTAGGGTCTCTGCTAAAAAATATATATATAATTTTTGGGGTTTCTGAGTGATTTTCTAGCAGAAAATACTGGATTTTTACTTGTAAGCAACAAGTGTCAGAAAAGATTTAGTCTTTCAATGGTTAAACTGAGAACTTCTACACACAGAGTTCAGCCCATTGAAGAAGAAACATTTTATCACTTTGATCTTTTCTTGGCAGCCTGCCCAGAGAGGAGGAAAGTCCTTCACTGATGTCTTCAGACAACTTACATTGACTTCTATTACAGAAGTCTTTTACAAGTCATAATAAGCATAATGACTGGGTCGTCGTCCGAAATCCAGAATTCGTAAACAAAAGTTTGTATTCCGTACAGAATTCGGACTCACGGCAATTCGTATTTCAGATCCTCCCGAACGTACGAATTTGGGAAAACGAATCGCACATGTCTAGTGCACAGTGTGCCACATGTATGCAAAATCGGTGCAACAGCTCCAGGATGGATATTAGACATGTGCACACTGAAATATTTTTGTTTTGGAATTTCGTTTTCGTCTGAAAAATAATTTTTTATTTTGTTTTTTGTTAAAAATTGCATCCGTCTGAAAATCCAAATTAAGGTTGAATCTGTCATTGAAGGCTTATGGTGTCTGTCGAATGTTCAAAGAAGATTTGAGGGAGCAGCTAAACGGTATGACTCCGTATAGTTTAGCTGTTCCTTTCAAATATTCTTAGAACTTTCAACAGACACCATAAGCCAAAGATTCAACGTTTGTATGTTTTTCGCTGCTTTGTCGAATCGTTCATGTTAAATGTATATAGTTCAAACAGAAAATGGACTGGTGATAGTGATCACTGATCAGACTGGTAACAAGATAGGGTTTATAGAATCTATATAGAAACTCAATCTATAATATAGAATCTATAATAATAAATCCCCCCCACAACACGGGCAGCCTCTAAGGCTATCACAACACTAGCAACACTAGTATCACTATCAAGTTCACAACACTAACACAATAGCAGCAGATTATTATGAAAAAGTTAATTTGAACTGTAGCTTGCTTCACTATTGTTTTTCCTGCTGTGCTTATGCTTAATTGCTAAATAATTTAGGTTCTCTGACAAACGGACTAGCTAAAATTGACTGTCTTCTGAAATGATTCAGTGTGGGTGTCTCTCTGTGCTATCTATCGTAAGTGAAAGTAAGTTGGCCGTACGTGTGTACTTAGTTCTAGCTATTTTACTGCTCTCCCTCTTTGGTTACAATCGGCCAATAACATTCATCATCATCATTATTTTTATTTTACTTCCCCCACCCAATTCCAGCAGTGATCTTTTCTCTCTATGTCGAATCTTTTCTGTCTGTGTAGAATAATCCTGGAATAATAGAGTTAAGGTTAGGCACATTCGACCACAGGTTCGATAGTCACAGATTGTTATTGTCAGCGTCATGTCGTATCTCCTATCTATATCAAACTGTTGTCCCAAAGAAAACGACAATAAAGCATTTGTTTATGTCAGATCTTTCGTTTTTCGGATTCTGCACTTTCATTATCATTTGTTAAAACAATAACGAAAATACCTAAAATTCGGACGAAAATGCATTTGGACGAAAACGAATGCACATGTCTAATGGATATCGCTGTGACAGATGTGAGTGGGTTGCCCTTCTGGAAGCTCACATTAGAGATCTGGAGGAGCAAATTGCAACACTGGGCAGAAAGAACAACCTTGAAAGGGGTCCTCTAGGTGGTCAGTAGGGTTGATGTGGAGCGTGGAGGGGAAAGTCAGGATTATCAGAAAGCAAGAGCAGCCCATCTAATAGGGGTGGTGAGGGTAGTGCAGGTAGGTCTAGACAGTAGGTGGTAATAAGGGATTCTATAATCAGAAATACTGATAGAATAATATTTGTTGCCAGGATTGCCTCAACCGAATAGTTTGTTGTCTCCCTGGTGCTAGGTTTCGGACTGGTTGATAAATTACTGGGAGCGGGTGGGCACAACCATGTTGGAACATATACATGGAATACATATACATTCCAATACATGGAAGGTGGAGGTTCCTTAAGAATCAATTTAAAGAACTAGGCTGCAAGTTGAAGGGAAGGACCACCAATGTGATATTCTCTGAAATATTGCCTATGTCATGCATAACGCAGGAAAGGTAGGGGGAGATTAGAGACCTGAATGTATGGCTTAAGATCTGGTGAAGAAGGAAGGGTTTGGGTTTCTAGAGCACTGGACTGACTTTTCATTCGGGTACAACCTATATGCTAAAGATGGTTTGCACCTGAATGGAAGGGGGTCTTCTGTGCTGGGGGAGAGGTTTATGGGAAGGTTGGAGGAGTATTTAAACTAGGATTGGGGGGGGGGGGTGAACTAGAATCCAATTGGGCAGACAGGTTAGTTATGGGTAATGGATGGTGGAATGAGGATAGATTGGGGAGGGTTATGACAGGTAACAAGAAGGTTCCCATGTTGCAAACAACCATTGGAAATGATAGTGCTATTTGTACTACTTAAAAAATATATGCAAAACACCAGAGAAAAATGTAATAATACATTAAAGTTTTTGTTCACCAATGCCAGAAGTCTGCCAAGCAAAAGAGGTGAGTTGAAACTCTGGTGCACGAGGAAAGCTATGTAATTGCTATTGCTGAATCTTGGCTTCATTCCTCACCTGACTGGGCTATTAATATTCCTGAGTATGCACTCTTTCGGAAAGACAGGGTAAAAAGGAAAGGTGGTTGTGTCTGTCTCTATATGAGAAGTGATCTCAAAGTGAGTGTAAATAAGGACCTAATTGATGGAGAGTGTGATGTGGCTGAAGCATTATGGGTGGAACTGCATATACATGTGCAGAGTTCAAAGTTAATCATTGGAGTTTGGTATAGACCACCCAATATTAATGAGGAGGTGGAGACTCAGCTCCATGCACAGATGGAAAGGGCTGCAAGGGCTAGGATGGTGATAATAAAGGGGATTTTAACTGCCTGGAAGTTCACTGGAGTAATGGCACTGCTGGAATAGTAAAAGGTCAAAAATGTATAAACTTATTACAGGACAATTTTATGGTCCAGTTTATTGAGGCCCCAACTAGACATGACGCTCTGTTGGACCTGGTAATCTCAAACCATGCAGAGCTTATTACTAATGTTCATATAAAGGAACATCAGGGTAGCAGTGACCATAACAGGATTTCATTTGAGGTTAGCTGTAAGCAAAAAAACACATACGGGAAATATAAAAACACTTACCTTTAAGAGAGCAAATTTTCCAAGAATGAGGGCTGCTCTCCAAGACTTAGACTGGGAGGGAATATTGGCATTGATAAACACAGAACAGAAATGGGAATTCTTCAAAAAGACTGTATGTGAACTTACTACAAAGTATATTCCCATGGGCAATAGGTTTAAAAGGTTAAAAATAAAACCTATGTGGCTCAGTCCAAAGTTTAAAAGCTATAAACAATAAGAAAATAGCTTTTTTTCAAATCTAAATTTTTATTCAACTCCAAACTGGGGAAGACAGTCCCCGTATTGCAACATACAATAACAAGTTAAGTGCAATCCAATTAAGCAAAACTCAATACAGGTAAAAACTGGGACTTTAGGACTGTCATATAGCAATCACAGCAAGGTGAGATATAGCGCGTATATCGTGCCAGGGTCTGGGATCATATAAACCCCAAGTCCCCCTGGCACCATCTATCCCCAGAAAGGGGTAGGGGTCTGTCGTTCCCACTTTTCACTTTTTCAAAAAAGAAAGAGTAACAGAGGGGGGGGGGGGAGAGAGGAATACAGAGAGCAGAAAAAAAAGGAAGAGAAAGAAAAGAGGGAAAAGACTTGATGGCGACCTCCGTCCCAGGGGGCCCCTGCAGGCCATCCCCTGGTACTAAGATACTAAGATGAGAGCAAGCTGCGCCCCTCCAGCGAGAATATAAAGAATATAAAAACATTCCAACCGTCCCAGGTTTGTTTAAAAATCTCCTGTTTATCCTGTGCCGTAAGGATCAAGTCCTCCATCTTTAAAGTCTTCTACTTTTCTGACCCAGTGAGCAATAGAAGGGGGGGAACTGTTCTTCCAATAGAGCGGGATACAGGACTTTGCAGCATTTAGCAAATGCCGTAGGATGGACTTTCTGTATTTTTTAATGGGGACCTGTGAGAGGTGCAGGAGAAAGAATGCCGCTTCTTCCGGGATCGGGAATTCCGCAAATTTCTGTGTAATGCGTCTGACCTCTCTCCAGAAATCCATCAACCTTGGGCAGGACCAAAATATATGAATCAGCGTGTCTTCTTCCTCACCACATCACCAACATCTGTCAGAGGTAGCGGGGAAGCACTTATGTAGCTTAGAGGGTGTCAAGTACCACCTAGTAAGGAGTTTAAAGTTTGTCTCCTGAATCCTGGTGCATAGCGAGGACTTGAGAGCGAGGGTAACAATGCGCTGTCTTTGTGTTGGGGAAAATGAGCAGTTAAGATCTCTTTCCCAACTGGACAGACATGGTAAATGTGGATGCTCCAGAGGGGTGTTCAGGAGCGTATATGTCTAAGAGAGGATGTGGGCCAAGGGGCCGTCGTTTGTACATAGCGCCTCAAAGTCTGTCAGGCGGCGGTCGAAGTCTTGGGGATTTGGAATAGAATGGAGGAAGTGATGCAGTTGCCCCGCTCTCCAGAAAGGCAACTGAAACTTTCCCGCTGGATCGGTCAGAGTTGAGATGGATGGCCACTTACCGTTGCTAACATATTTAGACGCATGGTCCAAATTTAAACTTTTGAGCGGGTCATATTCTCGGGCGTAAATTCCTGGCTCAAATCTCGGATGTCCAAGGATAGGGAACAAGGGGGAAGTCAGAGATGTCAGTACATTTTGGGTAGCAATCCGGTGACAGACTTTCAAAGAAGCCCCTATAGTAGGGTGCGACTTCAAATCCTTGGGCAAATCATTGTAGCACCACAGGGCGCTTTTCAAGGGAATGCAGGAGTAAGACTGTTCTAATTGCACCCACAGCTTAGTACGATGATTACGATTCCAATCTAACACACGCCCCATGTTAGAGGCCTGGTAATAGCGTCGTAAATCAGGAAGAGCCAACCCTCCCTGTTGTTTGGCTAGTGTCAGTTGTGATCGCTTAAGTCAAGGTTTTTTGTGGGCCCATATAAACTGAGTAAGCAGGGACTATTTTACTTATCCAAGTCAACATTCGTCCCCCTAGGCCTATGTGTCGGAGGACTGAGAATAAGAACGTCCAGTTAACCCAATCAAAGGCCTTTTCGGCATCTGTACACACAAAGAGACAGGGAGTCCCAGATGATTTGGCTTTATGCACCAGGTTAAGGACTTTAACAGTATTGTCCCGGGCCTCCCTAGAGGGGATAAAGCCTACTTGGTTGATGTGTATGAGAGACTGCAGGTGCTGCGCCAAACGCATGGTGAGGATTTTGGAAAATAGCTTCAGATCCAGGTTTAGGAGGGAAATAGGTCGATAGCTCCCACACAGGCCTGGGTCCTTGCCCTCTTTGGGGATCAATGAAATATGAGCTCTAAGGGTATCCCGCGGAAAGTCCCCTCCCGAGCCCAGAGCATTAAAAAACTGCACCAAACGCGGGCCGAGGGTAGGTAGAAAGGTCTTATAGTATTGTGCGGTGTAACCGTCCGGACCGGGGGCCTTACCCACCTTCAACGAGCCTACTGCCCGTTGCACCTCTTCCAATGTAATCGGGTCTTCCAGACCTTCTTCTGTCTCTAATGAAAGGGTCGATAGACCGGAACCGATCACATACCTATCTATTTCCTCCAGACTGGACCCGGAGTCGGGCAAATTATAAAGATCATGGTAAAATTTCCCGAAAGTATCAGCTATCTGAGTTGGAGTAGAGACCCTCTGACCTTTCCCATCTACCAGCTGCGGAATATAGGAGGAAGACTTCAATTCCCTAACCGACCGAGCTAATAACTTCCCACACTTGTCCCCCGATTCATAGGACAGTTTCCGACAGAACTGGAGTGCCGCTTTTGCTTTGTAGCGAAGTAGGTCAGTGATCTGGGCTCGAAGCATCCCCAGTTCATTCTCCAGAAGCTGCGTGGGAGCATGTTTGTGCCTCGCCTCAGTAGTGGCAAGCTCAGAGAGAAGCTTGGTCAGCTGTTCATTCCGCTCTTGTTTGATTTGAGCTCCATGCTTAATCAGGACCCCGCGGAGAACCGCTTTGTGGGCCTCCCAAACCGTCCCCGGGTCGCAATCCTGTGTTTCGTTTTCCCGAAAGTACAGGTCAATCGACCTGGTAACATCTGCCAAAACCTCTGGGATTTGAAGGAGGCTCTCGTTGAGGTGCCAAAACAAAGACCGGGGCGAGGGATTCCTCGTGAGGGCGTAGGTAAGAGCCACTGGAGCGTGGTCGGACCAAGTGATATGGCGGATGGTGGAAGAGTCCACCAGGTGTAGTTGGTCATGAGGGATCAAAAAGAAATCTATCCTTGAGTAGGACTTGTGGGGGGGGGAGTAAAAAGAATAGTCCCTTTCCCCCGAGTGTTGCAAGCGCCATACATCAACCAGCTGGTCCTGTAGGAGGCACCTGGTTATCCGTTTTCTTATCGAAACCGGTACCGAGGAGCACAAGGTAGACGTATCAGCCTGAGGTGTAAGAGGGATGTTAAAATCCCCACCCACTATCAGCTGACCCTCCCGAAAGTCCCTCAAACAATCAAAAGTAGTCCTAAGAAACACGTCCTGCCGAACATTGGGGGCGTATATCGTAGCGAAGGTAAATAGTACTTCCCCTATGCGGAAAGAGGAAGCGGCCTTCCGGGTCTACCCGGGACTCCAGGAACACCCAGGGGAGTTTGCTGGAGATCATAATGGAGACACCCTTGGTATTAGCTGAGGGGTTAGTGGAGTGATAGACATGAGGAAAAAGTCTCGACCTGAGAAAGGGGAGGCTCGTCTTTTTAAAATGTGTTTCCTGGATAAAGGCCACATCAGTGCAGGAATTCTTCAGTTCTCACTGGAGAATACGCCGCTTTTCAGAAGAGTTCAGCCCCTTAACATTAAAGGAGGTGAGTTTAATAAGGTCTGCCATCGCGCCTTTGAGGTACAGAAATGGGCCCCCGGAAAGAACCATGCCAGGCAAAACCCAGGTAGATATCACGTGAATGATAGGTAAGGGAGAACAGAATGTAAAAAGAGGAGGGGGGGGGGGGGGAGAAAGCAGATGGAAAGTATTAAGGGCTGTACCCCACGGCCCTAGGGAGAGAGAGAGTAGAGTAGTCCGCACTAAGAGCACGAACAAGAGAGAGAAGGAAAAGAAAAAAAAGAAAAAGAAAAAATTACTAAACTAGCAAAAAATTTATATAACGCATACCAGCAGTATACTGGGTTTAAAGCGTCATCCTATTTGGAGCGTTAGGTAGACAAGTCGGAGAGAGGCTCCCGGGACTCGTCCCCCCCACTCCCAGCCATAAAAGGAATATTGTCTTGTAACGGCATACATGTAACAGGCAAACAATGAAAGGCAAACATAAGTACATGAGAAAAAAAAAACATATATAAATAATAAATGGCAAACTTAAACTCAGCAGCTCTAAAGGGTCCTCCGGCCTGCCCCAAAACATAGGCACACCCGGGGGAGCCTAACATAACCCAGGGTCACACCCGGGGGAGTGACCTCCACCCCCTCCATTCGCCCCACACCCCCAAGTCCCGAGAACCCCAAAAAAATTAAAAAATATATACATATATATGCATTGCTCCCCTGCTTATAGCATTCCTCTGCATCTCCGAGGGGGGGGGGGGGGGGCTGGGGGGGGAAGGAAGGGGAGCCGGAGAGAAACAAAGAGGGGAGGGTGGGAGGGAAGAAAGGCGAGGGGAAGTAGGGGGTGGAGAGTGGGAGGCGGAAAGAGACAAAATGAAAGGGAAGGAAGGGGGAGGGAGAAATTAATAAGGGATGGGGGGGGGAGGGAGAAGAAAGTGCAGGGGAGAGGAGGGAAGAGAGGGAAAGGGTAGGAAAGGGGAGGGGATTGAAAAAAGAGAAGGGAAGTGGGGGAGAGGGAAGAAAAGGAAGGAAGCAGAAAAGGTAAACAGTCACCCCCGGAGAACACTCATGTGGCCGTCCACGTTCTCATAACACTTCAGCCTGATAACCAAACAGACCCCAAAAAGGTATACCTCCCCCCCCCCAACTGTCCCACAGCGTAGCAACAGGATAGGGTCACCGTCCCGGGACCAATCTAGTAATGTTCCTCCTGCCTCGTGGTCAAAGGTTAGTGCAGGGTGCACGGAGGGAGGTATGATATCGCCCAAAGGTGGTCCCCGCGGAGGCCTGGCAGCAAACAGGGGGGGCGCCAGCGCCGTGTGGATTTATGTGCCACAGTCTGAGTTCCCCTGCTGTCTCCGCAAACTGCGGATGGTCACCTCAAGTAGGGTAAAGCAGGGGCCCGAGGACAACCTGCAATAGCTACCGTCTCACCAGGGCAAAGCAGTCAAAGGGCAAGCAGGCACGTCCGATCAGGAAGAGGTGCAGAGCCGTCCCCGGACAACCAGACAGTCCCGATCCCGATCCCAGTCCAGCTATATTCCTCCTGCCACATGATCCCGGGTCAGGCTGGAACATACAGAGGGAGGCAAGGCACCCCACAAGCATTCAGGGGAGACCCCAGGAGGGAATCTGGTGTCAATCAGGGAGGACCAAATCCATTTAGGTTTGAGGTTAACAGGATGAACTCCCCTGGGGATCATGCTAGCACAAATGGTAGAGGTTATGTAGGGGGTGCGGGGTCAGAGAGCATCCGCCCCCAGTATCAGTTAAAGCAGGTAGGGGTCAAGCAGTCATATCTGGCTGGGCGGGGGACAGAACGGCCCATAGGCAACCCCACCTTCCTGGCCTGGCAATGTACCTCTCACTTCACGATCCAGAGGCAGTGTGGAGTGTACAGAGGGCGGCAAACAATCTCCCCAACAGTCAGAGTTGACCCTAGAAGTAAGTCCGGCATCTATCAGAGGGAAGCCGAAGCTGCGGAGGTTTGTGTCCGGTTGCCCGAACTCCCGGGGGGGTCACGCCAGCCAAGGAGGGGAAGCACGATAGATGGGTGGGAAATGGGGGCTAGGGAACATCCAGCCCAGGAACCAGTTAGGGCAGGCAGGGAGCAAACAGTCATGTCAGGCTAGAGGGGGACGCAGAGCAATCCCCCAGTTACTCACGGTGGGCGTCTCTGATAGCTGAACGCCGTCTCCCTCCCAGTCTCCTGTGTCGGCGGGGAAGCGGGCCCTACATCTGGAGGACACCAGATCTGCCGGGCGGGCGAGGTAGTAGCTGCTGCCAATCCGGAATCACGACCGGATCCACGGCCAGAAACTGGAAGAGTGCTGGGAGATCCGACGGCCCCTGGAGTGTGAAGGAGGATGACTCCTTCCGGAACGTAACCGAGAGGGGGTATCCCCACCGGTAAGTGTATCCACGCTGTCTTGCCAGTTCTAGCAGGGGATGGAGCAGTGCCCTGCGCTTCAGGGTAGCCCTGGAGAGGTCTGGTAAAATCAGGATCCGAGCACCATCCAGCTCGCCATGTTCCCAGGCCCGGCGAAGTATAAGTTCCCTCTGTACATAGCGGTGGAAGCGGCACACTACATCACGCGGCCTCCCCGGGTCCGCGGATCTCGGTCCCAGAGTTCTGTGAACTCTATCGAGCTCAACGGACATCTCCGGGTCTGCCGCTATGACACAGAAAATGTTCAGTACTATGTCCCCCAGGTTTTCTGCAGCCAAGGATTCCGGAATGCCACGGAGCCGCACATTGGAACGACGGCTCCGGTCCTCAATGTCCTCTATGTGCAGCTGAAGAGCAACCGCCGCATCACGGTGCCGGTCCCTTGCCTGTGCCAGGGCTAGCACCCGGCCCTCTAGGGAGGAGATCGAGGTCTCTCCCGTGTGTACCCGCTCTGCTAGGCTGGAAACCTCTCCCCTCACCTCCTGGATATCCCTGCGATGGGTCTCCTCGAGGCGGAGGATCAGCGCCTCTATGTCATTCCGTGTAGGCAGCGCCTGTAGAAGAGCTCGGATATCCTGGTCCACATCCGCCGGTGCAGCGGGGCTTCCTGCCGACATCTCACCACCGGGTGGGTCTGGGGGTTCTGGGCAGCCACTGGGTTGGGAGTCCGAGCCGGGGGAGCCAAGGAGATCCTCCCGATGCCGATCCCCCCCGATGTGCCACGTGTGGGGCCCCGCGAGGCTGCAGCCGAGGCCCCGGCGCTCGGGTCCTGGATCTTCTTGAAAAAACGGCGAATCTCACGGGGGTTTTTGGAGGCAGGAGTCCCCCTGGCAAAAGCTCTGGTCTTGTGCCTTTTGGTCGGCAGCATGCCGGGATTATGGTGCAGTAGGTCGGGAAAGGGGGTCCGAGGCCGGGAGCTCAGCAATAGTGTGTCTCTACTCCGCCATGTCCAGGCCACGCCCCCAAGAAAATAGCTTTTAAAAATGAAGGACACTATTATCGTTTAAAAGTTACAAAGAATATAACATAATATGTAAAAAGGAAATCAATAACGTAAAAATTCAAAACGAACGACAGTAGGACAAACCACCAAAAATTCTTCAAATACAGTATATACAGTATATCAATAGTAAAAAGTTCAGATCTGAGCATGTAGGTCCTTTACAAAATAATCCAGAGTCGGTGACTAGGGACAAAGAGAAGTTCTGTGTATACAAAGGAGCATGGGGGAGCTGAAGTCCATAATGAGGATGGTATTGACACATCCTCAAATGATCCACAATGGCTCAAATGTGATATGGTCCAGAAATATTTAGACAGAATAAAGGTGGATACCTGGACCAGGTGGCATCAACCCACCCCCCGCGTAGGGCCAATGTGGTGCCTATATTTAAAAATATAAATAAGTCTTTACCAAGTAACTATAGACCTGTTAGTTTAACTTATATAGCTGGGAAGATACTGGAGAGTTTAATAAAAGACCACATAGATGAGTTCTTGCTGGAAAAAAATATTTTAAGCAACAGACAGCATGGGTTCATAAAAGACAGAAGTTTTCAAACAAATCATATTTTTTTTATGAAGAGGTAAGTGAAACCTTGGGCAGAGGAGTGGCTGTGGATGTGGTATACTTGGATTTTGAAAAAGTGTTCAACACAGTTCTCCACACATGGCTAATGTAAGGTAAAGTCTACAGGCTTGGAAATATCAGTTTGTAAATGGGTAGAGAATTGTCTAAAAGACAGAATTCAGAGAGTAGTGGTTAATGATTAATACTCTGAATGGTCTAAGGTCAGGGGCGTTGCTAGGCCTACAAAAGATCTATGGCTAGAGCCCATAGCAGCGAACTAAAGAAAGTCATATGCTTGGGCGGGCATCAGGGCCGCCATCAGGGGGGTACAGGCATTACACCTGTAAGGGGCCCGAATGTTCCCAGGGGCCCGACCACCTACTATTCTCAACTCGCGGCTGAGAGGAGAGAAAACACTTTCATTTCGGCAGTTTCTCCCCCCGCTCTCATGTCGTGGCTGGAGATAGGAGAGAAAATGGTCACAGCAGATTTGCAGTTCAGTCCAGCTGTCATTCAGCTGCCCCCCTCCTCCTATCACGTGTCCCCACGGTGATCTCTCCTCCCCCTGATCCTCGATGGAGTCCGTCCCAGCCTGCCCATCTCAGCAATGATGGTGAGTGGCGGAGGGGAGGGCGGGGGAATGGATGAATGGATTGGCGCCTGTGCAGGGCATAGTGCTGGCTGTGGGGCCCGGGGGGCTCTGCGATGAGGGTGTGTTTGGCTCTCTCTTTGTAGCAGGAAGTGGTAGAAGCCTTTCAAGGAGCCAATCCATTCATGCACTGACAAGACGCTTACTAATAGAAAGTTAAGGCAGTGTGGTGAGTTCATCATTGTGTGTATAGATACTCCCCATGGCCTAGAGTACTTCCCATCCATTCATCCCCCTGGCATAGTCTGTGTCTTATTCACTGACCCCCCGTCATAGACTGACCCCTATTCACTGACCCCCTGTCATAGACTGACCATTATTCACTGACCCCCCCGTCATAGACTGACCCCTATTCACTGACCCCCCCTGTCATAGACTGAACCCTATTCACTGACCCCCCCTGTCATAGACTGACCCCTATTCACTGACCCCCCGTCATAGACTGACCCCTATTCACTGACCCCCGATCATAGACTGACCCCTATTCACTAACCCCCCCATCAAAGAACAACCTTGAAAGGGGTCCTCTAGGTGGTCAGTAGGGTTGATGTGGAGCATGGAAGGGCAAGTCAGGATTATCAGAAAGCAAGATGAGTTAATGTAGTTAGAGGGAGTGGTAGGGGCTCACAAAAAAGGAAGGCAAGTCCTCTGTTTGTGCACCAAAACAAATTTGCCAAGCTCAGTGAAGATGTAGAGGTGGCAAACACAGAGGTGGCAGCCCTGAATATCACTGCTACCCCTAACAGGCGGGAGAGCAGCCCATCTAATAGGGGTGGTGAGGATAGTGCAGGTAGGCCTAGACAGTAGGTGGTAATAGGGGATTCTATAATCAGAAATACTGATAGAATAATATTTGTTGCCAGAATTGCCTCAACCGAATGGTTTGCTGTCTCCCTGGTGCTAGGTTTCGGACTGGTTGATAAATTACTGGGAGTGGGTGGGCACAACCATGTTGGAACATATACATGGAATACATATACATTCCAATACATGGAAGGTGGAGGTTCCTTAAGAATCAATTTAAAGAACTAGGCTGCAAGTTGAAGGGAAGGACCACCAATGTGATATTCTCTGAAATATTGCCTGTGTCATGCACAACGCAGGAAAGGTAGGGGGAGATTAGAGACCTGAATGTATGGTTTAAGATCTGGTGAAGAAGGAAGGGTTTGGGTTTCTAGAGCACTGGGCTGACTTTTCATTTGGGTATAACCTATATGCTAAAGATGGTTTGCACCTGAATGGAAGGGGGTCTTCTGTGCTGGGGGAGAGGTTTATGGGAAGGTTGGAGGAGTATTTAAACTAGGATTGGGGGGGGGGGGTGAACTAGAATCCAATTGGGCAGACAGGTTAGTTATGGGTAATGGATGGTGGAATGAGGATAGATGGGGGAGGGTTATGACAGGTGACAAGAAGGTTCCCATGTTGCAAACAACCATTGGAAATGATAGTGCTATTTGTACTACTTAAAAAATATATGCAAAACACCAGAGAAAAATGTAATAATACATTAAAGTTTTTGTTCACCAATGCCAGAAGTCTGCCAAGCAAAAGAGGTGAGTTGAAAGCTCTGGTGCACGAGGAAAGCTATGTAATTGCTATTGCTGAATCTTGGCTTCATTCCTCACCTGACTGGGCTATTAATATTCCTGAGTATGCACTCTTTCGGAAAGACAGGGTAAAAAGGAAAGGTGGCGGTGTCTGTCTCTATATGAGAAGTGATCTCAAAGTGAGTGTGAATAAGGACCTAATTGATAGAGAGTGTGATGTGGCTGAAGCATTATGGGTGGAACTGCATATACATGTGCAGAGTTCAAAGTTAATCATTGGAGTTTGGTATAGACCACCCAATATTAATGAGGAGGTGGAGACTCAGCTCCATGCACAGATGGAAAGGGCTGCAAGGGCTAGGATGGTGATAATAATGGGGATTTTAACTGCCTGGAAGTTCACTGGAGTAATGGCACTGCTGGAATAGTTAAAGGTCAAAAATGTATAAACTTATTACAGGACAATTTTATGGTCCAGTTTATTGAGGCCCCAACTAGACATGACGCTCTGTTGGACCTGGTAATCTCAAACCATGCAGAGCTTATTACTAATGTTCATATAAAGGAACATCAGGGTAGCAGTAACCATAACAGGATTTCATCTGAGGTTAGCTGTAAGCAAAAAAACACATACCGGAAATATAAAAACACTTACCTTTAAGAGAGCAAATTTTCCAAGAATGAGGGCTGCTCTCCAAGACTTAGACTGGGATGGAATATTGGCATTGATAAACACAGAACAGAAATGGTAATTCTTCAAAAAAGACTGTATGTGAACTTACTACAAAGTATATTCCCATGGGCAATAGGTTTAAAAGGTTAAAAATAAAACCTATGTGGCTCAGTCCAAAGTTTAAAAGCTATAAACAATAAGAAAATAGCTTTTAAAAAATATAAAAATGAAGTACACTATTATCGTTTAAAAGTTACAAAGAATATAACATAATATGTAAAAAGGAAATCAATAACGTAAAAATTCAAAACGAACGACAGTAGGACAAACCACCAAAAATTCTTCAAATACAGTATATACAGTATATCAATAGTAAAAAATTCAGATCTGAGCATGTCGTTCCTTTACAAAATAATCCAGAGTCGGTGACTAGGGACAAAGAGAAGTTCTGTGTATACAAAGGAGCACGGGGGAGCTGAAGTCCATAATGAGGATGGTATTGACATATCCTCAAATGATCCACAATGGCTCAAATGTGATATGGTCCAGAAATATTTAGACAGAATAAAGGTGGATACCTGGACCAGGTGGCATCAATCCACCCCCCGTGTAGGGCCAATGTGGTGCCTATATTTAAAAATATAAATAAGTCTTTACCAAGTAACTATAGACCTGTTAGTTTAACTTATATAGCTGGGAAGATACTGGAGAGTTTAATAAAAGACCAGATAGATGAGTTCTTGCTGGAAAAAAATATTTTAAGCAACAGACAGCATGGGTTCATAAAAGACAGAAGTTTTCAAACAAATCATATTTTTTTTATGAAGAGGTAAGTGAAACCTTGGGCAGAGGAGTGGCTGTGGATGTGGTATACTTGGATTTTGAAAAAGTGTTCAACACAGTTCTCCACACATGGCTAATGTAAGGTAAAGTCTACAGGCTTGGAAATATCAGTTTGTAAATGAGTAGAGAATTGTCTAAAAGACAGAATTCAGAGAGTAGTGGTTAATGATTCATACTCTGAATGGTCTAAGGTCAGGGGCGTTGCTAGGCCTACAAAAGATCTATGGCTAGAGCCCATAGCAGCGAACTAAAGAAAGTCATATGCTTGGGCGGGCATCAGGGCCGCCATCAGGGGGGTACAGGCATTACACCTGTAAGGGGCCCAAATGTTCCCAGGGGCCCGACCGCCTCCCATTCTCAGCTCGCGGCTGAGAGGAGAGAAAACACTTTCATTTCGGCAGTTTCTCCCCCCGCTCTCATGTCGTGGCTGGAGACAGGAGAGAAAATGGTCACAGCAGATTTGCAGTTCAGTCCAGCTGTCATTCAGCTGCCCCCTCCTCCTATCACGTGTCCCCACGGTGATCTCTACTCCCCCTGATCCTCGATGGAGTCCTTCCCAGCGCGCCCATCTCAGCAATGATGGTGAGCGGCGGAGGGGAGGGCGGGGGAATGGATGAATGGATTGGCGCCTGTGCAGGGCATAGTGCTGGCTGTGGGGCAAGGGGGGCTCTGCGATGAGGGTGTGTTTTGCTCTCTCTTTGTAGCAGGAAGTGGTAGAAGCCTTTCAAGGAGCCAATCCATTCATGCACTGACAAGACGCTTACTAATAGAAAGTTAAGGCAGAGTGGTGAGTTCATCATTGTGTGTATAGATACTCCCCATGGCATAGAGTACTTCCCCTCCATTCATCCCCCTGGCATAGTCTGTGTCTTATTCACTGACCCCTGTCATAGACTGACCCCTATTCACTGACCTCCCTGTCATAGACTGACCATTATTTACTGACCCCCCGTCATAGACCTACCCCTATTCACTGCCCCCCCTGTCATAGACTGACCCCTATTCACTGACCCCCCTATCATAGACTGACCCCTATTCACTGACCCCCGATCATAGACTGACCCCTATTTACTGACCCCCCCGTCATAGACTTCCCCCTAGTCACTGACCGCCCCTTCACTGACCTGCCCCTATTCACTGACCCCCCCTTCATAGACTTCCAGGGCCACCATCAGGGGTTACCTCAGGGTCCCTAGCGATCCCCCCTTATATCAGGGTCCCCAGAGAGCACCCCTCATTACATCAGGGTCCTCAGAGAGCCCCCCCTTACATCAGGGTCCCCACAGAGCCCCCTTACATCAGGGTCCCCAGAGAGCCTCACTACTCATATCAGGGTCCCCAGAGCCCTCCTTATTACATCAGGATCTTCAGAGAGCCCCCCTTACAACAGGGTCCTCACAGAGCCCCCCTTACAACAGGGTCCCCAGAGAGCCCTCCTTTACATCAGGGGTCCCATAGAGCCTCCCTACTTACAACCGGGTCCCCAGAGCCCCTCTTACATCAGGGTCCCCAGAGAGCACCCTTTATTACATCAGATAGCCCTCCCTTACATCAGGGTCCTTATACAGCCTCCCTACTTACATTAGGTTTGCCTGATCCCCCCTCATTACCTCAGGATCCCTAGCGATCCCCCCTTATATCAGGGTCCCCAGAGAGCACCCCTCATTACATCAGGGTCACTAGATAGCCCTCCCTTACATCAGGGTCCTCATACAGCCTCCCTACTTATATTAGGGTCCCCAGAGCCCCCTTATTACATCAGGGTCCCCAGAGAGCCACCCTTACATAAAGGTCCTCTGAGAGCCCCCCTTACATCAGGGTCCTCGCAGAGCCCCCCCTTACATCGGGGTCCCCAGAGTGCCTCCTCCTTACATCAGGGTCCTCGGAGAGCCTCCCCCTTACATTAGGTTTGCCTGAACCCCCCTCATTACCTCAGGGTACCTAGCGATCCGCCTTACATCAGGGTCCCCAGAGAGCACCCCTCATTACATCAAGGTCCCTAGATAGCCCTCCCTTACATCAAGGTCCTCATACAGCCTCCCTATTTATATTAGGGTCCCCAGAGCCCCCTTATGACATCAGGGTCCCCAGAGAACCACCCTTACATCAGGGTCCTCTGAGAGCCACCCTTACATCAGGGTCCTCAGAGAGCCTCCCCCTTACACCGGGGTCCCCAGAGAGCCCTTTCCTTACATCAGGGTCCCCAGAGAGCCCACCCATCTCTAGAGAGCCTTCTCCTTACATCAGGGTCTCCAGAGAGCCTCCTCCTTACATCAGGGTCCCCAGAGGGCCTCCTCCTTACGTCAGGGTCCCCAGAGAGCCTCCTCCTTACATCAGGGTCCTTAGAGAGCATCCTCCTTATATCAGGATCCCCAGAGAGCTCCCCCCTTACATCAGGGTCTCCAGAAAGCCCCCCAATTACATCAAGATCCCCAGAGAGCCCCCTCCTTACATCAGGGTCCCCAGAGAGCCCCTCATCTCCAGAGAGCGTCCTCCTTACATCAGGGTCCCCGGAGAGCCCCCCACTTAAATCAGGGTCTCCAGAGAGCCTCCTTTTTACATCAGGGTCCTCAAAGAGCCCCTTCCTAACATCAGGTCCCCAGAAAGCCTCCTCCTTACATTAGGGTCCCAAGAGAGCCCCCCCTAACATCAGGGTCCCCAGAGAGCCTGGTGGACTGCGTGAGGTCTCTGGTGGTGGCTATGGGGTCCAAGCATAAATGAACCCTGGGCCCTGAGATCTAAGGGGTTACATTCTTAGATCCCAGGAGTTCATGCTTGGACTTGTAGCCCTTCACTAGTTGGGGGGATGTCATGTCCTCAGCCCCTGAGGGGTTCATCCTGGGACCTAGCTGTAGTCCTTCACTTTTTTGGGGGGCTCACATCCAAAACTGAAGGAATACAAGTCCCAGCATGAACCCCTGAGATCTAAGAATTGAACCCCTTAGATCTCATCAGTTCATGCCTGGGACCTGTAGTCCTTCACTAGTTAAGGGAGGCAGGGGGGTGTCACATTGTCATCTCTGAGGTGCTCAAGCTGGGACCTGTAGTCCTTCACTTTTGAGGGTTCATATCCGCCAAAAGTGAAGGACTACAAGTCCCAGCATGAACCCCTCCTGTTTGTATGGTCTCTGGCTCTGCAGACTGCATATAATGACACTGACACACACTGTTTAGATTGGCCTGCACTGGGCTCACTTTGCAGGCTTCGCACAGTTCCAGTTCTGCAGTGGAGGCCCGGAGGAGATCACAGAGGAGTTGGGTGCGATGGACCATAGAAAGCACTTGACATGGAGGAGGAGGAGGAAGTAAAATCCTCCGATGCTGTGAGCATCGGGGTCGCTGTTCTTTTGGAGAATTTGACAGAACACTGCCTCAGGCTCCCTCTACATGGCTGGGAGTCGCGGCCGTGACGTCACACATCACTCACCTCTAGCAACCAGTGATCAGTAAGAGCCTCAGTTAGCGGTGGAGAGGGGGGCAGAGATGGAGCCAGTGCAACGGCAGGTCTTTCTGGTATATCTACACCTCTGATCAGCGGCCCAGGCCCACCGCTAGTGTTCCTTCTGTGGGTGGGTGTGCAAGCGGCGCTGCCCCCTGTAAAATGCTGCCGGAGGCAAATGTGGCAGATATGCCCCTACGTTAATCCGGCACTGCTGCTACCAGTAAGAGACTCGAGGCTATGAACCCCAGATTTGGGCTATAGCCCCAGTAGCCACCCACCACTGTCTAAGGTTATCAGTGGTGTACCCCACGGTTCAGTGTTGGGACCCTTACTTTTAACCACTTGCCGCCCGCCCTATAGGCAAATGACGGCTGCAAAGTGGTTTCAAAATCCTGACCGGACGTCATATGACGTGATCAGGATTTTGAGCCGATGCGCGCCCCCGGGGGCGCACATCGCGGCGATCGTTGTTACGGGGTGTCAGTCTGACACCCTGCAACTATGATCTTGGTAAAGAGTTTCCGACGGAGACTCTTTACCACATGATCAGCCGTGTCCAATCACGGCTGATCACAGTGTAAATAGGAAAAGCCGGTGATCGGCTTTTCCTCACTCGCGCCTGTCAGACGCGAGTAGAGGAGAGCCGATCGGCTGCTCCTCTGACAGGGGGGGTCTGTGCTGATCAATTATCAGCGCAGCCCCCCCCCCCCCGAGGATGCCCACACTGGACCGCCAGGGACGCCACCAGGGATGCCCAGCACAAGGTAATCCTCCCTAGACCACCAGGGATGCCAGTCAGTGCCCACAATGGATGCCAATCAGTGCCCATAATAGATGCCAGTGCCCACAATGGGCATCACTGATTGGCATGCATTATTGTTTGGCACTGATTGGCATCCATTAGTACAGTATAACATAATACAATGCCGCCTATCAGTGCCCACCTGTGCCGCCTATCAGTGCCCATCTGTGCCACCTATCAGTGCCCATCCATGCCCATCTGTGCCACCTATCCATGCCCATCTGTGCCGCCTATCCATGCCCATTTGTACCCCCCTTCCATGCCAATCCATGCCAGCTATCAGTGCCAATTTGTGCCACCTATCAGTGCCCATCCGTGTCGCCCATCAGTGCCACCCATCAGTGCTGCCCATCAGTGCCGCCTATCAGTGCCACATATCAGTGTCCATCAATGCCACCTCATCAGTGCCACTTCATTGGTGTTACATCATTGGTGCCCATCAGTGCCGCCTTTTCAGTGCCCATCAGTGTAGCCCCATCAGTGCCCATCAGTGAAGGATAAAACGTACTTATTTACAAAGTTTTGAAACTGAAACAAAGAAAAAAAATTTTTTCAAAATTTTCAGTATATTTTTATTTGTTTAGCAAAAAATAAAAACCGTAGAGGTGATCAAATACCACCAAAAGAAAGCTCTATCTGTGGGGAAAAAATGATAAAAATTTAATTTGGGTACAGTGTAGCATGACCGCGTAATTGTCATTCAAAGTGCGACAGCGATGAAAGCTCAAAATTGGTCTGGGCAGGATCGTTTTTAAGTGCCCGGTATTGAAGTGGTTAATATCTTTATAAATGAAATAAATGAAAAGAGTCTGGGATTAAAAAGTACCATTTTGGCCTTTGCAGATGACACCAAACTTTGTAGTGGAATAACGTCTTTACAGGATGTCTCCAACTTCCTCAGTGCACTGTTTAATTGGGCGACTATGTGGCAGATGAGGTTTAATGTAGATAAATGTAAAGTTATGCACTTGGGGCCTAAGAATATGCATGCATCATACATACTAGGGGCAGTACAACTGGGGGGATCTGTACTGGAGAAGGATCTGGGGGTTTTGGTAGATCATAAGATCAATAATAGCATGTAATGCCAAGCTGCAGTTTCCAAAGTGAGCAAAATCCTTTCTTGTATTAAGAAAGGTATGGACTCCAGAGAGAGAGATATCATTTTGCCCCTATACAAATCATTAGTAAGACCTCATCTGGAATATGCAGTTCAGTTTTGGGCACCAGTTCACAAAAAGGATATCGGGAAACTGGAGAAAGTGCACTGATAAGAGGCATGGAGGAGCTCAGCTACGAGGAAAGATTAGAGGAACTGAATTTATTCACTCTTGAGAAGGGGGGTATGATCAACATGTACAAGTATATAAGGGGTCCATATAGTAAACATGGTGTTGATTTATTCACTTTACAGTTAACACAGAGGACAAGGGGGCACTCTTTACTTCTAGAGGAAAAGAGATTTCATCTCCAAATATGGAAAGAATTCTTCACAGTAAGAGCTGTGAAAATGTGGAATAGACTCCTTCCAGAGGTGGTTCTGGCCAGCTCAATAGCTTGCTTTAAGAAAGGCCTGGATTCTTTCCTAAATGTACATAATATAATTGGGTACTGACATTTATAGGTAAAGTTGATCCAGGGAAAATGCAGATTGCCTCTTGGGGGATCAAGAAGGAATTTTTTCCCTTGTTGTAGCAAATTGTATCATGCTTTACTGGGGGTTTTTGCCTTCCTCTGGATCAACTGTGGGTATAGGATTGTGTACCGTATATACTCGAGTATAGGCCGACCCGAATATAAGCCGAGGCCCCCAATTTACCCCCAAAAAAACTGGCAAACTTATTGACTCGTGTATAAGCCGAGGGTGAGACATGCCTGTCCATCCCTGTGTGTGTGTCCGTCCATCCCTGTGTGTCCGTCCATCCCTGTGTGTCCGTCCATCCCTGTGTGTCCGTCCATCCCTGTGTGTCCGTCCATCCATCCCTGTGTGTGTGTGTGTCCATCCATCCATCCATCCCTGTGTGTGTGTGTCTCCATCCATCCATCCATCCATCCCTGTGTGTGTGTGTCTCCATCCATCCATCCATCCATCCATCCATCCCTGTGTGTGTGTGTCTCCATCCATCCATCCATCCATCCCTGTGTGTGTCTCCATCCATGTGTGTGTGTGTGTGTGTGTGTGTGTGTGTGTGTGTGTGTGTGTGTGTGTGTGTGTGTCCAGCCTACCTTTGTCCCGAGCCTCCGTCCCGTGCCTTGCCTCCTTGCCTCCGTCCCGTGCCGTGCCTTGCCTCCTTGCATCCGTCCCGTGTCGTGCCTTGCCTTGCCCCCGTCCCGTCCCGTCCCGTGCCGTGCCGTCCCGTGCCCTCTTCGTCGGCGGCCATTGTAAAGTTCAAAAGCTGCGCCGCCGCCTTCGCCTGTGATAGGCGGAACACTGAATTTCCCAGCAGCCTGTGTTCCGCCTATCACAGACGTCGTATCATCCTCGTCCGTAGTACGAGGATGATACGACGTCCGTGATAGGCGGAACACAGGCTGCTGGGAAATTCAGTGTTCCGCCTATCACAGGCGAAGGCGGAGCCGGAGGCGCGGCTTTTGAATAGAATGGCCGCTGTCTGTCTGCTCGACACGCTGATCGAGCGGGCAGACAGCGATGACTCGAGTATAAGCCGAGGGGGGCACTTTCAGCCTCAAAAAAGAGGCTGAAAATCTCGGCTTATACTCGAGTATATACGGTATATGGGATTGTATGAGATTATTTTTTATTTATTTGTATGGTTGAACTGGATGGACTTGTGTCATTTTTCAGCCCGACTAACTTATGTAACTATGATGACTTTGTCCAATCACGGCACTTTGCCCATAGTCCCACCCCAGACTATAAAAGGTTCCTTCCCACTAGAAGCTTTTGCAGTGTGTTGTTGGAGTTGAGATAGATAGAGCAGGGCTCAGTTTGCTACTAGTCAGTTAGTGTGTTCACTTATTGTGACTCTGAGTGTAGAATGTTAGTGTTGTGTTAGTATAGTGTTAGTATAGTGTGAGTATAGTATGAGTACAGTGTGTCAGTATAGTGTAGTGTGTCAATAGAGTGTAAATATATATATAGTATAAATATAGTGTGAGTATAGTGTAGTGTGTCAGTATAGTGTGGGTATAGTGTAGTGTGTCAGTATAGTGTGAGTATAGTGCTAGTGTAGTGTGTTAGTGCAGTGCAGTGTTTAACACAGCGTTACATACCATTTATTGCTGTGTATATCCTTTTTTTTTTGGTTGCTGCGTGTTTTTTTTTTACTTTTTTTTGTCTCCTGCCTGCCTCATTTTTTTTTAATTGTCAGCCGTAATTTTTCTGACTGCAACACTGGTGTTCCCCCTTTTTTACATTTTCTGTTATAGTTTTTACATTTCTGTCAGTCCTCAATTTAACCATCTCCCGACACTGGCAGGGTGGCTCTCCTATTCTGGGACGGCATCATATAACGATGTCCCACTCTCACAGCGTTTGCATGCCCATGGGGATGTGCAGCGCAGCGATCAGCGGTGCGCTGTGTCCCTGGAACACAGAGCATCCCCGATCTTGGTAAAGAACTGATGACGAGGCTCTTTACCTATGTGATTAGCTGTGTCTATGTCCACGTGCCCATCAGTGATGCCAGTCAGTGCCCATCAGTGATGCCAAGATAGTCAGTGCTGCCTTTCAGTGCCCATCAGTGCCTGCTTATCAGTGCCACCTAACCATGCCTCCTATCAGTGCCCATCAGTGCCGTCTATCAGTGTCCATCAGTGACACCTATCAGTGCCCATCAGTGCTGCTTATCAGTACTCATCAGTACTGCATATAAGTACTGAATATTAGTGTCTCCTCATCAGTGCCCATCAGTGCAGCCTATCAGTGCCCATCAGTGCAGCCTCATCAGCGCATATCAGTGAAGGATAAAAATTGCTTATTTACAACATTTTCTAACAGGAACTAAGAATATTGTCTTTTCTTTTTTTTCAAAATGTTTGGTGTTTTTTTTCATTTTTTTTTAGCAAAAAATAAAAAACCCAATAGTGATTAAATAGCATTAAAGGAAAAGTCTGTCTAATAAAAATTATACAAAATTCATTTGGGCACATCGTTGCATGACCGCGCAATTGTCATTCAAACTGTGACAGCGCTGAAAGCTGAAAATTGGCCTGGGCAGGGAGGGGGTGAAAGTGCCCAGTATTGAAGTTGTTAACTGCTTAAAGAGGAGTTTCCACAAAAACAAAAATTAAAAGTCAGCAGCTACAAATACTGCAGCTGCTGACTTTTAATAATCGTAAACTTACCTGTTCCAGGGTCCAGCGATACGGGGGGATCGAAGCCGGCATTGCAACTGTGGGAACCCGGCTGTGGCAAGCGGCGCCGCACCCCATGACTGGCTGTGCAGTCATCTGGGACCTGTCACGTGTTCCAGATGACTGACAGGAGGGAGGGGGCAGAGCTGAGCCCTTCCTGTGCCGAGGGGAAGTGATGTCACCAGCCCAGGCACTAAGGAGGCAGACTACGAGGGACTCCGTAGCAACAGGCATTTAGAGGTGAGTTAAAAAAAAAATTGACAAATGTTTTGTTTTGTTTTTTTAGGAATGATTTTAATGATTTTTTTTTTCCTGTGGAAAACCACTTTAAGCCCCGGACCATTTGACTGCCCAAAGGCCAGAGCGTTTTTTGCGATTCGGCACTGTGTTGCTTTAACTGGTAATTGCGTGGTTGCGCGGCGTGACTCCCAAACAAAATTGATGGCCTTTTTTTCCCCACAAATAGAGCTTTCTTTTTTGGTGGTATTTGATCACCTCTGCGGTTTTTTTATTTTTTGCGCTATAAACAAAAAAATAGTGACAATTTTGAAAAACAAAAAAGCATTATTTTTTTACTTTTTGCTATAATAAATATACCCAAAAAATATATAAAACATTTTTTTCCTCATTTTAGGCCAATACGTATTCTTCTACATATTTTTGGTAAAAAAAAAATCGCAACAAGCGTTTATTGAGTGGTTTGTGCAAAAGTTATAGCGTCTACAAAATAGGGGATAGTTTTATGACATTTTTATTGATTTTTTTTTACTACTAATGGCGGTAATCAGCGATTTTGATTGTGACTGCAACATTATGGCAGACAACGTCGGACAATTTTGGCGCGGTTTTGGGACCATTCACATTGATACAGTGATCAGTGCAATTAAAAATGCATTGATTACTGTGTAAATGTGATTGACAGTGAAGGGGTTAACCACTAGGTGGCACTGCAGGGTTTAAGTGTGTCCTAGGGAGTGATTCTAACTTTAGGGGGGAGGGGCTGTGTGTGACACTACACTGATCACCGCTCCCGATCACAGGGAGATGCTTGTTTACATTAGCATCTCCCCGTTCTTCCTCACCGTGATTGGGAGCCTCGATCATGGTCACGGAGCTCCTGGCGCACGCGCAAGCCTCCTCTTAAAGGCCAACGTACAGGTACGTGCCCTTTTGCAGCAGTATATCTGCATGAGGAGGTCGGGAAGCGGTTAAAGTGCACCAAACACTTTACATTCAATAAAGTGCATCCAATAACACAATTCCCAGTTTCTATTAAATCTGGATAATAACCCCCCCCCCATCATGTCTGGGAGGCCGACAAGGAGAGGCAAACATTCCCATGCCACTATCAGGGGACCAGCAGCGTCTGTGTCCACAGGAAAAGGTGAATGGGGACCATTTTCAGGCAGGGCACATTTGTCTGTTTAGTGATGTTGCCTATGCTATTCAGCCACATCATGCAGAGGAAATGGTTGGGACTGGCTTACTAAATCATTCTTCTCATCCTCTATGACCTAAGCGTACACTAGTGCACAGTCCACCACAGCCACCAGAGCGGCTTATTCTGCCTCCTTGTCCACAGCTACTCCTGCCATAGCCCTAGCATCATGCAGGGAGGAGTCAGCTAAATTATTTGGACACAGCGTTAGCCACTTGCTTCTTAAGGGTGCACAGACTATGATTCTGATTTTGATTCTGAAGTAAAGGAAGGGAAAAACATGAGCCTACAGAGAGGTGAGAACTCTGATAAAAAAAACAATCGGCGGTCATGTTCCCCCAGCCGTAGACTATTGCCAAGTTGCCTCCAGTGATGATGAGGATGGAGTGGATGATGATGAGGTCGCTGATGTCAGGTGCCAGACAGACAGAGCAGTGGAGGAAAATGAGGGGGAGGTACAACCCCAACGAGGCAGGATGTCCTCCAGAGGCAGCCATCATGGAAAAGTAGAGAGCAGCCACCCTATTCCATCACATTGTGGAGCTGTTATCTCCTGACCCACTTCCCACAGCTCAGCTGTGTGGGCCTTTTATAGCACATGTGCAGCCGATCACACTGTTGCAATTTGCAATCTCTGCCGCAAGCAGATTAAGAGTGCAAAAACATCAGCCATTTGGGTACCACATGCTTGACAGGGCATTTAACCTCCCACCACCTTTGGCAAGAGCACCTGACAGTCACACCAGGGACACATTTATTCTCTGCCCCAGCTGCTGCATCGGAAAAAAAAATACACTTCCTGCCACCCACATACCCAGCATCTACATTCCAGCTTGTCCAAATAAAGAAACCTTGCAGGGAAAATCTATTTAAATGTACATTTTATTTTCTTTAGAAATGCCAGTTTTGTTGCAACAGGTTCTATACATGGTACAGGCCACTTTACAGGCAGACGAAGGAGACCCCCTCAGGCACTATATTTAAAGGATTTTTTCATTTTTAATGCTTCACTTTAAGCATCAATAAAATCACTGCTCCTTTAAAAAATATATTTCTTAAACATTTTATTTTAATTGGTACATGTCCCCCAGGACCGCACACTGACCCCCATATTCTTTTTATGGCCAAGAACTTGCATATAAACTTTCAAAATGGGGACTTTTGATGTTTTAAGTTCGGGTCCCATAAACTTTAATAGGGTTCACGGTTCGGGTCTGAACTTTTGCAATGTTCGAGAGTTCTGTTGCGAATCAAACCGGGGGGGGGGGGCTCGACCCATCTCTAGAGTGTCCTATGCCTACATACTTTTGCTAATAGGTGTCCCTCGTTAACATGAAAGCTGCAGGTTAAGGGTCCATGCACAATGGGCATAAAAATTTTTGCTTATAAAGGCTTTTGGTGTTTTTTTTCCTTCAGCTTGTATAAGCAGCTGTATGTTAGACTATTTGTCAATGCACATTAGGGCATTTACAAGCATGTGTACAGAGAAGTGTTTTCAGGCAGAAAAAAACCCATCAGAATTCCATTTTTGAGAGGAGCTTTTGGGCAGAAAAAAATGGTTGACCTACATAAACACTCATAAACGCATATAAATGCGGTGTTTAGGAGTGTTTGACATTTTCCAGTGTACATTGATTATATTGAAAAATGAGCAGAGGTGAATGTTTTGGAAAAAAACACTTATAAAAGCAAATGACCATAAATGCGCATAAATTCTTGTGCAATACAAGCCTCTATGATCATTTTTTAAGCTGCTTTTTCCTGCAGAGGTGACATTTTTTTCAGCTACCTAGTGTGCATGAACACATAAAGAATTTGAAAAACACTTTCCAATTGCTTTAAATTACTAATGACTATATGATATTTTAGGGATTGGGTGTACTTTAAAGAGGTTGTAAACCTCCGCTAAAAAAATTCCCCCCCGCCCCCAAAAAATTCCTGCAAGACAAAGGCATAATGATCTAGTATGCATCGCATATTAGCTCATTATGAAATACTTACCTTAGAACAAAGCTGTTGCAGCGGTCGCAGCATACCTGTCATGGCCGACATCTTTCCCGGCGCTTCTTCCAGGTTCCAATTATATTTGGAACTAACGACTATCTTGGAAAATGAGGAGGACCGTCTGTGGCATTATATGGGTGACAATGACCATTTGTAGGAGGACCATTCAATGTGTTTCTATTTTGACGTTTTTGACCATTAACCGTGAGTGTTCTTGCTGAAACTTTTCCTGAAGAAGCGGGTTACTTCCTATGAAACGCAAACTACATCGACATTACAGCAACTCAATGTGCTCTACTACAGGCAAGACACCGAGAATATGTATTCAAAGAGTACTAGATAGTTTTGGTTATGTTTTATGTACAGCTTTTGTGTGTTTTGTATGTTTTTCGATATGTATACATGTGCAATTTTTATTATAAATAAATTCTTTTTGATACTTTTTACATAAATTGAGTACCGTTAGTGTCCTTATATTTAGATTGTTAGGGTCCATTATTTTGTATATTATTGATTAGGATGAGGTACCATACCTACATGGTGTACCAAATGTGGGTCTTCTTATGGAGGCCTTCCAGTCAATTCTCTGTTTTTCATGAGACTACAAGCCCAAACTGAGAATCTAGTACTTTATGAGAGTAATTTTACACTGGAACAAGCCCTTGTGCAATGATCTTTCCCAGTCACACGTTGTTCTAAACAAATAGAGAAATTAGTAGTATCCTGTATACATTTTATACTTATTCTATATTCTGCACTTTAGTCCAAATCATTAACGGTATTGTTTTATTAGTCTTAGCCCTTGTACACACGGTCAGACATTCTGACGGATTTTGTCCGAAACTGGTGTTGCATACACACGGTCGGACAAAGTTTTCGGAAAATCCGATCGTTCAGAACATGATGACGTTATTTCGTTACGACGGGACTACATTCAGGCTAGTAGCCAATAGCTTTAATCTAGGAATTTGATCTGAGCATGCATGGCACTTTGTCTGGTCAGAATTCTGGAATTTTCCGTCGGAATGTCCGACCATGTGTACAAGGGCTAAAAGGGGTTGTAAACTCTCATGTTTTTTCACCTTAATGCATTCTTTGTAGTGCTGCACCAGTCCCCATTTTACTTACCTGAATGCTGTCTTTCTCTGGCCGGGAACAAGCACACCAGCTCTAGCTGGTGTCTTGTGTCCTGATTGGATAGATTGATAGCAGCGCAGCCATTGGCTTCCATTACTGTCAATCAAATCCAATGCCGCGGGCGCCGGGGGGCAGGACCGAGTCCTGCTTTCTGTGTGAATACATTCAAAAGCATGACTCAGGTGCGTGCCCGCACGGGTGTCCACCAAGGAGAGCGCTTCTCCAATGTGGAGACCTGATGCAGGGAGGAGCTACCAGCACTGTCGGGGAACCCCAGAAGAGGTAGATCAGGGCCATTCTCGGCAAAACAAACTGCACAGTGGAGGTAAGCATGACAGTTTATTAAAAAACAAAAACAAAGGTTAACAACCCCTTTAATGTTAGGTCTTATTCACAAGCCAGTACTGCAAGACTTTATATGTCAGCGTTCTTAGTCCACGTTGGTGAAAGGCATCAACACGCGGACTAATTTAATGCTTGCGGTTTTAATTGAATTCATTAGCCCATACACATTAACCAATCTGTTATTTCACAGACTTCTCTATACCTAACCCTTTTGATTTTAGAAAAGTAATGATGCTTATAAAACACAAATGCTTTCTGATTTGCAGCTTACTGCACTGCTATAAGCGTTAGACAGCAAAAACTGTTTGTGCATACATTGCACATATGCTGGTGATGGGAACTGATGTCTTGTGACAGCTCATTAGAGTCTGGTGCAGACAGAGAGGAGAAATATCCCCCCCCCCCTCCACAATCTTCTCTAGAAAATACATGGGGGCAGGATGATTGGAATGGAAAATCTGATCCCAATTTGTTGTGTTTTGGTAGCGTGGGGAGACTTAAATAGCACAGTGCAGCAGAGCTATGATTCTCATTAACCCTCATGACATCTGAAGATAAAGATTTGAGGATTTAATGACGATCCTCCTTTCTATATATTGTATATGTGGCAAACACACTTGTGCAGGTAACAAATGTAATCGCTGATGCTTAATGTTGAATGTGTACCAAGAAGACACATTTAAAAAAAAAAAACTTTATTCAGTGGCAGCAGGCAAACGTTTTTCATGGTTTGTGAGCATTTCGCCTCACCCCTAGGGTGCTGTAAGTCTGGTGTGTAGGCTGTATGTCAATTACTTGACTTGTCATGGTCAATGATCACAAATGCTTCCCAAAAACAGTTCCATGATGCTCATCTTTGAGCAGTTATGCTGGAGCATGCTGAGACACTAGTAAGCTGACCCAGGCTCTATCTTTAATTCTTCTTTACTTATTACTTTTTTTTTTCTTCTTTATGAGTGCACAGAGACCAAACACAGCCAAATTCAGTCGCTCTGTATCTTAGCATCTTATATATTTAAAGTGTGTTGAGTGTTGCAGGATTGTTTGATGTGGGTGTAGATGATAAATCATGAAACTCTAGCAGAACATGCAACAAGTTTTGTCAGCCAGCAAAAAGTGTTCAGTAATCTATTAATTTTTTTCCAGCTATCATATGCTAATATATATATATCAAAGTAATCCAAAAAGCATGCACCTATAAATAAACACATAAAAGGTACCCCTTTTACCAGTAACACATGCCATAAACAATATTAAACTATAAATAAAAACCCTGCACTTAGTGTAACAAACTTAAAGTGGAAGTAAACCCATGGATTTAAACAGTTAAAAAAAAAAAGGCATGCCGGGAATGCTAACTGCACATTGGCTGTGCTCTCAGCCAAACTATCAAACCATCCAATGGTCGGTGTCATAACGAATCACATGTGCAGCACCATAGCAGTTGAAGATTAAACAGAGGAAAAGATGGCAGCTTCCTTGGCTGAAAACGATAGGGGACTTTACTTCCATTTTAAAATGGGCTTGTATTTTCCACTAAGGGGATCAAGAGCTCCCGCAAGTTGGACTGTGCTAAAATCCACTCAGAGGACACTAAACTCATAGGAGGGGAATTACATTTGCTAAAGGCTGTTGCTGTTTCGGAGGCATTACAGTCAAGTATCGGTTGCTGCAGTGTGCCAAAGAATGAAGTTGTCCTCATTTTGTTGTACTTCGAGTCAAATTGGGCATCCCATAACCCCTTTTACCCTATCCAAGTTGAAATCCCTAATAATTTCCAAAAACCAAGCCCATGGACTGTTTCTTGTCTGCCTGGAAGTGAAAAAAATTGTGTTGCCTCCAGAGGGTAGCGCTATGTGAATATTTATGGAGCTTTGGGCAATTCCCAGGGAGGTGTGCCCAGTAGGTGGCTGGGAAGGGACATAAATAGGGACATAAATAGCCTGAGGCCTGAAGCTTGTCCTGCTGGAAAAGTTCCAGCCTCAGGTGCTCTGCCCCTCTGAGGCAGTTTTGTTGGAGTTTGCTGATGCTCATCAAGGTTCCATTTATGGCACAGCTGGTGGGCCTATTTAATTTTTTTTCTGGAGCTATAGATCTGTTCGGGGGAACTCTCTGAGAACTCTCTGAAAACTGGGGGGGGGGGGGGGGGGTGCAGCTGCCCAAGATATTGTGAGTATTGACCCACGCTCGAGATTTAGTGACTGTATGTTCTACTTCTGGGCCTCTGGGGTGCCCGTTGTAAAAACTTGGTTGTGGCCCCCAGCTGTTTCAGTCTGTCATTGTCTGTGCTGAACTTTGTCTCATGGTCCCTGGCTGTGAGTGAAAGTCTGTGTTGCTGCTGTGTAGAGGGAGAACTGTCCTCTGCAGAATTGTGCTTAAGATCTACTTATGGCATATGAAGCTGTGCAGAAACTGAGATTGTATTAACATCTGAAGATGAGTGCAGTCTGTTTTTCTTTGTTGTCAACCATTTTAGGCAAATGCTGTTTGTTATGTGTTTCATAGAAAACGATTTTCTCACAATATCCTCTATTACTGATAATTATGTTTACATATATACCTATGATAACTCATTCTTTATCTATAGTTTGTTTAATGTCTTTGCTGCACTATCTTGTTTTATTTTTGAGGAACGCAGCCATTGTTATTTAAGTAACAAGGATAACATTGGAAACTGATGATTGGCGACAGCACTCATCTGGATTAAGCATTTTAATTAACATCACAGAAGTGGACTAAGTATATAGGGGCTTGAATCAATACTTGGTGAAATGGAAGACAATGCAATCACTTATTTTACTGATGAAGAGAACAACCTTTAGTGTGCTGCACTATGCAGAAGCTCTTCAGAAATGTTCTAGAAATTAGGGTATGTCTCTGGCATTCCAATGCTGTAAAGCTCTGTGGGATTTGATTTATTGAACCATTTTGTATATATAATTGTACTTGTATACTCTTCGTAATGTAAGTGACCTTGCATAGCTTCCAGCAAAAAGAGGTGGGTGATGATTGAAAACACATAACAATACAGTAAAATCAAATGGGAGTTTGCACATTATGTAAAAATAGATTTCACAACTTAGCCACATAATTTATAAGTAAACCTGATTTTTGGGGTATTGGGTCAATCTGCAAATTAAGGGTTTCTCTCAAGCAGCATGCAAATTGTCTGTCTAAATTTAAATAAAATACATTTTATTTCAACCCATTACCATAACTGCAATATTTCTACTTGTTGCCTGATTTATATAGGAACAGGCTGTTAAAGACTAAGTTCACCTTTGGAGCATGTGACATGTCCCACCTGTATTTAGGGTGTAACATGTAACACGTGCTAACTCCTGCCTCCTTTCCCTCAGATCCTCCACCTGTGACAGCAGGTAGGGGATCTTCTCTCCGTACCCACTGTCACAATTTGAAAATAGCGTGGCCATGTGGGGCTCTGACCATAGATCTGTGAATGAAAATACCATCAGTCACTGTGGTCAACGACTTGGAGTTCTCAATGAACTGTGAGGGTGCTGGTGAGCATCCTAGTAGTTCATTGATTCTTCCTGCAATTCAGTTATTACCTGTCAGTATCGGAGGTAAGGGTATACAGCTGGCTGAAGGTCTGCAGGAGCCTGGCATTGCACATGTGATCTGCTGATCGTGGGTTCAATGCTTTACAGGTTCCAGTGTAAAATATTATAAATGCAAATATTTTTAACTTTTTTTAAAAGGTGAACTTATCCTCTAACATAAGTTTATTTGCCTTAAAGTGATTGTAAAAGTAAAACAAATAAATAAAATAGATGCTATACTCACATTTTATCTGCTCTGTGCAATACCATCAGACCCATTCCTTTTGTTCTGGGGACCCCCGCTGGCACTGTCCGATCCTCCTCTTTTGTCAATGCCCCCAAAGCAAGCTGCTTGTTTTGAGAGCACATGTGCGGGTTGGGCCATGCCCCCCCCCCCCCCCACTCCCTCCTCCCAGAATTTGATTGACAGCAGCAGGATTTAATGTCTCCCATTGCTATCAGTGCTGGATTGATACAGGTAAGTGTTAGGAAGGGGGGTGGGGGAAACAAGTAGTGGACGTTTTTTCCCTTTACAGTGTAGAAGCACTTTAACTACTTAAAGACCGGCTCACGCCGATATACGTCAGCAGAATGTCACGGATGGGCAAAGTAATGTACCTGTACGTCACGTTTGAATTTCCCGCCGGGCACATGCACGCACGCATGCCGCTGGTGGCGTACATGTGAGCCTGTCACGAGTTTTGTGACCGTACCCACAGGACCCGCAGACTCGATGTCCGCTGGGTCCCCGGGATTGCGTCACGGAGCTGAAGAACGGGGAGATGCCAGTGTAAACACAGCATTTCCCCGTTCTGCCTAGTGACGGAACATTGATCGTCTGCTCCCTCTCATCAGGAGCAGCGATCAGTGTCGTGTCACTGCTAGACCATCCCCCAGACAGTTAGAATCACTCCCTAGGACACACTCAACCCCTTCCCTGCCCCCTAGTGGTTAACCCCTTCACTGCCATTGTCATTTTTACAGTAATCAATAGTGATGGATGAACTTCCGACGGGACGTTACGGTTCGCGAACTATCGGCCGCTTTTGCGGCCCGCGTTTGCGAACCGTAACGTTCGCGGTGGGCCCCACTGACTTCAATGGGAGGCGAACTTTGCAAACCTACAGGTCAAATTTGCAGCCACAAAATAATTACTAGCTGTGCAAACATAGTCCCACCACATGGCCAATGACATAACACATGTATGAGGTGAATCTGGGATCGACAACTACAAGCATTCTTTTTTTATATGTGAAATTGTTGTGACAATTCAGGACTGTGGAGCGCATGAAGGCAATGGAGGAGAGGGAAGGTCAGGGTAGGCAAAGAAGAGGGTGCAGGAAATGATCACCAGCAGAGTGACATACAGCAATGACACCTGCACTGTGATAGAGTCATCTGACACCAGCACCGTGACAGAGAGCACTGACATCAGCAGCGTGACATACAGCAATGACACCTACACCGTGATAGAGTGATCTGACACCAGCACCGTGATAGAGAGCACTGACATCAGCAGCGTGACATAAAGCACTAACACCAGCACCGTGATATACAGCACTGACAGCAGCACCGTGATAGAGAGCACTGACATCAGCAGCGTGACATACAGCAATGACACCTGCACCGTGATAGAGTGATCTGACACCAGCACCGCAGAGAGCACTGACATCAGCAGCGTGACATACAGCAATGACACCTACACCGTGATAGAGTGATCTGACACCAGCACCGTGATAGAGAGCACTGACATCAGCAGCGTGACATAAAGCACTAACACCAGCACCGTGATATACAGCACTGACAGCAGCACCGTGATAGAGAGCACTGACATCAGCAGCGTGACATACAGCAATGACACCTGCACCACGATAGAGTGATCTGACACCAGCACCATGATAGAGAGCACTGACATCAGCAGCGTGACATAAAGCACTGACACCAGCACCGTGATATACAGCACTGGCAGCAGTACTACGATAGAGAGCACTGACATCAGCAGCGTGACATACAGCAATGACACCTGTACCGTGATGGAGTCATCTGACAACAGCACCGTGATAGAGAGTACTGACATCAGCAGCGTGACATACAGCAATGACACCTGCACCGTGATAGAGTCATCTGACAGCAGCACCGTGATAGAGAGCACTGACATCAGCAGCGTGACATAAAGCACTAACACCAGCACCGTGATATACAGCACTGACAGCAGCACCGTGATAGAGAGTACTGACATCAGCACCGTGATATACAGCACTGACACCTGCACCATAAGCAGCCCCAGGAGGAAGTCAGCATAGCACAGGGATGGTGGGAGCCCCTCAAAATGAGCATAGCACAGGGATGGTGGGAGCCCCTCATAATGAGCATAGCACAGGGATGGTGGGAGCCCCTCATAATATGCACAGCAGGGGTACAGCCCCAGGAGGAAGTCAGCACAGCACAGGGATGGTGGGAGCCCCTCATAATAAGCAGCCCCAGGAGGAAGTCAGCACAGCACAGGGATGGTGGGAGCCCCTCATAATAAGCAGCCCCAGGAGGATGTCAGCATAGCACAGGGATGGTGGGAGCCCCTCATAATATGCACAGCAGAGGTACAGCCCAGGAGGAAGTCAGCACAGCACAGGGTTGGTGGGAGCCCCTCATAATAAGCAGCCCCAGGAGGATGTCAGCATAGCACAGGGATGGTGGGAGCCCCTCATAATATGCACAGCAGAGGTACAGCCCCAGGAGGAAGTCAGCACAGCACAGGGATGGTGGGAGCCCCTCATAATAAGCTGCCCCAGTAGAAATATGACACCGCTCAACCTCTTCAAACAGGAGGGTACGGGCATATAGTACGTTGTGCTTTTTTTGGACAAGGAAGTGAGCCAAATGAAGAAAGAAGGTCTGTGTGCTCGATTAAAAAAATTGTTTATAGACATATACATGGTCTACTGGTCACATGTGTTGAATTCCTCCGAGATCCATGCCTCATTCATTTTTAGAAATGTGAGGTAGTTAACACTGTCGTGAGCTAGGCGAGTACGCTTATCGGTCACGATCCCCCCTGCTGCGCTGAACGTCCTTTCGGACAGGACACTGGATGAGAGGCAAGTCAACAGTTCGATTGAAAATTGGGCAAGCTCTGGCCAGAGGTCAAGCCTGCCCACCCAGTAGTCCAGGGGTTCATCACTCCTCAGAGCGTCCACATCGGCCCTTAACCCGATGTAGTTGGACACCTGACAGTCTAGGCGTTCCCTGATGCTGGATGACACCTGTTGATGGGTCGGCTGAAAGAATGACCTCATATCCAAAGTCACCAACACATCTTCAAACCGGCCTCTTCTTGCAGGCGCTGTTGGATTGGTACCCGCAACTCCTTCTCTGGGAGTGGGAATTGCCCCTCTGCCAGCGCATGCAAAAGCAGAATGCAGCATTTCTCGAAGCAAGGCCTGGAAGTGCTGCATTCTGACAGCCCTCTGTGACGGCGGTAGCATTTCCGCCATTTTGTGTTTGTACCGGGGGTCTAAGTACGTTGCCACCCAGTACTGGTCCTTGACCCATATGCTTTTTATACGGGGGTCCCTATTAAAACACTGGAGCATGAAGGCCCCCATTTGCACTAAACTGGAAGCGGTGTGGTGGCCTGGCTCCTGCTTATCATCCAGGATAGTGTCGTCCTCTTCATTCTCCTCTCCCCATCCACGCACAACAACAGGGGTCCCAGAAAGGTTTAAAGCATGCTCTTCTTGCTCCTCCTCATCCGCCCCGGCACCATCCTCCTCTGACTCCTCTTCAGACTCCTGTTGTTGACTTGTCTCAGATAGAGTAGCCCCCCTGGGAATTCATCCAGCATTGCGACTTCCTCATCTTCCCGCTCCTGCTCCTCCACAGCTTGATCAATGACACGACGCAATGCACGCTCCATAAAGAAGGCATAAGGTACCATGTCACTGATGGCGCCATGGCTGCGACTGACCAGTTTGGTGATCTCGCCAAATGGCCGCAGAGGTCTGCATGCGTCGCGCATGAGCAGCCACTGGCACGGTGAAAAAAAACCCAGCTCCCCAGAACCTGTTCTGCCGCAGAGTTCATACAGGTAGACGTTAACTGCACGTTTCTGCTGGAGCAGCCTATCAAGCATATAGAAGGTTGAGTTCCATCGTGTCGAGCAATCGTAAATAAGACGTCTGACTGGCAGATTGTGTCGCCGCTGAATGTCAGCAAGGCGAGACATGGCCGTGTAAGATCTTCTGAAATGGGCCGAGATTTTCCTTGCCTGCCGCAAGATGTCCTGGACCCCAGGGTATTTGACAACGAAACGCTGCAAGACCAAGTTTAAGAGGTGTGCCACGCATGGCACGTGCGTGATTTTGTCCTGTTTCAATGCGCTAAGCAGATTGGCACCGTTGTCACACACCACTTTACCAACTGTCAAATTGAGCGGTGTTAGCCACTGATCTGCCTATGAACGCAAAGCTGAAAGGAGTGCCGGGCCAGTGTGGCTCTTGGCTTCCAGGCACAACAGATGCAGCACGGCATGGCTACGTCTCACCTGGCATGTCGAATAGGTTCTGGGGAGCTTGGGCGGTGCAGCAGAAGAGACACTAGCAGCGGAAAAGGAGGAGTCAGCCGAGGAGGAGAGGGAGGAGGATGGAGTAGGAGGAGGAGGAGAAGAAGAGCCAGGCCTGCATGCAATGCGTGGCGGTAAAACCAAATCTACACGGGTGCCACGGGTTACATGCTTGACGGCTGTCAGAAGGTTCACCCAGTGGGCAGTAAAAGTGATATACCTTCCCTGCCCGTGTTTGCTAGACCCCGTGTCTGTGGTCAGATGTATCTTGGCACCGACTCTGTGTGCCAGAGATACATTCACTTGCCGCTGAACATGGCCATATAGCTCTGGGATGCCCTTCTCTGAGAAATAATTCCTTCCTGGGACCTTCCATTGTGGTGTTCCAATGGCCACAAATTTTCGAAAGGCCTCCGAGTCCACCAGTTTATATGGCAGTAGTTGGCAGGCTATGAGTTCTGACAAGCCAGCTGTCAACCGTTGGGCAAGAGGGTTATCCGGCGTCATCATTTTTTTACGCTCGAACATTAGGCCCACGGAAGCCTGCCTTTTTGCATAAAAACGCGAGCTTGCGTGATGGAAGGTGGAGTGGAGGACAATTGTGAGGAGAGAGGAGAAGTAGAAGTAGAAGACGAGGCTGGACGGTGAGAGCCTGGAGTGTGGCTTTGTGTGTTCCATTGCTCCCACTGGGCTCGGTGATGGCTGCTCATGTGCCTTCTTAAGGCGGTCGTCCCTAGGTGAGTGTTGGGCTTACCGCGACTAATGCGTTGACTGCAAAGTTTGCAGATGGCAACGCTATTGTCAGCAGCAGACACGTTAAAAAAGCCCACACTGCGGAGCCATGTGCCGGTGTCCTGGGAGCGCCAGATATGACCGTACATGGTCGATGACTCGCTCCTGATACATTAGCAGTCTGCTTTGTCCCTCCTGTGCAATCTAAGTTATTCCTGCTTCACCTCCCTATCTGCTGATCCATATCTCCCTCTGAACTCCCCTCCTCTTCCTCTCTTGTGGGCACCCACATGACATCACTAGACACGTCATCATCGACGTCACCTTCCCCTCCGCTATAAGTAGAGATCTCGGAGTAGGCAGCAACCCCGGGGACCAACCTCCTCCTTGGGCTGATCTGGGTACTGTCGTTAGACTTCTGAGTAGCGGTTGTTGCTACCTCCTCTTCCTGATCCAATACCAAGAGTGGCTGCACATCAGAAATGTCTTGATAGGGATTGGAAAATAATTCCTTTGACTCAAGCGGAAAGTATGTGGTGGTGGTGGTGTTGTTGGTGGTAGTGTCTTTGGGGGTGCACATAGCAGAGAGTGAAGAAGAGGGTGCAGATCGAGAGGATGAGGAGGGGGCAGAAGAGTAAAGCTGAGTGAGCCACTCAACCAAGTCTGGTGCGTTCTTTAAAGTAATTGAACGCACCTTCTGAAACTTCCCACTTTGGCTCACGCCTGTTGCTCCTGCCCTACCCCTACCACCCCTGCGGAAGGGCCTGCCTCTTCCTCTGCCTGTCATTTTTTAAATGACCCTGTGACAAAACTCTCAGTCCCTATACTGATAAAGGACTGCTGCAGTATAGGGCAGCAGTCAGACTCAGCAGTAGTAGTGTATCTCAACCCTATGTATTGTGGACCTATACCAGTCCTTAAGGAATAGCAGACTGTACCTCACTCAACCCTATGTACTGTAACACCCTAGACCTTACCAGTCCTTATAAGGACCTTTGTGGAACAAGTAGGTTGTGAATGATTAGCAGACTGTACGTCAGTCCCTATACTGATGAAGGACTGCTGCAGTATAGGGCAGCAGTCAGCAGTAGTGCACCTCAACCCTATGTATTGTGGACCTATACCAGTCCTTAATGAATAGCAGACTGTACCTCACTCAACCCTATGTACTGTAGCACCCTAGACCTTACCAGTCCTTATAAGGACCTTTGTGGAACAAGTAGGTTGTGAATTATTAGCAGACTGCAGCAGAAGGGCAGCAGTCAAGTATAATATTCTTTCTATATTTGGAAGAAAGAATATTATACGTGTACAAGCCTATTACCATACCAGCCCTGAAAAGAACCTTTGTGGACCTAATAGTAACAGCTACTGATTAAACTGACTGTCCCTCACTGCCTCACGCACAACTTCCTGCCTGTCCCTATTTAAACTGACAAAACAGAGGCTGCTTGAACAATAACTTGAATAGCACTTTTGTGGACCTAATAGTAACAGCTAATGATTAAACTGACTGTCCCTGCAGCACACACTGTCCTGTCCCTTTCTCTACACTGACAAAATACACTCAGGCTGCTACAACAATCACTAGCAAAGCACTGCCTCAAACCTATATCCTGAACTACACCTAACACCTATACCAGTCCTGAAAAGAACTTTTGTGGACCAAATAGCTAGCAATTTGGGTCACTGCAATCTCTCCCTGCTCCACACAGCAACCTCTCCCTATAGTGACAGAAGAAAGAATGTAAAATGGCCGCCGGATCGGGTCTATTTATAAGTTGGGGGAATGTCCAAGTGTCCATGTGCTGTAATGTCTCAATTGGCTGTCCTGTACCCCATGATGGATGTGTCATCATAGGTCAAAGTTCTTTTACACATTAAACACGGAAGTTCGCCGGGCGAACAGCGGCAATAGTCCGCCGATCGGGCGGACGGCGAACAGCCGAAATTTGCCGCGAAATGACCGCCGGGCGAACTGTTCGGCCATCCCTAGTAATCAATGCAATTTTATAGCATTGATCTCTGTATTAATGCCAATGGTCCCAAAAATGTGTCACAATTCTCCGATGTGTCCGCCATAATGTCGCAGTCATGATAAAAATCACTGATTGCCACCATTACTAGTAAAAAAAAAAAAAAAAAGATTAATAAAAATGCCATAAAACTATCCCCTATTTTGTAGAGGCTATAGCTTTTGTGCAAACCAATCAATAAATGCTTATTATTTTTACCAAAAATATGTAGAGGGATATGTATCAGCCTAAACTAGTAAAATCGTTTTTTAGATATTTTTTGGGGATATTTATTATAGCAAAAAGTGATCAGAGGTGATCAAATACCACCCAAAGAAATCTCTATTTTTGGGAAAAAAGGATGTCAGTTTTGTTTGGGAGCCACGTCGCAAGACCGCGCAATTGTCAGTAAAAGCAACACTGTGTTGAATCGCAAAAAGTGGCCTGGTCATTTGGCAGCCAAATGGTCCGGAGGGTAACTCCAATAGAATAGCAAATAAAAAAATATATTATAGCATATACAATTGCAACACATTGTAATTGAATGTTATCAAAAATGATCTTTCCTTTTCAAACTGCAGCTCTAGGCTTTTCTGTGAAATGCAATGCAATATGGCTACCTAGAGGCATTCCGTACACAGAATGTGTACAGAATGCTCCCCAGAAACATAATTTCCTGCTTGTGTGATTGGCTTCTTTCCCAGAAGTCTGCACTAAGATACAAGTCAGATTTCAGGCATCCCCTACTACAAAAATGTAATTCTTGGTAAGATGCTCCCAATAGGAAATCACATCTAAAGGGATGCAGGCCCTGCAATTTTCCTCATTTGAGCTTTGCAGGTGCAGCAGTTGGTTGATAAGCAAGACATCACTCCCCTTATGCTGCGTACACATGATCAGATTATCTGGAGGACTTGGTTCAGCGGACCAGAGTCTACCGGACAATTCGCCCGCATGTGGGCTTCGGTGGACATTTTGTTCCCAAAAGTCCGCCGGACTTAGAAAGAAGTCTTGACTCAAAATTGTCCGCCGCACTCTGCAGTCCGGCGGACAATCCACCCGTCTGTGTGCTAGTCCGCCGGACTTTTAAAATGGACTTGCCCACACATGGAGTAAAGTCCGTTCATTTTGAACGTGGCTCCAGGTAGACGGAACTAGCAGAGGAAGTCAATGTCGCCGCCTCCATCGGCGAGATTGACACCTCGCAAGCCCCGTCACCTGGTATGGATTTAAAGGGGAACCCCTATGCCAAAGAACGGAGTGGAGGTCCCCAAAGTCCATAGCAGACCCTCATCCGAGCATGCAGCCCGACCAGTCAGGAAAGGGGGTGGGGACGAGCGAGTGCTCCCCTCCTGAGCCGTACCAGGCCGCGTGCCCTCAACATGGGGGGTTGCTTTGGGGAAGGGGGGCCTGCGCCCCCCTCATCCCAAAGCTCCTTGTCCCCATGTTGATAAAGACAAGGGCCTCTTCCCGTCAACCCTGGCCTTTGGTTGTCAGGGTCTGCGGGTGGGGGGCTTATCAGAATCCGTGAGCCCCCTTTAATAAGCAGAAGGCGGCGGCGACAGCGACAAGACCGGGCCAACGCTAGTTAAAGAGCTAGAGGAAGAAAGCGGAGGCCTGGCAAAAAGAACTGAAGAGCGGGACAAGACCCCCGAAGTCGGAAGAAGACCCCCCCATGGCGGCAGCGAAGGAGAAAGCTGGGCTCCTCCACTAGTAAAAGAGCTAGCAAAAGAGCAGAAGATAGCGGAGGAGTCTGGCGAGAAGACCCCTGAAGACAGAAGAAGACCCCCGGAGCTGTCTAATAAAGTACTTTAAAAACCTGTGTTGTGTTTTTTTTAATGTACACTTTTTTCTCCAGGTGAATGGGTATTGGTACATTATACCCCATACTCATTCACATAGGGTAGGGGGCCGGAATCTGGGGGCCCCCTTATTAAAGGGGGCTCCCAGATTCTGATAAGCCCCCTGCCCGCAGATCCCGACAACCAACAGCCAGGGTTGTCGGGAAGAGGCCCTTGTCCTCATCAACATGGGGACAAGGTGCTTTGGGGTGGGGGGCCCCCCATGTTGAGGGCACGTGGCCTGGTACAGCTCAGGAGGGGGGCGCTCGCTCATCCCCACCCACTTTCCTGACCAGCCGGGCTGCGTGCTCGAATAAGGGTCTGGACTTTGGGGGGACCCCACGTGTTTTTTTAGGCATAGGGGTTCCCCTTTAAATCCATGAGAACAAATGGAGCTGCACTAAAAAATGATATATAACCATATGAGTATAGTGATAATTAAACCATGTGTATGTGTAAGCCCTTGTGCACACGGTCGGACATTCTGACAACAAAATCTGTCAGATTTTGTCCGATGGGGGACCAGGCCTAGCTTCCGCTCAGAACACAGCGACTTCGGAGGAACGCACCACACACAATCAACCTATGCCCCGGAAGTGCAAGGCAGCGACTGGCCTCTCATTACACCAATGAAATAACGGTATAAATCCATACCAGGAGACGGGGCTCGCGAGGTGTCAATCTCACCGATGGAGGAGGCGACATTGACTTCCTTCGCTAGTGCCATCTACCTGGAGCCACGTTCAAAATGAACAGACTTTACTCCGTGTGTGGGCAAGTCTGTTCATTTCAAAAGACCTAGTCCGTCGGAAAAGTCTGGTCGTGTGTGGGCAGGCCTGCTCGTTCGGAAAGTCCGGCGGACCTCAGCTGCAAAGTCCGCGGGTTGTCCGATCATGTGTATGCGGCATTAGACTCACTTCTGCACAAGGGCACAGACACACATGGATTTTTTTAGAATAAGAAAAGGTAGGAATCTGCAACAAAGTTTGTTAAACTTGTAATGTACATAGATCACGCAGAGGGGAGTGTTTTTTGTCTCAACAAAAGTAGAGTAAAGCCCCATACACATTGTACATTGTACAATTGTATACATTGTCTGCTGATTTTTTCCTTCAGATTTACCAAAACCATATAATATGAGGTCAAACCTTAGAAGTTTCATTTTGTATGCAATTAGGCAGGCCCTTGCACTACATGGTTTTGGTAAATCTGAAGACAAAAATCAGCAGAAAATCTGATAGTGTGTTTACACTTTAAGTTTTGCCTTACAGTCTGACTCTACCAGGGGGCGCTGTGCCCTAAGGTAAAACTATTCCTGGCCACCCCTCCTCACCCAGCATCATTCAATCTACTTTCCTGGTGCCTCCATGGCAGCATACCTGTGACAAGCTCCGCCTTGGCTCCTCCCTCAGGACTAGTGAATATTATAAAAGAAAAGGTTAGTACAGCCCCCGCATTCTCCTTTTTTTCCTCATACCTCATGGCAGTGAATCCTGGTCGGCGTCCTTACCTTCTGCATTCGGCAGCGTCCGTCCGGGTTCAAGCCTCTCCCGGACGCAGTTCCTTCTCTTGGGCAGCTAAATGCGCTTATAAGGTTGGAAGTCCCTTCTGTAGGATCTTTTGGGACAAGCAGTTTGTCTCTTAAGTAAGAGCTTTACCTGCAGTATGGGCGTTCAGGCTCCAGTCTATGGCAGCAGAGGTAGCAGCTTTGCTCTGTCCCTGAGGTTTGTTTTTTCCCTCCAGTCTCATCTGTCCTTCCTCTCTCCTGCGCTCTGTTTCCGCGGTCCCCATAGTCCTAGCAGGCCCCCCTTTCCTTTCCCATGTGTGTTTGTCACTCCCAGACTCACTAGGGGCCGCGCGCGGCGAGTCTGTGTCATTTTATAATAGTCTAGCGTTCCCGCCGTCGTCTGCGCATGCGCAGGCGGGTCGTATGTTTCGACGGTCAGTTTTGACGTTCGGCGCGTGCGCGGTAGCGTCGGAAGCTTCGGCGGCCATCTTTTTTGAGGGCGAATGGTTCTTTTTGCCCTCAGAGTGTCAGAGGAGGAGCTTTAGCACGACATCACTTCCCCTCCTCCTATTTATTTCCCCAGCAGCACAAGTGAAATGCCTGTGGTCAGCAAGAGAATTACACTCTAGAGTTCCAGGCTATTCCCACCCCTGTTAAGGTAAGGCATGTTTTAATGCATTTGTTTTTGTACATGTGATCATCCGAATGTATTGGTATAGCTCTGATGGAATGTCTCTTTTCACTTAAAAGAATTAATTTATTAATATATTAAATTATTTAAATCGGAGCCTCCAAAAAAAAAAAAAAAAAATATATATAAAAAATGGATTTAAAAAAAAAAAAAAAAAAACACAAAAACACAACACACAGTAACGGGGGGTGGGAATCGTCACTTTTGTAGGCAAATTCCCTTCTTTTCCGTGAATCAGCGCACGACTGGTTGACGCCTTTTTTCCTCTGACTCTTTCCTAGCCGTTACCTCTGCTAAGCCGCCTAAACATGAGCCTTTCGCCGCCCGCTCAAGATCCTACTCTACTCCCAAGGTAAGGACCTACGCCCAGGTAAGTTTAAAAAAAAAAAAAAAAAGAGTGCACTAAGGACGATACTTTTGTATTTCAGTCCTGTACGCCAGAAGACGTCTAAGAAGACCTCAAGGCGATATGGAGATGACGATGATGATTCCTGTCACAGCAGAGACAGGTCACCCAGACATGGGCATTACAGAAGCGGCAGGAAAGCTTCAGCTAAGAGGCGCCGTCATTCGCGCTCCCCGAGACCTAGACCTACCAGATGTCAGGCCTGCGGAGGCTCCCCACTTCCGGACAAACTAATTTGTCGAGACTGCCTTAGAGACTATGCAGCAGACAGAGAGTCTGAGAGCCTACAGGTGGCAGATCTCCTTAAAAAGGCAGTAAAAGACTCCCTTACGGAATTGGTCGCTACAAGGCCGACACAACAACCGGCATCTCCTCCTCAGGAGCTGATGGCTGAGGCCTCCATTCCTGGTCCATCCACCAGTGGAAGTGGTCGTCTGTTCCCTCCCTCCTCCTCTAAGCATCAGGACGAAATGGCCATTTCAGAGGATTCCTCAGATGACACAGATGCCTCTGGCTTTGCCTTTGCCATGGTCCAGCCCTATGTGCAGGCCGTTAAACAAGCAATCGGTTGGGAGGATTCCAACGTGGAGGTCAGGAAGTCCAAATCATACTTCCCCTTCCTTAAGCGCCAGATCTCCTTCTTCCCTCTTATGGAGGAAATCAGGGAGGTGATCGAGGAAGAATGGGGGAGGACAGACAAAAGACTTTCCACCAATCGATTGGGAAAATTATACCCTCTCTCCGAGGCAGATTCCAAAATGCTGGACGGCCCGCCGGTGGTAGATGCCGCAGTGGTAAGGCTGGCCAAGAACGTCACTTTACCCCTAGATGATTCAACCTCCTTCAAGGACCCTCTGGATAGAAGGATGGACCTTGACCTTAAGAAGGCCTATCAGATGGCAGGATATGCCTGTAAACTTGCAATAGCCCTGACATCAGTGTCCAACGCACTACGCGTCTGGACAGATAATATAGAGTCGGCAATCCAACAGGATATCCCTAAAGAAGAGATAATAAGGGCATTGGATGAGCTGAAGCTCTCAGCCGACTTCATTGGAGAAGCCGCCATCGATTCCATTCGTTGCTCCGCAAGGGCAATGCTTCACACAGTAATGGCCAAAAGGGCACTGTGGCTAAAACCATGGGCAGCGGACGTTGCCTCGAAGCAAAATTGGTGCAAGATACCTTTTGACGGTAAAGCCTTGTTCGGGGAAAAACTCGACAAAGCCATCTCTCGGGTTACCGGCGGAAAGTCAGGCCTACTTCCTCAAGACAGGCGATCTAGACGTTTCAGATCCTCTGCACCAAGGTTCCAATATTCCAAAAATAGGGACTACCGACAATCAAGACAAGGGAAAGGCTTCAGGCACAACTGGAAGAGCACACAGTCGACGTTTCTCAAGTCCAGGAGGCAGAGGCCGGTACCTACCCCACAGGAGCCATCAAAATCTTTTTGACGCCAGGCCAGCCCAAGTGATCCCTGTGGGGGCCAGGTTGAAACAGTTCTCAAAGATTTGGGAACAAAAATGCAGGGATCCCTGGGTGGTTGCAACAGTCAAACACGGTCATTCCTGGTCCTTCCTAAACCAACCCCCCAAGGACTATTTTTCTCCGACGAGGGTGTCAAGATCTCCTCAAAAGGCGGAAGCTCTGAAGCGATTTCTTCTTTCCCTACAGGAACAACGGGCAGTAGTTCCAGTGCCTCCATCCGAGAGATTTTCAGGTTTCTATTCCACCCTGTTTCTAGTCCCCAAAAGAAACGGAGGGTGGAGACCTGTGATAGACCTAAAGAGGCTAAATCGCTACATTTTTCTGGAAAAGTTCAAGATGGAGTCTCTTCAGACGATCATTCGCGTAGTCCAACCAGGGGATTGGATGTTGTCAATAGACCTGCAAGACGCCTACTTACACATACCTATACTCCCTACGTTCCAGAAATACCTGAGATTTGCGGTGGGGCAAGTACATCTCCAATTTCGGAGCCTTCCGTTTGGCCTCTGCACGTCACCCAGAGTCTTTACAAAAACCCTGATTGCCATCATAGCACCTCTGAGAGAATTGGGGCTCCGGGTGTATCACTATCTGGACGACCTTCTACTCCTGGCGAAGAACCCAACCCAGTTATTAGAACACAGGGATATCCTGTTAACAACACTAGTGGATTTCGGTTGGAAGATAAATTACGAGAAAAGTCTTCTCTCTCCGACCCAAGAGATGGTCTATCTGGGAGCCCTGTTCAATACAATGAAAGGATCAGTGTCTCTCCCTCCTCAGAAGGTATCTTCCATTATCCAACAGATGAAGAAGGTGAGCTTGAGATCCTACCTGACAGCCTCAAATTGTTTGAGCCTGATAGGTCGGATGTCATCATGCATCCCTATGGTCCCCTGGGCCCACTGGCATTTGAGACATTTTCAGCTGGAGTTCTTAAGAATGTGGAACAAACGATATCTATCCCAACCCATACACCTGACAACCCGGATGCTCAGGAGTCTACATTGGTGGATGAAGAGACAGTCGCTTCTGAAGTCTCGCCCGCTAGGGCATGTCGACTGGATCATAATTACTACCGATGCCAGCGCAGCTGGTTGGGGAGCACATTCCAACAAGACCTCAGTACAAGGGAGATGGTCCTTCAATGCAGCAGGCGTGGTGTCCAATGTCCTGGAGCTCAGAGCGGCCTATCTTGCACTGCTAGCCCTGGAGTTCGAGATTTCGGGCAAACCAGTTCTCCTCAGGATGGACAACAGGGCCGCGGTATCTTATGTGCACCGTCAAGGGGGAACGCGCAGCAGATCCCTCCTGAACGAGGTGGAGCCCATATTCCTCTGGGCCGAAAGGAATCTGAAGGACCTGAGGGCAGTCTATCTGCCCGGCCATCTCAACTCAAGGGCAGACAGCCTTTCCCGCAGGTTCGCAGACACCAACGAGTGGTCCTTACACCCGGAAATCTTCAACTGGATAATGATCCAGTGGGGGCCCCTCGAGCTAGATCTCTTTGCGACAGCATCCAACACCAAACTTCCAAGGTTTATCTCGAGATTTCCGCACCCCCAGGCGGAGGCAACAGATGCCCTATCAGCCCCGTGGGCATGCGATCGGGCCTACGCTTTTCCCCCACGGCCCCTCATACCGAGGTTCCTGTCAAGACTCGTGAGGGAGACATCGACGGTGATAGCGGTTCTGCCATACTGGCCAAGAAGGCCTTGGTTCCCTACGGCAATGGATCTGAGCACCAGTCCTCCAGTCAAAGTTCCAATAGTACCCCTCCTCCTGTCGCAAGGATGTCACACCCACCCAGATCCCCGCAGGCTGGACCTTCACATCTGGCAACTGAAAGGGAAAGGTTCCAATCCCTAGGGTGCTCCGACAAGGTGATCGCAACCCTGCTCAAGGCAAGAAAACCATCCACAAACAACATATATGATAAAGTATGGAACAACTTCAAGACCTTCATGCTTGATAGAAACTGTGATCCAGGTTCCCCTTCGTCATCTCAAATTCTTGAGTTCCTGCAGGCAGGCCTGGACCTGGGTCTTGCATTGAGTACTTTGAAGGTACAGGTGTCAGCGATCTCAGCAGCAACCAGTAGAAGATGGGCGGAGGACCCATTGTTAATCCAATTTTTTAAGGCCGTCAGGAAGATCAGACCACCGTCTAAACAATCTTTTCCCACTTGGGACCTTACGGTCATCCTGGAGTCCTTAGCCAATCCACCCTTTGCCCCTTCGGACTCAATATCACTCTGGAACCTAACTTTAAAATTAGCCTTTCTGATAGCCATAACCTCCGGCAGGCGGGTGTCAGAGCTTCAAGCTTTGGGAGCAGATCAGGATCACATTATTTTTTATCCAGATAGAGTGGAACTTAGAACAATACGAGGGTTCATTCCCAAGGTCGCTTCATCCTTGAGCATGTCAGAACCCTGGGCACTCCCAACATTTTCTGAACAGGACTCTGTCACTCTTCATGAATTAGACATCGCCTCCACTCTGAAATGCTATCTCCAAGCCACAGCTCCATTCCGGGCTTCCATCAGACTGTTCATAATTCCCTGGGGAAAACGTAAAGGAAAGGAGGCATCAGCCAGAACGATCGCTTCATGGATCGTCAAACTCATCCACAAGGTGTACAGGACAAAGGGACTAGAGACCCCTTCAGCGGTCAGGGCGCACTCCACAAGAGCGGTCTCTGCCTCTTGGGCGGCAAGAGCGAATGTGTCGATCGAAACTATTTGTCGGGCAGCAACCTGGTCATCCCAACACACATTCCTGAAACATTACAGGGTGGACCCAGGAGCTCTCTCCTCAGTGGAGTTTGGCAGACAGGCAATCACTTCGGCCTTAGCCTCTTCTAAATAATAAATTCTTTAAATAAACCTCTAAGCATTATTCCACCCGTCTCAGCTAGTTATTTGTCACAGGTATGCTGCCATGGAGGCACCAGGAAAACAGAAAATTGTTCCATACTTACCGTAATTTTCTTTTCCTGGTGCCTATCCATGGCAGCATACATTCCCACCCTCGGTATTCTATATTAACGAGAATGCGGGGGCTGTACTAACCTTTTCTTTTATAATATTCACTAGTCCTGAGGGAGGAGCCAAGGCGGAGCTTGTCACAGGTATGCTGCCATGGATAGGCACCAGGAAAAGAAAATTACGGTAAGTATGGAACAATTTTCTGTTTTTTGGGAACCCTGGCCAGTCATGGTATTACCAAGGTTAATACTTGAGCAAAGTTTTTTTTTTTTTTTTTATCCTAAGAGCTAAAGATACACTGGTTTCCTAGAGCATAGGTGGCCTGGGCTATGAGCCCCCTTATAGTCTCATACATCTGTGGGTTTATTGGCAGGTGCCCCCTCCCACTGAGCCAAGTGCAAATGTTTTTGGCATGACTTTTTGTATTCAGTTTTACAGTACTGTATACTGACCTCCTTTTTTATTTTATAATGTGCACTGAAAAATGACAGATGTGATTCTGATTAGTTGCTGTATGAAAAAATAATCCTTCTTTTTATCAGTTTTTATACATTTTTATAAATTAAACATAATGGGTATTATACGTCAAAATATTTCAAATTAATGTTCTTATGGAAACCTTACGCAAGATGCAGTTATTTTATTAGCTAGCAGTCTAAATGCGTTAGTCACATTTGTGGTTATCAGAGCTCTAACTGTACTGTGCACTGTTGGCGATAATGGATGATACAGTTGTACATATAAATAGCTGTTTATGACAGCTAAATGTTTAAGGTCATTACGGAGAGGCCAGCAGCTTGGCAATTTTCTTAAGGTTATAGGTGTAAGGAAGTCCATGGAAATGTTACTGGAATAATCAGGCATGGCAGTTGCTAATCAGTGCGTAGAAATAGAATGCTTGCACTCAACATTTTAATGGGCATAAAATTATTACAAGAAGATTATAAAGGAAGGGCGAGTTTGTGACATTGTGATGCATTTAATTTTCTAGGCTTGCAGCCACATTGGGATAACACCCACTTTGTATTTGTTACAGTACATGTCCCTATTTACATAGCATACGTTAAAAAAAATATTAAAACAATGACAGCTGATTTTTTTTTTAGACGCCCTTTTTCTTAAACTCCAGTAATTCTTTCTTATGGGGGGGGGGGGGGGGGGACTGTGTTTACCATAACCACTTGAGCTTCAGAATATTTTACCACCACCAATGACCAGGCCATTTTTTGATTTTCAACACTCTGCTACTTTAACTGGTAATTGTGCTGTTATGCAACGCTGTACCCAAATTCAATTTATATCATTTTTTTTCCCACATAAATAGAGCTTTCTTTTGGTGGTATTTGATCACCGCTGTTTTTTTTAATTATATAAACAAAAAAAGACGGAACATTTAAAAAAAGAAAAATGTTTTTTACTTTGTGCTATAAAACCTATCCAACAATTAAGAAAAAAAAATCAGATTTCTTCATAAATTTCGGCCAAAATGTATTCTGCTACATGTCTTAGGTAAAAAAATCCCAGCAAGAGATAGAGCCAGACAATAAACGTTGCTTATAAAACCTTTAACCGCTTCAGTACTGGGGACTTTCAACTGCTTCCTGCCCAGGCCAGTTATTAGTTTGCAGCGCTGTAATACGTTGAATGACAATTGCATGGTCATGCAACACTGTACCCAAATGAAATTTGCATAATTTTTTCACACACATAGAGCTTTCATTTGGTGGTATTTAATCACTGCTGGGCTTTCTATCTTTTGCTAAATAAATAAAAAAAAGTCTATCAACTTTGAAAAAATAAAATAAAAAAATTTCTGTTATAAAAGTTTGCAAATAATAATTGATCACAAATTTAGGTCAAAATGTATACTGCTACATTTATTTGGTGAAAATAATCCAAATCAGTTTTATTATTAAGTGCCGGTTCACACTAGCGCGATGCGAGAACCCTGCAAATCATGTGCGGGTTCCCGCGTCGCTCCCGACACGCACGGCAGTTCACACTGCCATATGCGAACTGCTGGGGAGTGTCATTATGTTAACGACACCCCCATTTCAGCTCGCGTATTGCACTGCGAACTGACAGTTCGGACATGAATCGGATCGCATATGTGTGAACACACATGCAATCCGATTCTGGTCCGAACAGAAAAAAGGGTCCTGTGCGTGTTTGGACCGAATGCGGTGCAATATCAGCCATACTATCTGTATGGCTGACATCGCACCCGCACAGACATCGCATGTAATGTGAACAGCAGTGCGCTGCGAATTACATGCGATGTCTGGCATCGCGCTAGTGTGAACCCGAAAGTTCACAAACAATGGTATATACACTGCTCAAAAAAAAATATTATAGCATCAAGTCAATTAAACTCCTGGGATATTGATCTGATCAGTTAAAGCGGACCTTCAGTCATTTTTTTCAACTTTCCATCCATTAATTCTTCTGCCCTTGTTGTTTTAACTTTGGATAGTAAAACTTTTTTTTCTGCCAGTAAATACCTTATAAAGCTCCCTTCCTCTTTTTTGTCTGGTCATTAGCCTAGGCTTATGACATCATGCACAGCTCTCTCTCTCTCACTCTCATGAGAGTTTGCCAGGAAGGGAGGAGGGGTGAGTCATAAGAGGGCCAATGAGAGCTGCAGGGTTTCAGAGCTGGAGGTGTACCTCACAGTTAAAATGGATGTAGCCAGACTTAGTAGAGGGAGATTTCTGAAGCATATTTGGCAAGTACAGAATCACAGTATATATAAAATAATATGCAAAGTGGTTGGAGGGAAGCTTCAGAATGGCAAAGATGTTTTTATTACAAATTATGTGAGCAGACTGCAGTTCCTCTTTAAGTAGCAGAGAAGGTTGTTAATTAGTTTCAGTTGCTTTGTTGTTAATACAATTAACAGCATGTGCACTACATGGGCAACAATGAGGCAACCTCCAAAACAGGAATGCCAGGTGGAGGCCACCTACATTTTTTTCCCTACTCAGGTTTCCTAACTGTTTCACTTGTTTTGCATTTGGCTAGGGTCAGTGTCATTACTGGTAGCATGAGGCGATACCTGGACCTTATAGAGATTGCACAGGCAGTCCAACTGCTTCAGGATGACACATCACTATGTGCCATTGCCAGGAGGTCAAGAGCATAGAGGAGATTCCATGAGACAGGCAGTTGCCATCAGCAGGACCGGTATCTTCTCCTTTGTGCATCAGGAACAGGATGAGCACTGCCAAAGCCCTACATAAAGACCTCCAGCAGGCCACTGGTGTGAATTTCTCTGACCAACAATCAGAAACAGACTTCATGAGGGTGGCCTTAGGGCCTGATGTCCTCTAGTGGGCCCTGTGCTCACTGCCTGAGCTTGATTGGCATTTGCCATTGAACACCAGAATTGGCAGATCTGCCACTGGCGCCCTGTGATTTTCACAGATGAGAGCAGGGTCACCCTGAGCACATGTAACAGAGGTGAAAGGTCTGGATTAGCCGTGGAGAATGTTATGCTGCCTGTAACATCTTTCAGCATGACCAGTTTGGTGGTGAGTAGGGATGAGATTTGAAATCGAGTCGAACCCATGTTCGACTCGAGCATCGTCTGTTCAGTCGCTCGCCGAATTGCGAACATTATGGGCCGTTCGCACCAAATTAGAGTGGCGTACCACGGCCCATAATTCACTGCGGCATCACAGTGCATTGCTGGCTGCTGATTGGCCAAGCATGCACTATGACCCGCATGCTTTGGTCAATCACAGCACAGAAAAATCGGAGAGCCATAATTGGCCAAGGCCAGGGTGGCTTTGGCCAATTATGTCTCGGGGTTTACTACATGCCCCACACTATATAAGGCCACCTGCGTGGTGGCCTTGTGTAGTGTTTTGCAGGCGGCGGTGGTTAGAGACATAGAGAGAGAGAGACAGTGTCATTTTATTTGAGTTATATAGAGTAGGCGGGCGATTCAGTTAGCTTCAGTTACAGTGTGTATAGGATATATATGCTTCCCAGGTATGTTGTATATATATTTATCCCCTTTATTCAGTTTAGCTAGATCCGTTCCTGTTATTCTCTTCATAATATACTGACAGGCAGGGAGCTGCAGTATTTTCACTTAGTGTACTGTGTCCTAAAGCTTTACCTGAATACAATTGCCGGTGCTCTCATACAAATACAGGCAGGGAGCTGCAGTATTTTGTTTTAGTGTCCTTTGCACAGTGTACACCTAAAGTTTACCTGAATACAATTTCCGGTGCTCTCATATTAATAATACTACAGGCAGGCAGTTGATTCTGCTAGCTGCAGTATAATCAGTATATATATGTCCCAGCTTTGTGCAGCTACATCTCCTTGCAGGCCATTAGTATGTCTGGAACGCCAACAAGGAGAGGCAGACAGTCACGAGCCAATAAAAGAGGGCAAGCAGGCTCTGTGTCTAGAGGCAACAGTACTGGTCGTGGAAACGGTGCATCCTCATCAGCACATGGACGCTTGTCCTTTTTTTCGTCAGCTGGCTGTGTTGCGCCGCAACATGCCGAAGACTTGGTAGAGTAGATGACCAAGCCGTCCTCATCCTCCTCATCCTCTCTCACCCAGGCTCAGGGTACTTTGTCTGGCAAAGCAGCTGCCAATACGGCCTCTTCCCTTGGCTCAATGACATCAGTCACTCCTTCCCTAGACCCACCATGTCCTCCTGAGGAGTCCCCCGAACTGTTTGACCACAGTGTTGGGTACATGCTCCAGGAGGATTCCCAGCGTTTTGAAGGCTCTGATGATGGTACCCAGCTAGAGGAAAGCATCAACATGAGCCCAGAGAGAGGGGGTGCCCAAGAAGGACAGCAATCTGGCAGTCATGTTCCCCCAGCTGCAGCATACTGCCAGGTTTGCTCCAGTGATGAGGAGGGAGGGGATGATGAGGTCATTGACTCCACGTGGGTGCCTGATAGAAGAGAGGAGGAGGCACATCTCCAACGAGTGAGGCCAGGGGCCGGCTTAAGGGCAGCACACAGACTGCATCACACTGCAGAGCTCCGCCTGTGCAGGGCGCTGCTGTCTCTGTGCGTTATTCCAAAAGTTCTTTGGTGTGGGCTTTTTTTGAGATGAGTGCATCAGATCACACCGCTGCTATTTGCAACATATGTCTCAAGCGTATCTCACATGGTCAAAACATCAGCCGCTTGGGCACCACATGCTTGACCAGACATATGTCGACCTGCCATGCAGTTCATTGGCAAGCGTACCTAAAAGAGCCACACCAAAGAACAAAGCGGACCTCTCCTTGCTCCTCATCAGCTGGAATCTCCAACCCCACTATACCTTCAGTCCTCTCTGAAACCTGCACCAGCCATCCACATGCCCAGCGGTTGAATGCTAGCTTGGCTAAATTGCTAGCACTTCAACTGCTGCCTTTTCAGTTGGTAGACTCTGCCCCCTTCCATGAGTTTGTGGAATGTGCGGTTCCTCAGTGGCAGGTTCCCAAATGCCACTTTTTCTCACGGAAGTCGATTCTGGCTCTCTACCGGCAAGTGGAAGGCAATGTTATGGCCTCACTGGAAAGAGCGGTCAGTGGTAAGGTGCATGGTCCAGCAGGCATGGACAGGGACATTACCTATCTTTCACAGTGCATTGGGTGACTCTGCTGGCAGCTGGGAAGGATGCAGGACAAGGTGCAGTAGTGTTGGAGGTTGTTCTGCCACCACGCCTCCAAAATGCTATTACTGGTGATTCTGACACACCTCTCTCCTCCACCCCTCCTCTTCTTCCTCTATGGCCTCTTCCTGTGCTTTGTCCTCCGTAGGCGTTCAAGGGGCTACGCAAGTATGCAGGCAAAAAGATGCCATGCGGTACTTGCGCTGGTGTGCTTGGGGGACAGGAGCCACACTGGGGCAGAGATTCTGTTAGATCTGCAGGGGCAGGCTCAGAGATGGTTGACGCCACGCCAGCTTAAGCCAGGAATTGTGGTTTGCGACAATGGCACCAACCTCCTCTCCGCCCTCCGACAGGGACAACTGAACCATGTGCCCCATTTGGCTCACGTCCTTAACTTGGTGGTGCAGCGGTTCTTGAGCAGGTACCCGGGCTTACAGGATATCCTGAGGCAGGCCAGGAAAGTCTGTGTGCATTTTTGCCGGTCATATGCCAGTGCTCGGCTGGCTGACCTCCAAAAGGAATTTAACCTGCCCAAGAACCTCCTAATCTGTGACATGCCCACCAGGTGGAACTCAACGTTGGCCATGCTGCAGCGGCTGCACATGCAGCAGAGGGCCATAGTACCTGTGCAACTATGGCACCAGGACAGAGTCAGGGGAGCTTGTTTTTTTTCCCCATGCCAGTGGGTCATGATCAGGGATGCATACACTGTCCTTTGAGGAGGCCACGAGGAGGGTGAGCAGTGACAGTGCATGCATCAATGACACTGTCCCTCTTGTCCATCTGTTGGAGCACACACTGCGTGGAATAATGGACAAGGCACTTGAGGCAGAACAGAGGCAGGAAGACAAGGTTTTCCTTATCTCTCAAGGCCCCCTTTATCCAGACAGTGTTCCTGCTGGCCCGCCGATCACACAGGAAGAGGTCGAGGAGGAGGATTGTGTCAGCATGGAGGTGGAGCCTAGCACTCAGCATCAGCAGCCGTCTTTAAATGATCATATACAGTTCCAAGAAATCCATGGACTTGTATATGGCTGGGAGGAGGTGGCTGCGGATCATGTCGTCCTTAGTGACCCAGAGGACTCCGGACCGAATACCTCAGCTAACCTACACTGCATGGCCTCCCTGATCCTACAAATCCTGTGGAATTGTCGTATTCGTATTTGTCGGATCAAGGAGAGGGATCATTACTGGCTGGCAACCCTCCTTGATCCACGTTACGATGACGGTAAAGTTGCGGACCTTATCTTGCCATAGAAGAGGGAGCAGAGGATGAAACATCTTTGGGAGGCCTTGCAGAAAGTCTGTGCAATGCGTTCCCAGAGACTGGGAGGTTACAAATTCCTGGTCTTGGACAATGTGTTGCTGAGGCTTCTGTCAGTCACAAAAGGAGCGGTGGAGAAGGTGGCCGTCTGACCGATGCATTCAGACAATTTTTTAGTCCGGAGACCCAGGGGATGATTGGTTCAAGCAACCATCGCCGATGTCTGATTTTCAAGGTGCAGGAATACCTAGAGGCAAGATCAGACACGTTTCCCACCAAAAATCCTCTGGGTTACTGGGTCTTGAGGATGGATCACTGGCCAGAGTTTTCACAGTATGCAATTGAGCTACTGGCCTGTCCTGCATCCAACATTCTTTTGGAACGCACATTCAGTGCTGCTGGATGCTTTGTAACCGATCACAGGGTGCACCTGTCCACCAGCTCGGTTGATCGACTGACCTTCATAAAAATGAATCAGTCTTGGATCACCACCAGCTACCAAGCACCTGATGTAACCGAATAATTTTTTTTGAAATGTCAGATCCCTTCAAGACTGCCTATGCTGATGCTGAGTGACTATCCTCTTCCTCCTCAATGATCATGCTGATTGCTTGTAAGAACATTTTTGGTTCTGGGCGCCACCTCCAGTGGCTAAGGCCCAATTTTTCAGCCCCTGTTTAACAGGGGCATGTAATTACAATTTTTGATGCAATATTTTGCAGGAGGGTCCTTTGCTGCGCTCAACTACAATATCTGTGAGGGGTTGCAGTGTTGTGGCACCAGTGCCTAAAGCCCAATTTTTCAGCCCCTGTTTAACAGGGGCATGTAATTACAATGTTTGATGCAATACTTTGCAGCAGGGCTCATTCCTGCGCTCCAACCGGAGTTTCTGTGAGGTGTTGCAGTGCTGTGGCACCAGTGCCTAAGGCCCATTTTTTCAGCCCCTTTTCAACAGGGACATGTAATTACAATTCTTGATCTAATATTTCAAAGCAGGGCCCATTCCTGCGCCCACCAAGAGTAACTGTGAGGGCTTACAGTGTTGTGTCAACACCACCACCATCAAAGGCCCAATTTTTCTACCACTGTTCAACAATGGCATGTAATTACGATTATTGATATAATAGTTCACAGCAAGGTGTTCCAGTGCCCACCAAGAGTAACTGTGAGGGCTTACAGTGTTGTGGCAACACCAACACTTTAGGCGCAAATTTCTGCAGAGCATATAGGGCAGGCCCCTACTTTCAAACATCCAACTTACAAACGACTCCTACTTGCAAAAGGAAGGAGACAACAGGAAATGAGATGAAATCTAGCCATAGGAAGAGAAATTCTCTCCTGTAAGAGTTAATATGGGAAAAACCTGTCTCCTCTCCACTGATGCTTTATCACCAATCCTTGTTCACTAAAAATCCAATTTTTTCAAAAACATTTGTCATTGGGACAGAAAGTGAGGTGAAATCTTCTGAAGAGGTGCACAGACAGCAAAAAAAATATTACGGGGGTGATAACCCTTCCCTATGTTTTCCAAAAACCTTACAAATATATTTTTTGGCTGGGGCTACACTTTAAAAAATGTACCAGTTTAAAATGACAAACAGATTCTACTTAACAACAAACCTACAGTCCCTGTCTTGTTTGCACTGCCTGAATACTGCTGTTCAGAGAATATAGGGCCTGGGGGCCCTCCACGCCTTTCCTTTTTTTAATTTGGGTGCGGGATTCCCCTTAATATTCATACAAGAACCAAAGGGCCTGGTAACGGACTGGGGGGGGGGGGACACATGCCGTTTGTCTCACTGATTTTCATCCATATTACTGGGACCAGACATTACATTAAAGCCACGAGCAGTTTTAAATGACTTTTATTCCTTTAAAAATGTAATTTTGTGCAGGGACTGTTCTAAGCACATGAAACACCCGTCACTTTACAGGCATACTATAGAAACCCCCCGGGTACGATATTTAAAGGAATATTTCACTTTTTTTTTCACTTAAAGCATCATTAAAATCACTGCTCCCCAAAAAACTGACATTTTTAAAACTTTTTTTTGAATTGATACATGTCTCCTAGGGCAGGAGCCGGATCCCCAAACCCTTTTTAGGACAATAACTTGCATATTATTCTTTAAAATTAGCACTTTTGATTCCAAGTCCCATAGACTTTAATGGGGTTCTAAAGTTCGCACAAACTTTCTGGTTTGAACTGAACCGGGGGGTGTTTGGCTCATCCCTAGTGGTGAATCTGAGGATACATATCCATGGAGGAGCGCACAGACCTATACAGGCTAGACAATGGCACCCTGACTTTCATTAAGTATTGGGATGAAATCCTGGGACCTATTGTAAAACCCTATGCTGGTGCAGTGGGTCCTGGGTTCCTCCTGGTGCACGACAATGCCCGGTCCCATGTGGTGTGAGTATGCAACCAGTTCCTGTAAGACGAAAGAAATTGATACCAATGGCCCTCACGCTCACATGACCTAAATCCAATAGAACACCTCTGGGACATTATGTTTCAGTCCATGCCAGATTGCACCTCAGGAACTCAGTGATGCCCTGGTCCAGATCTAGGAGAAAATCCACCAGGACACCATCCGTCATCTAAATAGGAGCATGCCCTGACGTTGTCAGACATGCATACAAGCACGTGGGGACATACAAACTACTGAATACCATTTTGAGTTGCTGCAATTAAATTTCAGCAAAATGGACTTGCCTGCTGCATAATTTTTTTCACTTTGATCTCTTTGAATTGAGCCCTCTGTAGGTTGATAATTTTCATTTCTATCAAGCGATGTGGCATCCTTTCATTTCATATCAGTATAGATATCCATGAAAACCAAACTGATGCAACAACTTACATACCCTCTAAAATGTGCATCACCACTGCGCTGCTATTACCCTCTCCTATACCCTCAGCCGCTACTTAAATAAACGTAATATCAAATCAGTGCAATAATTTTCAAAAACCAAAAAAAACTGAAAATTATGTGACACGTAGCGCTCAATAGGTGAATGCTTAACCTCACCCTAGCTAAAAATAAAAATAATAGTAATATTCACATGTATACCCTTAGATATATATGAAATCAATGCTAAACATATATAAATAAATATATATATAAAATCAGTGCTAAATATATAAAAAATATATATAAATAAATCTCCCAAAATCTCCCAGTTCAATCAAATCACATAAATATTCAAAATTAATTGAAATCCATAAAGATCATAAAAATCATAAATATATATATATATATATATATATATATATATATATATATATATATATCAATCCAAATAAATAGAGTCCAATAAGTGAAGTCCACGTGAAAAGTGTTAATGAGTGTCCGCAAAAATTAAATTGCTCCTTCACCACACCAGCTGTGATCGTGAAGACCCCTGTTATGGGTGCACTCACTGACTCATAAGCCTCACACTCACGTGTTCGGCAAGACAAGCTTTATATCCTCAAAATAGATGTCAACTGTATACCACCAGACTTGCGAAGCTCATGTGTCTTGATCCCTTCTCATCAGGTCATATAAGTATATACCTTGCGAAAGAATGACAGTGGAAGCCTCCAATAGGGTAATACAGTTAAACACTTTAATTCAAATCAATCAAAATTCAATGCACTCACATGAAAAAGTAAACGATCAAGCCCAAATATAAATCCACTTCACATTTGAACACTTGAGGTATCGCAACATCCTTGGGCATTGGAGGTCACGGCGGACCTTTAACTAGAAAAACAATTTGCTTCCTTCTCGCCCCTCCTCACCCTCTGTCTCGCACAGCTGATTAGAGGCCAGTGTGGGTGTTTCCAGCAATCTCCTTGGTTTCCCTCCATCCAGCACCACCGCACGTCACCCAGAGCTCTGGCTAATCCACAATTACATTCGCCAGATTGCCACGCCCCAACATGTTTCGTCAACCAATAGACTTATTCATGGGTTTGGCTATCTGGCCTGGTGACTCCCCTTTTATCTGTCTCCCACAGCTAGTCCACAATCAATGTCCGAGTCTCGCGCATGCACAGATCGCGCTTTCCCCATCTGCGCATGCGCAGTTCGCGTGTCCCCATACCACCAATGCCTCAGCATTTACAACATAAATGGGAGATGACAACACATCTCTAACTCCCTTCTATAGATATGGTGCACAGCGGGACACTATTAGAAGCACCCCCATGAAGGTGAACAGATAAACATAGAGATAAGTGGACCTAGAATCCAAAAATAAAAATGAAAATAAAAATAAAAATGAAACTAAAAATAAAATAAAAATAAAAATAAGAGAATAAAAATAACAACCTCTATAAAATTTAAAATACACATAAAAGACCTAAAACGAGTGCACTTACCAACTTAAACTAGTAAGTAATATAAATGTATATATATATATATATATATATATATATATATATATATATATATATATACATTTTTTTTTTATATATATACAAAAACCTTGTATATAAAAAATCTAAGTGCTCCAGAGCCACCCTATTCAATGTTTTCACACTTTAATATGGGGGACGCCTATAAAAACATGTCACAAACATGTACCTAAAAATTCAAAATCCTATAAATTCACTTTCCTAAAAAGTATTTTTATTATTAAAACTCAATTATTACATAAACCAACAGGTCAACTATATCAGCCTGGTATTCACCTATGGTGACACTCAACCTAACACTAAAACTCATAGTATTGGGGATCAAGGGCAGTCTAAAGCTGCACCCCACAGGGACTCCAACTGCACCCTCCCCAGTTACTCATAGACCTTAGTAGCCCAACACTAATTCAAAATTTCCCACCCTCCACGATCCTAACAATATCATCTCCCAATCACTATCAAGCATAGGTCACCACCACTCAATACAGAGTTGCAACCCAGTGAAAAACATTCTCCCACCACACTCCCAACCAATCAAACATTACTGATGAAGCAGTTGAGATCCAGCTCTATATTCATCCCCCTTGGAGAAAGATACTTAATTAAAAAATAATCCATCGTGTTTCTCTCTGAGATAAATCCCTCACGCGATTTGAGCCCCTCCAAGAGGGATGAACCCAGTCAATGCCACAAAACTGCAACAGACTGGGATCCTGCTGATGACACTCTTTAAAATGAAGCGATACACTGTGATATTGGTAGCCTTTTCGTATGTTCGCTAAATGTTCCGAAATGCGTACCCTGACCCGTCTTTTGGTACGACCAACATAAAACAGCCCACAAGGGCACCACAGTAAATACACAACATGTGTCATGTTACAGGTCATAAATTCTTCAATCTTAAATGTCTCCCCTTCATTATTAGTGATGGAGGTGACCCCTCTATTTATCAGACAAACAGTCCTGCAGCAAATGCACCTCCTGCATGCAAAAAAGCCTTTGAGTTCTCCAGAAATAGACTGCCTGATTGGGGTATCAAGAACCTTTTTTACTACTCTATCCCCAATATTAGGGGCCCGTTTGTAAATTAATTTGGGTTGTTTGGGCAGTACCCCACCCTACGTCCCTAGGGGTATCGGCAATTTCCCTAATGACATTATCCAAGGCCCCCTCCTCATAACCCTTCTGTAGAAATCTATTTTTTAGAATCTGGGATTGAATTGAAAAGTCCCCATCCTCTGTACAATTTCGTCGGACTCTTAGAAACTGTCCCTTTGGAATGTTTTTAATCCATGTCGGGTGATGTCCGCTATTGATTGACAAATAGCTATTATGGTCAGTAGATTTAAAATAGACCGTCGTCTTAAATCTACTCTCTTGTCTCTCTATTAGTTTAATTTTTATTTTTATTTTCATTTTTATTTTTGGATTTTAGGTCCACTTATCTCTGTTTATCTGTTCACCTTTATGGGGGGTGCTTCTATTGGTGTCCCACTGTACACCATATCTATAGAAGGGAGTTAGAGATGTGTTGTCATCTCCCATTTATGTTGTAAATGCTGGGGCATTGGTAGTATGGGGACACGCGAACTGCGCATGAACGGACACGGAAAATGCAATCTGCGAATGCGCGAGACTCAGACATTGATTGCGGACTAGCTGTGGGAGACAGATAAAAGGGGAATCACCAGGCCAAATAGCCAAACCTATGAATAAGTCTATTGGTTGACGAAACAGGCTATCTGGCGAATGTAATTGTGGATTAGCTTGAGCTCTGGGTGACGTGCGGTGGTGCTGGATGGAGGAAAACCAAGGAGATTGCTGTAAACACCCACACTGGCCTCTAATCAGCTGTGCGAGACAGAGGGTGAGGAGGGGCGAGAAGTAAGCAAATTTTTTTTCTAGTTAAAGGTCCGCCGTGACCACCAATGCCCCAGGATATTGCGATACCTCAAGTGTTCAAATGTGGAATGGATTTATATTTGGGCTTGATCGTTTACTTTTTCATGTGAGTGCATTGAATTTTGATTGATTTGAATTAAAGTGTTTAACTGTATTACGCTATTGGAGGCTTCCACTGTCATTCTTTCGCAAGGTATGAACTTATATGACCTGATGAGAAGGGATCAAGACACATGAGCTTCGCAAGTCTGGTGGTATACAGTTGACATCTATTTTGAGGATATAAAGCTTGTCTTGCCGAACACGTGAGTGTGAGGCTCATGAGTCGGTGAGTGCACCCACAACAGGGGGTCTTCACGATCACAGCTGGTGTGGTGAAAGAGCAATTTAATTTTTGCGGACACTCATTAACACTTTTCACGTGGACTTCACTTATTGGACTCTATTTATTTGGATTGATATATATATATATATATATATATATATATATATATATATATATATATATATATATATATATATATTTATGATTTTTATGATCTTTATGGATTTCAATTAATTTTGAATATTTATGTGATTTGATTGAACTGGGAGATTTTGGGAGATTTATTTATATATATTTTTTATATATTTAGCACTGATTTTATATATATATTTATTTATATATGTTTAGCATTGATTTCATATATATCTAAGGGTATACATGTGAATATTACTATTATTTTTATTTTTAGCTAGGGTGAGGTTAAGCATTCACCTATTGAGCGCTACGTGTCACATAATTTTCAGTTTTTTTTGGTTTTTGAAAATTATTGCACTGATTTGATATTACGTTTATTTAAGTAGCGGCTGAGGGTATAGGAGAGGGTAATAGCAGCGCAGTGGTGATGCACATTTTAGAGGGTATGTAAGTTGTTGCATCAGTTTGGTTTTCATGGATATCTATACTGATATGAAATGAAAGGATGCCACATCGCTTGATAGAAATGAAAATTATCAACCTACAGAGGGCTCAATTCAAAGAGATCAAAGTGAAAAAAATTATGCAGCAGGCAAGTCCATTTTGCTGAAATTTAATTGCAGCAACTCAAAATGGTATTCAGTAGTTTGTATGTCCCCACGTGCTTGTATGCATGTCTGACAACGTCAGGGCATGCTCCTATTTAGATGACGGATGGTGTCCTGGTGGATTTTCTCCTAGATCTGGACCAGGGCATCACTGAGTTCCTGAGGTGCAATCTGGCATGGACTGAAACATAATGTCCCAGAGGTGTTCTATTGGATTTAGGTCATGTGAGCGTGAGGGCCATTGGTATCAATTTCTTTCGTCTTACAGGAACTGGTTGCATACTCACACCACATGGGACCGGGCATTGTCGTGCACCAGGAGGTTATTTATTTGGATATATATATATATTTATATATATATTTATTATTTAATTTTTTTATGATTTTTATGATCTTTATGGATTTCATTAATTTTGAATATTTATGTGATTTGATTGCACTGGGATATTTTGGGATATTTATTTATATATATTTTTATATATTTAGCACTGATTTTATATATTTATTTATTTATATATGTTTAGCACTGATTTCATATATATATCTAAGGGTATACATGTGAATATTACTATTATTTTTATTTTTAGCTAGGGTAAGGTTAAGCATTCACCTATTGAGCGCTACGTGTCACATAATTTTCAGTTTTTTTTGGTTTTTGAAAATGATTGCACTGATTTGATAGTATAGATATCCAGCATGATATTTTTCCCCATTGAGATCTGATGTGTTTTCAAAGTGTTCCTTACATTTTTTGAGCAGTGTATATCTGAAAATTGATCAATCTTGATGTAACGATGGATCATTTCTTGATGCCTGAAAATACACGGACAATACAAATATCTCCCAAATTACGCTTTTGGAAAGTAGACAGTCCAAAGAGGCATGGTGCCTTTTCTGTTGTAATTTTTCATCACAATTTTTTGGAAAATGAAGAAATTAAAAAAAAAAAATCAACTTTTTTTGTTTTATATACTATCACCAGTGCAGTACAGCCTCTTTAAAAAAAACTGGTGTTGCGGTGACCGGGGACACTGAGGGTCCGTTCACACAGGGCCAACACGACTTTCAACACGACTTTTGGAGGCAACTTGGACACGACCTGAACACGACTTGGGGCGACTTACAACACGACTTTAAGTCGCCCCAGGCCAGGCGACTTTTGCCGCGACCAATCAGAGAATGAGCTCTCAAGAGGGAACTCTACGCCACATTTATGAAAAAAATTTGGCGTGGGTTCCCCCTCCGAGAGCATACCAGGCCCTTAGGTCTGGTATGGATAGTAAGGGGAACCCCCTACGCCGAAAAAACGGCATGGGGGTCCCCCCCAGATCCATACCAGACCCTTATCTGAGCACGCTACCCGGCCGGCCAGGAAAGGGGGTGGGGACGAGCCTGCGGCCCCCCCTCCTGAGCCGTACCAGGCCGCGTGCCCTCAACATGGGGGGGTGCCTTGGGGAAGGGGGGGCCGCGTGGCCCCCCCACCCCAAAGCACCTTGTCCCCATGTTGATGAGGACAAGGGCCTCTTCCCGACAACCCTGGCCGTTGGTTGTCGGGGTCTGCGGGCGGGGGGCTTATTGAAATCTGGGAGTTCCCTTTAATACATTTCATACATTTGGCGTGGAGTTCCCTCTTGAGAGCTTATAATTCTGTCAGAGTTGCCTCCGTATAGATGGAGATCCGACTTGGAGGCGACCTCCATTGAAATCAATGGGTACCAGTCGCTTACAAGTCGGATTGAAGTAGTACAGGAACCTTTTCTGAAGTCGGAGCGACTTCAGTAGTGTGCATTAAGATGGCTCTCATTCACTTACATTGATTTTTAAATGTTGTCCGACCTGAGGCGACTAGGGGCGACCTGAAGTCGGATCTGAGTTGCCCCTGTGTGAACAGACCCTGACTGGTGACAGTATTTTAAAAAATTATAAACATTTTTATTGTTTTTTTTTTACATTCTGTACAATGACTGCTGGGTGAATGACCTATAGTACAATGAAGGCCAAGCAGGATCCTTCTTGTTCTGGGTGGACGTCATATTTTTTTTTTTTTTAATCTTTATTTATATCAAAATTTTTTCCAAAACCAAATAAATACATGTATGAAAAGGAAAAAGGGCCATATTCATGCAAATACAATATATAACATACCAAAAGGAAAGAAATTATTAGATTAAACCTACACATATGTAATCATTATATACCCCTCTACTTTCCCCCACACCCCCCCCCCCACCCCCCCACCCTTGCCTTGTAGAACCGCTAGTGGGTTCCCTCTTAGTGACCGTTTTTTTTTTTTTTTTTTTTATTATAAACGGGATATTACTTTCTTCTGAAGTTTATTGTGTAATTTCCTCCACATATCTCCAGGTCAGTTTAAATTCTTCCCACGCTGCCCATTTATTTGAGCCTCCCTCCTCTGCTGTTACGTCTGCATTACCTTCGTTATAATTTTCTATTTTTTGTGTTTCATTTAAGCGAAAAATCCAATCCGATATTTTAGGGCTCTCCTTTTCCTTCCATTTTTTTGGGATTAGATTTTTGGCGGTGTCTAACAGGGTTGGGATTAATGAGTTTTTATAATGCTTTATGGGTTCGTCTGTCCCATGGAATAGGACGGTCCACGGGTCTTCTCTTATTTCCTTTTTTGTAACAACTTTAATTATCTCTAAGATTTTTCTCCAGTAAGTTTTAATAATGGAGCAATCCCACCAAATGTGGGCCATAGTCCCAATTTTTTTACACCCACGCCAGCAATCCGCCGATTGCTCTGATCCAAATTTGGCCATTTTATCGGGTGTCACGTACCACCTTGCAAGGCATTTGTAATTCGTTTCTATCAGTTTATTATCTACAACCCCTGAGTGAATTAATTTAAAAATCTTATTACGAATTGATGTGCTACATTGTGACCCCAACTCTGATTCCCATTTATGGACGTATGGCGGGTCCCCCAATTCCTCTCCCTCAGAGAGGATCTTATATAAAAGTGTAATATTTTTTTTTGATGTATCTCTCAAACATAGATGCTCCAAGGGTCTCAATTCCTCTTCATTCCGAATTGGCTGAGATAGACTCGAAATGAAGTGACTAAGTTGGAGAAACCGCCACCCGTCCATTTTCATGAGGTCTGTGTCCAGACTAAGTGCTTGAAGTGATGCTATTTTACCATTAACTAATATATCTTTTAATTGTGCCGTATCTTTCCTAATCCAGTTACCCCCCACCTCCTGTTTACCCGGTGTAAAAAAATCATTATTTTTAAGAAAAATCAAGGGTGAATTGTACCCCCACTTATTTTGTGAATGTGTTCGGTCCCATATCTTTAATGCTAAACGTGTTATCTCGTGAGCGTGAGGTCCGATGGACCTAAACTGTGGGGGGTTCCATATCATGCGACCCAAACGTGCTTGACTCATTGTGATCTCTACACTCACCCACCTCTTTTTATTTGCCTCTTTCGCCCATTCAACTACTCGAGACAGGACCACTGCATTGTAATATCTTTTTAAATCCGGGACAGACAATCCCCCTTGTCTTTTCCCCCTGCATAACACCCCCATGGCTATTCTCGGTTTTTTATGTTGCCAAATATATTTCAAAATTAAATTTTTCATTAATCTAAAATAGGCAGAAGAGAGCGGGATGGGCAGCATCTGAAACTTATAGATAATCTTCGGGATTAATATCATTTTAACTGCGTTAATACGCCCTAACCAAGAGAGGGGACATGCTGAGATTTTTTTTAATTCTCTTTTAATTTCATCAAGTAAGGGGATATAATTCTTCGTATATATTTTCCTAATGGTGTTCGATAGGTAAATTCCCAAATATTTAATCTCCTTGCGCCAAGGGAAACGGAATTCTGATCGGAGGTTCTCCTCTTCCTGTGTGCTGATGTTAACATTCAAAACTTCGGACTTGCTGAGGTTTATTTTCAAATTCGATATTTTGCCGAATTTTTCCAACACCCTCAGCAAGTTCGGAATCGTGATCCTCGGATTAGTTATAAAGAATAAAACATCATCCGCGTAAGCGGCTAATTTATGATCTTCCCCTCCCAGTTTGATCCCCGTTATATCATTATTTTTTCGGATATGGGTCAGCAACGGCTCCAAAGATAGAGCGAATAAGAGTGGGGAAAGTGGACACCCCTGCCTGGTGCCGTTACCCATTTGGAAATATGAAGAGGATTCTCCATTAATTTTGACGAAGGCCCGCGGGTGGTTATAGAGGACCTGGATCCATTGGATCATTCTCGGGCCTATCCCCATAACTTCCAACGTTTCTATCATGAGTCCCCAGTCTACCCTGTCGAATGCTTTTTCTGCATCTATCGACAGGAATAGAGCTGGGGACCCACTGTTTTTTAAGGCCTGGAGAAGGAGTAAGGCCCTCACCCCATTATCCCTTCCTTCTCTCTCAGGAATAAATCCGACCTGATCTGGGTGTACTAGATCGCTCATCTTGTTCTTCAGCCTGGCTGCCAATATTTTGGCGAATAATTTTGTGTCCGCATTCAATAATGCTATTGGCCTATAACTTGAGCAAAGTGTATGATCCTTCCCTTCCTTCGGAATTACCGTAATTGAGGCCAATAGAGCTTCAGCCTTCATGTCATATTTTGTACCGAGCCCATTCAAATAGTGACATAGTCTTGGGACTAAGATTTCCTTGAATTTTTTATAATACAAAATCGTGAACCCGTCAGGACCGGGGCTTTTGCCCGATTCTGTCTCCTTTAATGCTCGATATATTTCCTCCTCAGTAATAGGTCTATCTATACTGTTTCTTTCACTCTCTTGTAAATGGGGTAAGTTGGTATCATACAAAAATTCTTTGGTACTTTCCTTAACCCCTTTACCACACTTCCCTTTTTGGCCAATATTGTATAGGGCGCTGTAATATTGACTAAATACCTCCGCGATTTCTTTAGTGGTATGGACCGTCATCCCATTCTTATCCTGGATTTTGTCAATAAAATTGGTCTCCCTCCTCCCTTTTAGTTGTCTCGCTAAGTATTTGCCCGTTTTATTTCTCCCATAGTATCTCTCTCTAGTTCTCCCTTCGAGTGTCCTACTTGCTTCCTGATCCAACAGATCCTTAAGTTCCTCCCTTTTATTGATCAATAGGTGAAGGTGTTCCAGATGTTGGTCCTTTTGCTTTTTATGCTCTTGCTCTAGTCTGTGGACTTCTTTAATCAGGTTCTCCATTCTCTGAATTTTAGCTTTCTTTTTATTTGTGCCAATGGAAATGAGGATACCCCTTATATATGCTTTATGTCCTTCCCATAGGGAGGCGCCCGAGATATCCCCTGTATCATTTGTCGAGAAGTAGAATTCTAATTCTTTCCGGATTATCTCAATGTTGTCGTTATCCTGGACCAATTTTTCATTTAGTCGCCAAGTGAAAGGTTGTCTGTATAACCCTGGTATCCTCAACTTCATTGTCACAGGAGAGTGATCAGAGAGGGAGGCTATTCCTATCCCTGTCTCTACGACGTCCTCTAGCAGCCTGTGATCCACCAATATGAAATCCAATCTAGAATACGTCCCGTGCACTGGGGAGTAGAAAGAGAAGTCCTTCGTTTTCTCATGTTGTATCCGCCAGACGTCCACCATTTGATGTCGTTTAAGGCGTTGTTTCAGCATTTTCAAGGACCTCTCGTTCGTCCCCCTTGCCCGGGACGTGCTGTCCAAGGCGTTATCCATGCAAAAATTAAAATCCCCTGCTAAGATTACATCGCCAAATTTGAATTCTGCTAGTCTTCGTAGGATCCGTTTCATATATCCCAAGGGGTTATTATTAGGACAGTATATGTTAGCGAGAGTAAACGCCCTATTTCCTAGCTCTCCCTTAAGAAACAAATAGCGGCCCTCAGGATCCGTCAATCTGTCAATCAAAGTGAATCGTGTGTGTTTCTCGAATCCAATTGCCACCCCCTTAGCCCTCCTGATGGGGGAATCCCCGTAGAACCATGTCGGGAATCTATCTGAATTAAGCTTAACATTCGAATCCAGGGAAAGATGGGTCTCCTGCAAGAATACTACTTCAGCTCTACATTGATGTAATTCTGATTGGAGTTTGTACCTTTTATTTAGGGCGTTTAATCCTCTTACGTTGTAGGATATAAAATTCACCTCAGTCATCCTGTGCTGACTACTGGGGTACTTAATCTATATTTATTTATCCTTCCTGTTCTTTTCATGTCCCTTTTGGTCCCCCGCTCTACAAGGCAATTCACCTCCCCTTCCACCCCCCCGCCCCCCGATCCCTTCACCCCCCCCCCTCTCCCTCCCCTGTCCCCCCCCCATCCCTTCACCCACCCCCCTCCCCCCCCCCTGGCCCCGTCCTGGCCTATACTTGATTATGGGAGGCCCAGCCCCCCTCTACAAGTAATACCTTCTAGGGTGTGGCTCCAACTGCGGGCTTCCACTTCAACTCCCCCCGTCCCCCCGCCCCTAGGGGTGGAGATTCTCCATCTCCTGACGGGGAGTGGTGGAGGTCGGGTCCGCCCCACCTATCCATCTTCCCCTCCAACCCCGCCCCCCGCCCCCCCCCAAGTCCCCCCCCCCCACCCCCACTCCAATAAAAAAAAAACAATATAGAGAAAGAAAGAGACAAAAGCAAAAATCGGTCAAAAACAGACTAAGAAACCAAGGGGCCCACTCGTAAGGCGCTGGGGACCCCCACTTCCTCATTAATTTTCACATGAATCTCAGGGGAGCTTAAGGGGTGGGATTCCCAAATTTTTGCAAAAAACCTCGAGATCCTCTAGGAACTTTAACTTATGAGTCCTGCCCTCTCTCTGAACAATCAGAGCTGTCGGGAAACCCCAGCTGTATCTTATATTGACATTTCTCAGATGTTCCAATAAGGGTTTGAGTTGTCTTCTCCGTGCCAAGGTCCCTGCGGAGAGATCGGCGAAAATTTGTAGAGTTGTCCCTTCGTATTGTAATGCGGGTAGACCTCTTAGTTTACTCCAGATCATGGCTTTGTCCTCGTAGAGATGAAATTTTACAATCACATCACGGGATATCTCTCCCCCCAGTCCTGGTGGTTTCCTTACTCGGTGGACACGATCTATCTTTAGATCTTCATCTTCCATTCTACCTAATAGAGGATTAAATAGCTGCCTCATCTTTGCACCAAGGTCTTCTCCTTGTTGTTCAGGTAAGGCTCTAATCCTAAGGTTCTGTCGTCTGCTCTGGTTTTCCTGTTCCTCCAGTCTATATAAAATGTCCCTGTGAGCCTCTTGCATTTTTCTGGACTGCGCTTTTAAGTCTAGTAGTTCCTGAGCCTGTTTGCCCAATAGTTCCTCCGTCTCTTCTATTCTCCTCAACAGGTGACCCATATCTGCCCTGACAGTTAAGATCTCTGACTTAATTAAATTCTCCATTTTCAAAAACATTTCTTGTATTTCGCCTTTAGTCGGCATTTGGGAGATATCTGTCTGTTCTCTATTTTTACCAACCATGTCTGACTCTGATTCTTCACCTGAGGAGTCGCCTTGGATCCCGGTTGATTTTCCAGCCTCCTTCCTCCTCTCTCGCTTGCTCACTTGTTTTTTGTCCAGGCCTGGACTTTTTTGGCTTGTCTCTTTGAGATATTTCTGGATAGAGCTTGTGTTTAAGCTCTCTTTAGGGGCTTTAGAGTCATTGACTTTTGGGTTTCTACCCTTCATGTTGTCCCTCTTATGCTTCCTCTTCCCCAGAGTTCCTTTTCTTTTGAAGGCACCTTAGAGAAAGGCTATGGGAATACAAGTAGGAAACAAAGAAAAGGGGTGCAAGCGATGGAAAAAATAATAGAGTCAGGTCTTTTCCTCTGAGCTAGCCAATGGCCTGTCTATGGGACAGCAAGCACTCCCCAGGAAATCGTTAAATATAGATCCCAGACCACAGTGGGAAACGGGGAGAACTACTGCACCTCTACTTAAGGAAGAAAAAAGGCCGGGGCGCCTCCCTTAACTGTTCGTAGCTATAAGCAGTAGGGATCAAGAGGAAAACAAGATAGCAAAATACTGCCACAACAGGCCACCAGAGGGCCCCTTTTCTCCCTCTCCACCCAGGTATACACTCCCCCCGAAGCAAAATGAGAATGAAAGAGTGGTTTACTGGTTCTGGGGGGTCAAGCCGTAATTCCTATGTAAAGTAAAAAGCTATATATCGACAGCTGTCTTCAGATTCCTGGACAGAACTTTTCAGGGCATAGAAAAACATATGAGTCTTGCTGCATACATTCAGAGTGCTGCTATTGCATAAATCATTTACATTTACTACCAACAGCTTGCTTGCTCCTTAGATGCACCTTCTCAGAACTTTAACTGGAGGATATATAATAGTCCAGGAGAGAAAAAACATAGCAGTTTGGAAGGGTCTGACCTGTTAGTAGTCTTCTGCGTAGAACTTTTCAAAACGTAATTAACATGTAAAAGAGTCTATTAGTCACCAGCCATCGTCAGAGTCCTGGGTGGATCTTTTCAGAGCATGAAAATGTATATGTATCTCAATATAAACATTCAGGATACTACTATTGAGCAATCAAGTTACTTTACAATCCAACAGCTTACTTGCACCTTAGATGCCCCTTTAACTGGAGGATTTATAGCAGTCCAGGGTAAAACAAAAAGAAAACCATAGCAGTTAGAGAGGATCTGAGACCTATGAGTCCTACTGCATACATTCAGAGTGCTGCTATTGCCTAGATCATTTATATTTACTTCCGACACCTTACTTGCTCCTCAGATGCACCTTCTCAGAGCTTTGACTGGAGGATATATAATAGTCCAGGCAAAAAAAAACATAGCAGTTTGGAAGGGTCTGACCTGTTAGTAGTCTTCTGCTTTCACAGACTCTTCAGCCCGCAGGGACAGCGCACACTCAGCGGCGTCTACCAGACAGATAGAGGAGTGGAGAGGTATGGGGGGAGGGGTAGAACCGAGGGTTCCGCTCGCTCCAGCGAGGCCCTCCGTACCGTCTACCGGAGTCCCTCCGGTTCGCGCTGGGAGTGCGCTCTAGTCTTGGGCAAGCGGACAATCAAGAGCGGGAGCTGGTGCCGGAGCGGGAGTCATTGAGGAGCGCCACGCTTTCTCCCTGCGCTTGGCTCCGGGTGGAACGGCGAACCCTCCTCCATCCCTGTCACGTGGAAGCCGCCGCTAGGCTCCTCCCCTCTCACGTACGCCACATGACGCCCTGTCTGAAAGGCTCAGAGTCATATGACGCTCTCCCCAGAACTTGCCTAGCACGCACCCCGCGGACCATGGTACAGCACGATCTGTCACCTGCTAGACACAGCAGCTGACAGATCAGTGTACCAGCCAGCTGTCGGTACCATGTGATGGCTGTGATCAATCACAGCCATCACATGGCAATTGTACGCAGTGGATAGCTTCCAGTCATTTTATGCTATTGTGTCCATCTCTGTGATTTCTCACAGTGATCACATGGTACAGACAGGGCCAATCACAGCCCATGTTTACCATGTGATTAACTATTTAATATCACCAGCAATATTAATTGTGGAACCAGTTATGCGATACATATAATTTCATGCATAGCCTGCTCAGTTCATTATGTTAACAGTAACAGTACCACTTACCAAACGTAAGTAAACAATATTGTGTTTGGATTAAATAAAATGCTAAACACATTTCTACTGTTTCAAAACATTTTAACGCATACCACAGAGGAGATACGTCTTAATTTTGATTCTGTGGCATAGAAAGAGTACCGTACTTCATTAGTGTCGAGGAGGGTAACAGGTGCCTCAAGCCTCTGGAGTGGGAGGTTTGGTGGAATTGTAGGCTGAAGACTAGAACCCTATTGGGGTTAAACCTGCTGTGGGATGTCGATTTATATCTTAAATAGATCAGTTATTTTTACCCCTTTCCTCTTACTCTAGCGGTCTTGGCTGGTGTGAGCTTTGGTTTCCTAGAGGGGTTAATAGCACACTTAGGTTAGGCTGTTTGACAGCTCTCTTCACTGACAGCTGAATCGGCTATGAGCTGAGATGTATTTTGTAACATTTATTACATTTACATAAAGTTACTTTCATGTCAGCGTTTTCCCAGTTTATTGTCTTTTGTTTTTTCTTTTTTCAACATTTTCATTCACCAGTTGAAGCTAATAGACAGCTTTTTTGCTGGTTAATGCTTTTATGTTTTGTTCTAATACAATTTCTAATAAGGTACATTTACTTTGATTTTATTGTTGGATTTAGAAAGAGATGTGTGTTGATTTTCAGGTTTTTGAGTTTTTGTCTCCTTCTCCATTCAACGCACTTTATGGTAATGGAGGTGGTAACATAGTTAATCACCTGCATTTGTGCATGTTAATTGTTATGACTGATGCAGCGTACACACGACCGGACTTTCTGGCAGACTAGGTCCGACGGAATCAGTCCGTCGGACAATCCGATCGTGTGTGGGCTAATCCAATTGTTTTTCATTTAAAAAATCAGACAGACCTAGAAATAGAACATGTTTCAAATCTGTCCGACGGACTCAATTTCTATCGGGAAAATCGTTCATCTGTATGCTGGTCCGATGGACCAAATGCGACGCAAGGGCAGCTATTGGCTACTGGCTATTGAACTTCCTTTTTTAGTCCCGTCGTACGTCATCATGTTCAAAATGAACGGACTTTCAAACGGACTTTAGTCCGTTCGTGTGTGGGCAAGTCCGTTCGTTCGGATTTCCGTCATAACTCAGTCGACAGTCTGTCGGGAAGACCGTCTGACCTTTTCTGCTGGAAAGTCCGGTCGTGTGTACGCAGCATGAGGCCATTATAAGCTGAAACACATCAACTGGTTTTTGTTCCTAGTTTTTTTTACCCTGCATTATTTTCAATAAAGAAGATTGGATTTTAACCTTCTGAGTTGCTGGCTCTTTTGACTGTTTTATGCTGAGGCTTTGAGTGGGGCATTGGTAAAGCACTAACATCTTTTTAAAAGAATTACAGGTTGGCAGCGCTGTCAGTTTTTGTTATTGTTAAGATGGAGAAGACTCTCTCTTTGACCCCAAGTTCTTTATCAGGATGGTGAGGGACAACCTGTATCTATTCCGAGGACACCGGTTACATAACTAGAGCAAACAAGAGGAGGGCATGGGACTAGATTTGCAGACTGATGTTTCTGGACTGAAAAGGATTCACAGGCCCAGCGAAAGATGAGAAAAGTAAGTTTTGCAATCTTTTGTATTTGTTTAGCAATGACACTGTATGCTATGCCTCACTTTTTTCATGTTTTTTTGCAAGTGGTTGCAACCTGTATATTAGTTTTAAATTATGGGACCCCATACAGCCTACCCGATGCCCAGAAGATCTAAAAAAAAAGAATAAGTTAAAATCTAAAAACAAGTTAAAATCATAAATATATTTTTCTTATTTTTATTTATTTATTTTGTTTTTATGAAATATGACATATTTACCGGCCCCACCCTCCCCATTCTGAACCTGATAAGATGTGCAGCTGACCTTTCTGCTCCTCACATGCCCTGGGCTTCCTGATTTCTGAGAGGGCCCTGGCCCCATACAGGGAGGGGCTGGCTGTGCTGCCTTTTGCCCATAAGTACACTATCTTTGTGAGCCCTTGGTTTTGATATTGTATATATAGATATCACGTACCTGGTAGCAGAGCCTGATATGATGAGGAAGACCACTTATACCTCTGACTCGGGGCTCCTGATAGTGTAGACAGGAGTGAAGAGTGGCATTAGTGCATGCAAGTCTTGCTAGCAGCAGGGCATGTGTCCACGCTGGGCAGGAGAAGTCATCAGATGGCTCCAGTAAGCAGGTAGGTGTGCAACTGGTACTGGCAACAGCAGGCAGAATAGCAGAGTCAGGCAGGCTGGGTCATACACAGAAAATACAGATTGGGTACAGGGCAAAATCAGGAGCATGTCAGGAATCAAGCCAGGTCTGGAACTGACTAGTAAAGCAGGAGCCAATGGAACAGACAGAAGCAGAGGTCAAGGGACAAACCAAAGTCGATACAGGTGGAGTTCAGAGAATGGTCAAGACAAGCTGGATCAGCAACTGGAAACAGGAAACAGGAAACAGATTCGCAGGGTCACAGGTAACACAGGAGGCTGAAGTCAAAGCATCACTGATCCTGAGCACTGGACAAGTTTAAAGAGCCCATTTGGTGCCAGCATCTGTCACAGAGGCACACAAGCGCTGGCACACGCGAAATTGCGTGAGGGCACAAGAATGCATGGGGACATGTGTGCACACACATATACATTAGCCAGTGCCCAATTCCTGCGAGCAGAGGGAACATGTATTAGCTTGTGCACAGAAGTTTGCCCAGAGAAGACATCTGGTCTATTTGTAAGCCTTTCCATACAGATGATACAAGCCTAACTTCACATACATTTAAAACAAAAAAGTGAGGTGTTATGATCAAAACAAGAACACTCACAAATCATAAGTTCTATTTTTTATTAATATTTAGGGTACTTATATAGCGCCGTCAGTTTACGCAGCACTTTTATATATACATTGTACATTCATATCGGTCCCTACCCTCAAAGAGCTTACAATCTAAGGTCCCTAACTCATATTCATATACTAGGGCCAAGTTAGACAGAAGCCAGTTAACCTACCAACATGTCTTTGGAGTGTGTGAAAAAAACTGAGTAGCCAGAGGAAACCCACGCAGGCACAGGGAGAACATGCAAACTCCAGGCAGGTAGTGCCATGGTTTGGATTCAAACCAGTGACCCTTCTTACTGCTAGGTGAGAGTGCTATCCAATACACCACTGTGGGTTTTTATCATACAACTCCATAAATACTCTACAGAAGATATGTGTCTTACAAAAAATTCAGGGCAACGTCTGAAAATATGTCTCATAATGTAAAATAATCTACTCCCTCAGACATGTGCACCACCAATAAATTTGTTTCGTTTCGTATTAGCCGTTAATTCATATTTCGTAATTCGTGTCCGAAATTCAATTTGGGTTCGTACGAAATACAAATTTTCATTAGGTTTGTTAACTTTTCAGAACAATTATAACGGATGTTCGTTATGATGAATTTAAAAAGCAAAAAATACCTTTCTCATTATGGCAATCGTCGACTCATTATGAGGGGCTCCCACCATCCCTGTGCTGTGCTGACTTACTCCTGGGGCTGTACCCCTGCTGTGCTCATTATTAGGGGCTCCCACCATCTCTGTGCTGTGCTGACTTCCTCCTGGGGCTGTACCCCTGCTGTGCTCACTATAAGGGGCTCCCACCATCTCTGTGCTGTGCTGACTTCCTCCTGGGGCTGTACCCCTGCTGTACTCATTATGAGGGGCTCCCACCATCCCTGTGCTGTGCTGACTTCCTGGGTTTTTAACTTCATCATAACGAATAATCGTAATTATTATGACAATAATAAAACAATATTAATGAACATTCTTATTTTGTCTGATTCTGAATCTCCCATCGACTACCAGTACCAGTCTCCCACTCCCATATTAAAAAAGGTAATTTTCCCAACCCTCACTCAGCAGCAGAAGAAAACCTCTGATTGGTCAACATAACAGCAGGGGAAGTGGAGGAGAGGAAACAGTGGGAAAAAGGCAAAAAGCTGACAGTGGTGGTGGTGGGGCACACAGTTTTTTTTGTAGGTGAATAGCTCTGGCCCTGGCCAGCTGGAAGCAGTGCTGTAGGATGGACCTGGCAGTGAAAGGGTTAAAATCATAATAATTTGTCATTGTTATCTTTAATTGTGCCGCAGTATCATATTTCAACAATGCAGTCTATTGGCCATTTATAGCTTCATCAGTATGGCTTTTCCAATTGAATTGTCCTTCTACGGAAGCTTCATGTCAGTCTGAGTAATGACCTCCTTTATGTGTTTTCCCTTTTATTGTTTGATAATTATGTTAGTTTACACTTATTCTCTGTTATGCAATCTAACAGATTTACCTTTTATTTAGCATGAATGTGGCACTTGTCATTAATCCTTGTATTTCATTTGGTAACATTTTGCTATGGGGTAATCTTTCCGCCTTGTCTCATTGTATTGCTTGAAACTCTCAATAAAATCACTAAATAGGACAATTCGTAGCCAAGCACATCACAAGCAACAGAAAATTTCCCAGCACACTTACCAGCTAGCTTGCAAAAAAAACAAAAAAAACGAAATTGACCCCATCTAACCATTCATGCTTAAAGCAGAGGGTTTAGTTGCACACATTTACAAATATATGTGAAAGCCTCAGAGTGCCTCACCAAGGCTCCTCTGTATACTGCGGTCCTAAGTCTATAGTTTTGAGAGCACATATATAGCAGTGGATAAATTAAAGGAGAAGTTCACCTTTTGCAACATGTTACATGTTATACCCATAGTCAGGGTGTGACATGTTACAGATGCACCAGCCTCCACGCTCCACCTCCTCTCCCCCAATCCTCCGTTTTGACAGCAAGAGGGGTATTTTGTGACTTGTAGCCAGTTTTATTTAAAAAGGTTGCATAGAAAACAAACAAAACAAAACAAAAAGTAAATTCTTGCCATCCAGGCACTAACTAAACAGTACAGGTTCCTATATCACAGGTGAAGGGCTTTTCCCAGTCACTAACCAGTAACAAACACTTTTCCTTTCTCTTACAGAACAATGTCCACATGCAGCTCTCTCAGATATTAGCTTCCCTGAGTCCCAGGCTAGAGCAAGCACTTTCTCCAGTCCTGCTTTATTTATACCATCTGCTGGTGTTCACCAGTGTAATGAAAAATCTGGTTCAGAACCAACCCTACCCTACCAACCCTACCAAGGTGACCAGGAAAACCCGTACTGCATTCCACCTTAGTTTCTTACATACGAACAAATGCAAGGTGACACATAGTATCCATCAATCTCCTCACATTTAACACTGTCACAATACATTAAGGCCAGGTTTACCTAAAGAGAGCCTACTCCCCCTAAAGGCAAAATGACACATTAGATGTCCAGCAAAAGCGCACTGGCAGCTGAAGGCGTCCAATGTGTCCCTATGCTAAATCCAGTGGGCAAGCTGTACAGATAAGTGGCAACCACCCCAATCTATAACTAGCCTTTGCAGTAAGGTTTATATGGAGAAGCACAACAGAAACACACTTACCAGCTAGCCTGCCAAAAACACTTCCTTTGCTTAGGCAGGAAGCCCGGGGAGAACATATTGACTTCCCAAAGTCGTTCCCTGAATACTTTTACCCTCTCCCAGCAGCTTAGCACCACTAAATTTAAATAGACATGCCTGCTTACAATAAGGTGGCAGGGATATAACATCTGTTTATGCATGTTTTACTGCATGCTCAGTTTAAAGTGGTTGTAAACCCTATTTTTAAACTTTATGCTACAGGTAAGCCTAAATTAAGGCTTACCTGTAGCTAACTAGGATATCTCCTAAACCTGCACGGTTTAGGAGCTATCCCCTGTCCCCTGCATGTGCCAATGACATCAACACATGCACACTAGAGCAAACTGATGCAATGGTACCTATGTGCCGCTGCATCAGTCTGCGTGCTGTTTTGGTAGTGACTTCATTGCAGCTCCTGCCAATCACAGCGCCAGAGCCGCGATACCCGGAAGTAACTCCGGGATGACATTTTGGCGGCCGGAGGGGGAGATGAGGGCTGAGGTAATCTGAGGTAAGTAATACATAATGAGCTAGTATGCTATGCATACTAGCTCATTATGCTTTTGTCTTGCTGGTTGTCTTTTTTTTTACTTCTTCTTTAAATGCCCTGGGTTTGTGTTTATGTGGTTTACTTTTTTAGAGAAATCTAATGCATGTTAATTCTGGATTCCTAAATTATGACTCCTAAATTAGACCAATGAAATTTAAATTCTGCTTGCTTGCTTTAGGTGAAATGCCTTCCAAATTGGCCACTAAAGTTTGTGGATTTTGAAAGTGTTGTGTTTTTCTGATGGTGGGGACTCGGGAGCCATCAAATGTGGATGTTCCCTTTAACAACAAGTTTAAAAACCACAGTAAATAAGAACATGTATAATCCTTTTCAACAAAAAAGGTCAACATTTTCCACATTAGAGTGTTAAACAGTTATTTGTTTTAAGGTACTAAGATATGTGTAAACAGCTGTTAAAACCTTAATAATGGATCTGTAACCATTTCTGACAAACTGCCTGTCAATGGAGTAAAGAACATACCTATTAATAGAGGGCTCTTTCAGGAAACAATCATGAAACAGGAAATCAGGCACAATAGACCGGCAGGTGGAACCTCCCACCCCTGCCCAGGTGCCTTTAACAAAAATAGAGAACACATGCTTTACTAAAGACATGAACATTAAATGTTCATAAAAATAATATAACGTATTGTCAAATGATTATTTCCATGGAAGCAGCAGCACCCACAAAATTACACCTAATTTAATCTAACATTGACAGCATTGACAGCTTAAAATGACTAGTTAATATGAGCAGACAAGCAATGAAATAGAAATGTTCTAGGGCAAATTAGCCATTTTTAAGAAATCTAAGTAGTAAAGCACAGCTGTTATTGATGCGAAACTCACAGATTTATATTCAGATGACGACGTATCGCCTAATTTATGTAGTTATATAATAAGTTGAAGCAAGATAAATGATATATATTTATTTTGATGTGGCATTTATAGTTTTGTAAAGAAAGCAGGATGTCTACCCCTAAAAAATGTACATTGTGTGTAGAAAGTACAATACACAAATAATAACACAAATATACTATACATGTAAAAGTATGGATATCAAGATGAGAAATGTTATACTGAATGAATATACAGTGAATGAATATAATGAATGAATATATTATGAATAAATGAATGAATATAGACATTCTTTATAGCTAATTATTAGGAACACTGGGCAGGAAGTCAGCTGTCTCCCACTTTCAGTTTCTGTTCTAATATTCTTTCTGCAAATACATAGCTCCCAACTGTCCCTGATTTTGAGGGACTGTCCTTGATTTGGAACAATGTCCCTCTGTCCCTCTTTCCTCCTCATTTGTCCCTCATTTTGGCCTAAACCAGGCATATGCAATTAGCGGACCTCCAGATGTTGATAAACCACAAGTCCCATCATGCCTCTTGCTTTTGGGTGTCATGCTTGTGGCTCTCAGAGTCTTGCTATGCCTCATGGGAATTGTAGTTCTGCAACAGCTGGAGGTCCACTAATTGCATATCCCTGGTCTAAACTATATAGTTGTATATAGACTGCACTATTTATCTTTCAAAAAGTGTTTCGCAGTGCTAAACCTTTGTCATTCAATTTCTAAATTGCTGCATTTGGAGATTTTATTAGTTTCACTGCCTTAGTAATTACCACAGCCATTTCATCTGAAGGAAATCCTGAAAAAATTACCTGTTGGGACGCCTTGAGGACTGGAGTTGAGAAACACAGGGACGTTTTCAATGGATGTATAGTATTAAATAATTAAAATGAAAGCTCTTTCCCATCCAAAATCTTTCTGAGCCCTCGAAATCTGGGTCCCATGTAAGGAGGTAATAATCCTTTTGTCATCAGGTCAAGCAGAGTGGTGAATCTCCTAAGTACGTAAACAGACAGTAATACAAACTCCAGAACAACATACTCAAAGAAGCGCTGGGAAATTTTAGACTAGCCAGTGTGGTTGGATGAAGGAAAGCTTCAAAGAAGGTCAAAAGCTCTGGCAAGTTCCTCCTCCTCTCCCCCTTCTCCCCCCTCAACACAGGATAAAACATGGATGGACAAGGAGAAATCAGTGACTTCACAGATTATTAGTTGAACCAGTATTGAACTCTGCCCATGGAGGAACAACTTAACAGTAGTTGCTGAGTCCATTGCTGCTCCATTGCATTCTACATAACCATGGTTAAGAATGTCTGGTCTAGCCCTTCACCACATCATCCAAAAAAAAAAAAAAAGATACTGCCTAGGCATATACGTGAAAGAAAACCTGCCATTAAGCAACCATATTATACTGTATTCTATTGCTGGAATTACTGATCTTTAGTTCTTATAAAAAAAAAAAAACAGAGTTGAGAAGATCTAAAAACATGTACAGGTGACTGGTTACACTAGGACAGGACCTTAAAATCAATTTCAAATGGGGACATAGGCAACAGTAAAAACTTGACAGACAACCTAACTCTAAATAATTAGGTACAATACAGGACAGAGATCCTGCATTGTATATGAAAATGTTAGGAGGATGCCCACATTCAGCAAGTGAAAGAAAGCGGAGGGGAGTTCATACTGCTGAAGCAATAAGGAACAAGTTAAAGTGGTTCTAAAGGCAAAAGGTTCTTACCGTAATGCATTCCAAACATTCCAGTACCAGTTCAGTCCCCTCCCCCATCCCAAAAAACCTACCCGAGTCTTGATTCACCACTGTGTCCATCAGCAACACCTCTCTTCTCTTTTCCTCTTCTCATAGGACACACAGGTGTAAAGTAGGAGTAAAGGCTGTGAGAAGGAAGCAGGAGGGGTGGCTTAGCTTTCTAAGAGGGCTCTCAGGGGCTAGGAAGAAGCAGGGGGGCACTAAAGAAGAGGTAAGGGACCACTTTGTGCAAAATAATTGCACTGAGCAGGTAAGTATATTGGCTTTTCAAGACATTTTCTTGGAAAACCAGTAGCATTTGTTAGCAAACATCTATTTCGGACTTTAGTTTGCTTTCTCAGGGATTGGTTAATTAGGTGGATTTTGCACTGGTTGTAATGTAAACTTAGACTCCTTCCTATGCTCTTATCATGAAATGCATTCTTGCACCTATCGCAGATATATACTGTCTCAAAAATAGTTCTTAAAGCGTTTCTAAACCCAAACACAAAAATGTAATATATTGCAGTTTACCAGTCCTTAATGGTGATGACTGTATTAGTTTTATTTTTTTGAGTTTTTTTTTCCTTTAATTTTACTTGGTGTACACACGACTAGACTTTTTCAACGGACTAGGTCCGACGGTCTTCCCGACTGAGTTTTGTCGGAGTTCCGACGTACTTTCCAAAGGAAAGGACTTGGCCACACACAAGCACGCCAAAATCCGATGGATTTGAACGTGATGACGTACGACTGGACTAGAATAAGGAAGTTCATAGCCAGTAGCCAACAACTGCCCTAGCGTCAGTTTTTGTCAGTCGGACTAGCATACAGACGAGACAATTTTTCGACCGGACTCAAGTCCGTCGGAAAGATTTGAAACATGTTTTATATCTAAAGTTTGATCTGATTTTTAGACAGCAAAGGTCCGATGAAGCCCACACACGATCGAATTGTCTGGCGGTTCCATCGGATCTAGTCTGTCAAAGTCCAGTCGTGTGTACGCGGCATAACACTTCCTGTTGTTTGATGGCACCACTTTATGGAAGAGCAATGGAGCCACTCTTGGACAGCAGCAATGTCAACATGTAGAGAAAGTAGCGTTAGATGCTCTGTACAGATTTAGTTGAGCTTGACTAACAAATAAAAGTTGAACTCCAGCTAACACTTTAACTGCACGCCGACCAGGCGCCGCAGTTATACTACAGCAACATGGCTCGGCTGTGCAAATTGCTGTCATGGTATGTCGGTACCGTAGACGACCAGTAAGGGGCTCGCCCACAGAGCCGATGCGAGTGCTCGGCAGTCGCGATCACCGCCGAGCTCCTGTGATCACTCTGGGCACACGGAGAGCCAGGATTTGTGTGTGTTACCACCAAAAGAAAGCTCTATTTGTGGGAAAAAAAGCACATCAATTTTATTTGGGTGCAACATCGCACAACCGCGCAATTGTCAGTTAAATCGACGCAGTGCTGAATCGCAAAAAGTGCTCTGGTCAGGTGGTGGGTAAAATATTCCGGGGTTGAAGTGGTTAAGCAGTTACTGTTTTTTCTTTTGGGTTCATTTTTTTCCATAAATGAATAAAAACTGACCATTGTAAGCTTTAACTGACCTTTTTGCTGGACAACTTGTAGGTGGAGTGTAGTGTGATGCGGTGGCAATAACACATACAGTCCAAATGCGATGAAAGAACTTGTACTGAAATAATGCAGGGTTCACAATAAACCAGAGGAAAGACAACCCAACCAGAAACACTCAGAAAGCAGGTCTTAGGTGAACTGACAGCGCATTTTAGCAGGGGCAGAGTGCGACCTGGCCATCTTGTTCCAAACAGGAAGATGTACAGAGAAGCCCCAAACTTTCCTTCCTCCTCAGAAACTTTTCCCTGCTGCTAATCCTGTCCCTACCAGATGGGGTACCTATACTCTACCCACATGCAGTGCCGCTATGGAAAGCACCAATTGCAATGGGGGAAGAAGACTGCACATGCCTACAAGCTTGATCTTTTAAAGGAATTTGAAAAAAGGACAGACTTGCCAGATCATCAGGTGAAACTAAAGGTAAAAAAGTCTTTATTGGGTTTTGATGTGCTTTAAAGGAGATTTCCAGGAAATATTTGAAGAAAGGACAGAGGGTGGTATGCATAAATTGTTAATTGTACAAATCTTCATTCTGTCTTTTCAAAGGTAAAAGCTAAATGCTTTGCTTTCTATTTCTGGTCTCTGTGATTTTTTAACTTCATATGGTCGCTGCAGATGGTGGTCCTATAGACTTCAATTGCAGAGATTAATAAAATTTTTAAAGCAACTCTAGCTAGTCATTACATTAAGCCGCATTGGAGGGCACATAAGATACAAATAAGGCCAAGGATAAATCCCAGGAAAAATTCAAGCTTATGTACCAACCAGCCCACAGACAACAGAATCAAACTGTCTTATGCCTCGTACACAGGATTGGTCATTCCGACAACAAAACCGTGGATTTTTTTGTGAAGGATGTTGGTTCAGACTTGTCTTGCATACACACGGTCACACAAATGTTGCTGTAAATTCTGATCAGCAAGAATGCGCTGACGTACAACATATACGACAGGACTATAAATAGGAAGTTCAATAGCCAGTGCGCCACCCTTTGGGCTCCTTCTGATAATCTCGTGCTAGTAGATGTTTGGTGAGAGACGATTCACGCTTTTCAGCCTCGTGCTTTTCAGTTCGTATCTGTTCTTCAGTTTGTTCTTCTCAGGTTCTTTCTGATTTTCAGTGCGTTCTGTTAGTTCGGTCTGACCAGCCGACCGTTTTGAGTTGAACCATACTCCTCCTCCACCTCCTGCAACAACTCCAACACCACAGTCACAGCCTGGAAGGAAGTCTGGAAGGAAATCAAGAGTGATGGCCTGGGTTCAGTCTGGTCTGGCAAAAAATGCAGGCTGTTGTAAAACCACAGTCTGGGAAATATATGTTATCTGCTACTGCTCAGGATCTCTCAGAGTCCTGGACCAGATTGTGCTCCCTATTAAATGGACTCCTCAGGCTACCAATTTTGCCTGTCAAATACTTGATGTCTGCCAATTTCTTCTTTATTTTTATTTTTTCCAAAATCCACTTTATACAGAACTATATACAGTAAAATCTTAAATTTGTCAGTTTCATTAACCAATCAAATAAACAACATTTCGCCATTATTCCTACTATACCCCCTTCCCTACAACTCCCCACCCTTCCCTCCCATATTAATTTCCCCTGTGCTATATGTCCCCTACTCCAACCTTGCTATTTATATGCCGCTAAAAGGCTATAGCTTAACTAGAGGCATTCATTTTTTGCAGCCAAGGGTTCCATATTTTAATAAACTTGCAATAATTTCCTTGTTTAGTTAGGATTTATTTTTCTAACCATACTACTTCATTCATAGTTTTCTCCCAATCTTCCGGGTTTGGGGGGGGGGGTCACTGATTGTCATTTTTGTGCCACTCATTTTCTTTCCTGATACAAGCTTCTTACCACCGCTATCAATGCACAAGCTGGTCCAGCCTCCCTTCTGACATAGCCCAGTACACATGTTCTGGGTTCCAAATCAAGACTCACCCTAAATGTAGTATTGATTATTTTTACTATCATAGTCCAATATCGATGCAATTTTGGACATCTCCAAAACATGTGCACAAGGTCTCAAGTCTCAGTACATCTGGGGTACTTGTCATCTAAGCAGCGGCCAAACATGTACATTTTCTTAGGTGTATAATAAGCTCTATATAGAAGGAACAGATGAGATACTTTTTGCGAGGGGGAAACCGATACTAATGGTCCAAGCTCTAAGATCCTTGCCCATTGCTCTGCTGTTATTTCTCCCACATCCTCTTCCCATCTTATTTTTTTTTTAAACAAATTTTCATTCCTATTTTTTTCCCCCTTTATTTGGGAATACATCAGCGATATCAACCCCTTATTAGAGTCAGGTTTAATTACTCTCTGGAGAAGGGAAATCTCACTCTGATCCAGGGTACCGTTGTACTGTTTATCCAAAGCATGTCTTATCTGTAAATAGCTATAAAACCTTATTTGGTATCTCATATTCTTGTCTCAGCTCTATAAATGATTTTAGGCTATTACCCTCATAGGGTTGGGTTACCTGACATACTCCATGTTTTTTGAGTTCTTGCAGATTTTTATTTTTCCAAATAGGTGAATATTCAGTTACTCCCTTATACCCAATTATTCTCTTAGTTATTTGCCATATTTTTGTCATCAATTTTGACGTTGGTCATCTGCAATCCAGTGAACCTGCCTCTATTGCCTCTACTATAGAACTTTGAGGAGAGTCCAGCAATAGCAAATTATTACTCCTCTTCCCCCCTCCCGCTATAGCACATCCTCCTAAATGTTGCAGCTGAGCAGCTAAGTAGTAAATATATGGTTGGTGGACGGCTAAGCCTCCCTCATTTATTAGGCTTTGCAGGGATTTTAAGCTAATCCTAGCCTGTCCTTTCTTCCAAATTCATTTTCTAAAGAGAGTTTGTATTTTTTTAAACCACTTTTTCCAATTAAAATTGTGGAATTGTGAAGTAAATAAAGCAATTGTGGCATCCAGATCATTTTAATCAGATTGGCCCGTCCGGCCTCTGATAGAGGGAGTCTGCTCCAGATGTCACATTTCTGTTTGAATATTTGGAGTAGGGGGACTAAGTTGTCAGCAATATATTGGTTCGGGTCTTTTGACATCACTATCCCGAGATATTTCATTTTTTCGACTATTTTTAACTGGGGTATTCCTATTGGAATGGGATTAATTGGTAAATCAACTGGTATAAGAGATGACTTCTCCCAGTTAATGACCAAACCCAAAAAACTGCAGAACGCCTGCATTATATGCATAACCTCAATTAATGACCCTTCAGTGTCACCTAGAAAGAACAGGACGTCATCCGTGTACAGAGCTATCCTCTCCTCCCCACACTTCCTTTGGAATCCATGCAGCACCCTTGAAGACCTAACTGCACACGCCAGGGGTTCCATCGCTAATGCAAACAATAAAGGTGACAGCGGGCACCCCTGTCTTGTCCCTCTCTCCAGCGGGATCCTCTCGGAGTACTCATTATTGATGTTTAACTTTGTTGTTGGATGTTTATATAAAATTTTTAGCAATTGAATGAATTGCTCACCAAATCCGACCAGGACCCGCCAGAGGTAGCCCCACTTGAGGCTATCAAACGCCTTGGCTGTATCCAAGGACAAGACAGCTCTCGAGTCAGCAACCTCTGCCGGGACCTGGAGGTTCGTATACCCTTCTTATATTGACGCTAGTGGACCTTCCCGGGACAAACCCTGATTGGTCCTCATGAATGAGTTTTGATATGCATGTATTCAACCTGGATGCCAACACCTTTGCCACTATTTTAATATCAGAGCACAGTAAGGATATTGGTCTGTACATGGATGCCTCCAAAGGGTCTTTCCCCTCCTTCTGTAGAACTGTAATGGTGGCTTCTAAAATCGATAGTGGCAACCTCCCCCCCTCAATTACCCACCTTAATGTCTTTAAGAGTTCTGGGAGCAAACCCCCCTCAAATTTTTTATAAATTTCCAATGGCAACCCATCTGGGCCGGAGGATTTACCATTGGGCATACCTGCTGCTGCCCGTGCCAGTTCCTCCAACTCTATCAGGGCATCAAAAATATTCCTATTATTCTCCAAGAGAACAGGTAGATCTATTTTCCCCAGAAACCTTTCCATCCCTCCACTGTCTAAGCTCCACCGTGACTTATACAGTTCTCCATAGAACTCTGAGAATGTATCCATGATCAGTCCGGGGTCAGATGTAACCTCTCCTCGAAGGGTCCTAATTAGGGGTATACCTGGAGAAGTGGAATTAGTCCTCACCAAAAGTGCCAATAGACGGCCCATTTTTTCCCCTTCTCCAAAGGAATTCTGTCTCCAAAAAAGTCTCCTATTTTCAGCATTTCTTATTACGGCCTCCCTGTAACCCTGCTGCTTGGCTAGCCATATTTTTTGATTCTCTGGGGATGGGTCTATTACATATTGTGTCTCTAGTTCCATCACTTCCTTTCTTAGATATTCTTCCCCGCCTTAGATTTCTTCTTAATTCTTGCTACCTGTTCTATCAACAACCCCCTAAGGAAGGCTTTAGAGGTGTCCCAAATCATCCCCGCTGGTGCTGTCCCTTCATTTAATTTTCACAAATTCCTTTAACCTCTGCGTTATTTCTTCTGGCTTCTCTATTAATTCCAGCCATAGTGGATTAATATTTCACCTTGTTGGTGTATTCCTAACTCTTAAATTTACAGTAATAACTAGGGGAGACTGGTCCGATACTTCCCTTGGCCAGTGCTCTATATTTTTTATTAACTGGGATACTTCACTATTACCTATTGCCAAATATATGCGAGAGAGTGTATTGGCAGCCGAGTAAACGGGAAGTGATGTCATGATGTCGCTTCCGTGTTTACGATTAGGAGACTGGAATGAAGCCGCTTACAGCTTCAAGCGAGTCTCTCCCTAGCCCCTAGAAGCAGCGGATGTTCGATCGGGGCTCCCGATTGAAGGGGAGCCCCGGGAAGAGTGGCGGGAGGTGGCGGGAGGGGGGGACGTCCCCTCCTGCTCCTTCGGCATAACAGCCAAGCGGCTTTTAGCCGCATCGGTTGTTATGGCTGGAAAGCCGATCGCTTTGAAAAACGGTACTGGGATGATGCCTGCAGGTGCGGGCATCATCCCGGTATAACCCCCGAAAGCCAAGTATGCATATCTGCGTACGCTCAGCGGGAAGGGGTTAAATTGTGCTTTAGTGTCCTTGGTTAAATGTGTCTCCTGTAGACATATCAGTCCCACCTTCTGGGCTTCCAGTGCAGATAATACCGTAACCTATCCCCCGAATATTCCAAGAACCTATATCTAAAGTTTTGGACATCATCATATAAATATAAAAAACAAAAAATAGCACTGTTCCCGTTTTTTCCCCCATGACTGAGGCAAAAACACTCCAAACCATAATATAAAAAAACTTAAACTCCAGGCTAGTAAAAGGAGCCTTGTAATCAAGATAAAAAAAAAAGAAAAAAAGAAAACCCTTTCTGTGTACTTGTTCACCATGTTTAATCTTCACTCCCTTTCCCTTCTCCCAGATTTTTTTCCTTTCTTTGCCCTATGTGCAAAAAATTTTTATTTACCAACTTTAAATAAAAACATGCTTTACCTCCTGTGTTTGTACTAACACACCTCGCTACCTCAAAGCAAGTGCCCAATGTGCCCAAACTTAATTTTTGACATCCCTTACTTAATAAATTTGTTTTTTCTTCTTACCCCTTCCCCCTGTGTGTTCCCCCCTCCCTTTTACCCCCTCCTTTCCACCCCCCATAAGCCTACTTAGGCTAGCCCTTGGGGCATAAAATGTGGTCTCTTCACTCACCCTCTTCACTCACCCTTTCCCCGCCCCACCCTTCCAATCTAATACCTTTTGTGAAAAACACACTCTTCCTTCAGTGTTTATACTCACTATGTGCATATCTCCCTTCCCATTTTTCTAATACCCACCATCCCCTCATATACCCAACTATCCTCACTCTCCCCTCAGGCTCCAAAAAAATAAATAAAACATTTACAGTATTATGAGCTATAACAAAACATTACATATCAGTCCACCAATATGGCCCTATAAGTCCTTTTTATTCTCTTCCATCCATTTTGTGGCTCCTCCAGCAGAATCGAAAAAGTGGGTGGTACCCAATGCAGTTATACGTAAATGAACTGGATACAATAATGCGTATGTGAACTTGTAATCCCGTGAACTATGTTTAATATTTGAAAACTCTGCCCTGCGTCTTTGTAAATCCGGTGAGTAGTCCGGGTATAAAGAGATCCTGGATCCATTATAAAAAAACGTCCCCCATTTCTCTAGCTTTCTGCAGCATGGCTGACTTATAATTAAACACTTTCATTATCAATGATCTAGGGTATCCACCTGATGTAGATGTTCTAGTTGGCACCCTATGAGCTCTCTCAATCGCAAAGAAATGTGAAAATGTCCCCAAATGTGTCCCTGAGCCATTTTTCCATCAATTCTATAGTGTGAGTACCCTCGCTGTATTCTGGCAGGCCTACCACCCTTACGTTATTCCTTCTGAGCCTATTTTCCATTTCGTTCATTTTGACTTTATACATGTCCAAATACTGTTGCATGATTTTAAACTCCTGTTTCATTGGGTATAAGCTGTCCTCAACCTGACTTAACCTCTCCTCCAATATAGTTGTTCTTTCCACTGTTTTTTGTAGCTCTTGGCTCATTAAAGTTAATTCTTCCTTAATATCTTTTAATTGATCGCTCAGGCTGCCCAATTCGTTTTTACAAACATTTATGGCAATTAACACATCTTTAAGTGTTGGTTCTGCTTCGTTTGGTACATTTAAATCAGGGACAAGTACAGTCCCAGTTCCTGGAGTAGCCCCCTCTGGAGATTTTTTACTGCCTGTTTTTGCTGTTGAAGGCATTAGAGGTAAGCCCGGTATTGTGCCCTGGCTCCTTCTGTCTCCGGTGCCCTTGTCTGAAGTTTCACTTGCGCTTGTTGTTTAACTGCTGATTGCCCGGGAGTGTGTGCATACTTCTCTAATTTAGCCACTGCTGCTGCCTGGCCCCCTTTTTCCTTTACTGAGCGGGTATTTTGAGAGGCTAAGTTTTCCTGCTGCTGTAGCTCATCTCCTTTTTTTCCCCCTTGTCGTGGCCAGTTTGCTGTACACTCTCCAGCTAGTTGAAAATGTTAGGAGGATAATGTAAATAAATATACAAAAATGGCAAAGGCTAGAAAGGGGAGAAAAAAAAAGTTTTCTCCTTCCTCCTCCCACAAGTGTACACAGAAATGCACAAGTGTCAGACTTTTGCTCAAGCTCCTCTTCCTTTTGTCTGCATGACTTGTGTAGCCCTCTTATAATGTATGCTGTGTTCAATACAATGTCCTCTGCCACCTGTCTCCTTCCACACACTGACTGACCTGTCCCAGCGTGTTCCTTCCTCCAATAAACCACAGGCTCCAAGCCTTGCCAGCTACCACCTCCCCTCTGTGTTAGTAATCAAAGGAGAAGACCAATCTCAAGCATCCAGCCTGACAAAGAAGAAAAAAAGCCATCCAGGCACATCTCACCACCACCACTCCTCCTCTCCCGCTTTTTTCAGCTTCGGCTTTGGCTACCCCTCTCCTCTCCTCCTCTCACGAGACTGGGCTAGGAGAGTTACCACAGAGACCAGACTCCGACGGGGCCGCGTCACTGCTCTCCTCCTCCTCACCTTCCCTTCGCTCTGCGGTTCCATGGCTTCACAACGCTCGCGATGTCCAGGTAAGGAACCTCGGGGGAGACAGAGGCAGACACAGGCAAGCTCAGAGCGGGCACAGGCAGGCATAGGGCGCACCACGGAGCACTAGTTACCGGCCGCTATCGAATTAGCATAAGGTCCTAGGGAAGGAGCCAGAGAGGACTTCACTCACGTCCACTCATTCTCTTATCCGACCATGCCCCTATCCCCCAGGATTCGCCAATTTCAACAGTTTATCCAGCGTTGACTTCCTCTTTCATTTGTTATGACCCCTAATAAATTACTATATATTTTTTTTACAAATACTTGGCTATGTGTTTTAGTTGAAAAAGGGCATTTTGTTTGTGATTAGGCAGGTACATTTCAAAAATACAGTGTCAAATTAACAAGGGACACCAACACAAACCAACCTCTTTGAGGTTAAAAAAAAAACAAGATAATAATGGTGTTGTGGTAACTTAACACACAAAATGACAAAATAATATTATGGAAATCACGATAAAAAATAAATAAAAATCAGGAGATAGTGATTAAAATAAAAAGTAGATCCCTCCAAAAAAATTAAAATAAACATTATTCTGGAGATCTGGCCAAAAAAAATAAAAATAAAGATTATTCAGGAGATTACGAGAAATAATAAAGAAATCATTTTGTCAGAACTGTGTGCGAATATATAAGCAGCAACTTAATTATTAAAGCAACTTAATTATTCTAGCATTATAAAGAAGAGAATGCTCTGCATTAAAATATTTCAAAATTTGCAGCGTGACGAATGTGCTATCTCCATTACAAAATCTAGTTTTAGCAGACCGAACGCTTCCGTCTCGTACATACAAGACAGAATTTACAGGAACTGGAGGCTTTTTGCCAAATGGAATGGGCAGCTTTACCATCTGAGAAGATAAAGAGCCTCATCCACAAATGCCACAAAATGCTTCAAGTTGTTATTGGTGTTAAAGGGGGCAATACACGCTATTAAGAACTCGGATATGTAAACTTTTGATCAGGGTCATTTGGGTAGTTTCTGTTGTCATTATGATTCAAAAACAGTAAACACAGTTGATTGATAATAAATGGCTTCAGCCAAACACCAACCGTGAGTGAAAGAAAAGTTTTTGTGTTATCATTCATATTGTCTGAAAAATGTCCAAGAAATCATAAATTCTAACGGGGTATGTAAACTTATGAGCACAACTGTAAATCTGCATTTTTTTTAACCTGACAAGGTTACTCTAAAATAGCAGGGACACTTTCCTTCCTCTGTACTTTCCTCTTAGCCCTTGTACACACGGTCGGAGATTCCGATGGAATGTGTCCTATCGGACCGTTTTGTCGGATATTCCGACTGTGTGTGGTCTGCATTGGACTGTTTCCGTCTGAATATCCGACGGACCAAGTTTTCCAACTTGCTGGTAAAATTTTCTGACAAAATGCTCCTATCGGACATACTCCGATCATGTGTAGCCTACTCCGACGGACAAAGTGCCACGCATGCTCAGATCAAATTCCTAGACCAAAACTATTGGCTACTAGCCTGAACGTAGTCCCGTCGTAACGAAATAACATCATCACGTTATGTACAATCGGATTTTCCGCCAACTTAGTCCGACCGTGTGTATGCAACATAACTTCCGGACCTCTTCCGGAATTAATCCGTCGGAATTACTCTGACGGATTTGGTTGTCGGAATCTCCGACCGTGTGTACAAGGGCTAAGAGTTCCTGAAAACGAATCTTTTCCAATACAAAAGGAGGCCTTAACTTACTATATTTCTGCTCTCAACACCTTATTATTTAGCCAAATGAGTTTTGAATGCATGATGGGCACCGTGTTGCTTGCTAATAGATGATAGACTTCTATCAATATTATTTATTAACTTTTCAAGAAACCAAGTCCCAAAGCAGCATGTAATTGCTTTACTTTCTCATATCCTTGTATCTGTCCTCAGTTCACCGGTTGCTCATTTAATGTGATGATTTGCTTTATACTATACTTAATGGCTGCAGCTTAACCTTCTTAAAACGGTGATGACAGTTAGGATTGCTATGGCATTCAATATTTTTTCTTTTCCTATTAACCTATCTTTGAACAGAGATATGTTGGGCTGCACTGATTATTCCCTTTACAAAGAGCAGGAATAAAAATAAAAAGGGTTTGATGAATAATGTGTGAACAAAATGATGCTTTCTGAAAATCAAAATGGAAAATAATTTATTTCCTAAATACATTAGATATACCTTTTTATGATTCCTAATACTCATCTTTTAATGTACTGTAGTACCAAAGACAGTACAATTGGCTGATTTTCAATAATTGTGCAAAGAAAAGGAAAACACCATTTTGTCACTTTTGTCATTTGGCACATGGAAAATGCTTTACTTTTCATTACTTTACCTTCATTTCTCTTTGTGCCAATCTTAACAGGTCACTAAAATAATATGGCAGCTTACTGTAGATGTGTAATCAGACAAATTTTAGCTTTGAACAGAGTGGGGAAGGCTTAAAACCTGTCCCTTTTTTTTTATTGCAATAAAGTTTTATTGAAAAAAGGTATGAATTTTACAATAGTACAATTAAGCAATTGTGTAATAGATGTAAGAGTGAATACAAGGCTAACGTAAAAGACAACTGAATTACATTTAATGCGAAAGAAAATGACCAGATAAGCCAATAAAAACGTTGTATCTAACACTGGTAGTAAACAATTTAGTCATCATTATCAGCTCTTCTGCGATGTGTAACTTCTAAACTTGTGTTTCTTATCAATTATACAAGCATTAGTCATATATAAAACGACTCAAATAAAAAGATAGTGTACGAAAGAATAAGTAAAGATGTGAGAATTCTCATAAGAGATTTAGCATACATTGGATCAAAACCATGTTTTCATCACTTTAGCTATTTGTTAGCGTATAAAAATCTTTAGAGTATTTAAATACAACCCAAACATTCCATGTTTTCTTAAATTTGTCGGTTGCATCATGTGCGATTGCAATACGACGGAAGTTCTTCCATGGCGTAAAGACTATTCACACAATGAAAAATTCTTTAATCGTGGGGTATATGTATTTTTCCAATATCTTGGGATCAAGACTTTCACCACAGTGAGCAAGAATCTGGTCAGAGAGCATTTATACTTTTTCATGGAGCATCTAGGGTTCTGCAATAAGCAACAGGCTGCTGTCAGTTGAATTGAGGTTTCAGTGATAAGCTTAATAATAGCACACGCCTTTTGCAAGATTTGCCAGGTTGTAGTAAGATACAGTCCCACCATATGTGAACCAGAGTGCCTTTCACCTGGTTAAAAGCCAAAAAAGGTCTCAAGTTGAGGGGAACCATCTTTGCAATTTAACTGGCGTGTTGTACCAGTGTGTTAAGAGTTTATAAGATGTTTCCTAAAATCGTGTGCTGATGGAACATTTATGGGCAAACACGCAAGCATATAACCACTGTTCATCAGTAAATGTGGTATTCAGGGTGGTTTCCCAGAGCATTTTGCATTTGTCTAGTTCTTGAGCGCTGGATCCCTGCAACCAGGCGTATGTCACTGATATGTTTTTTCCGGTCTTGGTGGCCTTCAGGCATAAAGATTTAAATGGAGTTAAGAATCTCTTAAAACCTTTGAATCTCTTTGAGCTTGAGAAGTAACTATGAAACTAGCGGTGTGTCCAACTTGTCATAACTGTAGGTCCCCATTCTGTCTTTAAATCAGGGTAGGATTTTAATTTGCCCCTCTTTATACAACGTGTGACCAGAAAAGGCTTATTTCTATCGGAATATAATTGTGGCAGAACATTCATGCCTGAGATAAAATCTGGATTGGAGCCTAAAATCATATATATTAGTTTCCCTTTAGACCAGGGGTGTCCAAACTACGGCCCTCCAGTTGTTCAGGAACTACAATTCCCATCATGCCTAGTCATGTCTTTGAATGTCAGAGTTTTACAATGCCTCATGGGATGTGTAGTTCTGCAACAGCTGGAGGGCCGTAGTTTGGACACCCCTGCTTTAGACTGTTACTACCTTGTGCATTAGTAGAACCTTGATTTGTAGTTTCAAAATATATATCCAGCCACATCCTGTCATAGAGTGTGATCATTGTCCTGCTACATAACCCAAGTGTACTTGAGCTTGAGGTCATGAACTGATGGCTGGACATTCTCCTTTAAGATTTTCTGGTAGTGTGCAGAATTCATGGTTTCATCAATTATAGCAAGTCGTTCAGGTCCTGAAGCTGCAAAGCAGACCCAGACCATCACACTGCCACCGCCATGTCTGACTGTTGGTATGATGTTCTTTTTATGAAATGCTGTGTTTGTTTTACACCAGAAGTAACAGGATGCACACTTTCCAAAAACGAAATGTTTGTCTCATCAGTCCACATAATATTTTCCAAAAAGTCTTGGAGATAATTAAGATTTTTTTGGCAAATGTGAGATGAGCCTTTTTGTTCTTTTTGGTTAGCAGTGATTTCTTATTGTTAAATCATGAACACTGACCTTAAAGTGGTTGTAAACCCTCCCCCACAACTTTGTCCCATGTAAATCAGCATAAAAAAAACGAATGAACACTGGTTGTAGATATCTCCATACTTGCTTAGTATTGTTGTAATCCTTGTTGTTCTGTAGAATGAAGTCACTGAGCATGCCCAGATCTTCCCTGATTTACGACACACTCTCTATGTGCTTATCTATCTGTTATCAGGACTTCCTACGGCACAACACTGAACTCTGCTAATCACTCAGAGCTTCCTCCTACACACCATGTGACCTCACATACAGTCTAAACTTGGCCATTACTGCAGTCTTATCAGCTTAAGCTGATAAGTCTGACAAAGGCAAACATTAGACATCGGCACAAGTAAATACTATGAAATAAACAAGTAAGCTATGAACAGGGAAGCAGGGTTGCCATAGAAACGTTGGATTGAGAAGGAGGCTTGGTTAACAGTACAGGAAGTGCTCACTGTAAGGGCGGAAATTCACTCCACTGTGGACTCAGAAAACAATACTTAAGATGGCGCTGCCTAACCCCTGGAAACAAGTTTTTTAAAGTTTCTTTAAACAGTAAGTAATATACGATTTGGGCTGGATTACAGTGGTTATAGTCTGATAATTACTTATTATAATGGACTAAATGAAAAGAAGCATCAGAGTGGGAGAGTTTACTTCCTCTTTAACTGAGGCCAGTGAAGCCTGCATTTCTTTAGATATTTCTTTAGATGTGGTTCTTTTATGATCTCCTGCATGAGTCGTTGTTATGCTCTTGGAGTAATTTTGGTAGGCCAGCTACACCTGGAAAGTTCGTCACTGTTCCAAGCTTTCTCTATTTGTGGATAATGGCTGTCACCATGGTTCGCTGTAGTCCCAAAGCCTTACAAATGGCTTTTGTAACCCTTTCCAGACTGATAATTGCCAATTACTTTGTTTCTCATCTGTTCTTGAATTTCTTTAGATGCTGCCATAACGTGTTGCTTTTTGAGATCTTTTAGCATGCTTAACTTTATTTAAGTAATTTCTTGATTCAACAGGTCTGGCAGTAATCAGGCCTAGTTGTGGCAAATGAAATTTAGCTCCGCTTACCAAAAATGTGGTTAATCACAGTTCATACATGATTTAACAAGGGCGGGAGCAGGGGGAATTACTTTTTCCACATAGGGCCACATAGGTTTGGACAGCTTTTTTCACTAAATAAATGAAATTATCATTTAAAAACTGCATTTTGTTTTTATTTGGGTTATCTTTATGTAATATTAAAATTAGTGTGATGAACTGAATCATTTAAGTATAGCAAAATGCAAAAAAAAAAAAAATCAGAACGGGGGCAAATACTTTTTCACAGCACTGTAAATAAAGCATTGGACATACACTCTTTTACACCCAACTCTTCCTTCCTAAATATTAAAATACTTCACACATCGCACAGACTTTCTTTCACACATTTTATCAACATTCATAAAATCCTTTCTTCACTCTTCCCAACCTTACACAACCCAAACATCATTATTTCAAATGTCATCCCTTCCATCCCAGTCAAACCTTTCACCATTTTCATTAAACACTGCACTTCTCTTGCATATTCACACTCCCAAAATAATAGCTTCACACTCTCTACCCTCCTACATCCTTCCATTGTACTCACTATCAGCCAGCCTTCGCCTCCTCTGAAATTCTCTCGTTGCCACACACCTATGCACCACTATCCACACAACATTTTTCTGCTTATTCACTAACTTATTATTACACACATTCTCCCACACTCTCTTAGGCTGGGTTCACACCAGTGCAAATTGGATGTGGATTTCCCTACGTCCAATTCACATGTTTGGAGATTGTGTCTGGCTCTCAATGGAGCCAGTTTACACATCTCTGGAGTAGCTCTGGTGCAAATTGCACAAGAGTCCTGTGCATCTTCTGGTCAGTTTCAGGTTCGAATTAAACCAAAAATTTGGGCTCAAATCGGACCTGAAAAAGTAAAAGGAGACGGACCGGACCCCCTGCTGTGAGCAGCTCCATTCTTCAGTGTGAACCCAGCCTTACTCTGCACCTTGTTCAATTCACCTATCACATTGTTACTCTCCCACCACATCTCTCACAAAACCTCATGTAATTCTTATCTCCTCATATATCTTTCAATCCTCGCATAAAACTACGGTGCACTGAAACACACTGACTTTTGAAAATAAATCTTACACAACCTATATTTTCTTAACACACTCCCACTCACATATTTTAATATGCCCCCTGCTACATTCTCCTTCTTACTTATTCATACACACATACTTACATACTTCACAGCCAAAAATGTCTTCATTTGCCTTTCCTTTCATCATCTTCTCTCAATTTTTCCATTCTTGACAACCACACAAATGTAAAGCACTCTTAATTATTCTCTTCAGCACTCTGTCGGAAGCAGAAATATAAATACATGATATTACCAAATGACACATACCTTTACACACACATGAACTTTAATGGCATCACAGTCTTAGGGGGTGAGACTGGGATGCCCAATATAACTCAATATTGAGTTGGCCCGTCTTTTGCAGCTATAACAGCTTCAACTCTTCTGGGAAGGCTGTCCACAAGGTTTAGGAGTGTGTCTATGGGAATGTTAGACCATTCTTCCAGAAGCGCATTTGTGAGGTCAAGCACTGATATGGATGAGAAGGCCTGGCTCGTAGTCTCTACTCGAATTCATCCCAAAGGTGTTCTATCCTGTTGAGGTCAGGACTCTGTGCAGGCCAGTCAAGTTCCTCCACCCCAAACTCGCTCATCCATGTCTTTATGGACCTTGGTTGTGCACTAGTGTGCAGTCATGCTGGAACGGGAAGGGGCATCCCCAAACTGTTCCCACAAAGTTGGGAGCATGAAATTGTCCAAAATTTCTTGGTATGATGATGCCTTAAGAGTTTCCCTTTACTGGAATGAAGGGACCAAGCCCAACCCCTGAAAAAAACACCCCATACCATAATCCCCCTCCACCAAATGAAGTGCACAAAGCAAGATCCGTAAAGCCATAAATGATCAAGTTTGTGGTGGAGGAACTTGACTGGTCCTGACCTCAACCTGATAAAATGCCTGTGGGATGAATTCGAGCAGAGACTGTGAGCCCGGCCTTTTCATCCACATCAGTGTCTGATCTCACAAATGTGCTTCTGAAAGAATGGTCAAACGTTCCCATAGACACACTCCTAAACCTTGTGGACAGTCTTCCTAGAATAGTTGAAGCTGTTATAACTGCAAAGGATGGGCCAACTCAATGTTAAACCCTACGGACTAAGACTGGGATGGCATTAACGTTTATGTGTGTGTAAAGGCAGGTGTCCCAATACTTTTGGTTATATAGTGTATCACAAAATTGGCAAAATTACCGCCTTAAAGGGGAAGTAAACACTGATGGGTTTACTTCCTCTTTGATTCCCTGCAAAGGTAAAGCATAATGGACTACTATACATCTGTATATACCCCTTTATCTCTGGTGTTCTATAATAAAGGCATCTGCAGGAGTTAGTGGGTGTTCTGTGTACCTTCAACACAGTACACACCGATCATTTTCGGACGATTTTCGATCTTGCTGTTGTGTAGTGGTTGTTGTCTGCGTGCCCTGACCGCAGTATACACCGCTATATTCACCTCACCTATATAGCTAGTGATCTATCTTTTATAACAGAGCTTGCAGTCAGTAGTGTTAGGAGCTTGTGCGTGCTGTCTGCGTGCTCTGTACCCAGTACATACCGCTATATCCACCTACATAGCTCTTCTCTATTTGAGCCCACTTGCCATCTGCAGGAGTTATTGGAAGTTGTGTGTGCCTCCAGCACAGCACAGTATACATCTGTATATACCCCTTTATCTCTGCTGTTCTATAATAAAGGCATCTGCAGGAGTTAGTGGGTGTTCTGTGTACCTTCAACACAGTACACACCGATCGTTTTCGGACGATTTTCGATCTTGCTGTTGTGTAGTGGTTGTTGTCTGCGTGCCCTGACCGCAGTATACACCGCTATATTCACCTCACCTATATAGCTAGTGATCTATCTTTTATAATAGAGCTTGCAGTCAGTAGTGTTAGGAGCTTGTGCGTGCTGTCTGCGTGCTCTGTACCCAGTACATACCGCTATATCCACCTACATAGCTCTTCTCTATTTGAGACCACTTGCCATCTGCAGGAGTTATTGGAAGTTGTGTGTGCCTCCAGCACAGCACAGTATACATCTGTATATACCCCTTTATCTCTGGTGTTCTATAATAAAGGCATCTGCAGGAGTTAGTGGGTGTTGTGTGCCTCTAGCACAATATACACTACCCAACTGCTTTTTTACCCAACTCCCTTCAGGCCATTACCATGTCTGGAAGGCCAGCAAGGAGAGGCAAGCAGGCTCTGTGTCTAGAGACAACAGTGCTGGTCGTGGACGCGGTGCATTGTCATCAGCACGTGGCCATGGGACACGCTTGTCCTTCTTTTCGGCAGCTGGACATGTTGAGCCGCAACATGCCAACGACTTGGTAGAGTGGATGACCAAGCCCTCTTCATCCTCCTCATCCTCTCTCACCCAGTCTCAGGGTACTAGCAAAGCAGCTGCCAACGCATCGTCTTCCCTCCTCTCAATGTCATCATCAGTGACTCCTTCCCTAGACCCACCACGTCCTCCTGAGGAGTCTCCTGAACTCTTTGAGCACAGTGTTGGGTACATGCTCCAGGAGGATGCCCAGTGTTTTGTGTGCTCTGATGATGACACTCAGCTAGAGGAAGGCAGTAGCGTGAGCGCAGAGAGAGGGGATGCTCAAGAAGGACAGCAATCTGGCAGTCATGTTCCACAAGCTGCAGCATACTGCCAGGTTTGCTACAGCGATGAAGAGGGAGGGGATGATGAGGGCACTGACTCCACGTGGGTGCCTGGAAGGAGAGAGGAGGAGGAGGAGGAGGCACATGTCCAACGAGGCAGGATGCCCTCCGGGGGCCAGCTTAGGGGCAGCACACCGACTGAATCACACCGCAGAGCTCCGCCTGTGCAGGGCGCTGCCTCTGCGCGTTATTCTAAAAGTTCTTTGGTGTGGGCCTTTTTTGAGATGAGTGCATCAGATCGCACCGCTGCTATTTGCAACATATGTCTCAAGCTTATCTCGCGTGGCCAAAACATCAGCCGCTTGGGCACCACATGCTTGACCAGACATATGTTGACTTGCATGCAGCTCGTTGGCAAGCGTACCTCAAAGACCCACACCAAAGAACAAAGCGGACCTCTCCTTGCTCCTCATCAGCTGGCATCTCCGACCCCACTAGACCTTCAGTCCTCTCTGAAACCTGCTCTGAGAGGAATGAAGGTGTAGAATTAGGTGTGTCACAGCCAAGTGCTTCCGGGAACTCTGCTAGCGGTACACCCACGTCCGATTATAGCAGGCAAATGTCCCTGCCCCAGCTGCTGGACCGGCGTAAGAAGTTCACTCCCAGCCATCCACATGCCCAGCGGTTGAATGCTAGCTTGGCTAAATTGCTAGCACTTCAACTGCTGCCTTTTCAGTTGGTAGACTCGGCCCCCTTCCGTGAGTTTGTACAATGTGCGGTTCCTCAGTGGCAGGTCCCCAAACACCACTTTTTCTCACGGAAGGCGATTCCGGCTCTCTACCTGCATGTGGAAGGCAATGTCCTTGCCTCGCTGGACAGGGCGGTCAGCAGTAAGGTGCATATTACTGCTGACTCATGGTCCAGCAGGCATGGACAGGGACGTTACCTGTCTTTCACGGCCCATTGGGTCACTCTTCTGGCAGCTGGGAAGGATGCAGGACAAGGTGCAGTAGTGTTGGAGGTTGTTCCGCCACCATGCCTCCAAAATGCTACTATTGGTTGTGACACACCTCTCTCCTCCACCCCCTCCTCTTCTTCTTCCTCCATGGCCTCTTCCAGTGCTCTGTCCTCAGAACCAGCGGTGCTTCGTAGGCGTTCCAGGGGCTACGCAAGTACGCAGGCAAAACGATGCCATGCCGTGCTTGCGCTGGTTTGTTTGGGGGACAGGAGCCACACTGGGGCGGATGTTTTGTCAGCTCTGCAGGGGCAGGCCGAGAGGTGGTTGACGCCACGCCAGCTTAAGCCAGGAATGGTGGTTTGTGACAATGGCACCAACCTCCTCTCTGCCCTCCGACAGGGACAACTGACCCATGTGCCCTGTGTAGCTCACGTCCTTAACCTGGTGGTGCAGCGGTTCTTGGGCAGGTACCCCGGCTTACAGAATGTCCTGAAGCAGGCCAGGAAAGTCTGTGTGCATTTCCGCCGATCATTTAATGCCTGTGCTCGGCTGGCTGAGCTCCAAAAGGAGTTGAACCTGCTCAAGAACCGCCTTATATGTGACATGCCCACCAGATGGAACTCAACGTTGGCCATGCTGCAGCGGCTGCACACGCAGCAGAGGGCCATCAATGAGTACCTGTGCGACTACAGCACCAGGACAGGGTCAGGGGAGCTCGGTTTTTTCTCACCACGCCAGTGGGGCATGATTAGGGATGCATGCACTGTCCTGTCACCGTTTGAGGAGGCCACAAGGATGGTGAGCAGTGACAGTGCATGCATCAGTGACACTGTACCTCTTGTCCACCTCTTGGAGCATACGCTGCATGGAATAATGGACAGGGCACTTGAGGCAGAACAGAGGCAGGAAGAGGAGGACTTCCTTGCCTCTCAAGGCCCCCTTTATCCAGACAGTGTTCCTGCTGTGCCACCCATCACACAGGAAGAGGATGAGGAGGAGGAAGAGGAGGAGGAGGATGATTGTGTCAGCATGGAGGTGGAGGCTGGCACTCAGCATCAGCAGCAGCAGTCTTGTAGGGATGATTTACAGTCCCAAGAAACACGTGGACTTGTACGTGGCTGGGAGGAGGTAGCTGCGGATCATGTTGTCTTTAGTGACCCAGAGGACTCCGGACCGAATGCCTCAGCTAACCTACGCTACATGGCCTCCCTGATCCTGCAAAGCCTGCGGAAGGATCCTCGTATTCTTCGGATCAAGTTGAGGGATCATTACTGGCTGGCCATTCTCCTTGATCCACGGTACAAGGGTAAGGTTGCCGACCTTATCTTGCCATCGCAGAGGGAGCAGAGGATGAGACATCTCCGGGAGGCCTTGCAGAAAGGTCTGTGCAACGCGTTCCCAGAGACTGGGAGGTTACAAACTCCTGGTCCTGGACAACGTGTTGCTGAGGCATCGGTCAGAAGGAGCGGTGGAGAAGGTGGCCATCTGACTGATGCTTTCAGACAATTTTTTAGTCCGCAGCCCCAAGGTATGATCGGTTCCAGCACCCATCGCCAGCGTCTGATTTACATGGTGCAGGAATACCTAGGGGCAAGGTCAGACTTGGACACCTTTCCCACCGAAAATCCTCTGGCTTACTGGGTCTTGAGGATGGATCACTGGCCAGAGCTTGCACAGTATGCAATTGAGCTACTGGCCTGTCCTGCATCCAGCGTTCTTTCGGAACGCACCTTCAGTGCTGCTGGTGGCTTTGTTACCGATTACAGGGTGCGCCTGTCCACCGAATCAGTTGATCGACTGACCTTCATCAAGATGAATCAGTCTTGGATCACCCACAGCTACCAAGCACCTGAAGCTGATGTAACAGAATAATTTGTTTTGAAATATCACATCCCTTCAAGACTGCCTATGCTGATGCTGAGTGACTGTCCTGTTATGTTGATTGTCTATCCTCTTCCTCCTCCGCTGATATGTTGGAAGAACATTTCTGGTTCTGGGTGATGCCATCAGCCCAATTTTTCTGCCCCTGTTTAACAGGGGCGTTTAAGTACAATTTTTAATGCAATGCTTTGCAGCAGGGCTAATTCCTGCAATCAAACAAGAGTATATGGGAGAGGTTGCAGTGTCGTGGCACCAGCACCAGTGCCTAAGGCCCAATTTTTCTGCCCCTGTTTAACAGGGGCATTTAAGTACAATTTTTGATGCAATGCTTTGCAGCAGGGCTAATTCCTGCAATAAAACAAGAGTATATGGCAGAGGTTGCAGTGTGGTGGCACCAGCACCAGTGCCTAAGGCCCAATTTTTCTGCCCCTGTTTAACAGGGGCGTTTAATTACAATTTTTGATGCAATGCTTTGCAGCAGGGCTAATTCCTGCAATAAAACTAGAGTATATGGAAGAGGTTGCAGTGTGGTGGCACCAGCACCAGTGCCTAAGGCCCAATTTTTCTGCCCCTGTTTAACAGGGGCGTTTAAGTACAATCTTTGATGCAATGCTTTGCAGCAGGGCTAATTCCTGCAATAAAACTAGAGACAACAGCAAGTGAGATGAAAAAAGATGGACAACAAAACAAATTATACAGGGGTGATAACCCTTCCCTATGTTTTCCAAAAAGCTTAAAAATCGTTTTTTGGACTGGAGCTACACTTTAAAAATGTACCAGTTGAAAATTACAAACAGATTCAACTTAACACAACAAACCTACACAGTCCCTGTCTTGTTTGCACCGCCTGTATACTGCTGTTCTGAGTATATAGGGCCTGGGGGCCACACGCATTTCCTTTTTATGCGTACAAGACCCAAATAGGCTGGTAATGGGCAGGGAGGGCTACCCATGTCATTTTTCTCAATGATTTTCAACCATATTGCAGGAACCAGATATAACATTAAAACCGCAAGCAGTTTTAAATGGTGTTATTTCCGTTTAATGTCATTTTGTGCAGGGACTGTTCTAAACACGGGAAACACATGGCACTTCACAGGCATCCTACAGACACCCCCCAGGCACCATATTTAAAGGAATATTTCACTTTTTTTTTTCACTTTAATCGTCATTAAAATCAGTGCTCCCGCCAAAACGGCCATTTTTAAAAACATTTTAGGCATTGACCCATGTCCCCTGGGGCATGAGCCAGGTCCCCAAACCCTTTTTAGGACAGTATCTTGCATATTAGCCGTTAAAATTAGCACTTTTAATTTCGAACATTCGAGTCCCATAGACATCAATGGGGTTCTAACGTTCGTACGAATTTGGGGTCCGTTCGAAAGTTCTGGTGCGAACCGAACCGGGGGGTGTTCGGCTCATCCCTACTTCCCAGGCATTCACAATAAAACTCTACTGGTAAACCGCTACTCCCTAGCATCTTTACACCTCTATCTCACCTGTCTTTATACCACACAAAAACACTTATCATCATCCCCCAAACACTCCTCAGTATATTCTAAAACATTGTCCTCTATTCTATATTTTTATCCATCTTTCCCAGAATACAATTTTGCATAAAATTCCCACGCTACCTTTCTTATGCCGTGTACACACGACCAGACTTTTTGACGGACTGGGTCCGGCAGATAAATCCGACGGACTTTGCAGCTGAGGTTCGTCGGACTTTCAAATGAACGGACTTGGTCACACGCGATCACTCCAAAAGTCTGGCGGTTTCGAACGCGGTGACGTACAGCACGTACGACGGGACTAGAAAAAGGAATTCCAAGGCCCAGTACGCCACCCTTTGGGCTCCTTCTGCTAATCTTGTGTTTATCTCGTGTTAGTAGAAGTTTGGTTAGAGACGATTCATGCTTTTCAGACTTCAGCTTATTTTGATTGTTTTCTGTTGTGCTTTCAGTTTGTGCTTTTGAGGTTTGTATCTGGTTTTCAGGTATAGCAGGCGGTTCTGGTCCGCTCGTTCCTGTTCTTCAGGTCACTCTTCATAGGCCTTGCTCTTCAGTGCGTTTGGTTAAGTCTGTTTGTTTGACCAGCCGACCCTTTTGAAACCATGGTGTGTGGGCGTATCGTTCTCGAGTTCGTGTTGTATGGGGGCTTGGTGTTGGGGTTAATACTTTGGCCCGAGCCCAGTCCATGAACAGGAGGAGGAGGAGTTCAGAATTGGCTGCGCCAGTGTGACCAATTCTCGCACATGCCTTTGCTTCGTGAGATTCGTGAGAATAATCCTGAGGATTTCAGGAATTATCTCAGGATGACGGACCCTGTTTTTCATCGTCTGCTGGCTTTGCTGACCCCTTATATCAGCAGGCAGTATACCTGCATGCGGCAAGCCATCACTCCGGAGCAGAGGCTAGTCACCACGTTGCGGTACTTGGCGACAGGGAGGAGCTTGCAGGACCTCCAGTTCACAACAGGCATCTCCCCCCAGGTCCTGCAGAAAGACTATATTAAGGTAAGTTTTCTCCTTTAACATTACATTAAATGTATTGAATGTTTGCTAATGTATTGTATTCATTTCATCATTACCTAATTACCATGATTGGAATATGCTGTGAATGTCCCCTTTATATTCATGCATGCATTTTTTTTAAATTCTCCCTTTGTAGCCTACATGCATATTTGCCTTCACTAACCTCCCCTGCATGGAATCCTGGGACCATATGCACTCATAGCCTAGTCCCTTTAACAATGTATATTGTCAGCTCCATTGTACTGCTTTCCCCGAACCACCCCCTCAAATGTCTTCAAGTGTAATGTGTGGTCTTAAAATCATTTAGACCCTTCCCCCATCCCCTCAAATGTCTTAAAGTGTAATGTGTGGTCTTAAAATCATTTAGAACCTTCCCCCACAACCTCAAATGTCTTCAAGTATAATGTGTCATCTTAACCACTTTCAGACCGGACCATTTTGCTGGTCAATGACCAGAGGTCTTTTTACAATTTGGCACTGCGCTGCTTTAACTGATAATTGCGCGGTCATGCAATGTTGTACCCAAACAAAATTTGCGTCCTTTTCTTCCCACAAATAGAGCTTTCTTTTGATGGTATTTGATTGCCTCTGCGATTTTTATTTTTTGCGATATAAACGTAAAAAGACCGCAAATTTTGAAAAAAAATTATATTTTCTACTTTTTGTTATTAGAAAAATCCAATAAACTCAATTTTAGTCATACATTTAGGCCAAAATGTATTCAGCCACATGTCTTTGGTAAAAAAAAAAAGAAAAAATAACTGTATATTTATTGGTTTGCGCAAAAGTTGTCACATCTACAAACGAAGGTACGTTTTCTGGAATTTACGCAGCTTTTAGTTTACGACTGCCTATCTCATTTCTTGAGGTGCTAAAATGGCAGGGCAGTACAAAACCCCCCCAAATGACCCCATTTTGGAAAGTAGACCCCCTAAGGAAATTGATAAGTGGCATGTTGAGCCCATTGAATATTTTATTTTTTTGCCTCAAGCGATTGAATAATGACAAAAAAAATGTTTTTTATTTTTTTTTACACAAAGTTGTCACTAAATGATATATTGCTCACACATGCTATGGGCATATGTGAAATGACACCCCAAAATAAATTCTGCTGCTTCTCCTGAGTACGGGGATACCACATATGTGGGACTTTTTGGGAGCCTAGCCGCGTACGGGGCCCCGAAACCAAGCACCGCCTTCAGGCTTTCTAAGGGCGTAAATTTTTGATTTCACTTCTCACTACCTATTACAGTTTTGAAGGCCATAAAATGCCAAGATGGCACAAAACCCCCACAAATGACCCCATTTTAGAAAGTAGACACCCCAAGCTATTTGCTGAGAGGCATGTTGAGTCCATGGAATATTTTATATTTTGCCACAAGTTGCGGGAAAATTACAAACTTTAATTTTTTTTTATTTTTTTTTCACAAATTTGTCACTAAATGATATATTGCTCACACATGCCATGGGCATATGTGAAATGACACCCCAAAATAAATTCTGCTGCTTCTCCTAAGTACGGGGATACCACATGTGTGGGATTTTTTGGGAGCCTAGCCGCGTACGGGGCCCCGAAAGCCAAGAACCGCCTTCAGGTTTTCTAAGGGCGTAAATATTTGACTTCACTCCTCACTACCTATTACAGTTTTGAAGGCCATAAAATGCCAAGATGGCACAAAACCCCCACAAATGACCCCATTTTAGAAAGTAGACACCCCAAGCTATTTGCTGAGAGGCATGTTGAGTCCATGGAATATTTTATATTCTGCCACAAGTTGCGGGAAAATTACAAACTTTTTTTTTTATTTTTTTTTCACAAAGTTGTCACTAAATGATATATTGCTCACGCATGCCATGGGCATATGTGAAATGACACCCCAAAATAAATTCTGCTGCTTCTCCTGAGTACGGGGATACCACATATGTGGGACTTTTTGGGAGCCTAGCCGCGTACGGGGCCCCGAAAACCAAGCACCACCTTCAGGCTTTCTAAGGGCGTTACAGTTTTGAAGGCCATAAAATGCCAAGATGGTACAAACCCCCCCCAAATGACCCCATTTTGGAAAGTAGACACCCCTAAATTTAGGGGTACACTAGTGAGACTAGGTAATAAATGGTGGGTGCCCTGAAACTATAAAAAAATAACTAACCAACCAGCGTCACCTGTAACAGTTATATGGTGATCACTGGTGAAAGGGTTAAATAGGGGGCAATCAGGGGGCTTTATGCGGTAGTATATGGGGGTCCCTGGCGCTATAAAAAGCTGCGGCGAACCTAAATACCTACCTGCCTAACTAGCGTCACCTGTGACACTAATACAGCGATCAGAAAAATGATTGCTTATTAGGCTGGGTTCACACTGGAGCGATGCGGGAACGCCACGAATCCGCGGCGGGTTCCCGCATCGCATGCCTCCCGGCGGCAGTTCACACTGCCCTATGCGAACTGCTGGGAGTGTCAGTGAAATGTTAATGACACCCCCAGATCAGTTCGCATATCGCAGTGCGATCTGCAAACTCGGATCGCATGGTGTGAACACCCATGCGATCCGATTCTGCTGCGGACCAAAAAAAAGTTCCCGTGCGAGTTTGCGGCGGGTGCGGCGGGCGCGACGCGAATTCAGCCATACTATCTGTATGGCTGAACTCGAATCGCACAGAGATCAGATGTGATTTGCACTGCAGTGCGGTGCGAATCACATCCGTTCTCATAAACCGCTGCAATGTGAACCCAGCCTTAGTGACACTGGCGACGGGGGTGATCACGGGGTTAAATCTTTATTGGGGGGGTTAGGGGGGTACCTTAGAACTAAAGGGGGCTAACCCTAACTGCCCTAACAGTTATTACAGTCACAAATGACACCCGCCGGGTGATCAGGGGGTTAAACCTTTATTAGGTAATAAATGGCGGGTGCCCTGAAACTATAAAGAAATAACTAACCAACCAGCGTCACCTGTAACAGTTATATGGTGATCACTGGTGAAAGGGTTAACTAGGGGGCAATCAGGGGGCTTTATGCGGTAGTATATGGGGGTCCCTGGCACTATAAAAAGCTGCGGCGAACCTAAATACCTACCTGCCTAACTAGCGTCACCTGTCACACTAATACAGCGATCAGAAAAACGATCGCTTATTAGGCTGGGTTCACACTGGAGCGATGCGGGAACGCCACGAATCCGCGGCGGGTTCCCGCATCGCATGCCTCCCGGCGGCAGTTCACACTGCCCTATGCGAACTGCTGGGAGTGTCAGTGAAATGTTAATGACACCCCCAGATCAGTTCGCATATCGCAGTGCGATCTGCAAACTCGGATCGCATGGTGTGAACACCCATGCGATCCGATTCTGCTGCGGGCCAAAAAAAGGGTCCCGTGCGAATTTGCGGCGGGTGCGGCGCGAATTCAGTATGGCTGAACTCAAATCGCACAGAGATCGGATGTGATTTGCACTGCAGTGCGGTGCGAATAACATCCGTTCTCATAAACCGCTGCAATGTGAACCCAGCCTTAGTGACACTGGCAACGGGGGGTGATCACGGGGTTAAACCTTTATTGGGGGGGTTAGGGGGGGTACCCTAGAGCTAAAGGGGGCTAACCCTAACTGCCCTAACAGTTATTACAGTCACAAATGACACCAATGCAAAAAAAAAAAATGCTATTGGTGTCACTGTGACTGGGGGGGCAGGGGTGATTGGGGGGGTGATCGGGGGGTGAAGGGGGGTGTGAGTGTGCCTGGCATGTTCTACTGTGAAGTGTCGTGTTGGTGCAACTCACCGATCCTCTCTCCTCGGTGCCGGAACGAAAAATACCGACACGGAGGAGAGATTACATCACTTCCTCTCCTGTGTTTACATTACAGGAGAGGAAGTGATGTCACGCCTCACTTCCATTCGTCAGGAGCGATCGAGAGGGGGTGGCCATGAATGAATGGCCGCCCCCTCATCCCGGATCGCTTCTGAACTAAAACCGACCACCGCTGGCACCGGGGGGGGGGGGCCCGATCGGGAAGGCAGGGACGTACATGTACGCCCATATGCCTGCCCGTGCCATTCTGTCGATGTACATCGTCGTGCGGCGGTCGGCAAGTGGTTAAAAACATTTAGAACCCTCCCCCATCCCCTCAAATGTCTTCAAGTGTAATGTGTGGTCTTAAAATCATTTAGAATCCCCTCCCCCCCAAATTATTTTCTATGGGCCATCAAAGGGGGTGAGGAATCTGATAAGTGGACCTTATCTTTTATTTTTTTAAATACTACTTCTAAAAAATGTTATACTGCTGTTGTGCAAACATGTTTTTATGTAATCTGTTTGCAAAGTTAAGTTTAAAAGTACTTAGAATTTGTTTTCCTTGTTTGACTCCACAGTTTCCTTCCACGCCACAGGAATGGCAGACTGTGGCTTCCCAGTTCGCTGACCATTGGGACTTTCCCAACTATGGAGGGGCGATCGATGGGAAACATGTTTGAATTGTGCCACCACCCCATTCGGGGTCTTACTACTTTAACTACAAGGGGTTCCATAGTTTAGTGTTGATGGCGGTGATGTCGGCACAATATGATTTTCTCTACGTGGATGTGGGGAAGAACAGCCGGACGTTGGATGGAGGAGTCTTCGCCCAGATGGAGTTCTGCCATCATCTCCAGACTGATGGCCTGGGATTGCCACCAGATGCGGAGAGCGTTGAGGGACTCCCCTTTGTTTTCATTGGAGATTAAGCATTCGGTCTGGGCGATCACCTGATCCCAGAGGACCCTCACCCCGGAGTACTGGCTTGCCCCCCCAAACCCCACATCAAGGGCGTGACAGATAATATGTGAATTATTTTAATGGTGGGGGGCCATTGCAATGCCAGATCATCTTTGAAACCTTTCCATTTAATAAAAAAATATTTTTTTTATGATAAAATGTTGATTTTTTTCTTCTTGATTGCTTTTCTTTTTGGCTGTCTCCTAGGTTCTCCTAGTGCACTTGTAGTGCCAAGTGGATTTTCCTTTAGTAAATAAGCCCCTTTGTCACTGAAAATGAATCGTTATGAATTACAAAACTGGTATTGAGTATTGAAAGAAGAAGCCACACATGTTGTTGTTTAAAATATTTATTACTGCACATTCAAACGTGCATTTTTTTTTTTTTTAACTTATTTTTTTTTTGGTGTGTTTTATATTTTTTACTCAATATAAAATAAAATATATATTTTTTTTTGTTTGGTATTTTCAGCATTTTTTTTTCTATTTTGTAGAAAATGTGTCTTTTAAAACAGGGTTTAAAAAAAAAAAATAACCTGCCCAACTCTGGAACTTACAAAGTTCTACATGTATAAAATTAGCCGATGTGATGTCACCCATGTAAAAGCCAAATTTTGAAGATGCACACAAATTGGAAGTCCAAATATCAACATGTGCTATCTCCCACCATGGGGGATCAATGGACGTGTTTTGTGGGTGCAATCCCTTCCTCTCACCTACTAGCATTGAGGAAGGGGTTGCAAACACAAAATGAGTACATTGAGATCCCCTGATGGCAGATAGCATATGTTGACACACCGTGTGCATCTTCAAAATTTGGCATATAAAATCTTAAGATAAAAAAATAACACAACCAGATCATCACCTAAAAGTTTTGTAAAAAAATGTATTTAGAAATATGCAGGCATAAATAGATTACCTTGAGCTGAGGTGTCAGACACTCACCTGGTGGGGTGCATATCTCGCCCACTTCCACCACCTCTCCTTCCTCCAGATTATCGGGTGGGTTTGGGTTAACCACCCAATCCAGCTGGTGAGGTCGGGGTGTCCTGGGATCCTCTAACTGTTGTCTGGTCTTTACTCCCCTATGAGAATGAAACAAAAGGTATACTTAGCACACTGATATTTGAGTCCAGAAATAGGAATATGAAACACTGCTTTGAAGTGGTATACAATTATCTGTTTGTTAAAAGATCCAAGTTGAAGACATGATTCAAATTCCCTTTTAACCAAACTGCAATACTTACCTTTTTTGGCCAAGTTTCACAGACGGAGACACCCCAAGCATCCCCTGGAGCCCCTGTATGGGTTACCATAAAAAATGTTCTATGGTGTCCCACACTACACTAGTGCTCCTGAGTCCAGATGTTGAAACAGCCGCTGTGTCCTCTCCTTACATTACACTGAATCACGTTCAAAAAACATTCTAGCTTCAAAGACATCTACACTGCAATATCCTAAACTTATTTTAATAATACAAATTATCCAGATCAAAATGCAGGTATAACCCTGTACCAGCTAAATACATTGTAATTATTTTGGACAAACGAACGATATTTACAGACATCGTATATATATTAGCAAACAAACAATATTTACGAACGATCATGGAAACGAAACAGTATAAACGAAAAGCACATGGATCAGCGTACAAGTTAAGTATCAGAATAAGAACGCAGGACAAGTACTTTATTTTTTTAAGCACCTTCTTGATTTTTTCGATACTGATTCGGCTCCCTCGTTTTAAAGTCGTACCAGCGTTTCCTCAATTGGTCTTTAGCCCGTCGTACCCCAAATTGCTGCTCCAGAGTGGTCACAACTGAGGACATTATTTGGTCCTTCCGCAAATTGGGTGGGGGGTATAGACCATTTTTGCCATTATAGTCCTCCCTCCTCAAGATGTCCACCATCTCCACCATTTCTTCAAAGGCCATGCTGGTGGCCTTAAATCTCCTCCTGGATCTGGATGTTTGGGGTTCCGGCTTTCCTCCACGCTAGTTCTGGAAAATGTCTCTGCCATCTTTATGTATATAGTCCCACTGCACAACGAAGAGAGAAGGGGCGTGGAAATTTCATTATAAAGAATGTCAGGGGCGGGCGATGCAGGCGGAGCTTGACACATGCGCAGTGTATATAAAGCTAGTACGCTGCTGTATGTATGTCCGAAACGAAAGTAGCGAGCGTCCTTAACGAAGGTAAGATTCAAACTTGGCCCATCACAGTGATCTATACTGCTTCAAAATTTAGGCCTAGATTGAGATAAGATACTGAGACTTTGAACTGATATAGATGTTTTTGTTTCTTTTATGTGTGTGTGTGGTGTGTGGGTGTGGATGTGTGTGCCCTATATTGTGATAAAAATAATACTGTGAGTTTGGACTGACATTAGTGTTTTTGTCTTGTGTATTGCCTTTCAGAAAAAAATGAGTCCCTTTAAGGAGGAGGCATTTATGAGCCAGTTAATAGAATTGTATGAAAATAACAGAAACCTGTGGGAGGTAAAGCACCCCTTGTATTCTAATAAACCAGCATGGAAGGCAATACTGGGGATATTTCTGGAGTATGTGAAGACTCGACTCCCCGAGGCAGACATTACATTTGTGGAGTCTAAAATTGGGATCTTGTGTAATATGTATAAGCGGGAGCACAACAAGATCAAGCAGTCCCTCAAATCAGGAGCAGCGGCAGATAAGGTTTATGTACCCAAGCTGTGGTACTACAACAAACTCAGTTTTCTCAATGAGCAGACTGAAGCGAGGCAATCGCTTTCGACTTACAAATCTATGATCTAATCCCAAAATATATCATGTATACTTATCACTATACAGTAGTGGCCAAAAATTTAGATAAAATCTTGGTGAACAGCTTGAAAAATGCTGGGGTCAACATGATAGCCTTTTATATTTGTTTAAAATTCAATTTGCAAGTGAGAAACGGAAAATTATATGTGATTGATGAAGCAAAAAATACAACTATGTCCCTTTTTTTCTACACAGGATGAGCTCCCCCAGGAGCAGGCCATGCCCAGTGGTATAGAGGAGGAGGCTGGGACCAGCAGGAGCCTGACAGAATGCCAGGTGCGCCCCCTCCACACGCATTCCCACCAGAAGGCCCAGGAGGGTGACAAGAACTGAGGAGGAATGCTCTCATTCGGGAAGCAAGCCAATTTCTGAGTACCCCCCCAAATGCTGAAGAGGCCTATGGGACATATTTGGCCACCAGGTTGCTGTAACTTGAGAAGGGCCAACGCCAACTATGTGAGGGTCTTTTTTTTGAGGCCCTTCAGAAGGGTTTGAGGGGAGAGCTTACACCAACCACACATCTTTATGATGAAGCCCCTACTCCTACTCCTCCTCCTCCTGCCACAAGTACACCACCAGAGGCACAGCCTCCAAGGAAGGCTGCAGGGAAGCATGGAGGGAAGACTGCAGGGCAGCGTGAAGGGAAGGCTGCATGGAAGAGTTGGAAGTGATTGCCTGGCTTCAGTCTGGTCTGACAGAGGACACAGGCTGTTGTAGTACCACAGCCTGGGGACATAGGTGTCATCTGCTGCTGTTCCTGGTCTGTGGGATTCCTGGACCAGATTGTGCTCCCTATTTTATTGACTACACAAGATCCCAATTTTGTTGGCCACTGACTTGTTGTGTGCCCTGGGGAACAAAAGGCTTCACAAACTCCAAAAGTGTCTCCAGTGTTGCCTTCCTCTTTATTTTGTTTTAACCATAAAAATGGACATTTCATTTTCCCCAAAAAATGTAGGCAGGTACATGTCAAAAAACTATGGGGGTTATTTACACAAGGCAAATTCATTTTGCAGTACAAGTGGTAACTACAAGTGTAAAGTGCACTTGAAATTGCACTGCAAGTGCACTTGGAAGTGCAGTCGCTGTAAATCTGGGGGTAATGTCTGAAAAGAGGGGAAGTTCTGCTGATTTTATCATCCAATCATGTGTAAGCTAAAATGCTGTTTTTTCACATTTCATTGCATGTGCTCCTCAGATCCACAGCGAATGCACTTCCAAGTGCTCTTTCAGTGCAATTTCAAATGCCATTTGCCCTTGTAGTGCTAAATTAATTTTCCTTTTGTAAATAACCCCCCTATGTCAATTTAGCAAGGGACACCAACCTCATTAACGTTCATAAAAAATACAAGCTAATAATGTTATTGTGGTAACTTGAAACTCCAAAAAAAAAAAAAAATGGAAATCCCTAGAGTTTTTTTTTTATTATTATTTTTAATTTGAAAACATATATATTGTTGGAATCTAAAATTATAAAAGATGAGTCTAAAAAAGAATTGTAAACATTATTTATGGAGATGTGACTTTTAAAAACTAGAATATCAGTCATGAGATGAGGATAAATAATGAAGAAAGACGTTTGTGATAACTCTGTGTGAACATAAACAGCTCACACATGATCAAATTATCTGACGGATTCCAGTCCATTGAAAAGTCCGGTCGTGTGTACGCGGCATTATCCTCTGTATGGAACACCTCTCTCCCATCTTCATCCAACACACTCAACATTTCCACCCTTCCTCCATACACTTTTTGAAAGAAAATACTAGTACACTTTTCTTTTTTATTCTTGTTCTTTTACATCCTTCAACAAACTCACATTTTATTTCCATACCTGTCTTCCATACAAACCTTCCCCCTTTATGCTTGAAGGGTTATTTAGCTTAACCGCTTTCATTCTTTAAGAAATCAGTTTCCATTTTGTGTCTCTCTCTAACATCCACTTCACAAATAGATATGCTCAAGTTTTGCTAATCTAGTTTTGTTTTTCATGTTACTGTTATCTTCTTTAGTTGTTTAGTTTCTTGTAAAGCACAGGATTTTATAGAAATCATTAGTTTCACTTTTATCATAGACTGTACTTGTATACGATTGGATAATTTGTATGACACGTTTAAAGGGCGGTACTTTCTGAAAGCCCCCTTTAAATATTCACACCAAAGAATAAAGATTAGATTTCCTCCGAGAGACTTTGTTGTCGTGTGTCATTGTATCAATGGGCTAATCTCACAGGCCTGTGGGTATTGAAAATCACACAATGTGCATTTCAATTGTTATAACCATTGACAAGACTGTGAAAACAGTGTAACTTATTATGGTGAAAACCCCTGTCATCCTGTGTGCCATTTGAAATTCAGGGTCAGGAGAAATATTTTTGTAAGTGTCTTGGGGGTTATAACCCATAAAGAATAGCGCGGAGGCCCCTCACTAAGTCGATCTACCCCCCCCCCCCCCGCACGGAGTGAGCCTCAGCCAGGATGGTGAGCGGTGGAGGCTGGTGAGAGTGGCACCCCCCCGGATGAGAGAAGCATCACAGGGCGGGATCCACTATAGCAGGGATGGACGGAGGCTGGTGAGAGCAGGCTGGAGAGAGCAGGCTGGTGAGAGCAGCCCCCTCCCCCCCCCTGGATGAGAGAAGCTGTACGGAACAGTGACCGGTGGTGGCTGCAGAGAGACCTGCCGCACCCCTCTCTCTATCCCTACCTCCCAACATCCTCCTTCCCCCGGATGGGTTCCATATTCTCTGCCTGCTTGTGACAGTCTGTCAGGATCATTCATTAACCCATGAGACAGAACGAGCTGCTGTGACACGGACAGTGAAGGTAAAGAAATGCTTTTTAAAGTTATCTAATAAAATACAGAGACAATGTCTAGACCGTAAATGCACAGATATGCACAGATATGAATGGATAAAGTTATAGAACCTGTGGGGCAAAAAGGAATTGTCATTAAACTATATCCAGGAGAAAAGAAGGTTTATATCCTTACTATATTTCCTAAAGTACCTGTGTTAAAAGGTGGAAGTGAAAGGAGTGGACAATCAGTTGACAATTGATTGATTGGAAAAGGCTCCCCTGATGTACCACCCGTTAAATACATATCAGTAGATCTAAAAGAGACGGCTTAAAGATGTGCATCGCATGAGATAAGCACTGCGATCTAAGACATATGTGTGTAACCTGAGTACAGCCATATGCATTTTACTATCCCTGCATAAATATAAGGTACAGGTCCCCTCAATTATTAAAGAGACGGCTGGGTCTCAAGAAAGAGAGGTTCTTTTTACAAACAATAAAAAAACAATAAAAATAAGGAAAGGGGGAGGGGAAGGAGGGAAAATATTATACATTCCCGAGAGACAACTATTTGGGGAGGCAAGAGGAGTAAGCAAGAGGGTGGTGCAAGCCCAAAAGGAAAATGAAAGGCCGATCCCAAAAAGTAACAGAACCCAAAACCCCCAGAGAGAGCTTAAACTCGAGCACAAACGCAAGTTCAATCCAGAAATATTTAACAACTAAAGAAGGGAACACTAGAAGCCCAAGTATGGAAAAAAAAACAGCCCAGACAACTAAACGTGCAAGAAAAGAGGCAGCTAAATTAAAGGGGGCTCAAGGAGAGAAGATGCAGGAGAGCATGGGAATAGAGATGGAAACTACAGAGGGGGAAGACCTGAGAAGTGAATCCCTAATGCCCACTAAACTGGATATGCTAGCAATGTTTGAGAGAATGGAAAACCTGATTAAAAGTGAGGTCTCTAATGTACGTATGGATCTGGGACGCTTGTTAAAGAGGGTAGAAGAGATAGAAGAGAAAACGGAGATACAAACACTGGAGATAGCTGGGTTAAAAACACAAATGAAAGAGCTACAAACACAACAAAGAGAATGTTATTACAAAATTAAAGCGCAAGAAAACCAAAACAGGCGCCAAAATTTAAGGATAAGGGCTATACCAGAACAAAATGGAGAAAATCTGGAGGAAAAGATGAAGGAGATATTTAACCCCCTACTAGAGAGAGGAGAAGCAGAATAGATTAAAATATATAGAGTACACAGAGTAAGGAAACCACCTGGACTAAAAGAGGATAAGCCACGGGGTGTGCTTATTAAGTTTCATGAGTACTCAGATAAAGAAAAGATATGGAATAACCTAAGGAAGGGACCTACTCTACAGTATGAACAAAAGACTTTACAAGTGTTCGCGGACTTATCGGCAGAAACCTTAATAAGAAGAAGAAAGCTCAAACCATTGTTGGACCAATTAAGAGAACTAAACATTAGATATAGCTGGGGGTTTCCCGCAGCATTCATAGTACATAAGGAGGGGAAGACAGCAAGGTTGAGATTTTTATAAGAAGTACAGGATTTTTGTAAAAGTCTACAGATTCCAATGCCAAAAGTGTATGAAGGGTTAATAAGGGAGGAGCTTCCGGGGAGGAGGGGGGTGGCGGGAGGTGTGGGGGGGAAGAAGTATTAAAAAGACCGCTCTAAAGCTATAGAAGCATATTGATAATGGTGGAGGAGTTTCTCTATGGGGGGTGGGGGGGTCAGGGAAGGGTCTCTCTAGGAAAGTCCGCTCCACCCTCTTCACCCCGGGATCTTAGGACCCGGGGGGAGGTGGACACGGGGCGCCGGGTTGGGGTCTCCACCTCAGGGGAGGAGGTGCAGACACCAGGATGGGGATATATCCAGGCTGGAGGCACGAGGTCCAGAGGTGGGCCATGGGGGGGGGAGGGGGTGAAGGGAGGGAGGAGAATAACCTATAGCTCAAGACCTCGTGTAAAAAGGGCACTATCCGGGTTCTAGTACGATAATAGTAAACTATGTTTCGTATAACGTGAGGGGTCTGAACGCAGCAAACAAACAGTTTAAGATATTGAGAGAATTGGAGCAACTTAACGCAGAGGTTGTGTTCTTACAGGAAACGCACTTAACTCATGAAAGTAAAATAAGACTGTATTCCCCAAGGTACCGGACATGGTTCTATGGAGACTTAGTTTCAAGTAGAACAAGGGGGGTAGCGGTGGGGCTGGGCCGGTATATACAATTTAAGGTAGAGGGCAGGATGGGGGACCCGGAAGGGAGGTTCCTGTTTTTAAAAGGGAAGTTATGGGGAATAAAATATACCTTGGCAAACAAATATAGCCCAAATAAGAACCCAATAACCTATCTGAGAAAGATACTGGGAAAACTCTGGGATTTTAAGGAGGGGAGGGTGATTGTGGCAGGAGACCTAAATTTTCAGATGAATCCGAGACTGGATAGTTCGTCCCATGCACAGGAGACGGGGAACGAACAGTGGAATGTAATTAAACAATGCATGGCTGAGTTACAGCTAATAGATGTGTGGAGGATGCAATATCCGAAGAAACGAGATTATTCGTTCTACTCCCCTGTGCATGGGACGTACACCAGGATAGATTACTGGTTGGTGGAACACCAGCTATTGGAGGAAGTGGTGGATACAGACATCGGAATCAGGAGGTGAAGAAACCCCCGTTTACTTGGAAACTCAATAAAGAATTATTTGATGTAGAAGGAGAGGAAATAATAAGAAAGGAGTTGGAATTTTTTTTTGCCTCAAATGGGAAAGGTGAGATGGCGGAGGTGAGATGGCAGAGAACATACTATGGGAGGCCCATAAGGCTTACATAAGAGGAATATATATTTCCCTTGGGGCAAAAAGAAAAAAAGAAAGGAATAATAAGGTAAAGGAATTAAGAGAAGAAATCAGAAGATTAGAATTAAAACATAAAACGGAGAAACAGAATGGACAAGGACAGATACAGGTGCTACAACGTGCTACAACTTAGCTATTAAAAAAATAGAGCTAGAGGAAATAATGGAGCAAGAAGCAAGGAGAGAATATTATAAAATAGCAATATATGTGGGGAAATAAGAATGGTAAGAGTTTAGCTAGGATTTTGAGGAAAAATAAAACAAAAAATTTCATAGAGAAAATACTAGATAAAAATAGTGAGACCAAGTATAAGACTAAAGATATAGCGGAGGTATTTAGAGAATACTATGAGCAACTATATTGGGCTAGAAAAAAGGAGACAGAACAACAAGAGAACACCAGAAGGGGGAAAATTAAAGAATATATAATAAACGCCAAGGTCCCTAGATTATCACAGGAAATAGCACAGGAATTGGAGTCCTCTATAACAGTATTCAAAGTAAACCAAGCAATAGAATATACAATAGAATATCTTAAGAAATTCGGGGAAATATTGTCACCAAGGCTATGTGCATATTTTAATGGCCTAGTGTCAGGAAATGTTCCATCCGCTGATAATATCTGTCTTTTGGCGTGCAGTACTGAGGTCCACCAGCAGGTGTCTCCTGTCAGTTTTGAGCTGTCAGGAGAGCTTTTCCCTGCTGATGCTATATCATCTTTGGGCCGCAGTACTGGCGTCCACCAGCGGATGGATCCTGGCAGTATGGAGCAGACAGCACCTCCTGCAATCAGGTGTCACTTGAGGCCAATCACAGGCCTATAAATAGCTGGCAAGCAGTCATATCTTTGCCTCGGTATTGTTCCTTGTGCCCTGACCTGCTGCTTGCGACCCTGTACCCTGTACCCTGTACCCTGTACCCTGTACCCTGTACCCTGTACCCTGTACCCTGTACCCTGTACCCTGAACCTGTGACCCGTGGTTCTGATCCTGTTTTCCTGTCCTGGTCCCAACCCTGTCCCACCTGTTACCATTATTCCTGTCCTGAAGTCTGATCCATCCTTCCTCTCCCTGTCCTGTGTTCCTTACCCCATTTGCTGATCTCCCCATGTATGACCTTGGCCTGGCTTGTGACTCTGATTCTGGACTGCCCTTGTTTATTTGCTGATCCTCTGTGTATGACCCTGGCCTGCCTATCGTTTAAGGTACTTGCATTTCCCATTTATTGTACATATCTGTCTGTTGTTGTTTGGGGGTCTTTGTTGGTTGGTTTATTGCACTGTGTGGTTGTATTCATATTATTCACTTTCTTTAATAAATCATATTTCACTTATACACGTTTGGGTTTCCTCTGTTGCAGTCCACACAGTTCTGGTCTTATCTGATACGTGACAGAATACCGAGGCCATCCCTGACCAGAAGTGGCTACACAGAGGAACCATCTTGGTTCAGGTTGCTTACTGAAATGAATTTAGAGGTAATCCGTTATTATGCTTTGTTGGCGTCTGAGAGTGGTGACTATCTCCGCCAGACACTGAAAGGGTGGACCAGTGATCAGCTGTTGGAAACCATTCGTTTAGCTCACTCCTGGGTTGATCAGGGCTGTATGTTGTTTTGGGATGTTCAGCCGTTAATTAAAATCTGCACAGAGCTGGCCCTGCCCTGCATCCCAGAGGGCCAGGATGATTTTTCTCCCCCCTTCAGTATTAATCAAGTCGCATCACTGGTATGGCTTCTGGAAGATGATTCCTCTTACTTTTTTGAGCATTACACAGCCTGTTCCCAACAGATGATAATAGAATGTGTTGATTCCGTACAATCCCTTGTTAGACAGGCAGTCTGTAACCCGCAGTTTGTACAACCACTACTTTTAGCATGGTCTGGTATTTTGCAATCAGCCACAGCCAACCCACAACTAACCCTCTCTGCTACCAAACACCCGCCTGCCCAAGAGTCTCTTCCTCCATCACCTATGGCAACCTCAGTTTCAGCCCAATATACTCTACCCCCCACCAAATATCAATACCCTGTTTCTTCCTGCTGCACATATCCTGCCTTTAATCCAACGGCCTCTTTACTACGGCCCACTATCCCTCAAGAACTTCCCCCAGCCACTGTTACCTCTTCCCTGCCATATTCCAACCCTTCTCTCCAGTCTGCTTCATCCCCTACCTATAGATCTGCAGCTACCTACAGGCCTTCAGTAGCTAAATCTAAAAAGAGACGGAAGTTCTTTCCTACCCATTTGATCCTGCCAGTAACGCAACCTGCCTCCACACCAACCAACCTGCTCCAGTCTGCCTGCATGCCAGCTGAACCTGATCACCCACCTGATTCTGCCAATCATCTGCCTGCTATCCAGCCTGACGCCTTGCAGCCTGATGTCCCGGCCTTGCAGCCTGACGCCTTGCAGCCTGATGTCCCGGCCTTGCAGCCTGACGCCTTGCAGCCTGATGTCCCGGCCTTGCAGCCTGACGCCTTGCAGCCTGATGTCCCGGCCTTGCAGCCTGACGCCTTGCAGCCTGATGTCCCGGCCTTGCAGCCTGACGCCTTGCAGCCTGATGTCCCGGCCTTGCAGCCTGACGCCTTGCAGCCTGATGTCCCGGCCTTGCAGCCTGACGCCTTGCAGCCTGATGTCCCGGCCTTGCAGCCTGACGCCTTGCAGCCTGATGTCCCGGCCTTGCAGCCTGACGCCTTGCAGCCTGATGTCCCGGCCTTGCAGCCTGACGCCTTGCAGCCTGATGTCCCGGCCTTGCAGCCTGACGCCTTGCAGCCTGATGTCCCGGCCTTGCAGCCTGACGCCTTGCAGCCTGATGTCCCGGCCTTGCAGCCTGACGCCTTGCAGCCTGATGTCCCGGCCTTGCAGCCTGACGCCTTGCAGCCTGATGTCCCGGCCTTGCAGCCTGACGCCTTGCAGCCTGATGTCCCGGCCTTGCAGCCTGACGCCTTGCAGCCTGATGTCCCGGCCTTGCAGCCTGACGCCTTGCAGCCTGATGTCCCGGCCTTGCAGCCTGACGCCTTGCAGCCTGATGTCCCGGCCTTGCAGCCTGACGCCTTGCAGCCTGATGTCCCGGCCTTGCAGCCTGACGCCTTGCAGCCTGATGTCCCGGCCTTGCAGCCTGACGCCTTGCAGCCTGATGTCCCGGCCTTGCAGCCTGACGCCTTGCAGCCTGATGTCCCGGCCTTGCAGCCTGACGCCTTGCAGCCTGATGTCCCGGCCTTGCAGCCTGACGCCTTGCAGCCTGATGTCCCGGCCTTGCAGCCTGACGCCTTGCAGCCTGATGTCCCGGCCTTCCAGCCTGACGCCTTGCAGCCTGATGTCCCGGCCTTCCAGCCAGAGGCCTTCCAGCCTGATGTCCCGACCTTCCAGCCAGACGCCTTCCAGCCTGATGTCCCGGCCTTCCAGCCTGATGTCCCGGCCTTCCAGCCTGATGTCCCGGCCTTCCAGCCTGATGTCCCGGCCTTCCAGCCAGACGCCTTCCAGCCTGATGGCCCGGCCTTCCAGCCAGACGCCTTCCAGCCTGATGGCCCGGCCTTCCAGCCAGACGCCTTCCAGCCTGATGTCCCGGCCTTCCAGCCAGACGCCTTCCAGCCTGATGTCCCGGCCTTCCAGCCAGACGCCTTCCAGCCTGATGTCCCGGCCTTCCAGCCTGATGTCTTGCAGTCTGATGTCCCGGCCTTCCAGCCAGACGCCTTCCAGCCTGATGTCCCGGCCTTCCAGCCAGACGCCTTCCAGCCTGATGTCCCGGCCTTCCAGCCAGACGCCTTCCAGCCTGATGTCCCGGCCTTCCAGCCAGACGCCTTCCAGCCTGATGTCCCGGCCTTCCAGCCAGACGCCTTCCAGCCTGATGTCCAGGCCTTCCAGCCAGACGCCTTCCAGCCTGATGTCCCGGCCTTCCAGCCAGACGCCTTCCAGCCTGATGTCCCGGCCTTCCAGCCAGACGCCTTCCAGCCTGATGTCCCGGCCTTCCAGCCAGACGCCTTCCAGCCTGATGTCCCGGCCTTCCAGCCAGACGCCTTCCAGCCTGATGTCCCGGCCTTCCAGCCAGACGCCTTCCAGCCTGATGTCCCGGCCTTCCAGCCAGACGCCTTCCAGCCTGATGTCCCGGCCTTCCAGCCAGACGCCTTCCAGCCTGATGTCCCGGCCTTCCAGCCAGACGCCTTCCAGCCTGATGTCCCGGCCTTCCAGCCAGACGCCTTCCAGCCTGATGTCCCGGCCTTCCAGCCAGACGCCTTCCAGCCTGATGTCCCGGCCTTCCAGCCAGACGCCTTCCAGCCTGATGTCCCGGCCTTCCAGCCAGACGCCTTCCAGCCTGATGTCCCGGCCTTCCAGCCAGACGCCTTCCAGCCTGATGTCCCGGCCTTCCAGCCAGACGCCTTCCAGCCTGATGTCCCGGCCTTCCAGCCAGACGCCTTCCAGCCTGATGTCTTGCAGTCTGATGTCCCGGCCTTCCAGCCTGATGTCTTGCAGTCTGATGTCCCGGCCTTCCAGCCTGATGTCTTGCAGTCTGATGTCCCGGCCTTCCAGCCTGATGTCTTGCAGTCTGATGTCCCGGCCTTCCAGCCTGATGTCTTGCAGTCTGATGTCCCGGCCTTCCAGCCAGACGCCTTCCAGCCTGATGTCCCGGCCTTCCAGCCAGACGCCTTCCAGCCTGATGTCCCGGCCTTCCAGCCAGACGCCTTCCAGCCTGATGTCCCGGCCTTCCAGCCAGACGCCTTCCAGCCTGATGTCCCGGCCTTCCAGCCAGACGCCTTCCAGCCTGATGTCCCGGCCTTCCAGCCAGACGCCTTCCAGCCTGATGTCCCGGCCTTCCAGCCAGACGCCTTCCAGCCTGATGTCCCGGCCTTCCAGCCAGACGCCTTCCAGCCTGATGTCCCGGCCTTCCAGCCAGACGCCTTCCAGCCTGATGTCCCGGCCTTCCAGCCAGACGCCTTCCAGCCTGATGTCCCGGCCTTCCAGCCAGACGCCTTCCAGCCTGATGTCTTGCAGTCTGATGTCCCGGCCTTCCAGCCTGATGTCTTGCAGTCTGATGTCCCGGCCTTCCAGCCTGATGTCTTGCAGTCTGATGTCCCGGCCTTCCAGCCTGATGTCTTGCAGTCTGATGTCCCGGCCTTCCAGTCTGATGTCTTGCAGTCTGATGTCCCGGCCTTCCAGTCTGATGTCTTGCAGTCTGATGTCCCGGCCTTCCAGTCTGATGTCTTGCAGTCTGATGTCCCGGCCTTCCAGTCTGATGTCTTGCAGTCTGATGTCCCGGCCTTCCAGTCTGATGTCTTGCAGTCTGATGTCCCGGCCTTCCAGTCTGATGTCTTGCAGTCTGATGTCCCGGCCTTCCAGTCTGATGTCTTGCAGTCTGATGTCCCGGCCTTCCAGTCTGATGTCTTGCAGTCTTATGTCCCGGCCTTCCAGTCTGATGTCTTGCAGTCTGATGTCCCGGCCTTTCAGTCTGATGTCTTGCAGTCTGATGTCCCGGCCTTTCAGTCCGATGCCTTCCAGTCTGATGTCCCGGCCTTCCAGTCTGATGTCTTGCAGTCTGATGTCCCGGCCTTCCAGTCTGATGTCTTGCAGTCTGATGTCCCGGCCTTCCAGTCTGATGTCTTGCAGTCTGATGTCCCGGCCTTCCAGCCAGACGCCTTCCAGCCTGATGTCCCGGCCTTCCAGCCAGACGCCTTCCAGCCTGATGTCCCGGCCTTCCAGCCAGACGCCTTCCAGCCTGATGTCCCGGCCTTCCAGCCAGGCGCCTTCCAGCCTGATGTCCCGGCCTTCCAGCCTGATGTCTTGCAGTCTGATGTCCCGGCCTTCCAGCCAGACGCCTTCCAGCCTGATGTCCCGGCCTTCCAGCCAGACGCCTTCCAGCCTGATGTCCCGGCCTTCCAGCCAGACGCCTTCCAGCCTGATGTCCCGGCCTTCCAGCCAGACGCCTTCCAGCCTGATGTCCCGGCCTTCCAGCCAGACGCCTTCCAGCCTGATGTCCAGGCCTTCCAGCCAGACGCCTTCCAGCCTGATGTCCCGGCCTTCCAGCCAGACGCCTTCCAGCCTGATGTCCCGGCCTTCCAGCCAGACGCCTTCCAGCCTGATGTCCCGGCCTTCCAGCCAGACGCCTTCCAGCCTGATGTCCCGGCCTTCCAGCCAGACGCCTTCCAGCCTGATGTCCCGGCCTTCCAGCCAGACGCCTTCCAGCCTGATGTCCCGGCCTTCCAGCCAGACGCCTTCCAGCCTGATGTCCCGGCCTTCCAGCCAGACGCCTTCCAGCCTGATGTCCCGGCCTTCCAGCCAGACGCCTTCCAGCCTGATGTCCCGGCCTTCCAGCCAGACGCCTTCCAGCCTGATGTCCCGGCCTTCCAGCCAGACGCCTTCCAGCCTGATGTCCCGGCCTTCCAGCCAGACGCCTTCCAGCCTGATGTCCCGGCCTTCCAGCCAGACGCCTTCCAGCCTGATGTCCCGGCCTTCCAGCCAGACGCCTTCCAGCCTGATGTCCCGGCCTTCCAGCCAGACGCCTTCCAGCCTGATGTCCCGGCCTTCCAGCCACACGCCTTCCAGCCTGATGTCTTGCAGTCTGATGTCCCGGCCTTCCAGCCTGATGTCTTGCAGTCTGATGTCCCGGCCTTCCAGCCTGATGTCTTGCAGTCTGATGTCCCGGCCTTCCAGCCTGATGTCTTGCAGTCTGATGTCCCGGCCTTCCAGCCTGATGTCTTGCAGTCTGATGTCCCGGCCTTCCAGCCAGATGCCTTCCAGCCTGATGTCCCGGCCTTCCAGCCAGACGCCTTCCAGCCTGATGTCCCGGCCTTCCAGCCAGACGCCTTCCAGCCTGATGTCCCGGCCTTCCAGCCAGACGCCTTCCAGCCTGATGTCCCGGCCTTCCAGCCAGACGCCTTCCAGCCTGATGTCCCGGCCTTCCAGCCAGACGCCTTCCAGCCTGATGTCCCGGCCTTCCAGCCAGACGCCTTCCAGCCTGATGTCCCGGCCTTCCAGCCAGACGCCTTCCAGCCTGATGTCCCGGCCTTCCAGCCAGACGCCTTCCAGCCTGATGTCTTGCAGTCTGATGTCCCGGCCTTCCAGCCTGATGTCTTGCAGTCTGATGTCCCGGCCTTCCAGCCTGATGTCTTGCAGTCTGATGTCCCGGCCTTCCAGCCTGATGTCTTGCAGTCTGATGTCCCGGCCTTCCAGTCTGATGTCTTGCAGTCTGATGTCCCGGCCTTCCAGTCTGATGTCTTGCAGTCTGATGTCCCGGCCTTCCAGTCTGATGTCTTGCAGTCTGATGTCCCGGCCTTCCAGTCTGATGTCTTGCAGTCTGATGTCCCGGCCTTCCAGTCTGATGTCTTGCAGTCTGATGTCCCGGCCTTCCAGTCTGATGTCTTGCAGTCTGATGTCCCGGCCTTCCAGTCTGATGTCTTGCAGTCTGATGTCCCGGCCTTCCAGTCTGATGTCTTGCAGTCTGATGTCCCGGCCTTTCAGTCTGATGTCTTGCAGTCTGATGTCCCGGCCTTTCAGTCCGATGCCTTGCAGTCTGATGTCCCGGCCTTCCAGTCTGATGTCTTGCAGTCTGATGTCCCGGCCTTCCAGTCTGATGTCTTGCAGTCTGATGTCCCGGCCTTCCAGTCTGATGTCTTGCAGTCTGATGCCCCGGCCTTCCAGTCTGATGCCCCGGCCTTCCAGTCTGATGCCTTCCAGTCTGATGCCTTCCAGTCTGATGTCCTGGCCTGCCAGCCCGATGCCTTCCAGCCTGCCGTCCCGGTGCCTGCCCTGCAGCCTCCCGGTCTAATGTGCCTGCCCCCCGGCCTGAGGTGTTCCTGCCCGCTGTCCAGCCTGAAGTGCCGGTGCCCGCTGTCCAGCCTGAAGTGCCGGTGCCCGCTGTCCAGCCTGCGGTGCCCATTGCACCAGCTTGAAGTGCCTGTGCCCTCTGCCCAGATTGATGTACCCGCTGCCTCGCTTGTTGTGCCTGCTGCTAAACCTGTTATGACTCCGCCTGTTTCCCAGCTTGATGCCATGGACTTGTCCCAGCAGCAGCTAGTTGGAGCGTCCGGAGGCTGCTCCTTTGAGGGGGGGTACTGTCAGGAAATGTTCCATCCGCTGATAATATCTGTCTTTTGGCGTGCAGTACTGAGGTCCACCAGCAGGTGTCTCCTGTCAGTTTTGAGCTGTCAGGAGAGCTTTTCCCTGCTGATGCTATATCATCTTTGGGCCGCAGTACTGGCGTCCACCAGCGGATGGATCCTGGCAGTATGGAGCAGGCAGCACCTCCTGCAATCAGGTGTCACTTGAGGCCAATCACAGGCCTATAAATAGCTGGCAAGCAGTCATATCTTTGCCTCGGTATTGTTCCTTGTGCCCTGACCTGCTGCTTGCGATCCTGAACCTGTTCCTGTACCCTGTACCCTGAACCTGTGACCCGTGGTTCTGATCCTGTTTTCCTGTCCTGGTCCCAACCCTGTCCCACCTGTTACCATTATTCCTGTCCTGAAGTCTGATCCATCCATCCTCTCCCTGTCCTGTGTTCCTTACGCCATTTGCTGATCTCCCCGTGTATGACCTTGGCCTGGCTTGTGACTCTGATTCTGGACTGCCCTTGTTTATTTGTTGATCCTCTGTGTATGACCCTGGCCTGCCTATCGTTTACGGTACTTTCATTTCCCATTTATTGTACATATCTGTCTGTTGTTGTTTGGGGTTCTTTGTTGGTTGGTTTATTGCACTGTGTGGTTGTATTCATATTATTCACTTTCTTTAATAAATCATATTTCACTTATACACGTTTGGGTTTCCTCTGTTGCAGTCCACACAGTTCTGGTCTTATCTGATACGTGACACCTAGGTATAAACTATGGTCTGGGTAAGGAAGCCTCCCTAGCAGATATTACTACAATACTGAAAGAAGGGAGCGAGGGCTTGATATGCTCAAACTATAGACCAATCTCATTGTTAAATACTGACATAAAACTGTTTGCAAAAATACTAGCTACTAGAATGAAAAAATTAGTCCCGAACCTGGTCCACCCAGACCAAGTGGGGTTCATGGGGGACCGAGAGGGAAGGGATAATGGAGTGAGGACACTATTGCTTCTCCAGAAAATTCAAGAGTGCAGAATCCCCAGTCTGCTTTTATCAATAGACACAGAAAACGCTTTTGATCGAGTAGACTGGGGATTCATGATGGGCACACTGAAGGAAATGGGATTTGGTACTCGAATCCTGAGTTGGATAAAGACACTCTATGATTGTCCAATGGCAGCGGTAAGGGTAAACGGTAACTTATCTGCCCCCTTTAGGATGTACAATGGGACCAGACAGGGATGTCCACTTTCACCTATATTGTTCATGTTGACATTAGAACCACTGTTGGAGACAGTGAGGAAAAATCCTGATATAGGAGGAATTGAGGTCGGGGAAGAGACACATAAGGTAGCCGCATTCACGGACGATGATCTATTTTATGTGACGAAACCTAGAATCTAAATGCCAAACTTGGTAAAGACGATCGAGCAGTATGGAGAATTATCAAACTTTAAAATAAACTCAAAGAAAACAGAAGTGTTAAATGTCAATACGAGCAATAGGGAAGAACAGGAAATTAAGGGTGAATTTCCCTTCCTGTGGAAGAAGGAAATTAAATATCTCAGCATAAAATTGGTAGCATCATTAAGAAAAATCTATGAGAGAAATTATATTCCCCTGTTGGATGAAGTAAGAGAAAACACGAAAAAAATAATGATGAAACCATTGTCCTGGTTTGGCCGGATAAATGCCCTTAAGATGATCATACAACCAAACATATTATACAAGTTACAGATGTTACCGATATATATCCCTCCAGTCTATTTCAATATCATTAAATCCTTAATAACAAAGCTCATTTGGAAAAATAAGAAACCTAGAATAGCATTAAATGTAATACAACTGGGAAAAGAGAGGGGAGGTTTAAAGGTACCGGATTTCAAGAAATATTATGAATCTATAGTGTTAACACGGGTGGCGGAGTGGACAAAACTAGATAATGAAAAGAGATGGGTGGAAATAGAACACAGTTCAGCAGAGACACGATTAGGAAAGGAAATTTGGATACCCCCAAAATATAGATCACTAGGACCAACAACACTTGCACTCACAAAAAATGTCTTTAGCATATGGGACGGAATTCACAAACATAATAAATGGAAATACAATTCCCCATTAATGGCGTTAAAAGAAAATAATTTATTTCCACCGGGGAAGAGCACTATGGGAGGACATTGGATTAGAAGAGAAGACTCAATTGAGACACATAATAAAAGAGGGCAAAATAATCACCTTAGAAACAATACAAAAAGGGAAGGAGTATATGGATATAGATGGATGGCGGTACCTCCAGCTCAGACATTTTGTCTCATCGTTGCCACAACCGTTGAGAAGTGGAGAAGACCTTAATGCTCTAGAACGGATTTGCGAAGGGAAAATAACAAGGGTAAACATCTCACAGATATATAAGATGCTGGGAGGAATGGATGAGATGGAGGTACCCACCTACATAAAAAAATGGGAAGAAGAAATAGGACCCAGAGGGGAGAAAAAGAATATAGAAAAAAATTTGCACTTAACACACGGGACATCTAAAAACCTTAACACAATATAAATGAATTATAAAAGCCTTGTTAGGTGGTATAGGACACCAGATATGATGACGAGATATCAAGAAGATCAACCCGGGATGTGTTGGAGAGGGTGTGGACAACAAGGGAGCGCGGCACACATTTGGTGGGAATGCCCAAAAATTAGAAAGTTCTGGAGAGAAATATTAGCTCTGGTAAAAACAATAACAGGAACTCAGGTACCAGAAAACCCTTGGACATGTCTCTTCCACGGTACAGATACCCCAACCCAAAAGTATAAAGAGGCCCTCATAGGACATTTAATAAATGTGACAAAGAGCCTGATTCCAAAAAATTGGAGGCAGGTGGAAGCCCCAAAACCGAGGGAATGGATAGAAAGAGTAAAGGATATGTATAGAATGGAGGGATGGGAAGAAGACGAGGAGAGTGGAAAAACGAAATTTCAAAAGAAATGGGAACAATGGAAATTGTTCAAATTAACGAAGAAATATAATGAGGCAGTAGGGCTATGGGGGGGGGGGGGGGGGGTAGGATGCTTTTCTTTGTATACTATGTTTTATATTTTTTGTATGGAAAAAAATACTAAATAAAGAATTAAAAACAAAAAATAACCCATAAAGAATAGATAGTAACAAAATATACAAAATAATACAATAATATAAAGAGGGAGAATGTATATTAAGGAATAGGAGGGTAGAGGGAAGGGAGAGGGGGTGGTGGTGGATGACGGGAAGAAGGGAGATTTAAGAGTAATTGTTTCTATTGCATACAGGTAACTCTTATGTTAGACAAGTAGATTCAGGGATGTTCTGCCTCAAGCCTCCTAGGTAGTTTTAATTTAAGTGTGTCTAAGCGCCACACCCATCTAAAGTGTTCACCAATTTTGCATTTTTGCAAAGGCATCTGAGTACCTAAAGGCGAACCAATATCTCCATAACTTATGAAATGTATCAGTCCTCTCTGAGGCCATTGCTACTGTTTCCTCCATCTTGTATAGTGATTCCACCTCAGACAGCCATTCCCTTACTGTGGGTGAGTGTGTTGATTTCCAGTGTCTTGGAATAATTGTTTTCGCCGAAATTCAGCATGTGGCGGACAACTGATTTTTTATACCTGCTCAATGAGTATTTGAATATGTGCAGCAAACAGCACTCAGAAGTGAGGTTTAATTCAGTTATGGTAAGGATCTGAGAGCAGACCTCATCTCAGAAACCACGTAGAAGCGGGCAATCCCACCAGATGTGCAGCATGGCACCCCTGGGTACCACGTGTGCAGTCTGGCTGGGGTAAAGTACCAATTCGTCAGTACTTTATATGCGGTCTCTTGAGCGCTGGTGCCGATGGAACACCTGTGTGTTAATATACACACGTTTACCCATTGGTCGTCAGTAAAGGTCTTTTTAAGGGCTACTTCCCAGTCCTTCTTGTGTCTACTTCGATGTCCTTTCCTGTTGGTCTGTAACCAGTTATATACCATAGAAGTTGCTTTGCTCACTGGTTCTCCCGTGATGCACAACTGTCAAAACCAAGTCTGCTCTCTCAGAAATTGTTGTCTGTTCGCAGCGCAATGGACATAGTCATGCAATTGCCTGTACTGCCAGTGAGTAAAGTGTTTTGCTTGCAGTTCTGTCTTTAGCTCATAGAAAGTCTTAAGTCTACCGTTTACTACGCTATGGGTAATGCTCATGGGTGTTTTATCCTTTCTATGTGGGAAAGACGTAGTAGTATGACCTGCTGCAAATGCCGAGTTGTGAATCAGTGGGGTCAAGGGACCTGGAGTGGAGGCCAGATTATATTGCTGTGTCACCGTCTGAAAAACTTCTAGTGTTCATCCGATTGTAGGGTGCCGGGCTAAGTTAGCTGAGCGTGCTTCTTTAGTGACCCATGGTAGGAATCTCAACAGAGTCTTAGTCTGTAGATTTTCTATTCCCATCCAGTCTTTGGAAGATGCATGGCAGTTCCAATCTAGGATTTGTATCAAGTGTATCACATAGTAATAATGCTTGAAGTGCGGTAGATTAATACCCCCCTCAGCTTTTGGTGAAGTCAGGGTTAACATGCTAATACATGATTTCTTCATGGCCCAGATGAAGTATGGTGTTCAGTTGAGAGAAGAACTTTTTAGGTAGTCTGATGGGCAGGCAGCCGCCCTCCCAAACCCTGATAATGGCTTCAGATTCCAGAGTTGGAGGTCCCGGCACAGATTATGTAGGAAGGGATGAAAGTTTTGTGTGTAAAGACTGTCCAGTTCTGGTGTATATTCCTAGGAATTTGAGCTTACGATCTACCCCCTTAAAGAGGAAGTAAACCCTGATGAGTTTACTTCCTCTTTCATTCCCTGCAAAGGCAAAGCATAATGGACTACTATGCATCGCATTGTAGTCCATTATGTGTCACTTACCTGACACAGGAGCCAGCGAAGTCACCGCTGTCCCCTGTAGTTCAGCACATCCATCTTCTCAGTGGGTTTCGCTGCTCCGGCGCTGTCATTCGGCGAAGCCACGATGACGTCACTCCCGCGCATGCGCACGGGAGCCGACACGTGCGGCAGCTCCGTCGTTGAAAATGCCGCGCTCAGTGCGCCTGCGCGCCGCTGTCTACGGCGCATGCGCCGTAGACAGCGGTGCCTGTCTTCGGGCAAATATCTCCTAAACCGTATAGGTTTAGGAGATATTTCTTGGACCTACAGGTAAGCCTTAATCTAGGCTTACCTGTAGGTCAAAGTGTGTTGTAAGGGTTTACAACCACTTTAAAGGGGCAGTTGGATTTGGCATTCTGCAATTGTATGGGTTTTAAGGATATGTCAAGTACCTCTGATTTCTCATAGTTGAGCTTGAAGTTGGAGAGGTATCCAAACAATTCAAAATCTTTCATGAGGTTGGGAATCGATATATATGAGGTTGTGTAAGGACAAATATCCACGTAGGCGGCTATTGTGTGGTGTGTGGGTCCTAGGGATAGACCTTTGACTGATGAATTTTCTTTTATCGTACGTATGCACGGTTCTAGTGTGAGGCTAAACAGTATTGGGGACAAAGGGCAGCCTTGTCGCGTGCCATTGTGTATTTGCACTGGTTCTGAGAGAGTCCCATTTATTTTTAGTCTGGCTGTTGGGGTTTGGTACAATATCGAGATCCATGTCAGTAAGTTGGATAGGAATCCAACATGCTTGCACACCGTGAACATGAAGTCCCACGCCACCCTATCGAACGCCTTCTCTGCGTCAGTGGACAGGGGAAGGCCTTCGGCAGTGCTCCCTTTGAGTTCATGTATGAGATTCACAGCTTTGGTGACATTATCACGAGCCTCTCTCCCCGGCATGAAGCCCACCTGCTCTGGGCCAATGATATCCGGTAAGAGCCTGCTGAATCTAGTTGCGATAATTTTGGACAGAAGTTTTATGTCCAGGTTAAACAACGATATCGGCCTGTAACTGGAGCAGGATTTGGGATCCCTGCCGGGGTTGGGGAGCACTGTGATATGCGCCAGGTTGAAGGTGGGTGGGAGTTCCTGGGGTGTTGATAGGGAGTTCAGTGCGTTTAGCAGGGGTTTTGCTAGTAGGTGTGAGAAAGTCTTATAATAAATGGCTGAAAAGCCGTCCGGGCCTGGGCTTTTTCCAGGTTTTAGTGTTTTGATAGCCTGAAGGAGTTCTGATACCTCTATAGGTTTGTCAATTTCCATTGTGTCAGAGGCCAATAAGCTTGGTAGGCTGCTTTGTTGTAAATATTGTTCTATGATCTGGGGTCTGAATCCTTCTACTGATGCGGGTTTATGTGGGGGTGGAATATTGTACAGTTTCGAGTAAAACTTGTGAAATTCAGACGCAATGTGGTCTGTGTCGTGTACTAATTTGTTTTCTTTATTTTTGATCTGGGTAATGGAAGTTGAGGTGTGAACGTCTCTTAAGGCCCTGGCCAAGAATTTGCTGTTTTTGTTCCAGTGTTCGTAAAAGAAATCGCACCGAAAAAATAATATTCGTTTTGCTTGTAAGTCTAGTTTTTCCTGCAGGACTTTGCGTGCTAGTAAAAGGTCTTCGGCTAAATTTATAGACATCAATCTTTTGTGTTGGTTCTCTAATTTCTGCACTTTCTCAAATATGTCTTTCAGTTCCCTCTTTGTGATTTCCTTCTTCTGCGAAGCTAAACGTATAAGTCTGCCTCTGAACACACATTTATGGGCTTCCCAGACAGTGAGGTGTGAGACATCGTCAGTGGTGTTTTCTTGAAAATACGTCTGTATAGATTGTTTGATTGGTTCTAGAGTCACTGGGTTTGTCAACAAGGTTGAGTTAAGTCACCATTCACTTATTCTCTGATGTGCTTTCTGAAGTTGTAGCGTCATAGAGATAGGCGCGTGGTCAGATACAGACCTCATTCCTATGTAGGCTTCTCTCATGTTGCTTAAGTCTCTTTATGAATAGAAAATCTATGTGGGTGTATTCGTTATGGACTGTGGAAAAGTAGGTATAATTTCTCCCCTGGGGGTGTATGACCCGCCAGGAGTCCGTCAGAGTCAGCGTGTTCAGCATTGTTCTAATTTTTTTAAGTTTGCGGTAGGTAATTGTTGATCTGCCATTGGATGTATCCTGAAGGGGAATCTGAGGATTATACGTAAACGAAGAGAGCTCATCAACCAGTTTTTGACAAAAAGTCACACGTGCAGTATTTGGGAAATATACACTTGCTAAAGTGATGGGGAGTTTCCCAATGTTTCCCTTGAGGAGGAGATACCAGCCTCCCAGGTCTGCTAATTGCTGGGTGAGCGCAAAGCCCTCTCCAGCAATATTTAGACACCTTTCTTCCTAGAATCTGGATTTGTTGCATAGTAAGCTTTGGTGAATTATCCATCTGTTATTTTAGGGATAGAATTTGCCCTAAAATGTGTTTCCTGTAAGAACACGAAGGCCGTCTTCCCCCTCCCCAGGTGGCGTAGTAATTGTGCTCTCTTTTGAGGAGCATTGAGGCCTCTTACATTGAGTGATATCACCGAAGGATTCTTGACTAATGCAGAGTAAATAATTGTGAACAGTGGAGTAGTGGAGAAAGGGAAAGAGGAAAGAAAAAAAAATGGGGGGGGGGGGTGTTGAGGGAGGGGAAAAAGGGGGAAGGGGAAAGGAGGAGGGTAGTTGGTGATAGATTAGAAGAAAGGAAGGAAAGGGGACAGTGAGCCCACTAATGCCACGTACACACGAGCGGACTGTATGGCGTACTTAGTTCGTCATACAATCCGACGGACAGTCCGTCGTACTTTCCACTGAACGGACTTGACCACACACGGATAACCAAACAGTCCGTCGAAAGCTTGCGCGATGACGTGTACAGCACGTACGACGGGACTAGAAATAGGAAGTCCAATACACAGCAAAGCACCCTTCCGCCGTGTAAATCCTTTCTGGGCATGCGCCATTCTTAGTCCGTCGAACTAGCATACTGACGAGCGGATTGTCCGCTGAAACCAAAGTACGACGGACAGAATTTCGAAAAATCCGAAATTCTTAGTACGCCGGACTGCACGCTGAAAAAGTCAGCTGAAGCCCACACACGAGCGGACTGTCCACTGAAATGTGTTTCGACGGACTAAGTACGCCATACAGTCCGCTCGTGTGTACGCGGCATTACTGACACTAGGAAAGTGTGTCAAGATGTTTGGTAATTAGCCTCTAGGTGCTGAAATCAAATATAACCGTGAAACTCAGATATCTATGTTTGCTTACTACCTCTTACATTATTAACCAATTAAGCAAGTTATATCAACAAGTAGGTGGTCGCATGCCAACCCTCTTACCCTTTTGTTTTTGTTCTGGTAGTCCATAGGGATGAATGTTAAATGGAGACCCCTAGGTCGTGCTGGAAGTATCTGTGTCTTTGGTGCAGTGGACCCTGCCTCATCCATGTCAGGCGTAAAGTGATGAAGACAATCTGCCCTATGTATGCAAGCAAGAGGTTGCGAGGCTCCAATGCATGGACAAAGTCCCAAGTGTAGAGTTCCTCTGCTATCCAGGTAAAAGAAAGTTCATACCTTAAGTTTGTAGTGATCAGAGGAGGTCTCACCTCACGTTCTCTTTTTGGAGGGGTCTGCGCATCCATCTCTTGTCCGCCCATGTGATGGCCTTCTTGGGAGAACAACTGTTGATTTCAAATGTGGAAAGCTAAAGAAGGAAAATAACAGTCAAAGCAAGTAGGGAAAAAAAAGAAAAAGAAAAATCGCCCATGCAAGTTCTTTTCCCAGTTATTGTATGCATAAACATTACAGCAATCCACCCTATGGGTTCTTTCCTTCAGTCTTGGCCCGGGTACGGCTGCAGTGCCCTGGAAGTGTTGGGGCATTTGGGAGTAGCGCTGGGGCCCGGGTTGTGTTGTTTCTGGTACTTCCCTCTTTTGTTCGGGGGTTTGGTAGGAGTGGAATGCGGCGAAACCTGGGAACTCTGTGCTGCTGGTGCATTGTAGGATTCCCTGTACCACTCAGATCCACCGATGCAATCTGGATATCCTGGCAAAAGCCCTGCAAATCATTGGAAAACCAGAAATGTATCCTAAATAACAGAGTGGTACTGTGGATACTTCAAAAGTAACAATGTGCCACGTCCTACAATACTTTGGAAAATGAAAAACAAAGGGGACTATGGACTTTTTAGGCACCATAGACAGAGAGGCATCATTTATATATAAGATAATTTTATTTCTTAAAAAAGTATTTTAATTATACAAAACTTAAAAACCGCATTGCACAACAATAGTCATATCAATGTATAACATCTGACATAATGACCGCTACTGTACCCTAACCAATTTTCGAATGGAAACTGTAGATAAATAAAGTTGTAAATAATTAATTGTTAAATAGATATTCCAGCAGGAAAATGGAGATTTGCGGTATAGTAAGTATATTTCAAGAAGAATGGCTCGACATGTTTCGCGTGCAAACACGCTTCTTCTGGAGCTCATATTATTGTGACTAACGGAAGATAGAAAAACAAAATCAAATAAATACATACATATTTGTATACATAGAAACATGTAATAATTCATTAAAACATGTACAAACAATATATAGTCAAGGTTTCCAAGGTATTGAAGGGCATTAGGCACTCCTTAGGCAAGGAAAAGAAGGGAACATATGGTCACCATGGGGGCGTGTATAACATGGTATGTATTATAAAGTTATGTAGTCAATTATTATAAAAATAACTTACTGGATAAACTGCTTATCGGTGTATGAATAAAAAAGATTCAACACCTGGGGGAGCTCAATCTCAATGGACATCCAATGGCAGAAGTACCGAATCACAAAATATTCAAAAAGTGTATCTCGCACCTGGGCCCAAGATTCTATGAATCATCAGGATGGCCTATAAAAGAAAGACATTTTTGTATTTTATTTTATTTCAATATCCTGTATTTGATTTGTTTTTCTTTTTGACTTCCCTTATCAAACTGTATATAGACATACCATAAGTATATTATGTTGTCACTTACCACACAATACACCAAAAGTACTTAATGGCAGCCACCTACCCAGGTGTGGACAAATCTAGTAAAAAAATAATAAAAACTCACAGATGATAAAAGCCAGATGGTGATGAAGATTAAACCCCCTAGATTTAGGTAGAAGGGAGATATAGCCAATCCTGGAGCAACTGGTCCAGGAACCACAATGAAGTCGTTGCAGTAAGGAGGGGATGATAACCCCATCGGCATCCAGATGATAAAAAACCGGCCAACCGTCTGAAATTAATTATAACATACCATGAGCCAAACTATAAACAGGGCAAACACCCATTGTGCTCACAAGGGTAGTAATTAGTCATGTGATTGACAGCTTACCTGTAGAGCCTTAGTGGATAGTAACGTGCGGTAGCGAGAGCAGGGTATATAGCAGATATGCAGAGCTCTAGCAGAGCATGCTATTTGTATTCACATCCCGCCCGTAGTCATCCAATTGGCATCCAATCGGCCACTACGTCACTGCACATGCGCCCAGCCAAACACAGCTCCTTTGTGCAATCACACACTGTGCTGAACAGTAGAGCGCACGGTGTGTCACACCATCAGTCTAAAGCTGACATTGCTGGACACATCTCTATCTTCCCCAGTACTCACATCCATAAGCAATTGGGGAAACCCCTTATTGGGGCCCTCTAACAAGCTGTTAGGGTGTTGTTTATTACAACAAACCACATTGATTGCCTTTTTGTTTTTAGGGAAGCAATGCATACGGGACACCTCTCATTTTGGAATATACTTGGGAGACTTGTATCGGGCAGCATCATCCTATTATAATCTCTTTAAAAAGTGTGGCCATATGCCTTAGGCGTTGTTTAATGTTCCTGCTGTATACCTTTGGAGGAGCACTTTCAATAAGAACTGTTTTAATATTCTTCTTTTGGGAAACCAATGAGAGTTGTTGTATACATGCTTTTTCTATGTATATTTGTCTGATGTTGTTTTATTAGAGATACTATGTGTCTGGATGTCTCTTTTATAAAATTGTGTCATATGAATTAAAAATATAAGTTTTATCTCCAATCTTGGTGGTAATGGTGGTCTATTTAAAGTCCCATCAAGGAGGATTCTTTTTGTGTATGCTTACTAATATAAGGGGTAAGCAAAACCAATAGACAGTGAAAGCAGGGGTCCATCATCTGGAGATAATTCTTAAAATCATCAGGATTATTCTCCTGGAGCTCCTGCAACATAAGGATATGACAGAATTGGTCACGATTAAGCAACCAATTCTTAGTCCAAGAACTACTCCTCCCACTGTTCCTGGACTGGACAATGCAATAACACCAAGCCCAATAATAGCACGATCATTGTGCAAGAGGTTGTATCACTAAACATGCTAAGAATTTCTTTTTTTGTCCCCACTGTAGAGATTTTTTCTCACTTCCTTTCAGGATGAAAAGTTAAGGAAAATATCTCCAATGTGGATACAGACCCAAACACATCTTTAGTACAATGAGGAGGGGTTAGATAGAACCTCAGCCTATGTTTTTATTATTGCTGTGATTTCCTTACCACATTTGTATGGATGTCACAGGGTCAGAAAGTGAAAGACAATTTCCTGAATGGGGTCACAGACAAAAATAAAAACCTGCCACAAGTTTTAACTTTTCCTGATTTGAGTTGGGAATTACACGTGTTTGTGAATTCAATATTATTATAATATACAATTTTTGCCTGCCATATAAATTAATTTTTTGTGTTTGTTTTTGACGAATGCTATTATCATCCCTCGTCACGATTTCATCTTAATTTTCTTCCACAATGGCATTGAGATTACTGCAAGGGTATCTAGTGTATGCATATTTTTTGTGTTTCCATTTAATTTAAAGAAACTTCTGCCTGAATAATTTGAGTAGTCCTCAGCTGAGGTAGGTTTGAATGCTGACAGATTTTTCTGTAGCATTGCGATCATCATCTGATTGCTGCCACCTTGGAGGATGATGCCTTATGCATTACAGTACCTGTTAATGAGATGCCTGGCCTTGCTATTACCATTCTGTCTTGCAGTATTTCTCTCTTAATGAGACTACATTTCATACTTTGTCTTAGAATTTGAAACATCATCTCCTATACAGTACATTGAGTGGTATTCCAGTCTACAGCAGGGCAAATAGGCAAACCTATTTTCTAATGAATATAGCAAGTCTCATTGTGTGAGAGGTATGTGACAGGTTATAACTCTACCACCTGTGGTGTTGTTGCTGTCACTTTCAGACATCGGTTCAGACAAGTGCATTGGTACGTTCTTCAGAAAACATTAAAACTATGAATAATTTTCTGAGAAAAGCACAGAAAAGCAAACTTTTTCATTTTGATGTCCTCCTTGGTGTACTTGACCTATGTGTAAACATCAAATTTATACTTTTCTGTCCCTCTGCGATATACCAGGGTTACCACCAAATTGTGCAGTGTAGTGCTGACCAAAGTTGGCCTCTTGATCTCTAACAGTTACCTTCAAGGCAAACGGTAATGATAAATTCATGGGTGTGACCATTACTGATTTGCCTGAGAAAGCAGCATATTACTGTCAAAAACAATATAGTGTGTGACAGCGCTGTAACAGTGAAATAAAATTTTTTGGTGATAAACACTGATATTGCAATAATATGAAAAAAATCCAAAAACATAAAATGAATGAATCTACATTGTGCAAAAAAATGAAAAAAACAAAAAACAAAAAACAAAACAAAAACAAGCTTGTGTGATATCTTCAGACAACCTCCATGAATGGAGTGCTCCAACCACCTCATGCAAGTTAAGAGGGAGAGTGAGAATCTGCTGCTGCTGAAAATGTACTGTTTTAATTAAGCTATGTCATAACTAGGTATGGTCTCACAGTTCGAGTCCAGCGTAAGTTCGACTGATCTCTGCTCCAATCACAGGGAGCAGAGATCAGTGTCACTTTTGCTAGGCC